>NC_134367.1:118377561-119029061 GCF_035582795.1 Mycteria americana | reverse complement strand
CACTGTGTATTTCTCTCTCGGAGAGCCCGGCTGTCAAATTCGAAACGTCCAGCGATTGCGCCCACAGGAAAGCTGCCAGCACGGAAAGCTGTAGCTGGTTTTCACTGTCCCTTGGAACTGCATTCGCTGGTAGACAGACATTCGCGTTCTGCAAAAGCTTTGGTTGGTAATGGGGCAATACTGTGTATTTCTCTCTGGGAGAGCCCGGCTGCCAAATTCGAAACGTCCAGCGATTGCGTCCACAGGAAAGCTCCCAGCACGGAAAGCTGTAGCTGGTTTTCACTGTCCCTTGGAACTGCATTCGCTGGTAGACGGACATTCGTGTCCTGCAAAAGCTTTCGTTCGTAATGAGGCAACACTGTGTATTTCTCTCTCGGAGAGCGCGGCTGCCAAATTCGAAACGTCCAGCGATTGCGCCCACAGGAAAGCTCCCAGCACGGAAAGCTGTAGCTGGTTTTCACTGTCCCTTGGAACTGCATTCGCTGCTACACAGACATTCGCGTTCTGCAAAAGCTTTGGTTGGTAAAGGGGCAACACTGTGTATTTCTCTGTCGGAGAGCCCGGCTGCCAAATTCGAAACGTCCAACGATTGCGCCCACATGAAAGCTGCCAGCACGGAAAGCTGTAGCTGGTTTTCACTGTCCCGTGGAACTGCATTCGCTGCTACACAGACATTCGCGTTCTGCAAAAGCTTTGTTTCGTAATGGGGCAACACTGTGTATTTCTCTCTCGGAGAGCCCGGCTGCCAAATTCGAAACGTCCAGCGATTGCGCCCACAGGAAAGCTGCCAGCACGGAAAGCTGTAGCTGGTTTTCACTGTCCCTTGGAACTGCATTCGCTGGTAGACAGACATTCGCGTTCTGCAACAGCTTTCGTTCGTAATGGGGCAACACTGTGTATTTCTCTCTGGGAGAGCCCGGCTGCCAAATTCGAAACGTCCAGCGATTGCGCCCACAGGAAAGCTGCCAGCACGGAAAGCTGTAGCTGGTTTTCACTGTCCCTTGGAACTGCATTCGCTGGTAGACAGACATTCGCGTTCTGCAACAGGTTTCGTTCGTAAAGGGGCAACACTGTGTATTTCTCTCTCGGAGAGCCCGGCTGCCAAATTCGAAACGTCCAGCGATTGCGCCCACAGGAAAGCTGCCAGCACGGAAAGCTGTAGCTGGTTTTCACTGTCCCTTGGAACTGCATTCGCTGGTAGACAGACATTCGCGTTCTGCAAAAGCTTTGGTTCGTAATGGGGCAACACTGTGTATTTCTCTCTCGGAGAGCGCGGCTGCCAAATTCGAAACGTCCAGCGATTGCGCCCACAGGAAAGCTCCCAGCACGGAAAGCTGTAGCTGGTTTTCACTGTCCCTTGGAACTGCATTCGCTGCTACACAGACATTCGCGTTCTGCAAAAGCTTTCGTTCGTAATGAGGCAACACTGTGTATTTCTCTCTCGCAGAGCCCGGCTGACAAATTCGAAACGTCCAGCGATTGCGCCCACAGGAAAGCTGCCAGCACGGAAAGCTGTAGCTGGTTTTCACTGTCCTTTGGAACTGCATTCGCTGGTAGACAGACATTCGCGTTCTGCAAAAGCTTTGTTTCGTAATGGGGCAACACTGTGTATTTCTCTCTCGGAGAGCCCGGCTGCCAAATTCGAAACGTCCAGCGATTGCGCCCACAGGAAAGCTCCCAGCACGGAAAGCTGTAGCTGGTTTTCACTGTCCCTTGGAACTGCATTCGCTGGTAGACAGACATTCGCGTTCTGCAAAAGCTTTGGTTGGTAAAGGGGCAACACTGTGTATTTCTCTCTGGGAGAGCCCGGCTGCCAAATTCGAAACGTCCAGCGATTGCGCCCACAGGAAAGCTCCCAGCACGGAAAGCTGTAGCTGGTTTTCACTGTCCCTTGGAACTGCATTCGCTGGTAGACAGACATTCGCGTTCTGCAAAAGCTTTGGTTGGTAATGGGGCAATACTGTGTATTTCTCTCTGGGAGAGCCCGGCTGCCAAATTCGAAACGTCCAGCGATTGCGCCCACAGGAAAGCTGCCAGCACGGAAAGCTGTAGCTGGTTTTCACTGTCCCTTGGAACTGCATTCGCTGCTACACAGACATTCGCGTTCTGCAAAAGCTTTCGTTCGTAATGAGGCAACACTGTGTATTTCTCTCTCGCAGAGCCCGGCTGACAAATTCGAAACGTCCAGGGATTGCGCCCACAGGAAAGCTGCCAGCACGGAAAGCTGTAGCTGGTTTTCACTGTCCCTTGGAACTGCATTTGCTGGTAGACAGACATTCGCGTTCTGCAACAGGTTTCGTTCGTAAAGGGGCAACACTGTGTATTTCTCTCTCGGAGAGCCCGGCTGCCAAATTCGAAACGTCCAGCGATTGCGCCCACAGGAAAGCTGCCAGCACGGAAAGCTGTAGCTGGTTTTCACTGTCCCTTGGAACTGCATTCGCTGGTAGACAGACATTCGCGTTCTGCAAAAGCTTTGGTTCGTAATGGGGCAACACTGTGTATTTCTCTCTCGCAGAGCCCGGCTGCCAAATTCGAAACGTCCAGCGATTGCGCCCACAGGAAAGCTCCCAGCACGGAAAGCTGTAGCTGGTTTTCACTGTCCCTTGGAACTGCATTCGCTGCTACACAGACATTCGCGTTCTGCAAAAGCTTTGTTTGGTAAAGGGGCAACACTGTGTATTTCTCTCTCGGAGAGCGCGGCTGCCAAATTCGAAACGTCCAGCGATTGCGCCCACAGGAAAGCTCCCAGCACGGAAAGCTGTAGCTGGTTTTCACTGTCCCTTGGAACTGCATTCGCTGCTACACAGACATTCGCGTTCTGCAAAAGCTTTGGTTGGTAAAGGGGCAACACTGTGTATTTCTCTGTCGGAGAGCGCGGCTGCCAAATTCGAAACGTCCAACGATTGCGCCCACATGAAAGCTGCCAGCACGGAAAGCTGTAGCTGGTTTTCACTGTCCCTTGGAACTGCATTCGCTGGTAGACAGACATTCGCGTTCTGCAAAAGCTTTCGTTCGTAATGGGGCAACACTGTGTATGTCTCTCTGGGAGAGCCCGGCTGCCAAATTCGAAACGTCCAGCGATTGCGCCCACAGGAAAGCTGCCAGCACGGAAAGCTGTAGCTGGTTTTCACTGTCCCTTGGAACTGCATTCGCTGGTAGACAGACATTCGCGTTCTGCAAAAGCTTTGGTTGGTAAATGGGCAACACTGTGTATTTCTCTCTCGGAGAGCCCGGCTGCCAAATTCGAAACGTCCAGCGATTGCGCCCACAGGAAAGCTGCCAGCACGGAAAGCTGTAGCTGGTTTTCACTGTCCCTTGGAACTGCATTCGCTGCTACACAGACATTCGTATTCTGCAAAAGCTTTCGTTCGTAATGAGGCAACACTGTGTATTTCTCTCTCGCAGAGCCCGGCTGACAAATTCGAAACGTCCAGCGATTGCGCCCACAGGAAAGCTCCCAGCACGGAAAGCTGTAGCTGGTTTTCACTGTCCCTTGGAACTGCATTCGCTGCTACACAGACATTCGTGTTCTGCAAAAGCTTTCGTTCGTAATGAGGCAACACTGTGTATTTCTCTCTCGGAGAGCGCGGCTGACAAATTCGAAACGTCCAGCGATTGCGCCCACAGGAAAGCTGCCAGCACGGAAAGCTGTAGCTGGTTTTCACTGTCCCTTGGAACTGCATTCGCTGGTAGACAGACATTCGCGTTCTGCAAAAGCTTTGTTTCGTAATGGGGCAACACTGTGTATTTCTCTCTCGGAGAGCCCGGCTGCCAAATTCGAAACGTCCAGCGATTGCGCCCACAGGAAAGCTGCCAGCACGGAAAGCTGTAGCTGGTTTTCACTGTCCCTTGGAACTGCATTCGCTGGTAGACAGACATTCGCGTTCTGCAACAGGTTTCGTTCGTAAAGGGGCAACACTGTGTATTTCTCTCTCGGAGAGCCCGGCTGCCAAATTCGAAACGTCCAGCGATTGCGCCCACAGGAAAGCTGCCAGCACGGAAAGCTGTAGCTGGTTTTCACTGTCCCTTGGAACTGCATTCGCTGGTAGACAGACATTCGCGTTCTGCAAAAGCTTTGGTTCGTAATGGGGCAACACTGTGTATTTCTCTCTCGCAGAGCCCGGCTGCCAAATTCGAAACGTCCAGCGATTGCGCCCACAGGAAAGCTCCCAGCACGGAAAGCTGTAGCTGGTTTTCACTGTCCCTTGGAACTGCATTCGCTGGTAGACAGACATTCGCGTTCTGCAAAAGCTTTGGTTCGTAATGGGGCAACACTGTGTATTTCTCTCTCGCAGAGCCCGGCTGCCAAATTCGAAACGTCCAGCGATTGCGCCCACAGGAAAGCTCCCAGCACGGAAAGCTGTAGCTGGTTTTCACTGTCCCTTGGAACTGCATTCGCTGGTAGACAGACATTCGCGTTCTGCAAAAGCTTTGTTTGGTAAAGGGGCAACACTGTGTATTTCTCTCTCGGAGACCCCGGCTGTCAAATTCGAAACGTCCAGCGATTGCGCCCACAGGAAAGCTGCCAGCACGGAAAGCTGTAGCTGGTTTTCACTGTCCCTTGGAACTGCATTCGCTGGTAGACAGACATTCGCGTTCTGCAAAAGCTTTCGTTCGTAATGAGGCAACACTGTGTATTTCTCTCTCTGAGAGCCCGGCTGTCAAATTCGAAACGTCCAGCGATTGCGCCCACAGGAAAGCTGCCAGCACGGAAAGCTGTAGCTGGTTTTCACTGTCCCTTGGAACTGCATTCGCTGGTAGACAGACATTCGCGTTCTGCAAAAGCTTTGGTTGGTAATGGGGCAATACTGTGTATTTCTCTCTGGGAGAGCCCGGCTGCCAAATTCGAAACGTCCAGCGATTGCGCCCACAGGAAAGCTGCCAGCACGGAAAGCTGTAGCTGGTTTTCACTGTCCCTTGGAACTGCATTCGCTGCTACACAGACATTCGTATTCTGCAAAAGCTTTCGTTCGTAATGAGGCAACACTGTGTATTTCTCTCTCGCAGAGCCCGGCTGACAAATTCGAAACGTCCAGCGATTGCGCCCACAGGAAAGCTGCCAGCACGGAAAGCTGTAGCTGGTTTTCACTGTCCCTTGGAACTGCATTCGCTGGTAGACAGACATTCGCGTTCTGCAAAAGCTTTGGTTGGTAAAGGGGCAACACTGTGTATTTCTCTCTCGGAGAGCCCGGCTGCCAAATTCGAAACGTCCAGCGATTGCGCCCACATGAAAGCTGCCAGCACGGAAAGCTGTAGCTGGTTTTCACTGTCCCTTGGAACTGCATTCGCTGCTACACAGACATTCGTGTTCTGCAAAAGCTTTCGTTCGTAATGAGGCAACACTGTGTATTTCTCTCTCGCAGAGCCCGGCTGACAAATTCGAAACGTCCAGCGATTGCGCCCACAGGAAAGCTGCCAGCACGGAAAGCTGTAGCTGGTTTTCACTGTCCCTTGGAACTGCATTCGCTGGTAGACAGACATTCGCGTTCTGCAAAAGCTTTGGTTCGTAATGGGGCAACACTGTGTATTTCTCTCTCGGAGAGCCCGGCTGCCAAATTCGAAACGTCCAGCGATTGCGCCCACAGGAATGCTGCCAGCACGGAAAGCTGTAGCTGGTTTTCACTGTCCCTTGGAACTGCATTTGCTGGTAGACAGACATTCGCGTTCTGCAACAGGTTTCGTTCGTAAAGGGGCAACACTGTGTATTTCTCTCTCGGAGAGCCCGGCTGCCAAATTCGAAACGTCCAGCGATTGCGCCCACAGGAAAGCTGCCAGCACGGAAAGCTGTAGCTGGTTTTCACTGTCCCTTGGAACTGCATTCGCTGGTAGACAGACATTCGCGTTCTGCAAAAGCTTTGGTTCGTAATGGGGCAACACTGTGTATTTCTCTCTCGCAGAGCCCGGCTGCCAAATTCGAAACGTCCAGCGATTGCGCCCACAGGAAAGCTCCCAGCACGGAAAGCTGTAGCTGGTTTTCACTGTCCCTTGGAACTGCATTCGCTGGTAGACAGACATTCGCGTTCTGCAAAAGCTTTGGTTGGTAATGGGGCAATACTGTGTATTTCTCTCTGGGAGAGCCCGGCTGCCAAATTGGAAACGTCCAGCGATTGCGTCCACAGGAAAGCTCCCAGCACGGAAAGCTGTAGCTGGTTTTCACTGTCCCTTGGAACTGCATTCGCTGGTAGACGGACATTCGTGTCCTGCAAAAGCTTTCGTTCGTAATGAGGCAACACTGTGTATTTCTCTCTCGGAGAGCGCGGCTGCCAAATTCGAAACGTCCAGCGATTGCGCCCACAGGAAAGCTGCCAGCACGGAAAGCTGTAGCTGGTTTTCACTGTCCCTTGGAACTGCATTCGCTGCTACACAGACATTCGCGTTCTGCAAAAGCTTTGGTTGGTAAAGGGGCAACACTGTGTATTTCTCTGTCGGAGAGCCCGGCTGCCAAATTCGAAACGTCCAACGATTGCACCCACATGAAAGCTGCCAGCACGGAAAGCTGTAGCTGGTTTTCACTGTCCCGTGGAACTGCATTCGCTGCTACACAGACATTCGCGTTCTGCAAAAGCTTTGTTTCGTAATGGGGCAACACTGTGTATTTCTCTCTCGGAGAGCCCGGCTGCCAAATTCGAAACGTCCAGCGATTGCGCCCACAGGAAAGCTGCCAGCACGGAAAGCTGTAGCTGGTTTTCACTGTCCCTTGGAACTGCATTCGCTGGTAGACAGACATTCGCGTTCTGCAACAGCTTTCGTTCGTAATGGGGCAACACTGTGTATTTCTCTCTGGGAGAGCCCGGCTGCCAAATTCGAAACGTCCAGCGATTGCGCCCACAGGAAAGCTGCCAGCACGGAAAGCTGTAGCTGGTTTTCACTGTCCCTTGGAACTGCATTCGCTGGTAGACAGACATTCGCGTTCTGCAACAGGTTTCGTTCGTAAAGGGGCAACACTGTGTATTTCTCTCTCGGAGAGCCCGGCTGCCAAATTCGAAACGTCCAGCGATTGCGCCCACAGGAAAGCTGCCAGCACGGAAAGCTGTAGCTGGTTTTCACTGTCCCTTGGAACTGCATTCGCTGGTAGACAGACATTCGCGTTCTGCAAAAGCTTTGGTTCGTAATGGGGCAACACTGTGTATTTCTCTCTCGGAGAGCGCGGCTGCCAAATTCGAAACGTCCAGCGATTGCGCCCACAGGAAAGCTCCCAGCACGGAAAGCTGTAGCTGGTTTTCACTGTCCCTTGGAACTGCATTCGCTGCTACACAGACATTCGCGTTCTGCAAAAGCTTTCGTTCGTAATGAGGCAACACTGTGTATTTCTCTCTCGCAGAGCCCGGCTGACAAATTCGAAACGTCCAGCGATTGCGCCCACAGGAAAGCTGCCAGCACGGAAAGCTGTAGCTGGTTTTCACTGTCCCTTGGAACTGCATTCGCTGGTAGACAGACATTCGCGTTCTGCAAAAGCTTTGTTTCGTAATGGGGCAACACTGTGTATTTCTCTCTCGGAGAGCCCGGCTGCCAAATTCGAAACGTCCAGCGATTGCGCCCACAGGAAAGCTGCCAGCACGGAAAGCTGTAGCTGGTTTTCACTGTCCCTTGGAACTGCATTCGCTGGTAGACAGACATTCGCGTTCTGCAACAGGTTTCGTTCGTAAAGGGGCAACACTGTGTATTTCTCTCTCGGAGAGCCCGGCTGCCAAATTCGAAACGTCCAGCGATTGCGCCCACAGGAAAGCTGCCAGCACGGAAAGCTGTAGCTGGTTTTCACTGTCCCTTGGAACTGCATTCGCTGGTAGACAGACATTCGCGTTCTGCAAAAGCTTTGGTTCGTAATGGGGCAACACTGTGTATTTCTCTCTCGCAGAGCCCGGCTGCCAAATTCGAAACGTCCAGCGATTGCGCCCACAGGAAAGCTCCCAGCACGGAAAGCTGTAGCTGGTTTTCACTGTCCCTTGGAACTGCATTCGCTGGTAGACAGACATTCGCGTTCTGCAAAAGCTTTGGTTCGTAATGGGGCAACACTGTGTATTTCTCTCTCGCAGAGCCCGGCTGCCAAATTCGAAACGTCCAGCGATTGCGCCCACAGGAAAGCTCCCAGCACGGAAAGCTGTAGCTGGTTTTCACTGTCCCTTGGAACTGCATTCGCTGGTAGACAGACATTCGCGTTCTGCAAAAGCTTTGTTTGGTAAAGGGGCAACACTGTGTATTTCTCTCTCGGAGAGCCCGGCTGTCAAATTCGAAACGTCCAGCGATTGCGCCCACAGGAAAGCTGCCAGCACGGAAAGCTGTAGCTGGTTTTCACTGTCCCTTGGAACTGCATTCGCTGGTAGACAGACATTCGCGTTCTGCAAAAGCTTTCGTTCGTAATGAGGCAACACTGTGTATTTCTCTCTCGGAGAGCCCGGCTGTCAAATTCGAAACGTCCAGCGATTGCGCCCACAGGAAAGCTGCCAGCACGGAAAGCTGTAGCTGGTTTTCACTGTCCCTTGGAACTGCATTCGCTGGTAGACAGACATTCGTGTTCTGCAAAAGCTTTGTTTGGTAATGGGGCAATACTGTGTATTTCTCTCTGGGAGAGCCCGGCTGCCAAATTCGAAACGTCCAGCGATTGCGCCCACAGGAAAGCTGCCAGCACGGAAAGCTGTAGCTGGTTTTCACTGTCCCTTGGAACTGCATTCGCTGCTACACAGACATTCGTATTCTGCAAAAGCTTTCGTTCGTAATGAGGCAACACTGTGTATTTCTCTCTCGCAGAGCCCGGCTGACAAATTCGAAACGTCCAGCGATTGCGCCCACAGGAAAGCTGCCAGCACGGAAAGCTGTAGCTGGTTTTCACTGTCCCTTGGAACTGCATTCGCTGGTAGACAGACATTCGCGTTCTGCAAAAGCTTTGGTTGGTAAAGGGGCAACACTGTGTATTTCTCTCTCGGAGAGCCCGGCTGCCAAATTCGAAACGTCCAGCGATTGCGCCCACAGGAAAGCTGCCAGCACGGAAAGCTGTAGCTGGTTTTCACTGTCCCTTGGAACTGCATTCGCTGCTACACAGACATTCGTGTTCTGCAAAAGCTTTCGTTCGTAATGAGGCAACACTGTGTATTTCTCTCTCGCAGAGCCCGGCTGACAAATTCGAAACGTCCAGCGATTGCGCCCACAGGAAAGCTCCCAGCACGGAAAGCTGTAGCTGGTTTTCACTGTCCCTTGGAACTGCATTCGCTGGTAGACAGACATTCGCGTTCTGCAAAAGCTTTGTTTCGTAATGGGGCAACACTGTGTATTTCTCTCTCGGAGAGCCCGGCTGCCAAATTCGAAACGTCCAGCGATTGCGCCCACAGGAAAGCTGCCAGCACGGAAAGCTGTAGCTGGTTTTCACTGTCCCTTGGAACTGCATTTGCTGGTAGACAGACATTCGCGTTCTGCAACAGGTTTCGTTCGTAAAGGGGCAACACTGTGTATTTCTCTCTCGGAGAGCCCGGCTGCCAAATTCGAAACGTCCAGCGATTGCGCCCACAGGAAAGCTGCCAGCACGGAAAGCTGTAGCTGGTTTTCACTGTCCCTTGGAACTGCATTCGCTGGTAGACAGACATTCGCGTTCTGCAAAAGCTTTGGTTCGTACTGGGGCAACACTGTGTATTTCTCTCTCGCAGAGCCCGGCTGCCAAATTCGAAACGTCCAGCGATTGCGCCCACAGGAAAGCTCCCAGCACGGAAAGCTGTAGCTGGTTTTCACTGTCCCTTGGAACTGCATTCGCTGGTAGACAGACATTCGCGTTCTGCAAAAGCTTTGTTTGGTAAAGGGGCAACACTGTGTATTTCTCTCTCGGAGAGCCCGGCTGTCAAATTCGAAACGTCCAGCGATTGCGCCCACAGGAAAGCTGCCAGCACGGAAAGCTGTAGCTGGTTTTCACTGTCCCTTGGAACTGCATTCGCTGGTAGACAGACATTCGCGTTCTGCAAAAGCTTTGGTTGGTAATGGGGCAATACTGTGTATTTCTCTCTGGGAGAGCCCGGCTGCCAAATTCGAAACGTCCAGCGATTGCGTCCACAGGAAAGCTCCCAGCACGGAAAGCTGTAGCTGGTTTTCACTGTCCCTTGGAACTGCATTCGCTGGTAGACGGACATTCGTGTCCTGCAAAAGCTTTCGTTCGTAATGAGGCAACACTGTGTATTTCTCTCTCGGAGAGCGCGGCTGCCAAATTCGAAACGTCCAGCGATTGCGCCCACAGGAAAGCTCCCAGCACGGAAAGCTGTAGCTGGTTTTCACTGTCCCTTGGAACTGCATTCGCTGCTACACAGACATTCGCGTTCTGCAAAAGCTTTGGTTGGTAAAGGGGCAACACTGTGTATTTCTCTGTCGGAGAGCCCGGCTGCCAAATTCGAAACGTCCAACGATTGCGCCCACATGAAAGCTGCCAGCACGGAAAGCTGTAGCTGGTTTTCACTGTCCCGTGGAACTGCATTCGCTGCTACACAGACATTCGCGTTCTGCAAAAGCTTTGTTTCGTAATGGGGCAACACTGTGTATTTCTCTCTCGGAGAGCCCGGCTGCCAAATTCGAAACGTCCAGCGATTGCGCCCACAGGAAAGCTGCCAGCACGGAAAGCTGTAGCTGGTTTTCACTGTCCCTTGGAACTGCATTCGCTGGTAGACAGACATTCGCGTTCTGCAACAGCTTTCGTTCGTAATGGGGCAACACTGTGTATTTCTCTCTGGGAGAGCCCGGCTGCCAAATTCGAAACGTCCAGCGATTGCGCCCACAGGAAAGCTGCCAGCACGGAAAGCTGTAGCTGGTTTTCACTGTCCCTTGGAACTGCATTCGCTGGTAGACAGACATTCGCGTTCTGCAACAGGTTTCATTCGTAAAGGGGCAACACTGTGTATTTCTCTCTCGGAGAGCCCGGCTGCCAAATTCGAAACGTCCAGCGATTGCGCCCACAGGAAAGCTGCCAGCACGGAAAGCTGTAGCTGGTTTTCACTGTCCCTTGGAACTGCATTCGCTGGTAGACAGACATTCGCGTTCTGCAAAAGCTTTGGTTCGTAATGGGGCAACACTGTGTATTTCTCTCTCGGAGAGCGCGGCTGCCAAATTCGAAACGTCCAGCGATTGCGCCCACAGGAAAGCTCCCAGCACGGAAAGCTGTAGCTGGTTTTCACTGTCCCTTGGAACTGCATTCGCTGCTACACAGACATTCGCGTTCTGCAAAAGCTTTCGTTCGTAATGAGGCAACACTGTGTATTTCTCTCTCGCAGAGCCCGGCTGACAAATTCGAAACGTCCAGCGATTGCGCCCACAGGAAAGCTCCCAGCACGGAAAGCTGTAGCTGGTTTTCACTGTCCCTTGGAACTGCATTCGCTGGTAGACAGACATTCGCGTTCTGCAAAAGCTTTGTTTGGTAAAGGGGCAACACTGTGTATTTCTCTCTCGGAGAGCCCGGCTGTCAAATTCGAAACGTCCAGCGATTGCGCCCACAGGAAAGCTGCCAGCACGGAAAGCTGTAGCTGGTTTTCACTGTCCCTTGGAACTGCATTCGCTGGTAGACAGACATTCGCGTTCTGCAAAAGCTTTCGTTCGTAATGAGGCAACACTGTGTATTTCTCTCTCGGAGAGCCCGGCTGTCAAATTCGAAACGTCCAGCGATTGCGCCCACAGGAAAGCTGCCAGCACGGAAAGCTGTAGCTGGTTTTCACTGTCCCTTGGAACTGCATTCGCTGGTAGACAGACATTCGTGTTCTGCAAAAGCTTTGTTTGGTAATGGGGCAATACTGTGTATTTCTCTCTGGGAGAGCCCGGCTGCCAAATTCGAAACGTCCAGCGATTGCGCCCACAGGAAAGCTGCCAGCACGGAAAGCTGTAGCTGGTTTTCACTGTCCCTTGGAACTGCATTCGCTGCTACACAGACATTCGTATTCTGCAAAAGCTTTCGTTCGTAATGAGGCAACACTGTGTATTTCTCTCTCGCAGAGCCCGGCTGACAAATTCGAAACGTCCAGCGATTGCGCCCACAGGAAAGCTCCCAGCACGGAAAGCTGTAGCTGGTTTTCACTGTCCCTTGGAACTGCATTCGCTGGTAGACAGACATTCGCGTTCTGCAAAAGCTTTGGTTGGTAAAGGGGCAACACTGTGTATTTCTCTCTCGGAGAGCCCGGCTGCCAAATTCGAAACGTCCAGCGATTGCGCCCACAGGAAAGCTGCCAGCACGGAAAGCTGTAGCTGGTTTTCACTGTCCCTTGGAACTGCATTCGCTGCTACACAGACATTCGTGTTCTGCAAAAGCTTTCGTTCGTAATGAGGCAACACTGTGTATTTCTCTCTCGCAGAGCCCGGCTGCCAAATTCGAAACGTCCAGCGATTGCGCCCACAGGAAAGCTGCCAGCACGGAAAGCTGTAGCTGGTTTTCACTGTCCCTTGGAACTGCATTCGCTGGTAGACAGACATTCGCGTTCTGCAAAAGCTTTGTTTCGTAATGGGGCAACACTGTGTATTTCTCTCTCGGAGAGCCCGGCTGCCAAATTCGAAACGTCCAGCGATTGCGCCCACAGGAAAGCTGCCAGCACGGAAAGCTGTAGCTGGTTTTCACTGTCCCTTGGAACTGCATTTGCTGGTAGACAGACATTCGCGTTCTGCAACAGGTTTCGTTCGTAAAGGGGCAACACTGTGTATTTCTCTCTCGGAGAGCCCGGCTGCCAAATTCGAAACGTCCAGCGATTGCGCCCACAGGAAAGCTGCCAGCACGGAAAGCTGTAGCTGGTTTTCACTGTCCCTTGGAACTGCATTCGCTGGTAGACAGACATTCGCGTTCTGCAAAAGCTTTGGTTCGTAATGGGGCAACACTGTGTATTTCTCTCTCGCAGAGCCCGGCTGCCAAATTCGAAACGTCCAGCGATTGCGCCCACAGGAAAGCTCCCAGCACGGAAAGCTGTAGCTGGTTTTCACTGTCCCTTGGAACTGCATTCGCTGGTAGACAGACATTCGCGTTCTGCAAAAGCTTTGTTTGGTAAAGGGGCAACACTGTGTATTTCTCTCTCGGAGAGCCCGGCTGTCAAATTCGAAACGTCCAGCGATTGCGCCCACAGGAAAGCTGCCAGCACGGAAAGCTGTAGCTGGTTTTCACTGTCCCTTGGAACTGCATTCGCTGGTAGACAGACATTCGCGTTCTGCAAAAGCTTTGGTTGGTAATGGGGCAATACTGTGTATTTCTCTCTGGGAGAGCCCGGCTGCCAAATTCGAAACGTCCAGCGATTGCGTCCACAGGAAAGCTCCCAGCACGGAAAGCTGTAGCTGGTTTTCACTGTCCCTTGGAACTGCATTCGCTGGTAGACGGACATTCGTGTCCTGCAAAAGCTTTCGTTCGTAATGAGGCAACACTGTGTATTTCTCTCTCGGAGAGCGCGGCTGCCAAATTCGAAACGTCCAGCGATTGCGCCCACAGGAAAGCTCCCAGCACGGAAAGCTGTAGCTGGTTTTCACTGTCCCTTGGAACTGCATTCGCTGCTACACAGACATTCGCGTTCTGCAAAAGCTTTGGTTGGTAAAGGGGCAACACTGTGTATTTCTCTGTCGGAGAGCCCGGCTGCCAAATTCGAAACGTCCAACGATTGCGCCCACATGAAAGCTGCCAGCACGGAAAGCTGTAGCTGGTTTTCACTGTCCCGTGGAACTGCATTCGCTGCTACACAGACATTCGCGTTCTGCAAAAGCTTTGTTTCGTAATGGGGCAACACTGTGTATTTCTCTCTCGGAGAGCCCGGCTGCCAAATTCGAAACGTCCAGCGATTGCGCCCACAGGAAAGCTGCCAGCACGGAAAGCTGTAGCTGGTTTTCACTGTCCCTTGGAACTGCATTCGCTGGTAGACAGACATTCGCGTTCTGCAACAGCTTTCGTTCGTAATGGGGCAACACTGTGTATTTCTCTCTGGGAGAGCCCGGCTGCCAAATTCGAAACGTCCAGCGATTGCGCCCACAGGAAAGCTGCCAGCACGGAAAGCTGTAGCTGGTTTTCACTGTCCCTTGGAACTGCATTCGCTGGTAGACAGACATTCGCGTTCTGCAACAGGTTTCATTCGTAAAGGGGCAACACTGTGTATTTCTCTCTCGGAGAGCCCGGCTGCCAAATTCGAAACGTCCAGCGATTGCGCCCACAGGAAAGCTGCCAGCACGGAAAGCTGTAGCTGGTTTTCACTGTCCCTTGGAACTGCATTCGCTGGTAGACAGACATTCGCGTTCTGCAAAAGCTTTGGTTCGTAATGGGGCAACACTGTGTATTTCTCTCTCGGAGAGCGCGGCTGCCAAATTCGAAACGTCCAGCGATTGCGCCCACAGGAAAGCTCCCAGCACGGAAAGCTGTAGCTGGTTTTCACTGTCCCTTGGAACTGCATTCGCTGCTACACAGACATTCGCGTTCTGCAAAAGCTTTCGTTCGTAATGAGGCAACACTGTGTATTTCTCTCTCGCAGAGCCCGGCTGACAAATTCGAAACGTCCAGCGATTGCGCCCACAGGAAAGCTGCCAGCACGGAAAGCTGTAGCTGGTTTTCACTGTCCCTTGGAACTGCATTTGCTGGTAGACAGACATTCGCGTTCTGCAACAGGTTTCGTTCGTAAAGGGGCAACACTGTGTATTTCTCTCTCGGAGAGCCCGGCTGCCAAATTCGAAACGTCCAGCGATTGCGCCCACAGGAAAGCTGCCAGCACGGAAAGCTGTAGCTGGTTTTCACTGTCCCTTGGAACTGCATTCGCTGGTAGACAGACATTCGCGTTCTGCAAAAGCTTTGGTTCGTAATGGGGCAACACTGTGTATTTCTCTCTCGCAGAGCCCGGCTGCCAAATTCGAAACGTCCAGCGATTGCGCCCACAGGAAAGCTCCCAGCACGGAAAGCTGTAGCTGGTTTTCACTGTCCCTTGGAACTGCATTCGCTGGTAGACAGACATTCGCGTTCTGCAAAAGCTTTGTTTGGTAAAGGGGCAACACTGTGTATTTCTCTCTCGGAGAGCCCGGCTGTCAAATTCGAAACGTCCAGCGATTGCGCCCACAGGAAAGCTGCCAGCACGGAAAGCTGTAGCTGGTTTTCACTGTCCCTTGGAACTGCATTCGCTGGTAGACAGACATTCGCGTTCTGCAAAAGCTTTGGTTGGTAATGGGGCAATACTGTGTATTTCTCTCTGGGAGAGCCCGGCTGCCAAATTCGAAACGTCCAGCGATTGCGTCCACAGGAAAGCTCCCAGCACGGAAAGCTGTAGCTGGTTTTCACTGTCCCTTGGAACTGCATTCGCTGGTAGACGGACATTCGTGTCCTGCAAAAGCTTTCGTTCGTAATGAGGCAACACTGTGTATTTCTCTCTCGGAGAGCGCGGCTGCCAAATTCGAAACGTCCAGCGATTGCGCCCACAGGAAAGCTCCCAGCACGGAAAGCTGTAGCTGGTTTTCACTGTCCCTTGGAACTGCATTCGCTGCTACACAGACATTCGCGTTCTGCAAAAGCTTTGGTTGGTAAAGGGGCAACACTGTGTATTTCTCTGTCGGAGAGCCCGGCTGCCAAATTCGAAACGTCCAACGATTGCGCCCACATGAAAGCTGCCAGCACGGAAAGCTGTAGCTGGTTTTCACTGTCCCGTGGAACTGCATTCGCTGCTACACAGACATTCGCGTTCTGCAAAAGCTTTGTTTCGTAATGGGGCAACACTGTGTATTTCTCTCTCGGAGAGCCCGGCTGCCAAATTCGAAACGTCCAGCGATTGCGCCCACAGGAAAGCTGCCAGCACGGAAAGCTGTAGCTGGTTTTCACTGTCCCTTGGAACTGCATTCGCTGGTAGACAGACATTCGCGTTCTGCAACAGCTTTCGTTCGTAATGGGGCAACACTGTGTATTTCTCTCTGGGAGAGCCCGGCTGCCAAATTCGAAACGTCCAGCGATTGCGCCCACAGGAAAGCTGCCAGCACGGAAAGCTGTAGCTGGTTTTCACTGTCCCTTGGAACTGCATTCGCTGGTAGACAGACATTCGCGTTCTGCAACAGGTTTCGTTCGTAAAGGGGCAACACTGTGTATTTCTCTCTCGGAGAGCCCGGCTGCCAAATTCGAAACGTCCAGCGATTGCGCCCACAGGAAAGCTGCCAGCACGGAAAGCTGTAGCTGGTTTTCACTGTCCCTTGGAACTGCATTCGCTGGTAGACAGACATTCGCGTTCTGCAAAAGCTTTGGTTCGTAATGGGGCAACACTGTGTATTTCTCTCTCGGAGAGCGCGGCTGCCAAATTCGAAACGTCCAGCGATTGCGCCCACAGGAAAGCTCCCAGCACGGAAAGCTGTAGCTGGTTTTCACTGTCCCTTGGAACTGCATTCGCTGCTACACAGACATTCGCGTTCTGCAAAAGCTTTCGTTCGTAATGAGGCAACACTGTGTATTTCTCTCTCGCAGAGCCCGGCTGACAAATTCGAAACGTCCAGCGATTGCGCCCACAGGAAAGCTGCCAGCACGGAAAGCTGTAGCTGGTTTTCACTGTCCTTTGGAACTGCATTCGCTGGTAGACAGACATTCGCGTTCTGCAAAAGCTTTGTTTCGTAATGGGGCAACACTGTGTATTTCTCTCTCGGAGAGCCCGGCTGCCAAATTCGAAACGTCCAGCGATTGCGCCCACAGGAAAGCTCCCAGCACGGAAAGCTGTAGCTGGTTTTTACTGTCCCTTGGAACTGCATTCGCTGGTAGACAGACATTCGCGTTCTGCAAAAGCTTTCGTTCGTAATGGGGCAACACTGTGTATTTCTCTCTGGGAGAGCCCGGCTGCCAAATTCGAAACGTCCAGCGATTGCGCCCACAGGAAAGCTCCCAGCACGGAAAGCTGTAGCTGGTTTTCACTGTCCCTTGGAACTGCATTCGCTGGTAGACAGACATTCGCGTTCTGCAAAAGCTTTGGTTGGTAAAGGGGCAACACTGTGTATTTCTCTCTGGGAGAGCCCGGCTGCCAAATTCGAAACGTCCAGCGATTGCGCCCACAGGAAAGCTCCCAGCACGGAAAGCTGTAGCTGGTTTTCACTGTCCCTTGGAACTGCATTCGCTGGTAGACAGACATTCGCGTTCTGCAAAAGCTTTGGTTGGTAATGGGGCAATACTGTGTATTTCTCTCTGGGAGAGCCCGGCTGCCAAATTCGAAACGTCCAGCGATTGCGCCCACAGGAAAGCTGCCAGCACGGAAAGCTGTAGCTGGTTTTCACTGTCCCTTGGAACTGCATTCGCTGCTACACAGACATTCGCGTTCTGCAAAAGCTTTCGTTCGTAATGAGGCAACACTGTGTATTTCTCTCTCGCAGAGCCCGGCTGACAAATTCGAAACGTCCAGGGATTGCGCCCACAGGAAAGCTGCCAGCACGGAAAGCTGTAGCTGGTTTTCACTGTCCCTTGGAACTGCATTTGCTGGTAGACAGACATTCGCGTTCTGCAACAGGTTTCGTTCGTAAAGGGGCAACACTGTGTATTTCTCTCTCGGAGAGCCCGGCTGCCAAATTCGAAACGTCCAGCGATTGCGCCCACAGGAAAGCTGCCAGCACGGAAAGCTGTAGCTGGTTTTCACTGTCCCTTGGAACTGCATTCGCTGGTAGACAGACATTCGCGTTCTGCAAAAGCTTTGTTTCGTAATGGGGCAACACTGTGTATTTCTCTCTCGCAGAGCCCGGCTGCCAAATTCGAAACGTCCAGCGATTGCGCCCACAGGAAAGCTCCCAGCACGGAAAGCTGTAGCTGGTTTTCACTGTCCCTTGGAACTGCATTCGCTGCTACACAGACATTCGCGTTCTGCAAAAGCTTTGTTTGGTAAAGGGGCAACACTGTGTATTTCTCTCTCGGAGAGCGCGGCTGCCAAATTCGAAACGTCCAGCGATTGCGCCCACAGGAAAGCTCCCAGCACGGAAAGCTGTAGCTGGTTTTCACTGTCCCTTGGAACTGCATTCGCTGCTACACAGACATTCGCGTTCTGCAAAAGCTTTGGTTGGTAAAGGGGCAACACTGTGTATTTCTCTGTCGGAGAGCGCGGCTGCCAAATTCGAAACGTCCAACGATTGCGCCCACATGAAAGCTGCCAGCACGGAAAGCTGTAGCTGGTTTTCACTGTCCCTTGGAACTGCATTCGCTGGTAGACAGACATTCGCGTTCTGCAAAAGCTTTCGTTCGTAATGGGGCAACACTGTGTATGTCTCTCTGGGAGAGCCCGGCTGCCAAATTCGAAACGTCCAGCGATTGCGCCCACAGGAAAGCTGCCAGCACGGAAAGCTGTAGCTGGTTTTCACTGTCCCTTGGAACTGCATTCGCTGCTACACAGACATTCGTATTCTGCAAAAGCTTTCGTTCGTAATGAGGCAACACTGTGTATTTCTCTCTCGCAGAGCCCGGCTGACAAATTCGAAACGTCCAGCGATTGCGCCCACAGGAAAGCTCCCAGCACGGAAAGCTGTAGCTGGTTTTCACTGTCCCTTGGAACTGCATTCGCTGCTACACAGACATTCGTGTTCTGCAAAAGCTTTCGTTCGTAATGAGGCAACACTGTGTATTTCTCTCTCGGAGAGCGCGGCTGACAAATTCGAAACGTCCAGCGATTGCGCCCACAGGAAAGCTGCCAGCACGGAAAGCTGTAGCTGGTTTTCACTGTCCCTTGGAACTGCATTCGCTGGTAGACAGACATTCGCGTTCTGCAAAAGCTTTGTTTCGTAATGGGGCAACACTGTGTATTTCTCTCTCGGAGAGCCCGGCTGCCAAATTCGAAACGTCCAGCGATTGCGCCCACAGGAAAGCTGCCAGCACGGAAAGCTGTAGCTGGTTTTCACTGTCCCTTGGAACTGCATTCGCTGGTAGACAGACATTCGCGTTCTGCAACAGGTTTCGTTCGTAAAGGGGCAACACTGTGTATTTCTCTCTCGGAGAGCCCGGCTGCCAAATTCGAAACGTCCAGCGATTGCGCCCACAGGAAAGCTGCCAGCACGGAAAGCTGTAGCTGGTTTTCACTGTCCCTTGGAACTGCATTCGCTGGTAGACAGACATTCGCGTTCTGCAAAAGCTTTGGTTCGTAATGGGGCAACACTGTGTATTTCTCTCTCGCAGAGCCCGGCTGCCAAATTCGAAACGTCCAGCGATTGCGCCCACAGGAAAGCTCCCAGCACGGAAAGCTGTAGCTGGTTTTCACTGTCCCTTGGAACTGCATTCGCTGGTAGACAGACATTCGCGTTCTGCAAAAGCTTTGGTTCGTAATGGGGCAACACTGTGTATTTCTCTCTCGCAGAGCCCGGCTGCCAAATTCGAAACGTCCAGCGATTGCGCCCACAGGAAAGCTCCCAGCACGGAAAGCTGTAGCTGGTTTTCACTGTCCCTTGGAACTGCATTCGCTGGTAGACAGACATTCGCGTTCTGCAAAAGCTTTGTTTGGTAAAGGGGCAACACTGTGTATTTCTCTCTCGGAGAGCCCGGCTGTCAAATTCGAAACGTCCAGCGATTGCGCCCACAGGAAAGCTGCCAGCACGGAAAGCTGTAGCTGGTTTTCACTGTCCCTTGGAACTGCATTCGCTGGTAGACAGACATTCGCGTTCTGCAAAAGCTTTCGTTCGTAATGAGGCAACACTGTGTATTTCTCTCTCGGAGAGCCCGGCTGTCAAATTCGAAACGTCCAGCGATTGCGCCCACAGGAAAGCTGCCAGCACGGAAAGCTGTAGCTGGTTTTCACTGTCCCTTGGAACTGCATTCGCTGGTAGACAGACATTCGCGTTCTGCAAAAGCTTTGGTTGGTAATGGGGCAATACTGTGTATTTCTCTCTGGGAGAGCCCGGCTGCCAAATTCGAAACGTCCAGCGATTGCGCCCACAGGAAAGCTGCCAGCACGGAAAGCTGTAGCTGGTTTTCACTGTCCCTTGGAACTGCATTCGCTGGTAGACAGACATTCGCGTTCTGCAAAAGCTTTGGTTGGTAATGGGGCAATACTGTGTATTTCTCTCTGGGAGAGCCCGGCTGCCAAATTCGAAACGTCCAGCGATTGCGCCCACAGGAAAGCTGCCAGCACGGAAAGCTGTAGCTGGTTTTCACTGTCCCTTGGAACTGCATTCGCTGCTACACAGACATTCGTATTCTGCAAAAGCTTTCGTTCGTAATGAGGCAACACTGTGTATTTCTCTCTCGCAGAGCCCGGCTGACAAATTCGAAACGTCCAGCGATTGCGCCCACAGGAAAGCTCCCAGCACGGAAAGCTGTAGCTGGTTTTCACTGTCCCTTGGAACTGCATTCGCTGGTAGACAGACATTCGCGTTCTGCAAAAGCTTTGGTTGGTAAAGGGGCAACACTGTGTATTTCTCTCTCGGAGAGCCCGGCTGCCAAATTCGAAACGTCCAGCGATTGCGCCCACATGAAAGCTGCCAGCACGGAAAGCTGTAGCTGGTTTTCACTGTCCCTTGGAACTGCATTCGCTGCTACACAGACATTCGTGTTCTGCAAAAGCTTTCGTTCGTAATGAGGCAACACTGTGTATTTCTCTCTCGCAGAGCCCGGCTGACAAATTCGAAACGTCCAGCGATTGCGCCCACAGGAAAGCTGCCAGCACGGAAAGCTGTAGCTGGTTTTCACTGTCCCTTGGAACTGCATTCGCTGGTAGACAGACATTCGCGTTCTGCAAAAGCTTTGGTTCGTAATGGGGCAACACTGTGTATTTCTCTCTCGGAGAGCCCGGCTGCCAAATTCGAAACGTCCAGCGATTGCGCCCACAGGAATGCTGCCAGCACGGAAAGCTGTAGCTGGTTTTCACTGTCCCTTGGAACTGCATTTGCTGGTAGACAGACATTCGCGTTCTGCAACAGGTTTCGTTCGTAAAGGGGCAACACTGTGTATTTCTCTCTCGGAGAGCCCGGCTGCCAAATTCGAAACGTCCAGCGATTGCGCCCACAGGAAAGCTGCCAGCACGGAAAGCTGTAGCTGGTTTTCACTGTCCCTTGGAACTGCATTCGCTGGTAGACAGACATTCGCGTTCTGCAAAAGCTTTGGTTCGTAATGGGGCAACACTGTGTATTTCTCTCTCGCAGAGCCCGGCTGCCAAATTCGAAACGTCCAGCGATTGCGCCCACAGGAAAGCTCCCAGCACGGAAAGCTGTAGCTGGTTTTCACTGTCCCTTGGAACTGCATTCGCTGGTAGACAGACATTCGCGTTCTGCAAAAGCTTTGGTTGGTAATGGGGCAATACTGTGTATTTCTCTCTGGGAGAGCCCGGCTGCCAAATTGGAAACGTCCAGCGATTGCGTCCACAGGAAAGCTCCCAGCACGGAAAGCTGTAGCTGGTTTTCACTGTCCCTTGGAACTGCATTCGCTGGTAGACGGACATTCGTGTCCTGCAAAAGCTTTCGTTCGTAATGAGGCAACACTGTGTATTTCTCTCTCGGAGAGCGCGGCTGCCAAATTCGAAACGTCCAGCGATTGCGCCCACAGGAAAGCTGCCAGCACGGAAAGCTGTAGCTGGTTTTCACTGTCCCTTGGAACTGCATTCGCTGCTACACAGACATTCGCGTTCTGCAAAAGCTTTGGTTGGTAAAGGGGCAACACTGTGTATTTCTCTGTCGGAGAGCCCGGCTGCCAAATTCGAAACGTCCAACGATTGCGCCCACATGAAAGCTGCCAGCACGGAAAGCTGTAGCTGGTTTTCACTGTCCCGTGGAACTGCATTCGCTGCTACACAGACATTCGCGTTCTGCAAAAGCTTTGTTTCGTAATGGGGCAACACTGTGTATTTCTCTCTCGGAGAGCCCGGCTGCCAAATTCGAAACGTCCAGCGATTGCGCCCACAGGAAAGCTGCCAGCACGGAAAGCTGTAGCTGGTTTTCACTGTCCCTTGGAACTGCATTCGCTGGTAGACAGACATTCGCGTTCTGCAACAGCTTTCGTTCGTAATGGGGCAACACTGTGTATTTCTCTCTGGGAGAGCCCGGCTGCCAAATTCGAAACGTCCAGCGATTGCGCCCACAGGAAAGCTGCCAGCACGGAAAGCTGTAGCTGGTTTTCACTGTCCCTTGGAACTGCATTCGCTGGTAGACAGACATTCGCGTTCTGCAACAGGTTTCGTTCGTAAAGGGGCAACACTGTGTATTTCTCTCTCGGAGAGCCCGGCTGCCAAATTCGAAACGTCCAGCGATTGCGCCCACAGGAAAGCTGCCAGCACGGAAAGCTGTAGCTGGTTTTCACTGTCCCTTGGAACTGCATTCGCTGGTAGACAGACATTCGCGTTCTGCAAAAGCTTTGGTTCGTAATGGGGCAACACTGTGTATTTCTCTCTCGGAGAGCGCGGCTGCCAAATTCGAAACGTCCAGCGATTGCGCCCACAGGAAAGCTCCCAGCACGGAAAGCTGTAGCTGGTTTTCACTGTCCCTTGGAACTGCATTCGCTGCTACACAGACATTCGCGTTCTGCAAAAGCTTTCGTTCGTAATGAGGCAACACTGTGTATTTCTCTCTCGCAGAGCCCGGCTGACAAATTCGAAACGTCCAGCGATTGCGCCCACAGGAAAGCTGCCAGCACGGAAAGCTGTAGCTGGTTTTCACTGTCCCTTGGAACTGCATTCGCTGGTAGACAGACATTCGCGTTCTGCAAAAGCTTTGTTTCGTAATGGGGCAACACTGTGTAGTTCTCTCTCGGAGAGCCCGGCTGCCAAATTCGAAACGTCCAGCGATTGCGCCCACAGGAAAGCTGCCAGCACGGAAAGCTGTAGCTGGTTTTCACTGTCCCTTGGAACTGCATTCGCTGCTACACAGACATTCGCGTTCTGCAACAGGTTTCGTTCGTAAAGGGGCAACACTGTGTATTTCTCTCTGGGAGAGCCCGGCTGCCAAATTCGAAACGTCCAGCGATTGCGCCCACAGGAAAGCTGCCAGCACGGAAAGCTGTAGCTGGTTTTCACTGTCCCTTGGAACTGCATTCGCTGGTAGACAGACATTCGCGTTCTGCAAAAGCTTTGGTTCGTAATGGGGCAACACTGTGTATTTCTCTCTCGCAGAGCCCGGCTGCCAAATTCGAAACGTCCAGCGATTGCGCCCACAGGAAAGCTCCCAGCACGGAAAGCTGTAGCTGGTTTTCACTGTCCCTTGGAACTGCATTCGCTGGTAGACAGACATTCGCGTTCTGCAAAAGCTTTGTTTGGTAAAGGGGCAACACTGTGTATTTCTCTCTCGGAGAGCCCGGCTGTCAAATTCGAAACGTCCAGCGATTGCGCCCACAGGAAAGCTGCCAGCACGGAAAGCTGTAGCTGGTTTTCACTGTCCCTTGGAACTGCATTCGCTGGTAGACGGACATTCGTGTTCTGCAAAAGCTTTCGTTCGTAATGAGGCAACACTGTGTATTTCTCTCTCGGAGAGCGCGGCTGCCAAATTCGAAACGTCCAGCGATTGCGCCCACAGGAAAGCTCCCAGCACGGAAAGCTGTAGCTGGTTTTCACTGTCCCTTGGAACTGCATTCGCTGCTACACAGACATTCGCGTTCTGCAAAAGCTTTGGTTGGTAAAGGGGCAACACTGTGTATTTCTCTGTCGGAGAGCCCGGCTGCCAAATTCGAAACGTCCAACGATTGCGCCCACATGAAAGCTGCCAGCACGGAAAGCTGTAGCTGGTTTTCACTGTCCCGTGGAACTGCATTCGCTGCTACACAGACATTCGCGTTCTGCAAAAGCTTTGTTTCGTAATGGGGCAACACTGTGTATTTCTCTCTCGGAGAGCCCGGCTGCCAAATTCGAAACGTCCAGCGATTGCGCCCACAGGAAAGCTGCCAGCACGGAAAGCTGTAGCTGGTTTTCACTGTCCCTTGGAACTGCATTCGCTGGTAGACAGACATTCGCGTTCTGCAACAGCTTTCGTTCGTAATGGGGCAACACTGTGTATTTCTCTCTGGGAGAGCCCGGCTGCCAAATTCGAAACGTCCAGCGATTGCGCCCACAGGAAAGCTGCCAGCACGGAAAGCTGTAGCTGGTTTTCACTGTCCCTTGGAACTGCATTCGCTGGTAGACAGACATTCGCGTTCTGCAACAGGTTTCTTTCGTAAAGGGGCAACACTGTGTATTTCTCTCTCGCAGAGCCCGGCTGCCAAATTCGAAACGTCCAGCGATTGCGCCCACAGGAAAGCTGCCAGCACGGAAAGCTGTAGCTGGTTTTCACTGTCCCTTGGAACTGCATTCGCTGGTAGACAGACATTCGCGTTCTGCAAAAGCTTTGGTTCGTAATGGGGCAACACTGTGTATTTCTCTCTCGCAGAGCCCGGCTGACAAATTCGAAACGTCCAGCGATTGCGCCCACAGGAAAGCTCCCAGCACGGAAAGCTGTAGCTGGTTTTCACTGTCCCTTGGAACTGCATTCGCTGGTAGACAGACATTCGCGTTCTGCAAAAGCTTTGGTTGGTAAATGGGCAACACTGTGTATTTCTCTCTCGGAGAGCCCGGCTGCCAAATTCGAAACGTCCAGCGATTGCGCCCACAGGAAAGCTGCCAGCACGGAAAGCTGTAGCTGGTTTTCACTGTCCCTTGGAACTGCATTCGCTGGTAGACAGACATTCGTATTCTGCAAAAGCTTTCGTTCGTAATGAGGCAACACTGTGTATTTCTCTCTCGCAGAGCCCGGCTGACAAATTCGAAACGTCCAGCGATTGCGCCCACAGGAAAGCTGCCAGCACGGAAAGCTGTAGCTGGTTTTCACTGTCCCTTGGAACTGCATTCGCTGGTAGACAGACATTCGCGTTCTGCAAAAGCTTTGGTTGGTAAAGGGGCAACACTGTGTATTTCTCTCTCGGAGAGCCCGGCTGCCAAATTCGAAACGTCCAGCGATTGCGCCCACAGGAAAGCTGCCAGCACGGAAAGCTGTAGCTGGTTTTCACTGTCCCTTGGAACTGCATTCGCTGCTACACAGACATTCGTGTTCTGCAAAAGCTTTCGTTCGTAATGAGGCAACACTGTGTATTTCTCTCTCGCAGAGCCCGGCTGACAAATTCGAAACGTCCAGCGATTGCGCCCACAGGAAAGCTGCCAGCACGGAAAGCTGTAGCTGGTTTTCACTGTCCCTTGGAACTGCATTCGCTGGTAGACAGACATTCGCGTTCTGCAAAAGCTTTGTTTCGTAATGGGGCAACACTGTGTATTTCTCTCTCGGAGAGCCCGGCTGCCAAATTCGAAACGTCCAGCGATTGCGCCCACAGGAAAGCTGCCAGCACGGAAAGCTGTAGCTGGTTTTCACTGTCCCTTGGAACTGCATTCGCTGGTAGACAGACATTCGCGTTCTGCAACAGGTTTCGTTCGTAAAGGGGCAACACTGTGTATTTCTCTCTCGGAGAGCCCGGCTGCCAAATTCGAAACGTCCAGCGATTGCGCCCACAGGAAAGCTCCCAGCACGGAAAGCTGTAGCTGGTTTTCACTGTCCCTTGGAACTGCATTCGCTGGTAGACAGACATTCGCGTTTTGCAAAAGCTTTGTTTCGTAATGGGGCAACACTGTGTATTTCTCTCTCGCAGAGCCCGGCTGCCAAATTCGAAACGTCCAGCGATTGCGCCCACAGGAAAGCTCCCAGCACGGAAAGCTGTAGCTGGTTTTCACTGTCCCTTGGAACTGCATTCGCTGGTAGACGGACATTCGTGTTCTGCAAAAGCTTTCGTTCGTAATGAGGCAACACTGTGTATTTCTCTCTCGGAGAGCGCGGCTGCCAAATTCGAAACGTCCAGCGATTGCGCCCACAGGAAAGCTCCCAGCACGGAAAGCTGTAGCTGGTTTTCACTGTCCCTTGGAACTGCATTCGCTGCTACACAGACATTCGCGTTCTGCAAAAGCTTTGGTTGGTAAAGGGGCAACACTGTGTATTTCTCTGTCGGAGAGCCCGGCTGCCAAATTCGAAACGTCCAACGATTGCGCCCACATGAAAGCTGCCAGCACGGAAAGCTGTAGCTGGTTTTCACTGTCCCTTGGAACTGCATTCGCTGGTAGACAGACATTCGCGTTCTGCAAAAGCTTTGTTTCGTAATGGGGCAACACTGTGTATTTCTCTCTCGGAGAGCCCGGCTGCCAAATTCGAAACGTCCAGCGATTGCGCCCACAGGAAAGCTCCCAGCACGGAAAGCTGTAGCTGGTTTTTACTGTCCCTTGGAACTGCATTCGCTGGTAGACAGACATTCGCGTTCTGCAAAAGCTTTGGTTGGTAAAGGGGCAACACTGTGTATTTCTCTCTCGGAGAGCCCGGCTGCCAAATTCGAAACGTCCAGCGATTGCGCCCACAGGAAAGCTCCCAACACGGAAAGCTGTAGCTGGTTTTCACTGTCCCTTGGAACTGCATTCGCTGGTAGACAGACATTCGCGTTCTGCAAAAGCTTTGGTTGGTAATGGGGCAATACTGTGTATTTCTCTCTGGGAGAGCCCGGCTGCCAAATTCGAAACGTCCAGCGATTGCGCCCACAGGAAAGCTGCCAGCACGGAAAGCTGTAGCTGGTTTTCACTGTCCCTTGGAACTGCATTCGCTGGTAGACAGACATTCGCGTTCTGCAAAAGCTTTCGTTCGTAATGAGGCAACACTGTGTATTTCTCTCTCGCAGAGCCCGGCTGACAAATTCGAAACGTCCAGGGATTGCGCCCACAGGAAAGCTGCCAGCACGGAAAGCTGTAGCTGGTTTTCACTGTCCCTTGGAACTGCATTCGCTGCTACACAGACATTCGCGTTCTGCAACAGGTTTCGTTCGTAAAGGGGCAACACTGTGTATTTCTCTCTCGGAGAGCCCGGCTGCCAAATTCGAAACGTCCAGCGATTGCGCCCACAGGAAAGCTGCCAGCACGGAAAGCTGTAGCTGGTTTTCACTGTCCCTTGGAACTGCATTCGCTGGTAGACAGACATTCGCGTTCTGCAAAAGCTTTGGTTCGTAATGGGGCAACACTGTGTATTTCTCTCTCGCAGAGCCCGGCTGCCAAATTCGAAACGTCCAGCGATTGCGCCCACAGGAAAGCTCCCAGCACGGAAAGCTGTAGCTGGTTTTCACTGTCCCTTGGAACTGCATTCGCTGCTACACAGACATTCGCGTTCTGCAAAAGCTTTGTTTGGTAAAGGGGCACACTGTGTATTTCTCTCTCGGAGAGCGCGGCTGCCAAATTCGAAACGTCCAGCGATTGCGCCCACAGGAAAGCTCCCAGCACGGAAAGCTGTAGCTGGTTTTCACTGTCCCTTGGAACTGCATTCGCTGCTACACAGACATTCGCGTTCTGCAAAAGCTTTGGTTGGTAAAGGGGCAACACTGTGTATTTCTCTGTCGGAGAGCGCGGCTGACAAATTCGAAACGTCCAGCGATTGCGCCCACAGGAAAGCTGCCAGCACGGAAAGCTGTAGCTGGTTTTCACTGTCCTTTGGAACTGCATTCGCTGGTAGACAGACATTCGCGTTCTGCAAAAGCTTTCGTTCGTAATGGGGCAACACTGTGTATGTCTGTCTGGGAGAGCCCGGCTGCCAAATTCGAAACGTCCAGCGATTGCGCCCACAGGAAAGCTCCCAGCACGGAAAGCTGTAGCTGGTTTTCACTGTCCCTTGGAACTGCATTCGCTGGTAGACAGACATTCGCGTTCTGCAACAGGTTTCGTTCGTAAAGGGGCAACACTGTGTATTTCTCTCTCGGAGAGCCCGGCTGCCAAATTCGAAACGTCCAGCGATTGCGCCCACAGGAAAGCTCCCAGCACGGAAAGCTGTAGCTGGTTTTCACTGTCCCTTGGAACTGCATTCGCTGGTAGACAGACATTCGCGTTCTGCAAAAGCTTTGGTTGGTAATGGGGCAATACTGTGTATTTCTCTCTGGGAGAGCCCGGCTGCCAAATTCGAAACGTCCAGCGATTGCGCCCACAGGAAAGGTCCCAGCACGGAAAGCTGTAGCTGGTTTTCACTGTCCCTTGGAACTGCATTCGCTGGTAGACGGACATTCGTGTTCTGCAACAGCTTTCGTTCGTAATGAGGCAACACTGTGTATTTCTCTCTCGGAGAGCGCGGCTGCCAAATTCGAAACGTCCAGCGATTGCGCCCACAGGAAAGCTGCCAGCACGGAAAGCTGTAGCTGGTTTTCACTGTCCCTTGGAACTGCATTCGCTGCTACACAGACATTCGCGTTCTGCAAAAGCTTTGGTTGGTAAAGGGGCAACACTGTGTATTTCTCTGTCGGAGAGCCCGGCTGCCAAATTCGAAACGTCCAACGATTGCGCCCACATGAAAGCTGCCAGCACGGAAAGCTGTAGCTGGTTTTCACTGTCCCTTGGAACTGCATTCGCTGGTAGACAGACATTCGCGTTCTGCAAAAGCTTTCGTTCGTAATGAGGCAACACTGTGTATTTCTCTCTCGGAGAGCCCGGCTGTCAAATTCGAAACGTCCAGCGATTGCGCCCACAGGAAAGCTGCCAGCACGGAAAGCTGTAGCTGGTTTTCACTGTCCCTTGGAACTGCATTCGCTGGTAGACAGACATTCGCGTTCTGCAAAAGCTTTGGTTGGTAATGGGGCAATACTGTGTATTTCTCTCTGGGAGAGCCCGGCTGCCAAATTCGAAACGTCCAGCGATTGCGCCCACAGGAAAGCTCCCAGCACGGAAAGCTGTAGCTGGTTTTCACTGTCCCTTGGAACTGCATTCGCTGGTAGACAGACATTCGCGTTCTGCAAAAGCTTTGGTTGGTAAATGGGCAACACTGTGTATTTCTCTCTCGGAGAGCCCGGCTGCCAAATTCGAAACGTCCAGCGATTGCGCCCACAGGAAAGCTGCCAGCACGGAAAGCTGTAGCTGGTTTTCACTGTCCCTTGGAACTGCATTCGCTGGTAGACAGACATTCGCGTTCTGCAAAAGCTTTGGTTGGTAATGGGGCAATTCTGTGTATTTCTCTCTGGGAGAGCCCGGCTGCCAAATTCGAAACGTCCAGCGATTGCGCCCACAGGAAAGCTGCCAGCACGGAAAGCTGTAGCTGGTTTTCACTGTCCCTTGGAACTGCATTCGCTGGTAGACGGACATTCGTGTTCTGCAAAAGCTTTCGTTCGTAATGAGGCAACACTGTGTATTTCTCTCTCGGAGAGCGCGGCTGCCAAATTCGAAACGTCCAGCGATTGCGCCCACAGGAAAGCTCCCAGCACGGAAAGCTGTAGCTGGTTTTCACTGTCCCTTGGAACTGCATTCGCTGCTACACAGACATTCGCGTTCTGCAAAAGCTTTGGTTGGTAAAGGGGCAACACTGTGTATTTCTCTGTCGGAGAGCCCGGCTGCCAAATTCGAAACGTCCAACGATTGCGCCCACATGAAAGCTGCCAGCACGGAAAGCTGTAGCTGGTTTTCACTGTCCCTTGGAACTGCATTCGCTGCTACACAGACATTCGCGTTCTGCAAAAGCTTTGTTTGGTAAAGGGGCACACTGTGTATTTCTCTCTCGGAGAGCGCGGCTGCCAAATTCGAAACGTCCAGCGATTGCGCCCACAGGAAAGCTCCCAGCACGGAAAGCTGTAGCTGGTTTTCACTGTCCCTTGGAACTGCATTCGCTGGTAGACAGACATTCGCGTTCTGCAAAAGCTTTGGTTGGTAAAGGGGCAACACTGTGTATTTCTCTGTCGGAGAGCGCGGCTGACAAATTCGAAACGTCCAGCGATTGCGCCCACAGGAAAGCTGCCAGCACGGAAAGCTGTAGCTGGTTTTCACTGTCCTTTGGAACTGCATTCGCTGGTAGACAGACATTCGCGTTCTGCAAAAGCTTTCGTTCGTAATGGGGCAACACTGTGTATGTCTGTCTGGGAGAGCCCGGCTGCCAAATTCGAAACGTCCAGCGATTGCGCCCACAGGAAAGCTCCCAGCACGGAAAGCTGTAGCTGGTTTTCACTGTCCCTTGGAACTGCATTCGCTGGTAGACAGACATTCGCGTTCTGCAAAAGCTTTGGTTGGTAATGGGGCAATACTGTGTATTTCTCTCTGGGAGAGCCCGGCTGCCAAATTCGAAACGTCCAGCGATTGCGCCCACAGGAAAGGTCCCAGCACGGAAAGCTGTAGCTGGTTTTCACTGTCCCTTGGAACTGCATTCGCTGGTAGACGGACATTCGTGTTCTGCAACAGCTTTCGTTCGTAATGAGGCAACACTGTGTATTTCTCTCTCGGAGAGCGCGGCTGCCAAATTCGAAACGTCCAGCGATTGCGCCCACAGGAAAGCTGCCAGCACGGAAAGCTGTAGCTGGTTTTCACTGTCCCTTGGAACTGCATTCGCTGCTACACAGACATTCGCGTTCTGCAAAAGCTTTGGTTGGTAAAGGGGCAACACTGTGTATTTCTCTGTCGGAGAGCCCGGCTGCCAAATTCGAAACGTCCAACGATTGCGCCCACATGAAAGCTGCCAGCACGGAAAGCTGTAGCTGGTTTTCACTGTCCCTTGGAACTGCATTCGCTGGTAGACAGACATTCGCGTTCTGCAAAAGCTTTCGTTCGTAATGAGGCAACACTGTGTATTTCTCTCTCGGAGAGCCCGGCTGTCAAATTCGAAACGTCCAGCGATTGCGCCCACAGGAAAGCTGCCAGCACGGAAAGCTGTAGCTGGTTTTCACTGTCCCTTGGAACTGCATTCGCTGGTAGACAGACATTCGCGTTCTGCAAAAGCTTTGGTTGGTAATGGGGCAATAGTGTGTATTTCTCTCTGGGAGAGCCCGGCTGCCAAATTCGAAACGTCCAGCGATTGCGCCCACAGGAAAGCTCCCAGCACGGAAAGCTGTAGCTGGTTTTCACTGTCCCTTGGAACTGCATTCGCTGGTAGACAGACATTCGCGTTCTGCAAAAGCTTTGGTTGGTAAATGGGCAACACTGTGTATTTCTCTCTCGGAGAGCCCGGCTGCCAAATTCGAAACGTCCAGCGATTGCGCCCACAGGAAAGCTGCCAGCACGGAAAGCTGTAGCTGGTTTTCACTGTCCCTTGGAACTGCATTCGCTGGTAGACAGACATTCGCGTTCTGCAAAAGCTTTGGTTGGTAATGGGGCAATACTGTGTATTTCTCTCTGGGAGAGCCCGGCTGCCAAATTCGAAACGTCCAGCGATTGCGCCCACAGGAAAGCTGCCAGCACGGAAAGCTGTAGCTGGTTTTCACTGTCCCTTGGAACTGCATTCGCTGGTAGACGGACATTCGTGTTCTGCAAAAGCTTTCGTTCGTAATGAGGCAACACTGTGTATTTCTCTCTCGGAGAGCGCGGCTGCCAAATTCGAAACGTCCAGCGATTGCGCCCACAGGAAAGCTCCCAGCACGGAAAGCTGTAGCTGGTTTTCACTGTCCCTTGGAACTGCATTCGCTGCTACACAGACATTCGCGTTCTGCAAAAGCTTTGGTTGGTAAAGGGGCAACACTGTGTATTTCTCTGTCGGAGAGCCCGGCTGCCAAATTCGAAACGTCCAACGATTGCGCCCACATGAAAGCTGCCAGCACGGAAAGCTGTAGCTGGTTTTCACTGTCCCTTGGAACTGCATTCGCTGCTACACAGACATTCGCGTTCTGCAAAAGCTTTGTTTGGTAAAGGGGCACACTGTGTATTTCTCTCTCGGAGAGCGCGGCTGCCAAATTCGAAACGTCCAGCGATTGCGCCCACAGGAAAGCTCCCAGCACGGAAAGCTGTAGCTGGTTTTCACTGTCCCTTGGAACTGCATTCGCTGCTACACAGACATTCGCGTTCTGCAAAAGCTTTGGTTGGTAAAGGGGCAACACTGTGTATTTCTCTGTCGGAGAGCGCGGCTGACAAATTCGAAACGTCCAGCGATTGCGCCCACAGGAAAGCTGCCAGCACGGAAAGCTGTAGCTGGTTTTCACTGTCCTTTGGAACTGCATTCGCTGGTAGACAGACATTCGCGTTCTGCAAAAGCTTTCGTTCGTAATGGGGCAACACTGTGTATGTCTGTCTGGGAGAGCCCGGCTGCCAAATTCGAAACGTCCAGCGATTGCGCCCACAGGAAAGCTCCCAGCACGGAAAGCTGTAGCTGGTTTTCACTGTCCCTTGGAACTGCATTCGCTGGTAGACAGACATTCGCGTTCTGCAACAGGTTTCGTTCGTAAAGGGGCAACACTGTGTATTTCTCTCTCGGAGAGCCCGGCTGCCAAATTCGAAACGTCCAGCGATTGCGCCCACAGGAAAGCTCCCAGCACGGAAAGCTGTAGCTGGTTTTCACTGTCCCTTGGAACTGCATTCGCTGGTAGACAGACATTCGCGTTCTGCAAAAGCTTTGGTTGGTAATGGGGCAATACTGTGTATTTCTCTCTGGGAGAGCCCGGCTGCCAAATTCGAAACGTCCAGCGATTGCGCCCACAGGAAAGGTCCCAGCACGGAAAGCTGTAGCTGGTTTTCACTGTCCCTTGGAACTGCATTCGCTGGTAGACGGACATTCGTGTTCTGCAACAGCTTTCTTTCGTAATGAGGCAACACTGTGTATTTCTCTCTCGGAGAGCGCGGCTGCCAAATTCGAAACGTCCAGCGATTGCGCCCACAGGAAAGCTGCCAGCACGGAAAGCTGTAGCTGGTTTTCACTGTCCCTTGGAACTGCATTCGCTGCTACACAGACATTCGCGTTCTGCAAAAGCTTTGGTTGGTAAAGGGGCAACACTGTGTATTTCTCTGTCGGAGAGCCCGGCTGCCAAATTCGAAACGTCCAACGATTGCGCCCACATGAAAGCTGCCAGCACGGAAAGCTGTAGCTGGTTTTCACTGTCCCTTGGAACTGCATTCGCTGGTAGACAGACATTCGCGTTCTGCAAAAGCTTTCGTTCTTAATGAGGCAACACTGTGTATTTCTCTCTCGGAGAGCCCGGCTGTCAAATTCGAAACGTCCAGCGATTGCGCCCACAGGAAAGCTGCCAGCACGGAAAGCTGTAGCTGGTTTTCACTGTCCCTTGGAACTGCATTCGCTGGTAGACAGACATTCGCGTTCTGCAAAAGCTTTGGTTGGTAATGGGGCAATACTGTGTATTTCTCTCTGAGAGAGCCCGGCTGCCAAATTCGAAACGTCCAGCGATTGCGCCCACAGGAAAGCTCCCAGCACGGAAAGCTGTAGCTGGTTTTCACTGTCCCTTGGAACTGCATTCGCTGGTAGACAGACATTCGCGTTCTGCAAAAGCTTTGGTTGGTAAATGGGCAACACTGTGTATTTCTCTCTCGGAGAGCCCGGCTGCCAAATTCGAAACGTCCAGCGATTGCGCCCACAGGAAAGCTGCCAGCACGGAAAGCTGTAGCTGGTTTTCACTGTCCCTTGGAACTGCATTCGCTGGTAGACAGACATTCGCGTTCTGCAAAAGCTTTGGTTGGTAATGGGGCAATACTGTGTATTTCTCTCTGGGAGAGCCCGGCTGCCAAATTCGAAACGTCCAGCGATTGCGCCCACAGGAAAGCTCCCAGCACGGAAAGCTGTAGCTGGTTTTCACTGTCCCTTGGAACTGCATTCGCTGGTAGACGGACATTCGTGTTCTGCAAAAGCTTTCGTTCGTAATGAGGCAACACTGTGTATTTCTCTCTCGGAGAGCGCGGCTGCCAAATTCGAAACGTCCAGCGATTGCGCCCACAGGAAAGCTCCCAGCACGGAAAGCTGTAGCTGGTTTTCACTGTCCCTTGGAACTGCATTCGCTGCTACACAGACATTCGCGTTCTGCAAAAGCTTTGGTTGGTAAAGGGGCAACACTGTGTATTTCTCTGTCGGAGAGCCCGGCTGCCAAATTCGAAACGTCCAACGATTGCGCCCACATGAAAGCTGCCAGCACGGAAAGCTGTAGCTGGTTTTCACTGTCCCTTGGAACTGCATTCGCTGGTAGACAGACATTCGCGTTCTGCAAAAGCTTTCGTTCGTAATGGGGCAACACTGTGTATTTCTCTCTGGGAGAGCCCGGCTGCCAAATTCGAAACGTCCAGCGATTGCGCCCACAGGAAAGCTCCCAGCACGGAAAGCTGTAGCTGGTTTTCACTGTCCCTTGGAACTGCATTCGCTGGTAGACAGACATTCGCGTTCTGCAAAAGCTTTGGTTGGTAAAGGGGCAACACTGTGTATTTCTCTCTCGGAGAGCCCGGCTGCCAAATTCGAAACGTCCAGCGATTGCGCCCACAGGAAATCTGCCAGCACTGAAAGCTGTAGCTGGTTTTCACTGTCCCTTGGAACTGCATTCGCTGGTAGACAGACATTCGCGTTCTGCAAAAGCTTTGGTTGGTAATGGGGCAATACTGTGTATTTCTCTCTGGGAGAGCCCGGCTGCCAAATTCGAAACGTCCAGCGATTGCGCCCACAGGAAAGCTCCCAGCACGGAAAGCTGTAGCTGGTTTTCACTGTCCCTTGGAACTGCATTCGCTGGTAGACAGACATTCGTATTCTGCAAAAGCTTTCGTTCGTAATGAGGCAACACTGTGTATTTCTCTCTCGCAGAGCCCAGCTGACAAATTCGAAACGTCCAGCGATTGCGCCCACAGGAAAGCTGCCAGCACGGAAAGCTGTAGCTGGTTTTCACTGTCCCTTGGAACTGCATTCGCTGGTAGACAGACATTCGCGTTCTGCAAAAGCTTTGTTTCGTAATGGGGCAACACTGTGTATTTCTCTCTCGGAGAGCGCGGCTGCCAAATTCGAAACGTCCAGCGATTGCGCCCACAGGAAAGCTCCCAGCACGGAAAGCTGTAGCTGGTTTTCACTGTCCCTTGGTACTGCATTCGCTGCTACACAGACATTCGCGTTCTGCAAAAGCTTTCGTTCGTAATGGGGCAACACTGTGTATTTCTCTCTGGGAGAGCCCGGCTGCCAAATTCGAAACGTCCAGCGATTGCGCCCACAGGAAAGCTCCCAGCACGGAAAGCTGTAGCTGGTTTTCACTGTCCCTTGGAACTGCATTCGCTGGTAGACAGACATTCGCGTTCTGCAAAAGCTTTGTTTCGTAATGGGGCAACACTGTGTATTTCTCTCTCGGAGAGCCCGGCTGCCAAATTCGAAACGTCCAGCGATTGCGCCCACAGGAAAGCTGCCAGCACGGAAAGCTGTAGCTGGTTTTCACTGTCCCTTGGAACTGCATTCGCTGGTAGACAGACATTCGCGTTCTGCAAAAGCTTTGGTTGGTAATGGGGCAACACTGTGTATTTCTCTCTCGGAGAGCCCGGCTGCCAAATTCGAAACGTCCAGCGATTGCGCCCACAGGAAAGCTGCCAGCACGGAAAGCTGTAGCTGGTTTTCACTGTCCCTTGGAACTGCATTCGCTGGTAGACAGACATTCGCGTTCTGCAAAAGCTTTGTTTCGTAATGGGGCAACACTGTGTATTTCTCTCTCGCAGAGCCCGGCTGACAAATTCGAAACGTCCAGCGATTGCGCCCACAGGAAAGCTGCCAGCACGGAAAGCTGTAGCTGATTTTCACTGTCCCTTGGAACTGCATTCGCTGGTAGACAGACATTCGCGTTCTGCAAAAGCTTTGTTTCGTAATGGGGCAACACTGTGTATTTCTCTCTCGGAGAGCCCGGCTGCCAAATTCGAAACGTCCAGCGATTGCGCCCACAGGAAAGCTCCCAGCACGGAAAGCTGTAGCTGGTTTTCACTGTCCCTTGGAACTGCATTCGCTGGTAGACAGACATTCGCGTTCTGCAACAGGTTTCGTTCGTAAAGGGGCAACACTGTGTATTTCTCTCTCGGAGAGCCCGGCTGCCAAATTCGAAACGTCCAGCGATTGCGCCCACAGGAAAGCTGCCAGCACGGAAAGCTGTAGCTGGTTTTCACTGTCCCTTGGAACTGCATTCGCTGGTAGACAGACATTCGCGTTCTGCAAAAGCTTTGGTTCGTAATGGGGCAACAATGTGTATTTCTCTCTCGCAGAGCCCGGCTGCCAAATTCGAAACGTCCAGCGATTGCGCCCACAGGAAAGCTCCCAGCACGGAAAGCTGTAGCTGGTTTTCACTGTCCCTTGGAACTGCATTCGCTGCTACACAGACATCGCGTTCTGCAAAAGCTTTGTTTGGTAAAGGGGCAACACTGTGTATTTCTCTCTCCGAGAGCGCGGCTGCCAAATTCGAAACGTCCAGCGATTGCGCCCACAGGAAAGCTCCCAGCACGGAAAGCTGTACCTGGTTTTCACTGTCCCTTGGAACTGCATTCGCTGCTACACAGACATTCGCGTTCTGCAAAAGCTTTGGTTGGTAAAGGGGCAACACTGTGTATTTCTCTGTCGGAGAGCCCGGCTGCCAAATTCGAAACGTCCAACGATTGCGCCCACATGAAAGCTGCCAGCACGGAAAGCTGTAGCTGGTTTTCACTGTCCCTTGGAACTGCATTCGCTGGTAGACAGACATTCGCGTTCTGCAAAAGCTTTGGTTGGTAATGGGGCAATACTGTGTATTTCTCTCTGGGAGAGCCCGGCTGCCAAATTCGAAACGTCCAGCGATTGCGCCCACAGGAAAGCTGCCAGCACGGAAAGCTGTAGCTGGTTTTCACTGTCCCTTGGAACTGCATTCGCTGCTACACAGACATTCGCGTTCTGCAAAAGCTTTGGTTGGTAAAGGGGCAACACTGTGTATTTCTCTGTCGGAGAGCCCGGCTGCCAAATTCGAAACGTCCAACGATTGCGCCCACATGAAAGCTGCCAGCACGGAAAGCTGTAGCTGGTTTTCACTGTCCCTTGGAACTGCATTCGCTGGTAGACAGACATTCGCGTTCTGCAAAAGCTTTGGTTCGTAATGGGGCAACAATGTGTATTTCTCTCTCGCAGAGCCCGGCTGCCAAATTCGAAACGTCCAGCGATTGCGCCCACAGGAAAGCTGCCAGCACGGAAAGCTGTAGCTGGTTTTCACTGTCCCTTGGAACTGCATTCGCTGGTAGACAGACATTCGCGTTCTGCAAAAGCTTTGGTTGGTAATGGGGCAATACTGTGTATTTCTCTCTGGGAGAGCCCGGCTGCCAAATTCGAAACGTCCAGCGATTGCGCCCACAGGAAAGCTCCCAGCACGGAAAGCTGTAGCTGGTTTTCACTGTCCCTTGGAACTGCATTCGCTGGTAGACAGACATTCGCGTTCTGCAAAAGCTTTGGTTGGTAAATGGGCAACACTGTGTATTTCTCTCTCGGAGAGCCCGGCTGCCAAATTCGAAACGTCCAGCGATTGCGCCCACAGGAAAGCTGCCAGCACGGAAAGCTGTAGCTGGTTTTCACTGTCCCTTGGAACTGCATTCGCTGCTACACAGACATTCGTATTCTGCAAAAGCTTTCGTTCGTAATGAGGCAACACTGTGTATTTCTCTCTCGCAGAGCCCGGCTGACAAATTCGAAACGTCCAGCGATTGCGCCCACAGGAAAGCTGCCAGCACGGAAAGCTGTAGCTGGTTTTCACTGTCCCTTGGAACTGCATTCGCTGGTAGACAGACATTCGCGTTCTGCAAAAGCTTTGGTTGGTAAAGGGGCAACACTGTGTATTTCTCTCTCGGAGAGCCCGGCTGCCAAATTCGAAACGTCCAGCGATTGCGCCCACAGGAAAGCTGCCAGCACGGAAAGCTGTAGCTGGTTTTCACTGTCCCTTGGAACTGCATTCGCTGCTACACAGACATTCGTGTTCTGCAAAAGCTTTCGTTCGTAATGAGGCAACACTGTGTATTTCTCTCTCGCAGAGCCCGGCTGACAAATTCGAAACGTCCAGCGATTGCGCCCACAGGAAAGCTGCCAGCACGGAAAGCTGTAGCTGGTTTTCACTGTCCCTTGGAACTGCATTCGCTGGTAGACAGACATTCGCGTTCTGCAAAAGCTTTGTTTCGTAATGGGGCAACACTGTGTATTTCTCTCTCGGAGAGCCCGGCTGCCAAATTCGAAACGTCCAGCGATTGCGCCCACAGGAAAGCTGCCAGCACGGAAAGCTGTAGCTGGTTTTCACTGTCCCTTGGAACTGCATTCGCTGGTAGACAGACATTCGCGTTCTGCAACAGGTTTCGTTCGTAAAGGGGCAACACTGTGTATTTCTCTCTCGGAGAGCCCGGCTGCCAAATTCTAAACGTCCAGCGATTGCGCCCACAGGAAAGCTGCCAGCACGGAAAGCTGTAGCTGGTTTTCACTGTCCCTTGGAACTGCATTCGCTGGTAGACAGACATTCGCGTTCTGCAAAAGCTTTGGTTCGTAATGGGGCAACACTGTGTATTTCTCTCTCGCAGAGCCCGGCTGCCAAATTCGAAACGTCCAGCGATTGCGCCCACAGGAAAGCTCCCAGCACGGAAAGCTGTAGCTGGTTTTCACTGTCCCTTGGAACTGCATTCGCTGGTAGACAGACATTCGCGTTCTGCAAAAGCTTTGTTTGGTAAAGGGGCAACACTGTGTATTTCTCTCTCGGAGAGCCCGGCTGTCAAATTCGAAACGTCCAGCGATTGCGCCCACAGGAAAGCTGCCAGCACGGAAAGCTGTAGCTGGTTTTCACTGTCCCTTGGAACTGCATTCGCTGGTAGACAGACATTCGCGTTCTGCAAAAGCTTTGGTTGGTAATGGGGCAATACTGTGTATTTCTCTCTGGGAGAGCCCGGCTGCCAAATTCGAAACGTCCAGCGATTGCGTCCACAGGAAAGCTCCCAGCACGGAAAGCTGTAGCTGGTTTTCACTGTCCCTTGGAACTGCATTCGCTGGTAGACGGACATTCGTGTCCTGCAAAAGCTTTCGTTCGTAATGAGGCAACACTGTGTATTTCTCTCTCGGAGAGCGCGGCTGCCAAATTCGAAACGTCCAGCGATTGCGCCCACAGGAAAGCTCCCAGCACGGAAAGCTGTAGCTGGTTTTCACTGTCCCTTGGAACTGCATTCGCTGCTACACAGACATTCGCGTTCTGCAAAAGCTTTGGTTGGTAAAGGGGCAACACTGTGTATTTCTCTGTCGGAGAGCCCGGCTGCCAAATTCGAAACGTCCAACGATTGCGCCCACATGAAAGCTGCCAGCACGGAAAGCTGTAGCTGGTTTTCACTGTCCCGTGGAACTGCATTCGCTGCTACACAGACATTCGCGTTCTGCAAAAGCTTTGTTTCGTAATGGGGCAACACTGTGTATTTCTCTCTCGGAGAGCCCGGCTGCCAAATTCGAAACGTCCAGCGATTGCGCCCACAGGAAAGCTGCCAGCACGGAAAGCTGTAGCTGGTTTTCACTGTCCCTTGGAACTGCATTCGCTGGTAGACAGACATTCGCGTTCTGCAACAGCTTTCGTTCGTAATGGGGCAACACTGTGTATTTCTCTCTGGGAGAGCCCGGCTGCCAAATTCGAAACGTCCAGCGATTGCGCCCACAGGAAAGCTGCCAGCACGGAAAGCTGTAGCTGGTTTTCACTGTCCCTTGGAACTGCATTCGCTGCTACACAGACATTCGCGTTCTGCAAAAGCTTTCGTTCGTAATGGGGCAACACTGTGTATTTCTCTCTGGGAGAGCCCGGCTGCCAAATTCGAAACGTCCAGCGATTGCGCCCACAGGAAAGCTGCCAGCACGGAAAGCTGTAGCTGGTTTTCACTGTCCCTTGGAACTGCATTCGCTGGTAGACAGACATTCGCGTTCTGCAAAAGCTTTGTTTCGTAATGGGGCAACACTGTGTATTTCTCTCTCGGAGAGCCCGGCTGCCAAATTCGAAACGTCCAGCGATTGCGCCCACAGGAAAGCTGCCAGCACGGAAAGCTGTAGCTGGTTTTCACTGTCCCTTGGAACTGCATTCGCTGGTAGACAGACATTCGCGTTCTGCAAAAGCTTTGGTTGGTAAATGGGCAACACTGTGTATTTCTCTCTCGGAGAGCCCGGCTGCCAAATTCGAAACGTCCAGCGATTGCGCCCACAGGAAAGCTGCCAGCACGGAAAGCTGTAGCTGGTTTTCACTGTCCCTTGGAACTGCATTCGCTGGTAGACAGACATTCGCGTTCTGCAAAAGCTTTGTTTCGTAATGGGGCAACACTGTGTATTTCTCTCTCGCAGAGCCCGGCTGACAAATTCGAAACGTCCAGCGATTGCGCCCACAGGAAAGCTGCCAGCACGGAAAGCTGTAGCTGATTTTCACTGTCCCTTGGAACTGCATTCGCTGGTAGACAGACATTCGCGTTCTGCAAAAGCTTTGTTTCGTAATGGGGCAACACTGTGTATTTCTCTCTCGGAGAGCCCGGCTGCCAAATTCGAAACGTCCAGCGATTGCGCCCACAGGAAAGCTGCCAGCACGGAAAGCTGTAGCTGGTTTTCACTGTCCCTTGGAACTGCATTCGCTGGTAGACAGACATTCGCGTTCTGCAACAGGTTTCGTTCGTAAAGGGGCAACACTGTGTATTTCTCTCTCGGAGAGCCCGGCTGCCAGATTCGAAACGTCCAGCGATTTCGCCCACACGAAAGCTGCCAGCACGGAATGCTGTAGCTGGTTTTCACTGTCCCTTGGAACTGCATTCGCCGGTAGACAGACATTCGCGTTCTGCAAAAGCTTTGGTTCGTAATGGGGCAACACTGTGTATTTCTCTCTCGCAGAGCCCGGCTGCCAAATTCGAAACGTCCAGCGATTGCGCCCACAGGAAAGCTCCCAGCACGGAAAGCTGTAGCTGGTTTTCACTGTCCCTTGGAACTGCATTCGCTGCTACACAGACATCGCGTTCTGCAAAAGCTTTGTTTGGTAAAGGGGCAACACTGTGTATTTCTCTCTCCGAGAGCGCGGCTGCCAAATTCGAAACGTCCAGCGATTGCGCCCACAGGAAAGCTGCCAGCACGGAAAGCTGTAGCTGGTTTTCACTGTCCCTTGGAACTGCATTCGCTGGTAGACAGACATTCGCGTTCTGCAAAAGCTTTGGTTGGTAAAGGGGCAACACTGTGTATTTCTCTGTCGGAGAGCCCGGCTGCCAAATTCGAAACGTCCAACGATTGCGCCCACAGGAAAGCTGCCAGCACGGAAAGCTGTAGCTGGTTTTCACTGTCCCTTGGAACTGCATTCGCTGGTAGACGGACATTCGTGTTCTGCAAAAGCTTTCGTTCGTAATGAGGCAACACTGTGTATTTCTCTCTCGGAGAGCGCGGCTGCCAAATTCGAAACGTCCAGCGATTGCGCCCACAGGAAAGCTGCCAGCACGGAAAGCTGTAGCTGGTTTTCACTGTCCCTTGGAACTGCATTCGCTGCTACACAGACATTCGCGTTCTGCAAAAGCTTTGTTTCGTAATGGGGCAACACTGTGTATTTCTCTCTCGCAGAGCCCGGCTGACAAATTCGAAACGTCCAGCGATTGCGCCCACAGGAAAGCTGCCAGCACGGAAAGCTGTAGCTGATTTTCACTGTCCCTTGGAACTGCATTCGCTGGTAGACAGACATTCGCGTTCTGCAAAAGCTTTGTTTCGTAATGGGGCAACACTGTGTATTTCTCTCTCGGAGAGCCCGGCTGCCAAATTCGAAACGTCCAGCGATTGCGCCCACAGGAAAGCTCCCAGCACGGAAAGCTGTAGCTGGTTTTCACTGTCCCTTGGAACTGCATTCGCTGGTAGACAGACATTCGCGTTCTGCAACAGGTTTCGTTCGTAAAGGGGCAACACTGTGTATTTCTCTCTCGGAGAGCCCGGCTGCCAAATTCGAAACGTCCAGCGATTGCGCCCACAGGAAAGCTGCCAGCACGGAAAGCTGTAGCTGGTTTTCACTGTCCCTTGGAACTGCATTCGCTGGTAGACAGACATTCGCGTTCTGCAAAAGCTTTGGTTCGTAATGGGGCAACAATGTGTATTTCTCTCTCGCAGAGCCCGGCTGCCAAATTCGAAACGTCCAGCGATTGCGCCCACAGGAAAGCTCCCAGCACGGAAAGCTGTAGCTGGTTTTCACTGTCCCTTGGAACTGCATTCGCTGCTACACAGACATCGCGTTCTGCAAAAGCTTTGTTTGGTAAAGGGGCAACACTGTGTATTTCTCTCTCCGAGAGCGCGGCTGCCAAATTCGAAACGTCCAGCGATTGCGCCCACAGGAAAGCTCCCAGCACGGAAAGCTGTAGCTGGTTTTCACTGTCCCTTGGAACTGCATTCGCTGCTACACAGACATTCGCGTTCTGCAAAAGCTTTGGTTGGTAAAGGGGCAACACTGTGTATTTCTCTGTCGGAGAGCCCGGCTGCCAAATTCGAAACGTCCAACGATTGCGCCCACAGGAAAGCTGCCAGCACGGAAAGCTGTAGCTGGTTTTCACTGTCCCTTGGAACTGCATTCGCTGGTAGACAGACATTCGCGTTCTGCAAAAGCTTTGGTTGGTAATGGGGCAATACTGTGTATTTCTCTCTGGGAGAGCCCGGCTGCCAAATTCGAAACGTCCAGCGATTGCGCCCACAGGAAAGCTCCCAGCACGGAAAGCTGTAGCTGGTTTTCACTGTCCCTTGGAACTGCATTCGCTGCTACACAGACATTCGCGTTCTGCAAAAGCTTTGGTTGGTAAATGGGCAACACTGTGTATTTCTCTCTCGGAGAGCCCGGCTGCCAAATTCGAAACGTCCAACGATTGCGCCCACATGAAAGCTGCCAGCACGGAAAGCTGTAGCTGGTTTTCACTGTCCCTTGGAACTGCATTCGCTGGTAGACAGACATTCGCGTTCTGCAAAAGCTTTCGTTCGTAATGAGGCAACACTGTGTATTTCTCTCTCGGAGAGCCCGGCTGTCAAATTCGAAACGTCCAGCGATTGCGCCCACAGGAAAGCTGCCAGCACGGAAAGCTGTAGCTGGTTTTCACTGTCCCTTGGAACTGCATTCGCTGGTAGACAGACATTCGCGTTCTGCAAAAGCTTTGGTTGGTAATGGGGCAATACTGTGTATTTCTCTCTGGGAGAGCCCGGCTGCCAAATTCGAAACGTCCAGCGATTGCGCCCACAGGAAAGCTGCCAGCACGGAAAGCTGTAGCTGGTTTTCACTGTCCCTTGGAACTGCATTCGCTGGTAGACAGACATTCGCGTTCTGCAAAAGCTTTGGTTGGTAAATGGGCAACACTGTGTATTTCTCTCTCGGAGAGCCCGGCTGCCAAATTCGAAACGTCCAGCGATTGCGCCCACAGGAAAGCTGCCAGCACGGAAAGCTGTAGCTGGTTTTCACTGTCCCTTGGAACTGCATTCGCTGCTACACAGACATTCGTATTCTGCAAAAGCTTTCGTTCGTAATGAGGCAACACTGTGTATTTCTCTCTCGCAGAGCCCGGCTGACAAATTCGAAACGTCCAGCGATTGCGCCCACAGGAAAGCTGCCAGCACGGAAAGCTGTAGCTGGTTTTCACTGTCCCTTGGAACTGCATTCGCTGGTAGACAGACATTCGCGTTCTGCAAAAGCTTTGGTTGGTAAAGGGGCAACACTGTGTATTTCTCTCTCGGAGAGCCCGGCTGCCAAATTCGAAACGTCCAGCGATTGCGCCCACAGGAAAGCTGCCAGCACGGAAAGCTGTAGCTGGTTTTCACTGTCCCTTGGAACTGCATTCGCTGGTAGACGGACATTCGTGTCCTGCAAAAGCTTTCGTTCGTAATGAGGCAACACTGTGTATTTCTCTCTCGGAGAGCGCGGCTGCCAAATTCGAAACGTCCAGCGATTGCGCCCACAGGAAAGCTCCCAGCACGGAAAGCTGTAGCTGGTTTTCACTGTCCCTTGGAACTGCATTCGCTGGTAGACAGACATTCGCGTTCTGCAAAAGCTTTGGTTGGTAAAGGGGCAACACTGTGTATTTCTCTCTCGGAGAGCCCGGCTGCCAAATTCGAAACGTCCAGCGATTGCGCCCACAGGAAAGCTGCCAGCACGGAAAGCTGTAGCTGGTTTTCACTGTCCCTTGGAACTGCATTCGCTGCTACACAGACATTCGTGTTCTGCAAAAGCTTTCGTTCGTAATGAGGCAACACTGTGTATTTCTCTCTCGCAGAGCCCGGCTGACAAATTCGAAACGTCCAGCGATTGCGCCCACAGGAAAGCTGCCAGCACGGAAAGCTGTAGCTGGTTTTCACTGTCCCTTGGAACTGCATTCGCTGGTAGACAGACATTCGCGTTCTGCAAAAGCTTTGGTTGGTAAAGGGGCAACACTGTGTATTTCTCTCTCGGAGAGCCCGGCTGCCAAATTCGAAACGTCCAGCGATTGCGTCCACAGGAAAGCTCCCAGCACGGAAAGCTGTAGCTGGTTTTCACTGTCCCTTGGAACTGCATTCGCTGGTAGACGGACATTCGTGTCCTGCAAAAGCTTTCGTTCGTAATGAGGCAACACTGTGTATTTCTCTCTCGGAGAGCGCGGCTGCCAAATTCGAAACGTCCAGCGATTGCGCCCACAGGAAAGCTCCCAGCACGGAAAGCTGTAGCTGGTTTTCACTGTCCCTTGGAACTGCATTCGCTGCTACACAGACATTCGCGTTCTGCAAAAGCTTTGGTTGGTAAAGGGGCAACACTGTGTATTTCTCTGTCGGAGAGCCCGGCTGCCAAATTCGAAACGTCCAACGATTGCGCCCACATGAAAGCTGCCAGCACGGAAAGCTGTAGCTGGTTTTCACTGTCCCGTGGAACTGCATTCGCTGCTACACAGACATTCGCGTTCTGCAAAAGCTTTGTTTCGTAATGGGGCAACACTGTGTATTTCTCTCTCGGAGAGCCCGGCTGCCAAATTCGAAACGTCCAGCGATTGCGCCCACAGGAAAGCTGCCAGCACGGAAAGCTGTAGCTGGTTTTCACTGTCCCTTGGAACTGCATTCGCTGGTAGACAGACATTCGCGTTCTGCAACAGCTTTCGTTCGTAATGGGGCAACACTGTGTATTTCTCTCTGGGAGAGCCCGGCTGCCAAATTCGAAACGTCCAGCGATTGCGCCCACAGGAAAGCTGCCAGCACGGAAAGCTGTAGCTGGTTTTCACTGTCCCTTGGAACTGCATTCGCTGCTACACAGACATTCGCGTTCTGCAAAAGCTTTCGTTCGTAATGGGGCAACACTGTGTATTTCTCTCTGGGAGAGCCCGGCTGCCAAATTCGAAACGTCCAGCGATTGCGCCCACAGGAAAGCTCCCAGCACGGAAAGCTGTAGCTGGTTTTCACTGTCCCTTGGAACTGCATTCGCTGGTAGACAGACATTCGCGTTCTGCAAAAGCTTTGTTTCGTAATGGGGCAACACTGTGTATTTCTCTCTCGGAGAGCCCGGCTGCCAAATTCGAAACGTCCAGCGATTGCGCCCACAGGAAAGCTGCCAGCACGGAAAGCTGTAGCTGGTTTTCACTGTCCCTTGGAACTGCATTCGCTGGTAGACAGACATTCGCGTTCTGCAAAAGCTTTGGTTGGTAAATGGGCAACACTGTGTATTTCTCTCTCGGAGAGCCCGGCTGCCAAATTCGAAACGTCCAGCGATTGCGCCCACAGGAAAGCTGCCAGCACGGAAAGCTGTAGCTGGTTTTCACTGTCCCTTGGAACTGCATTCGCTGGTAGACAGACATTCGCGTTCTGCAAAAGCTTTGTTTCGTAATGGGGCAACACTGTGTATTTCTCTCTCGCAGAGCCCGGCTGACAAATTCGAAACGTCCAGCGATTGCGCCCACAGGAAAGCTGCCAGCACGGAAAGCTGTAGCTGATTTTCACTGTCCCTTGGAACTGCATTCGCTGGTAGACAGACATTCGCGTTCTGCAAAAGCTTTGTTTCGTAATGGGGCAACACTGTGTATTTCTCTCTCGGAGAGCCCGGCTGCCAAATTCGAAACGTCCAGCGATTGCGCCCACAGGAAAGCTGCCAGCACGGAAAGCTGTAGCTGGTTTTCACTGTCCCTTGGAACTGCATTCGCTGGTAGACAGACATTCGCGTTCTGCAACAGGTTTCGTTCGTAAAGGGGCAACACTGTGTATTTCTCTCTCGGAGAGCCCGGCTGCCAGATTCGAAACGTCCAGCGATTTCGCCCACACGAAAGCTGCCAGCACGGAATGCTGTAGCTGGTTTTCACTGTCCCTTGGAACTGCATTCGCCGGTAGACAGACATTCGCGTTCTGCAAAAGCTTTGGTTCGTAATGGGGCAACACTGTGTATTTCTCTCTCGCAGAGCCCGGCTGCCAAATTCGAAACGTCCAGCGATTGCGCCCACAGGAAAGCTCCCAGCACGGAAAGCTGTAGCTGGTTTTCACTGTCCCTTGGAACTGCATTCGCTGCTACACAGACATCGCGTTCTGCAAAAGCTTTGTTTGGTAAAGGGGCAACACTGTGTATTTCTCTCTCCGAGAGCGCGGCTGCCAAATTCGAAACGTCCAGCGATTGCGCCCACAGGAAAGCTGCCAGCACGGAAAGCTGTAGCTGGTTTTCACTGTCCCTTGGAACTGCATTCGCTGGTAGACAGACATTCGCGTTCTGCAAAAGCTTTGGTTGGTAAAGGGGCAACACTGTGTATTTCTCTGTCGGAGAGCCCGGCTGCCAAATTCGAAACGTCCAACGATTGCGCCCACAGGAAAGCTGCCAGCACGGAAAGCTGTAGCTGGTTTTCACTGTCCCTTGGAACTGCATTCGCTGGTAGACGGACATTCGTGTTCTGCAAAAGCTTTCGTTCGTAATGAGGCAACACTGTGTATTTCTCTCTCGGAGAGCGCGGCTGCCAAATTCGAAACGTCCAGCGATTGCGCCCACAGGAAAGCTGCCAGCACGGAAAGCTGTAGCTGGTTTTCACTGTCCCTTGGAACTGCATTCGCTGCTACACAGACATTCGCGTTCTGCAAAAGCTTTGTTTCGTAATGGGGCAACACTGTGTATTTCTCTCTCGCAGAGCCCGGCTGACAAATTCGAAACGTCCAGCGATTGCGCCCACAGGAAAGCTGCCAGCACGGAAAGCTGTAGCTGATTTTCACTGTCCCTTGGAACTGCATTCGCTGGTAGACAGACATTCGCGTTCTGCAAAAGCTTTGTTTCGTAATGGGGCAACACTGTGTATTTCTCTCTCGGAGAGCCCGGCTGCCAAATTCGAAACTCCAGCGATTGCGCCCACAGGAAAGCTCCCAGCACGGAAAGCTGTAGCTGGTTTTCACTGTCCCTTGGAACTGCATTCGCTGGTAGACAGACATTCGCGTTCTGCAACAGGTTTCGTTCGTAAAGGGGCAACACTGTGTATTTCTCTCTCGGAGAGCCCGGCTGCCAAATTCGAAACGTCCAGCGATTGCGCCCACAGGAAAGCTGCCAGCACGGAAAGCTGTAGCTGGTTTTCACTGTCCCTTGGAACTGCATTCGCTGGTAGACAGACATTCGCGTTCTGCAAAAGCTTTGGTTCGTAATGGGGCAACAATGTGTATTTCTCTCTCGCAGAGCCCGGCTGCCAAATTCGAAACGTCCAGCGATTGCGCCCACAGGAAAGCTCCCAGCACGGAAAGCTGTAGCTGGTTTTCACTGTCCCTTGGAACTGCATTCGCTGCTACACAGACATCGCGTTCTGCAAAAGCTTTGTTTGGTAAAGGGGCAACACTGTGTATTTCTCTCTCCGAGAGCGCGGCTGCCAAATTCGAAACGTCCAGCGATTGCGCCCACAGGAAAGCTCCCAGCACGGAAAGCTGTAGCTGGTTTTCACTGTCCCTTGGAACTGCATTCGCTGCTACACAGACATTCGCGTTCTGCAAAAGCTTTGGTTGGTAAAGGGGCAACACTGTGTATTTCTCTGTCGGAGAGCCCGGCTGCCAAATTCGAAACGTCCAACGATTGCGCCCACAGGAAAGCTGCCAGCACGGAAAGCTGTAGCTGGTTTTCACTGTCCCTTGGAACTGCATTCGCTGGTAGACAGACATTCGCGTTCTGCAAAAGCTTTGGTTGGTAATGGGGCAATACTGTGTATTTCTCTCTGGGAGAGCCCGGCTGCCAAATTCGAAACGTCCAGCGATTGCGCCCACAGGAAAGCTCCCAGCACGGAAAGCTGTAGCTGGTTTTCACTGTCCCTTGGAACTGCATTCGCTGCTACACAGACATTCGCGTTCTGCAAAAGCTTTGGTTGGTAAAGGGGCAACACTGTGTATTTCTCTCTCGGAGAGCCCGGCTGCCAAATTCGAAACGTCCAACGATTGCGCCCACATGAAAGCTGCCAGCACGGAAAGCTGTAGCTGGTTTTCACTGTCCCTTGGAACTGCATTCGCTGGTAGACAGACATTCGCGTTCTGCAAAAGCTTTCGTTCGTAATGAGGCAACACTGTGTATTTCTCTCTCGGAGAGCCCGGCTGTCAAATTCGAAACGTCCAGCGATTGCGCCCACAGGAAAGCTGCCAGCACGGAAAGCTGTAGCTGGTTTTCACTGTCCCTTGGAACTGCATTCGCTGGTAGACAGACATTCGCGTTCTGCAAAAGCTTTGGTTGGTAATGGGGCAATACTGTGTATTTCTCTCTGGGAGAGCCCGGCTGCCAAATTCGAAACGTCCAGCGATTGCGCCCACAGGAAAGCTGCCAGCACGGAAAGCTGTAGCTGGTTTTCACTGTCCCTTGGAACTGCATTCGCTGGTAGACAGACATTCGCGTTCTGCAAAAGCTTTGGTTGGTAAATGGGCAACACTGTGTATTTCTCTCTCGGAGAGCCCGGCTGCCAAATTCGAAACGTCCAGCGATTGCGCCCACAGGAAAGCTGCCAGCACGGAAAGCTGTAGCTGGTTTTCACTGTCCCTTGGAACTGCATTCGCTGCTACACAGACATTCGTATTCTGCAAAAGCTTTCGTTCGTAATGAGGCAACACTGTGTATTTCTCTCTCGCAGAGCCCGGCTGACAAATTCGAAACGTCCAGCGATTGCGCCCACAGGAAAGCTGCCAGCACGGAAAGCTGTAGCTGGTTTTCACTGTCCCTTGGAACTGCATTCGCTGGTAGACAGACATTCGCGTTCTGCAAAAGCTTTGGTTGGTAAAGGGGCAACACTGTGTATTTCTCTCTCGGAGAGCCCGGCTGCCAAATTCGAAACGTCCAGCGATTGCGCCCACAGGAAAGCTGCCAGCACGGAAAGCTGTAGCTGGTTTTCACTGTCCCTTGGAACTGCATTCGCTGGTAGACAGACATTCGCGTTCTGCAACAGGTTTCGTTCGTAAAGGGGCAACACTGTGTATTTCTCTCTCGGAGAGCCCGGCTGCCAAATTCGAAACGTCCAGCGATTGCGCCCACAGGAAAGCTGCCAGCACGGAAAGCTGTAGCTGGTTTTCACTGTCCCTTGGAACTGCATTCGCTGGTAGACAGACATTCGCGTTCTGCAAAAGCTTTGGTTCGTAATGGGGCAACACTGTGTATTTCTCTCTCGCAGAGCCCGGCTGCCAAATTCGAAACGTCCAGCGATTGCGCCCACAGGAAAGCTCCCAGCACGGAAAGCTGTAGCTGGTTTTCACTGTCCCTTGGAACTGCATTCGCTGGTAGACAGACATTCGCGTTCTGCAAAAGCTTTGGTTGGTAAAGGGGCAACACTGTGTATTTCTCTCTCGGAGAGCCCGGCTGACAAATTCGAAACGTCCAGCGATTGCGCCCACAGGAAAGCTGCCAGCACGGAAAGCTGTAGCTGGTTTTCACTGTCCCTTGGAACTGCATTCGCTGGTAGACAGACATTCGCGTTCTGCAAAAGCTTTGGTTGGTAATGGGGCAATACTGTGTATTTCTCTCTGGGAGAGCCCGGCTGCCAAATTCGAAACGTCCAGCGATTGCGTCCACAGGAAAGCTCCCAGCACGGAAAGCTGTAGCTGGTTTTCACTGTCCCTTGGAACTGCATTCGCTGGTAGACGGACATTCGTGTCCTGCAAAAGCTTTCGTTCGTAATGAGGCAACACTGTGTATTTCTCTCTCGGAGAGCGCGGCTGCCAAATTCGAAACGTCCAGCGATTGCGCCCACAGGAAAGCTCCCAGCACGGAAAGCTGTAGCTGGTTTTCACTGTCCCTTGGAACTGCATTCGCTGCTACACAGACATTCGCGTTCTGCAAAAGCTTTGGTTGGTAAAGGGGCAACACTGTGTATTTCTCTGTCGGAGAGCCCGGCTGCCAAATTCGAAACGTCCAACGATTGCGCCCACATGAAAGCTGCCAGCACGGAAAGCTGTAGCTGGTTTTCACTGTCCCGTGGAACTGCATTCGCTGCTACACAGACATTCGCGTTCTGCAAAAGCTTTGTTTCGTAATGGGGCAACACTGTGTATTTCTCTCTCGGAGAGCCCGGCTGCCAAATTCGAAACGTCCAGCGATTGCGCCCACAGGAAAGCTGCCAGCACGGAAAGCTGTAGCTGGTTTTCACTGTCCCTTGGAACTGCATTCGCTGGTAGACAGACATTCGCGTTCTGCAACAGCTTTCGTTCGTAATGGGGCAACACTGTGTATTTCTCTCTGGGAGAGCCCGGCTGCCAAATTCGAAACGTCCAGCGATTGCGCCCACAGGAAAGCTGCCAGCACGGAAAGCTGTAGCTGGTTTTCACTGTCCCTTGGAACTGCATTCGCTGCTACACAGACATTCGCGTTCTGCAAAAGCTTTCGTTCGTAATGGGGCAACACTGTGTATTTCTCTCTGGGAGAGCCCGGCTGCCAAATTCGAAACGTCCAGCGATTGCGCCCACAGGAAAGCTCCCAGCACGGAAAGCTGTAGCTGGTTTTCACTGTCCCTTGGAACTGCATTCGCTGGTAGACAGACATTCGCGTTCTGCAAAAGCTTTGTTTCGTAATGGGGCAACACTGTGTATTTCTCTCTCGGAGAGCCCGGCTGCCAAATTCGAAACGTCCAGCGATTGCGCCCACAGGAAAGCTGCCAGCACGGAAAGCTGTAGCTGGTTTTCACTGTCCCTTGGAACTGCATTCGCTGGTAGACAGACATTCGCGTTCTGCAAAAGCTTTGGTTGGTAAATGGGCAACACTGTGTATTTCTCTCTCGGAGAGCCCGGCTGCCAAATTCGAAACGTCCAGCGATTGCGCCCACAGGAAAGCTGCCAGCACGGAAAGCTGTAGCTGGTTTTCACTGTCCCTTGGAACTGCATTCGCTGGTAGACAGACATTCGCGTTCTGCAAAAGCTTTGTTTCGTAATGGGGCAACACTGTGTATTTCTCTCTCGCAGAGCCCGGCTGACAAATTCGAAACGTCCAGCGATTGCGCCCACAGGAAAGCTGCCAGCACGGAAAGCTGTAGCTGATTTTCACTGTCCCTTGGAACTGCATTCGCTGGTAGACAGACATTCGCGTTCTGCAAAAGCTTTGTTTCGTAATGGGGCAACACTGTGTATTTCTCTCTCGGAGAGCCCGGCTGCCAAATTCGAAACGTCCAGCGATTGCGCCCACAGGAAAGCTGCCAGCACGGAAAGCTGTAGCTGGTTTTCACTGTCCCTTGGAACTGCATTCGCTGGTAGACAGACATTCGCGTTCTGCAACAGGTTTCGTTCGTAAAGGGGCAACACTGTGTATTTCTCTCTCGGAGAGCCCGGCTGCCAGATTCGAAACGTCCAGCGATTTCGCCCACACGAAAGCTGCCAGCACGGAATGCTGTAGCTGGTTTTCACTGTCCCTTGGAACTGCATTCGCCGGTAGACAGACATTCGCGTTCTGCAAAAGCTTTGGTTCGTAATGGGGCAACACTGTGTATTTCTCTCTCGCAGAGCCCGGCTGCCAAATTCGAAACGTCCAGCGATTGCGCCCACAGGAAAGCTGCCAGCACGGAAAGCTGTAGCTGGTTTTCACTGTCCCTTGGAACTGCATTCGCTGGTAGACAGACATTCGCGTTCTGCAAAAGCTTTGGTTCGTAATGGGGCAACACTGTGTATTTCTCTCTCGCAGAGCCCGGCTGCCAAATTCGAAACGTCCAGCGATTGCGCCCACAGGAAAGCTCCCAGCACGGAAAGCTGTAGCTGGTTTTCACTGTCCCTTGGAACTGCATTCGCTGGTAGACAGACATTCGCGTTCTGCAAAAGCTTTGTTTGGTAAAGGGGCAACACTGTGTATTTCTCTCTCGGAGAGCCCGGCTGTCAAATTCGAAACGTCCAGCGATTGCGCCCACAGGAAAGCTGCCAGCACGGAAAGCTGTAGCTGGTTTTCACTGTCCCTTGGAACTGCATTCGCTGGTAGACAGACATTCGCGTTCTGCAAAAGCTTTGGTTGGTAATGGGGCAATACTGTGTATTTCTCTCTGGGAGAGCCCGGCTGCCAAATTCGAAACGTCCAGCGATTGCGTCCACAGGAAAGCTCCCAGCACGGAAAGCTGTAGCTGGTTTTCACTGTCCCTTGGAACTGCATTCGCTGGTAGACGGACATTCGTGTCCTGCAAAAGCTTTCGTTCGTAATGAGGCAACACTGTGTATTTCTCTCTCGGAGAGCGCGGCTGCCAAATTCGAAACGTCCAGCGATTGCGCCCACAGGAAAGCTCCCAGCACGGAAAGCTGTAGCTGGTTTTCACTGTCCCTTGGAACTGCATTCGCTGCTACACAGACATTCGCGTTCTGCAAAAGCTTTGGTTGGTAAAGGGGCAACACTGTGTATTTCTCTGTCGGAGAGCCCGGCTGCCAAATTCGAAACGTCCAACGATTGCGCCCACATGAAAGCTGCCAGCACGGAAAGCTGTAGCTGGTTTTCACTGTCCCGTGGAACTGCATTCGCTGCTACACAGACATTCGCGTTCTGCAAAAGCTTTGTTTCGTAATGGGGCAACACTGTGTATTTCTCTCTCGGAGAGCCCGGCTGCCAAATTCGAAACGTCCAGCGATTGCGCCCACAGGAAAGCTGCCAGCACGGAAAGCTGTAGCTGGTTTTCACTGTCCCTTGGAACTGCATTCGCTGGTAGACAGACATTCGCGTTCTGCAACAGCTTTCGTTCGTAATGGGGCAACACTGTGTATTTCTCTCTGGGAGAGCCCGGCTGCCAAATTCGAAACGTCCAGCGATTGCGCCCACAGGAAAGCTGCCAGCACGGAAAGCTGTAGCTGGTTTTCACTGTCCCTTGGAACTGCATTCGCTGCTACACAGACATTCGCGTTCTGCAAAAGCTTTCGTTCGTAATGGGGCAACACTGTGTATTTCTCTCTGGGAGAGCCCGGCTGCCAAATTCGAAACGTCCAGCGATTGCGCCCACAGGAAAGCTCCCAGCACGGAAAGCTGTAGCTGGTTTTCACTGTCCCTTGGAACTGCATTCGCTGGTAGACAGACATTCGCGTTCTGCAAAAGCTTTGTTTCGTAATGGGGCAACACTGTGTATTTCTCTCTCGGAGAGCCCGGCTGCCAAATTCGAAACGTCCAGCGATTGCGCCCACAGGAAAGCTGCCAGCACGGAAAGCTGTAGCTGGTTTTCACTGTCCCTTGGAACTGCATTCGCTGGTAGACAGACATTCGCGTTCTGCAAAAGCTTTGGTTGGTAAATGGGCAACACTGTGTATTTCTCTCTCGGAGAGCCCGGCTGCCAAATTCGAAACGTCCAGCGATTGCGCCCACAGGAAAGCTGCCAGCACGGAAAGCTGTAGCTGGTTTTCACTGTCCCTTGGAACTGCATTCGCTGGTAGACAGACATTCGCGTTCTGCAAAAGCTTTGTTTCGTAATGGGGCAACACTGTGTATTTCTCTCTCGCAGAGCCCGGCTGACAAATTCGAAACGTCCAGCGATTGCGCCCACAGGAAAGCTGCCAGCACGGAAAGCTGTAGCTGATTTTCACTGTCCCTTGGAACTGCATTCGCTGGTAGACAGACATTCGCGTTCTGCAAAAGCTTTGTTTCGTAATGGGGCAACACTGTGTATTTCTCTCTCGGAGAGCCCGGCTGCCAAATTCGAAACGTCCAGCGATTGCGCCCACAGGAAAGCTGCCAGCACGGAAAGCTGTAGCTGGTTTTCACTGTCCCTTGGAACTGCATTCGCTGGTAGACAGACATTCGCGTTCTGCAACAGGTTTCGTTCGTAAAGGGGCAACACTGTGTATTTCTCTCTCGGAGAGCCCGGCTGCCAGATTCGAAACGTCCAGCGATTTCGCCCACACGAAAGCTGCCAGCACGGAATGCTGTAGCTGGTTTTCATTGTCCCTTGGAACTGCATTCGCCGGTAGACAGACATTCGCGTTCTGCAAAAGCTTTGGTTCGTAATGGGGCAACACTGTGTATTTCTCTCTCGCAGAGCCCGGCTGCCAAATTCGAAACGTCCAGCGATTGCGCCCACAGGAAAGCTCCCAGCACGGAAAGCTGTAGCTGGTTTTCACTGTCCCTTGGAACTGCATTCGCTGCTACACAGACATCGCGTTCTGCAAAAGCTTTGTTTGGTAAAGGGGCAACACTGTGTATTTCTCTCTCCGAGAGCGCGGCTGCCAAATTCGAAACGTCCAGCGATTGCGCCCACAGGAAAGCTGCCAGCACGGAAAGCTGTAGCTGGTTTTCACTGTCCCTTGGAACTGCATTCGCTGGTAGACAGACATTCGCGTTCTGCAAAAGCTTTGGTTGGTAAAGGGGCAACACTGTGTATTTCTCTGTCGGAGAGCCCGGCTGCCAAATTCGAAACGTCCAACGATTGCGCCCACAGGAAAGCTGCCAGCACGGAAAGCTGTAGCTGGTTTTCACTGTCCCTTGGAACTGCATTCGCTGGTAGACGGACATTCGTGTTCTGCAAAAGCTTTCGTTCGTAATGAGGCAACACTGTGTATTTCTCTCTCGGAGAGCGCGGCTGCCAAATTCGAAACGTCCAGCGATTGCGCCCACAGGAAAGCTGCCAGCACGGAAAGCTGTAGCTGGTTTTCACTGTCCCTTGGAACTGCATTCGCTGCTACACAGACATTCGCGTTCTGCAAAAGCTTTGTTTCGTAATGGGGCAACACTGTGTATTTCTCTCTCGCAGAGCCCGGCTGACAAATTCGAAACGTCCAGCGATTGCGCCCACAGGAAAGCTGCCAGCACGGAAAGCTGTAGCTGATTTTCACTGTCCCTTGGAACTGCATTCGCTGGTAGACAGACATTCGCGTTCTGCAAAAGCTTTGTTTCGTAATGGGGCAACACTGTGTATTTCTCTCTCGGAGAGCCCGGCTGCCAAATTCGAAACGTCCAGCGATTGCGCCCACAGGAAAGCTCCCAGCACGGAAAGCTGTAGCTGGTTTTCACTGTCCCTTGGAACTGCATTCGCTGGTAGACAGACATTCGCGTTCTGCAACAGGTTTCGTTCGTAAAGGGGCAACACTGTGTATTTCTCTCTCGGAGAGCCCGGCTGCCAAATTCGAAACGTCCAGCGATTGCGCCCACAGGAAAGCTGCCAGCACGGAAAGCTGTAGCTGGTTTTCACTGTCCCTTGGAACTGCATTCGCTGGTAGACAGACATTCGCGTTCTGCAAAAGCTTTGGTTCGTAATGGGGCAACAATGTGTATTTCTCTCTCGCAGAGCCCGGCTGCCAAATTCGAAACGTCCAGCGATTGCGCCCACAGGAAAGCTCCCAGCACGGAAAGCTGTAGCTGGTTTTCACTGTCCCTTGGAACTGCATTCGCTGCTACACAGACATCGCGTTCTGCAAAAGCTTTGTTTGGTAAAGGGGCAACACTGTGTATTTCTCTCTCCGAGAGGGCGGCTGCCAAATTCGAAACGTCCAGCGATTGCGCCCACAGGAAAGCTCCCAGCACGGAAAGCTGTACCTGGTTTTCACTGTCCCTTGGAACTGCATTCGCTGCTACACAGACATTCGCGTTCTGCAAAAGCTTTGGTTGGTAAAGGGGCAACACTGTGTATTTCTCTGTCGGAGAGCCCGGCTGCCAAATTCGAAACGTCCAACGATTGCGCCCACAGGAAAGCTGCCAGCACGGAAAGCTGTAGCTGGTTTTCACTGTCCCTTGGAACTGCATTCGCTGGTAGACAGACATTCGCGTTCTGCAAAAGCTTTGGTTGGTAATGGGGCAATACTGTGTATTTCTCTCTGGGAGAGCCCGGCTGCCAAATTCGAAACGTCCAGCGATTGCGCCCACAGGAAAGCTGCCAGCACGGAAAGCTGTAGCTGGTTTTCACTGTCCCTTGGAACTGCATTCGCTGCTACACAGACATTCGCGTTCTGCAAAAGCTTTGGTTGGTAAAGGGGCAACACTGTGTATTTCTCTGTCGGAGAGCCCGGCTGCCAAATTCGAAACGTCCAACGATTGCGCCCACATGAAAGCTGCCAGCACGGAAAGCTGTAGCTGGTTTTCACTGTCCCTTGGAACTGCATTCGCTGGTAGACAGACATTCGCGTTCTGCAAAAGCTTTCGTTCGTAATGAGGCAACACTGTGTATTTCTCTCTCGGAGAGCCCGGCTGTCAAATTCGAAACGTCCAGCGATTGCGCCCACAGGAAAGCTGCCAGCACGGAAAGCTGTAGCTGGTTTTCACTGTCCCTTGGAACTGCATTCGCTGGTAGACAGACATTCGCGTTCTGCAAAAGCTTTGGTTGGTAATGGGGCAATACTGTGTATTTCTCTCTGGGAGAGCCCGGCTGCCAAATTCGAAACGTCCAGCGATTGCGCCCACAGGAAAGCTGCCAGCACGGAAAGCTGTAGCTGGTTTTCACTGTCCCTTGGAACTGCATTCGCTGGTAGACAGACATTCGCGTTCTGCAAAAGCTTTGGTTGGTAAATGGGCAACACTGTGTATTTCTCTCTCGGAGAGCCCGGCTGCCAAATTCGAAACGTCCAGCGATTGCGCCCACAGGAAAGCTGCCAGCACGGAAAGCTGTAGCTGGTTTTCACTGTCCCTTGGAACTGCATTCGCTGCTACACAGACATTCGTATTCTGCAAAAGCTTTCGTTCGTAATGAGGCAACACTGTGTATTTCTCTCTCGCAGAGCCCGGCTGACAAATTCGAAACGTCCAGCGATTGCGCCCACAGGAAAGCTGCCAGCACGGAAAGCTGTAGCTGGTTTTCACTGTCCCTTGGAACTGCATTCGCTGGTAGACAGACATTCGCGTTCTGCAAAAGCTTTGGTTGGTAAAGGGGCAACACTGTGTATTTCTCTCTCGGAGAGCCCGGCTGCCAAATTCGAAACGTCCAGCGATTGCGCCCACAGGAAAGCTGCCAGCACGGAAAGCTGTAGCTGGTTTTCACTGTCCCTTGGAACTGCATTCGCTGCTACACAGACATTCGTGTTCTGCAAAAGCTTTCGTTCGTAATGAGGCAACACTGTGTATTTCTCTCTCGCAGAGCCCGGCTGCCAAATTCGAAACGTCCAGCGATTGCGCCCACAGGAAAGCTGCCAGCACGGAAAGCTGTAGCTGGTTTTCACTGTCCCTTGGAACTGCATTCGCTGGTAGACAGACATTCGCGTTCTGCAAAAGCTTTGTTTCGTAATGGGGCAACACTGTGTATTTCTCTCTCGGAGAGCCCGGCTGCCAAATTCGAAACCTCCAGCGATTGCGCCCACAGGAAAGCTGCCAGCACGGAAAGCTGTAGCTGGTTTTCACTGTCCCTTGGAACTGCATTCGCTGGTAGACAGACATTCGCGTTCTGCAACAGGTTTCGTTCGTAAAGGGGCAACACTGTGTATTTCTCTCTCGGAGAGCCCGGCTGCCAAATTCGAAACGTCCAGCGATTGCGCCCACAGGAAAGCTGCCAGCACGGAAAGCTGTAGCTGGTTTTCACTGTCCCTTGGAACTGCATTCGCTGGTAGACAGACATTCGCGTTCTGCAAAAGCTTTGGTTCGTAATGGGGCAACACTGTGTATTTCTCTCTGGGAGAGCCCGGCTGCCAAATTCGAAACGTCCAGCGATTGCGCCCACAGGAAAGCTCCCAGCACGGAAAGCTGTAGCTGGTTTTCACTGTCCCTTGGAACTGCATTCGCTGGTAGACAGACATTCGCGTTCTGCAAAAGCTTTGTTTGGTAAAGGGGCAACACTGTGTATTTCTCTCTCGGAGAGCCCGGCTGTCAAATTCGAAACGTCCAGCGATTGCGCCCACAGGAAAGCTGCCAGCACGGAAAGCTGTAGCTGGTTTTCACTGTCCCTTGGAACTGCATTCGCTGGTAGACAGACATTCGCGTTCTGCAAAAGCTTTGGTTGGTAATGGGGCAATACTGTGTATTTCTCTCTGGGAGAGCCCGGCTGCCAAATTCGAAACGTCCAGCGATTGCGTCCACAGGAAAGCTCCCAGCACGGAAAGCTGTAGCTGGTTTTCACTGTCCCTTGGAACTGCATTCGCTGGTAGACGGACATTCGTGTCCTGCAAAAGCTTTCGTTCGTAATGAGGCAACACTGTGTATTTCTCTCTCGGAGAGCGCGGCTGCCAAATTCGAAACGTCCAGCGATTGCGCCCACAGGAAAGCTCCCAGCACGGAAAGCTGTAGCTGGTTTTCACTGTCCCTTGGAACTGCATTCGCTGCTACACAGACATTCGCGTTCTGCAAAAGCTTTGGTTGGTAAAGGGGCAACACTGTGTATTTCTCTGTCGGAGAGCCCGGCTGCCAAATTCGAAACGTCCAACGATTGCGCCCACATGAAAGCTGCCAGCACGGAAAGCTGTAGCTGGTTTTCACTGTCCCGTGGAACTGCATTCGCTGCTACACAGACATTCGCGTTCTGCAAAAGCTTTGTTTCGTAATGGGGCAACACTGTGTATTTCTCTCTCGGAGAGCCCGGCTGCCAAATTCGAAACGTCCAGCGATTGCGCCCACAGGAAAGCTGCCAGCACGGAAAGCTGTAGCTGGTTTTCACTGTCCCTTGGAACTGCATTCGCTGGTAGACAGACATTCGCGTTCTGCAACAGCTTTCGTTCGTAATGGGGCAACACTGTGTATTTCTCTCTGGGAGAGCCCGGCTGCCAAATTCGAAACGTCCAGCGATTGCGCCCACAGGAAAGCTGCCAGCACGGAAAGCTGTAGCTGGTTTTCACTGTCCCTTGGAACTGCATTCGCTGCTACACAGACATTCGCGTTCTGCAAAAGCTTTCGTTCGTAATGGGGCAACACTGTGTATTTCTCTCTGGGAGAGCCCGGCTGCCAAATTCGAAACGTCCAGCGATTGCGCCCACAGGAAAGCTCCCAGCACGGAAAGCTGTAGCTGGTTTTCACTGTCCCTTGGAACTGCATTCGCTGGTAGACAGACATTCGCGTTCTGCAAAAGCTTTGTTTCGTAATGGGGCAACACTGTGTATTTCTCTCTCGGAGAGCCCGGCTGCCAAATTCGAAACGTCCAGCGATTGCGCCCACAGGAAAGCTGCCAGCACGGAAAGCTGTAGCTGGTTTTCACTGTCCCTTGGAACTGCATTCGCTGGTAGACAGACATTCGCGTTCTGCAAAAGCTTTGGTTGGTAAATGGGCAACACTGTGTATTTCTCTCTCGGAGAGCCCGGCTGCCAAATTCGAAACGTCCAGCGATTGCGCCCACAGGAAAGCTGCCAGCACGGAAAGCTGTAGCTGGTTTTCACTGTCCCTTGGAACTGCATTCGCTGGTAGACAGACATTCGCGTTCTGCAAAAGCTTTGTTTCGTAATGGGGCAACACTGTGTATTTCTCTCTCGCAGAGCCCGGCTGACAAATTCGAAACGTCCAGCGATTGCGCCCACAGGAAAGCTGCCAGCACGGAAAGCTGTAGCTGATTTTCACTGTCCCTTGGAACTGCATTCGCTGGTAGACAGACATTCGCGTTCTGCAAAAGCTTTGTTTCGTAATGGGGCAACACTGTGTATTTCTCTCTCGGAGAGCCCGGCTGCCAAATTCGAAACGTCCAGCGATTGCGCCCACAGGAAAGCTGCCAGCACGGAAAGCTGTAGCTGGTTTTCACTGTCCCTTGGAACTGCATTCGCTGGTAGACAGACATTCGCGTTCTGCAACAGGTTTCGTTCGTAAAGGGGCAACACTGTGTATTTCTCTCTCGGAGAGCCCGGCTGCCAGATTCGAAACGTCCAGCGATTTCGCCCACACGAAAGCTGCCAGCACGGAATGCTGTAGCTGGTTTTCACTGTCCCTTGGAACTGCATTCGCCGGTAGACAGACATTCGCGTTCTGCAAAAGCTTTGGTTCGTAATGGGGCAACACTGTGTATTTCTCTCTCGCAGAGCCCGGCTGCCAAATTCGAAACGTCCAGCGATTGCGCCCACAGGAAAGCTCCCAGCACGGAAAGCTGTAGCTGGTTTTCACTGTCCCTTGGAACTGCATTCGCTGCTACACAGACATCGCGTTCTGCAAAAGCTTTGTTTGGTAAAGGGGCAACACTGTGTATTTCTCTCTCCGAGAGCGCGGCTGCCAAATTCGAAACGTCCAGCGATTGCGCCCACAGGAAAGCTGCCAGCACGGAAAGCTGTAGCTGGTTTTCACTGTCCCTTGGAACTGCATTCGCTGGTAGACAGACATTCGCGTTCTGCAAAAGCTTTGGTTGGTAAAGGGGCAACACTGTGTATTTCTCTGTCGGAGAGCCCGGCTGCCAAATTCGAAACGTCCAACGATTGCGCCCACAGGAAAGCTGCCAGCACGGAAAGCTGTAGCTGGTTTTCACTGTCCCTTGGAACTGCATTCGCTGGTAGACGGACATTCGTGTTCTGCAAAAGCTTTCGTTCGTAATGAGGCAACACTGTGTATTTCTCTCTCGGAGAGCGCGGCTGCCAAATTCGAAACGTCCAGCGATTGCGCCCACAGGAAAGCTGCCAGCACGGAAAGCTGTAGCTGGTTTTCACTGTCCCTTGGAACTGCATTCGCTGCTACACAGACATTCGCGTTCTGCAAAAGCTTTGGTTGGTAAAGGGGCAACACTGTGTATTTCTCTGTCGGAGAGCCCGGCTGCCAAATTCGAAACGTCCAACGATTGCGCCCACATGAAAGCTGCCAGCACGGAAAGCTGTAGCTGGTTTTCACTGTCCCTTGGAACTGCATTCGCTGGTAGACAGACATTCGCGTTCTGCAAAAGCTTTCGTTCGTAATGAGGCAACACTGTGTATTTCTCTCTCGGAGAGCCCGGCTGTCAAATTCGAAACGTCCAGCGATTGCGCCCACAGGAAAGCTGCCAGCACGGAAAGCTGTAGCTGGTTTTCACTGTCCCTTGGAACTGCATTCGCTGGTAGACAGACATTCGCGTTCTGCAAAAGCTTTGGTTGGTAATGGGGCAATACTGTGTATTTCTCTCTGGGAGAGCCCGGCTGCCAAATTCGAAACGTCCAGCGATTGCGCCCACAGGAAAGCTGCCAGCACGGAAAGCTGTAGCTGGTTTTCACTGTCCCTTGGAACTGCATTCGCTGGTAGACAGACATTCGCGTTCTGCAAAAGCTTTGGTTGGTAAATGGGCAACACTGTGTATTTCTCTCTCGGAGAGCCCGGCTGCCAAATTCGAAACGTCCAGCGATTGCGCCCACAGGAAAGCTGCCAGCACGGAAAGCTGTAGCTGGTTTTCACTGTCCCTTGGAACTGCATTCGCTGCTACACAGACATTCGTATTCTGCAAAAGCTTTCGTTCGTAATGAGGCAACACTGTGTATTTCTCTCTCGCAGAGCCCGGCTGACAAATTCGAAACGTCCAGCGATTGCGCCCACAGGAAAGCTCCCAGCACGGAAAGCTGTAGCTGGTTTTCACTGTCCCTTGGAACTGCATTCGCTGGTAGACAGACATTCGCGTTCTGCAAAAGCTTTGGTTGGTAAAGGGGCAACAATGTGTATTTCTCTCTCGGAGAGCCCGGCTGCCAAATTCGAAACGTCCAGCGATTGCGCCCACAGGAAAGCTGCCAGCACGGAAAGCTGTAGCTGGTTTTCACTGTCCCTTGGAACTGCATTCGCTGCTACACAGACATTCGTGTTCTGCAAAAGATTTCGTTCGTAATGAGGCAACACTGTGTATTTCTCTCTCGCAGAGCCCGGCTGACAAATTCGAAACGTCCAGCGATTGCGCCCACAGGAAAGCTGCCAGCACGGAAAGCTGTAGCTGGTTTTCACTGTCCCTTGGAACTGCATTCGCTGGTAGACAGACATTCGCGTTCTGCAAAAGCTTTGTTTCGTAATGGGGCAACACTGTGTATTTCTCTCTCGGAGAGCCCGGCTGCCAAATTCGAAACGTCCAGCGATTGCGCCCACAGGAAAGCTGCCAGCACGGAAAGCTGTAGCTGGTTTTCACTGTCCCTTGGAACTGCATTCGCTGGTAGACAGACATTCGCGTTCTGCAACAGGTTTCGTTCGTAAAGGGGCAACACTGTGTATTTCCTCTCGGAGAGCCCGGCTGCCAAATTCGAAACGTCCAGCGATTGCGCCCACAGGAAAGCTGCCAGCACGGAAAGCTGTAGCTGGTTTTCACTGTCCCTTGGAACTGCATTCGCTGGTAGACAGACATTCGCGTTCTGCAACAGCTTTCGTTCGTACTGGGGCAACACTGTGTATTTCTCTCTCGCAGAGCCCGGCTGCCAAATTCGAAACGTCCAGCGATTGCGCCCACAGGAAAGCTCCCAGCACGGAAAGCTGTAGCTGGTTTTCACTGTCCCTTGGAACTGCATTCGCTGGTAGACAGACATTCGCGTTCTGCAAAAGCTTTGTTTGGTAAAGGGGCAACACTGTGTATTTCTCTCTCGGAGAGCCCGGCTGTCAAATTCGAAACGTCCAGCGATTGCGCCCACAGGAAAGCTGCCAGCACGGAAAGCTGTAGCTGGTTTTCACTGTCCCTTGGAACTGCATTCGCTGGTAGACAGACATTCGCGTTCTGCAAAAGCTTTGGTTGGTAATGGGGCAATACTGTGTATTTCTCTCTGGGAGAGCCCGGCTGCCAAATTCGAAACGTCCAGCGATTGCGCCCACAGGAAAGCTGCCAGCACGGAAAGCTGTAGCTGGTTTTCACTGTCCCTTGGAACTGCATTCGCTGGTAGACAGACATTCGCGTTCTGCAAAAGCTTTGGTTGGTAAATGGGCAACACTGTGTATTTCTCTCTCGGAGAGCCCGGCTGCCAAATTCGAAACGTCCAGCGATTGCGCCCACAGGAAAGCTGCCAGCACGGAAAGCTGTAGCTGGTTTTCACTGTCCCTTGGAACTGCATTCGCTGCTACACAGACATTCGTATTCTGCAAAAGCTTTCGTTCGTAATGAGGCAACACTGTGTATTTCTCTCTCGCAGAGCCCGGCTGACAAATTCGAAACGTCCAGCGATTGCGCCCACAGGAAAGCTCCCAGCACGGAAAGCTGTAGCTGGTTTTCACTGTCCCTTGGAACTGCATTCGCTGGTAGACAGACATTCGCGTTCTGCAAAAGCTTTGGTTGGTAAAGGGGCAACAATGTGTATTTCTCTCTCGGAGAGCCCGGCTGCCAAATTCGAAACGTCCAGCGATTGCGCCCACAGGAAAGCTGCCAGCACGGAAAGCTGTAGCTGGTTTTCACTGTCCCTTGGAACTGCATTCGCTGCTACACAGACATTCGTGTTCTGCAAAAGCTTTCGTTCGTAATGAGGCAACACTGTGTATTTCTCTCTCGCAGAGCCCGGCTGACAAATTCGAAACGTCCAGCGATTGCGCCCACAGGAAAGCTGCCAGCACGGAAAGCTGTAGCTGGTTTTCACTGTCCCTTGGAACTGCATTCGCTGGTAGACAGACATTCGCGTTCTGCAAAAGCTTTGTTTCGTAATGGGGCAACACTGTGTATTTCTCTCTCGGAGAGCCCGGCTGCCAAATTCGAAACGTCCAGCGATTGCGCCCACAGGAAAGCTGCCAGCACGGAAAGCTGTAGCTGGTTTTCACTGTCCCTTGGAACTGCATTCGCTGGTAGACAGACATTCGCGTTCTGCAACAGGTTTCGTTCGTAAAGGGGCAACACTGTGTATTTCTCTCTCGGAGAGCCCGGCTGCCAAATTCGAAACGTCCAGCGATTGCGCCCACAGGAAAGCTGCCAGCACGGAAAGCTGTAGCTAGTTTTCACTGTCCCTTGGAACTGCATTCGCTGGTAGACAGACATTCGCGTTCTGCAAAAGCTTTGGTTCGTAATGGGGCAACACTGTGTATTTCTCTCTCGCAGAGCCCGGCTGCCAAATTCGAAACGTCCAGCGATTGCGCCCACAGGAAAGCTCCCAGCACGGAAAGCTGTAGCTGGTTTTCACTGTCCCTTGGAACTGCATTCGCTGGTAGACAGACATTCGCGTTCTGCAAAAGCTTTGGTTCGTAATGGGGCAACACTGTGTATTTCTCTCTCGCAGAGCCCGGCTGCCAAATTCGAAACGTCCAGCGATTGCGCCCACAGGAAAGCTCCCAGCACGGAAAGCTGTAGCTGGTTTTCACTGTCCCTTGGAACTGCATTCGCTGCTACACAGACATTCGCGTTCTGCAAAAGCTTTGTTTGGTAAAGGGGCAACACTGTGTATTTCTCTCTCGGAGAGCCCGGCTGTCAAATTCGAAACGTCCAGCGATTGCGCCCACAGGAAAGCTGCCAGCACGGAAAGCTGTAGCTGGTTTTCACTGTCCCTTGGAACTGCATTCGCTGGTAGACAGACATTCGCGTTCTGCAAAAGCTTTCGTTCGTAATGAGGCAACACTGTGTATTTCTCTCTCGGAGAGCCCGGCTGTCAAATTCGAAACGTCCAGCGATTGCGCCCACAGGAAAGCTGCCAGCACGGAAAGCTGTAGCTGGTTTTCACTGTCCCTTGGAACTGCATTCGCTGGTAGACAGACATTCGCGTTCTGCAAAAGCTTTGGTTGGTAATGGGGCAATACTGTGTATTTCTCTCTGGGAGAGCCCGGCTGCCAAATTCGAAACGTCCAGCGATTGCGCCCACAGGAAAGCTGCCAGCACGGAAAGCTGTAGCTGGTTTTCACTGTCCCTTGGAACTGCATTCGCTGCTACACAGACATTCGTATTCTGCAAAAGCTTTCGTTCGTAATGAGGCAACACTGTGTATTTCTCTCTCGCAGAGCCCGGCTGACAAATTCGAAACGTCCAGCGATTGCGCCCACAGGAAAGCTCCCAGCACGGAAAGCTGTAGCTGGTTTTCACTGTCCCTTGGAACTGCATTCGCTGGTAGACAGACATTCGCGTTCTGCAAAAGCTTTGGTTGGTAAAGGGGCAACACTGTGTATTTCTCTCTCGGAGAGCCCGGCTGCCAAATTCGAAACGTCCAGCGATTGCGCCCACAGGAAAGCTGCCAGCACGGAAAGCTGTAGCTGGTTTTCACTGTCCCTTGGAACTGCATTCGCTGCTACACAGACATTCGTGTTCTGCAAAAGCTTTCGTTCGTAATGAGGCAACACTGTGTATTTCTCTCTCGCAGAGCCCGGCTGACAAATTCGAAACGTCCAGCGATTGCGCCCACAGGAAAGCTGCCAGCACGGAAAGCTGTAGCTGGTTTTCACTGTCCCTTGGAACTGCATTCGCTGGTAGACAGACATTCGCGTTCTGCAAAAGCTTTGTTTCGTAATGGGGCAACACTATGTATTTCTCTCTCGGAGAGCCCGGCTGCCAAATTCGAAACGTCCAGCGATTGCGCCCACAGGAAAGCTGCCAGCACGGAAAGCTGTAGCTGGTTTTCACTGTCCCTTGGAACTGCATTTGCTGGTAGACAGACATTCGCGTTCTGCAACAGGTTTCGTTCGTAAAGGGGCAACACTGTGTATTTCTCTCTCGGAGAGCCCGGCTGCCAAATTCGAAACGTCCAGCGATTGCGCCCACAGGAAAGCTGCCAGCACGGAAAGCTGTAGCTGGTTTTCACTGTCCCTTGGAACTGCATTCGCTGCTACACAGACATTCGTATTCTGCAAAAGCTTTCGTTCGTAATGAGGCAACACTGTGTATTTCTCTCTCGCAGAGCCCGGCTGACAAATTCGAAACGTCCAGCGATTGCGCCCACAGGAAAGCTCCCAGCACGGAAAGCTGTAGCTGGTTTTCACTGTCCCTTGGAACTGCATTCGCTGGTAGACAGACATTCGCGTTCTGCAAAAGCTTTGGTTGGTAAAGGGGCAACAATGTGTATTTCTCTCTCGGAGAGCCCGGCTGCCAAATTCGAAACGTCCAGCGATTGCGCCCACAGGAAAGCTGCCAGCACGGAAAGCTGTAGCTGGTTTTCACTGTCCCTTGGAACTGCATTCGCTGCTACACAGACATTCGCGTTCTGCAAAAGCTTTGGTTCGTAATGGGGCAACACTGTGTATTTCTCTCTCGCAGAGCCCGGCTGCCAAATTCGAAACGTCCAGCGATTGCGCCCACAGGAAAGCTCCCAGCACGGAAAGCTGTAGCTGGTTTTCACTGTCCCTTGGAACTGCATTCGCTGGTAGACAGACATTCGCGTTCTGCAAAAGCTTTGGTTCATAATGGGGCAACACTGTGTATTTCTCTCTCGCAGAGCCCGGCTGCCAAATTCGAAACGTCCAGCGATTGCGCCCACAGGAAAGCTCCCAGCACGGAAAGCTGTAGCTGGTTTTCACTGTCCCTTGGAACTGCATTCGCTGGTAGACAGACATTCGCGTTCTGCAAAAGCTTTGGTTGGTAAAGGGGCAACACTGTGTATTTCTCTCTCGGAGAGCCCGGCTGTCAAATTCGAAACGTCCAGCGATTGCGCCCACAGGAAAGCTGCCAGCACGGAAAGCTGTAGCTGGTTTTCACTGTCCCTTGGAACTGCATTCGCTGGTAGACAGACATTCGCGTTCTGCAAAAGCTTTCGTTCGTAATGAGGCAACACTGTGTATTTCTCTCTCGGAGAGCCCGGCTGCCAAATTCGAAACGTCCAGCGATTGCGCCCACAGGAAAGCTGCCAGCACGGAAAGCTGTAGCTGGTTTTCACTGTCCCTTGGAACTGCATTCGCTGGTAGACAGACATTCGCGTTCTGCAAAAGCTTTGGTTGGTAATGGGGCAATACTGTGTATTTCTCTCTGGGAGAGCCCGGCTGCCAAATTCGAAACGTCCAGCGATTGCGCCCACAGGAAAGCTGCCAGCACGGAAAGCTGTAGCTGGTTTTCACTGTCCCTTGGAACTGCATTCGCTGCTACACAGACATTCGTATTCTGCAAAAGCTTTCGTTCGTAATGAGGCAACACTGTGTATTTCTCTCTCGCAGAGCCCGGCTGCCAAATTCGAAACGTCCAGCGATTGCGCCCACAGGAAAGCTCCCAGCACGGAAAGCTGTAGCTGGTTTTCACTGTCCCTTGGAACTGCATTCGCTGGTAGACAGACATTCGCGTTCTGCAAAAGCTTTGGTTGGTAAAGGGGCAACACTGTGTATTTCTCTCTCGGAGAGCCCGGCTGCCAAATTCGAAACGTCCAGAGATTGCGCCCACAGGAAAGCTGCCAGCACGGAAAGCTGTAGCTGGTTTTCACTGTCCCTTGGAACTGCATTCGCTGCTACACAGACATTCGTGTTCTGCAAAAGCTTTCGTTCGTAATGAGGCAACACTGTGTATTTCTCTCTCGCAGAGCCCGGCTGACAAATTCGAAACGTCCAGCGATTGCGCCCACAGGAAAGCTGCCAGCACGGAAAGCTGTAGCTGGTTTTCACTGTCCCTTGGAACTGCATTCGCTGGTAGACAGACATTCGCGTTCTGCAAAAGCTTTGTTTCGTAATGGGGCAACACTGTGTATTTCTCTCTCGGAGAGCCCGGCTGCCAAATTCGAAACGTCCAGCGATTGCGCCCACAGGAAAGCTGCCAGCACGGAAAGCTGTAGCTGGTTTTCACTGTCCCTTGGAACTGCATTTGCTGGTAGACAGACATTCGCGTTCTGCAACAGGTTTCGTTCGTAAAGGGGCAACACTGTGTATTTCTCTCTCGGAGAGCCCGGCTGCCAAATTCGAAACGTCCAGCGATTGCGCCCACAGGAAAGCTGCCAGCACGGAAAGCTGTAGCTGGTTTTCACTGTCCCTTGGAACTGCATTCGCTGGTAGACAGACATTCGCGTTCTGCAAAAGCTTTGGTTCGTAATGGGGCAACACTGTGTATTTCTCTCTCGCAGAGCCCGGCTGCCAAATTCGAAACGTCCAGCGATTGCGCCCACAGGAAAGCTCCCAGCACGGAAAGCTGTAGCTGGTTTTCACTGTCCCTTGGAACTGCATTCGCTGGTAGACAGACATTCGCGTTCTGCAAAAGCTTTGTTTGGTAAAGGGGCAACACTGTGTATTTCTCTCTCGGAGAGCCCGGCTGTCAAATTCGAAACGTCCAGCGATTGCGCCCACAGGAAAGCTGCCAGCACGGAAAGCTGTAGCTGGTTTTCACTGTCCCTTGGAACTGCATTCGCTGCTACACAGACATTCGCGTTCTGCAAAAGCTTTGGTTGGTAATGGGGCAATACTGTGTATTTCTCTCTGGGAGAGCCCGGCTGCCAAATTCGAAACGTCCAGCGATTGCGTCCACAGGAAAGCTGCCAGCACGGAAAGCTGTAGCTGGTTTTCACTGTCCCTTGGAACTGCATTCGCTGGTAGACGGACATTCGTGCCCTGCAAAAGCTTTCGTTCGTAATGAGGCAACACTGTGTATTTCTCTCTCGGAGAGCGCGGCTGCCAAATTCGAAACGTCCAGCGATTGCGCCCACAGGAAAGCTCCCAGCACGGAAAGCTGTAGCTGGTTTTCACTGTCCCTTGGAACTGCATTCGCTGCTACACAGACATTCGCGTTCTGCAAAAGATTTGGTTGGTAAAGGGGCAACACTGTGTATTTCTCTGTCGGAGAGCCCGGCTGCCAAATTCGAAACGTCCAACGATTGCGCCCACATGAAAGCTGCCAGCACGGAAAGCTGTAGCTGGTTTTCACTGTCCCGTGGAACTGCATTCGCTGCTACACAGACATTCGCGTTCTGCAAAAGCTTTGTTTCGTAATGGGGCAACACTGTGTATTTCTCTCTCGGAGAGCCCGGCTGCCAAATTCGAAACGTCCAGCGATTGCGCCCACAGGAAAGCTGCCAGCACGGAAAGCTGTAGCTGGTTTTCACTGTCCCTTGGAACTGCATTCGCTGGTAGACAGACATTCGCGTTCTGCAACAGCTTTCGTTCGTAATGGGGCAACACTGTGTATTTCTCTCTGGGAGAGCCCGGCTGCCAAATTCGAAACGTCCAGCGATTGCGCCCACAGGAAAGCTGCCAGCACGGAAAGCTGTAGCTGGTTTTCACTGTCCCTTGGAACTGCATTCGCTGGTAGACAGACATTCGCGTTCTGCAACAGGTTTCGTTCGTAAAGGGGCAACACTGTGTATTTCTCTCTCGGAGAGCCCGGCTGCCAAATTCGAAACGTCCAGCGATTGCGCCCACAGGAAAGCTGCCAGCACGGAAAGCTGTAGCTGGTTTTCACTGTCCCTTGGAACTGCATTCGCTGGTAGACAGACATTCGCGTTCTGCAAAAGCTTTGGTTCGTAATGGGGCAACACTGTGTATTTCTCTCTCGGAGAGCGCGGCTGCCAAATTCGAAACGTCCAGCGATTGCGCCCACAGGAAAGCTCCCAGCACGGAAAGCTGTAGCTGGTTTTCACTGTCCCTTGGAACTGCATTCGCTGCTACACAGACATTCGCGTTCTGCAAAAGCTTTCGTTCGTAATGAGGCAACACTGTGTATTTCTCTCTCGCAGAGCCCGGCTGACAAATTCGAAACGTCCAGCGATTGCGCCCACAGGAAAGCTGCCAGCACGGAAAGCTGTAGCTGGTTTTCACTGTCCTTTGGAACTGCATTCGCTGGTAGACAGACATTCGCGTTCTGCAAAAGCTTTGTTTCGTAATGGGGCAACACTGTGTATTTCTCTCTCGGAGAGCCCGGCTGCCAAATTCGAAACGTCCAGCGATTGCGCCCACAGGAAAGCTCCCAGCACGGAAAGCTGTAGCTGGTTTTTACTGTCCCTTGGAACTGCATTCGCTGGTAGACAGACATTCGCGTTCTGCAAAAGCTTTCGTTCGTAATGGGGCAACACTGTGTATTTCTCTCTGGGAGAGCCCGGCTGCCAAATTCGAAACGTCCAGCGATTGCGCCCACAGGAAAGCTCCCAGCACGGAAAGCTGTAGCTGGTTTTCACTGTCCCTTGGAACTGCATTCGCTGGTAGACAGACATTCGCGTTCTGCAAAAGCTTTGGTTGGTAAAGGGGCAACACTGTGTATTTCTCTCTCGGAGAGCCCGGCTGCCAAATTCGAAACGTCCAGCGATTGCGCCCACAGGAAAGCTCCCAGCACGGAAAGCTGTAGCTGGTTTTCACTGTCCCTTGGAACTGCATTCGCTGGTAGACAGACATTCGCGTTCTGCAAAAGCTTTGGTTGGTAATGGGGCAATACTGTGTATTTCTCTCTGGGAGAGCCCGGCTGCCAAATTCGAAACGTCCAGCGATTGCGCCCACAGGAAAGCTGCCAGCACGGAAAGCTGTAGCTGGTTTTCACTGTCCCTTGGAACTGCATTCGCTGCTACACAGACATTCGCGTTCTGCAAAAGCTTTCGTTCGTAATGAGGCAACACTGTGTATTTCTCTCTCGCAGAGCCCGGCTGACAAATTCGAAACGTCCAGGGATTGCGCCCACAGGAAATCTGCCAGCACGGAAAGCTGTAGCTGGTTTTCACTGTCCCTTGGAACTGCATTTGCTGGTAGACAGACATTCGCGTTCTGCAACAGGTTTCGTTCGTAAAGGGGCAACACTGTGTATTTCTCTCTCGGAGAGCCCGGCTGCCAAATTCGAAACGTCCAGCGATTGCGCCCACAGGAAAGCTGCCAGCACGGAAAGCTGTAGCTGGTTTTCACTGTCCCTTGGAACTGCATTCGCTGGTAGACAGACATTCGCGTTCTGCAAAAGCTTTCGTTCGTAATGGGGCAACACTGTGTATTTCTCTCTCGCAGAGCCCGGCTGCCAAATTCGAAACGTCCAGCGATTGCGCCCACAGGAAAGCTCCCAGCACGGAAAGCTGTAGCTGGTTTTCACTGTCCCTTGGAACTGCATTCGCTGCTACACAGACATTCGCGTTCTGCAAAAGCTTTGTTTGGTAAAGGGGCAACACTGTGTATTTCTCTCTCGGAGAGCGCGGCTGCCTAATTCGAAACGTCCAGCGATTGCGCCCACAGGAAAGCTCCCAGCACGGAAAGCTGTAGCTGGTTTTCACTGTCCCTTGGAACTGCATTCGCTGCTACACAGACATTCGCGTTCTGCAAAAGCTTTGGTTGGTAAAGGGGCAACACTGTGTATTTCTCTGTCGGAGAGCGCGGCTGCCAAATTCGAAACGTCCAACGATTGCGCCCACATGAAAGCTGCCAGCACGGAAAGCTGTAGCTGGTTTTCACTGTCCCTTGGAACTGCATTCGCTGGTAGACAGACATTCGCGTTCTGCAAAAGCTTTGTTTCGTAATGGGGCAACACTGTGTATTTCTCTCTCGGAGAGCCCGGCTGCCAAATTCGAAACGTCCAGCGATTGCGCCCACAGGAAAGCTGCCAGCACGGAAAGCTGTAGCTGGTTTTCACTGTCCCTTGGAACTGCATTTGCTGGTAGACAGACATTCGCGTTCTGCAACAGGTTTCGTTCGTAAAGGGGCAACACTGTGTATTTCTCTCTCGGAGAGCCCGGCTGCCAAATTCGAAACGTCCAGCGATTGCGCCCACAGGAAAGCTGCCAGCACGGAAAGCTGTAGCTGGTTTTCACTGTCCCTTGGAACTGCATTCGCTGGTAGACAGACATTCGCGTTCTGCAAAAGCTTTGGTTCGTAATGGGGCAACACTGTGTATTTCTCTCTCGCAGAGCCCGGCTGCCAAATTCGAAACGTCCAGCGATTGCGCCCACAGGAAAGCTCCCAGCACGGAAAGCTGTAGCTGGTTTTCACTGTCCCTTGGAACTGCATTCGCTGGTAGACAGACATTCGCGTTCTGCAAAAGCTTTGTTTCGTAATGGGGCAACACTGTGTATTTCTCTCTCGCAGAGCCCGGCTGACAAATTCGAAACGTCCAGCGATTGCGCCCACAGGAAAGCTGCCAGCACGGAAAGCTGTAGCTGGTTTTCACTGTCCCTTGGAACTGCATTCGCTGGTAGACAGACATTCGCGTTCTGCAAAAGCTTTGGTTGGTAAAGGGGCAACACTGTGTATTTCTCTCTCGGAGAGCCCGGCTGCCAAATTCGAAACGTCCAGCGATTGCGCCCACAGGAAAGCTGCCAGCACGGAAAGCTGTAGCTGGTTTTCACTGTCCCTTGGAACTGCATTCGCTGCTACACAGACATTCGTGTTCTGCAAAAGCTTTCGTTCGTAATGAGGCAACACTGTGTATTTCTCTCTCGCAGAGCCCGGCTGCCAAATTCGAAACGTCCAGCGATTGCGCCCACAGGAAAGCTGCCAGCACGGAAAGCTGTAGCTGGTTTTCACTGTCCCTTGGAACTGCATTCGCTGGTAGACAGACATTCGCGTTCTGCAAAAGCTTTGTTTCGTAATGGGGCAACACTGTGTATTTCTCTCTCGGAGAGCCCGGCTGCCAAATTCGAAACGTCCAGCGATTGCGCCCACAGGAAAGCTGCCAGCACGGAAAGCTGTAGCTGGTTTTCACTGTCCCTTGGAACTGCATTCGCTGGTAGACAGACATTCGCGTTCTGCAAAAGCTTTGGTTGGTAAATGGGCAACACTGTGTATTTCTCTCTCGGAGAGCCCGGCTGCCAAATTCGAAACGTCCAGCGATTGCGCCCACAGGAAAGCTGCCAGCACGGAAAGCTGTAGCTGGTTTTCACTGTCCCTTGGAACTGCATTCGCTGGTAGACAGACATTCGCGTTCTGCAAAAGCTTTGTTTCGTAATGGGGCAACACTGTGTATTTCTCTCTCGCAGAGCCCGGCTGACAAATTCGAAACGTCCAGCGATTGCGCCCACAGGAAAGCTGCCAGCACGGAAAGCTGTAGCTGGTTTTCACTGTCCCTTGGAACTGCATTCGCTGGTAGACAGACATTCGCGTTCTGCAAAAGCTTTGTTTCGTAATGGGGCAACACTGTGTATTTCTCTCTCGCAGAGCCCGGCTGCCAAATTCGAAACGTCCAGCGATTGCGCCCACAGGAAAGCTGCCAGCACGGAAAGCTGTAGCTGGTTTTCACTGTCCCTTGGAACTGCATTCGCTGGTAGACAGACATTCGCGTTCTGCAAAAGCTTTGGTTGGTAAATGGGCAACACTGTGTATTTCTCTCTCGGAGAGCCCGGCTGCCAAATTCGAAACGTCCAGCGATTGCGCCCACAGGAAAGCTGCCAGCACGGAAAGCTGTAGCTGGTTTTCACTGTCCCTTGGAACTGCATTCGCTGGTAGACAGACATTCGCGTTCTGCAAAAGCTTTGGTTCGTAATGGGGCAACACTGTGTATTTCTCTCTCGCAGAGCCCGGCTGCCAAATTCGAAACGTCCAGCGATTGCGCCCACAGGAAAGCTCCCAGCACGGAAAGCTGTAGCTGGTTTTCACTGTCCCTTGGAACTGCATTCGCTGGTAGACAGACATTCGCGTTCTGCAAAAGCTTTGTTTCGTAATGGGGCAACACTGTGTATTTCTCTCTCGCAGAGCCCGGCTGACAAATTCGAAACGTCCAGCGATTGCGCCCACAGGAAAGCTGCCAGCACGGAAAGCTGTAGCTGGTTTTCACTGTCCCTTGGAACTGCATTCGCTGGTAGACAGACATTCGCGTTCTGCAAAAGCTTTGGTTGGTAAAGGGGCAACACTGTGTATTTCTCTCTCGGAGAGCCCGGCTGCCAAATTCGAAACGTCCAGCGATTGCGCCCACAGGAAAGCTGCCAGCACGGAAAGCTGTAGCTGGTTTTCACTGTCCCTTGGAACTGCATTCGCTGCTACACAGACATTCGTGTTCTGCAAAAGCTTTCGTTCGTAATGAGGCAACACTGTGTATTTCTCTCTCGCAGAGCCCGGCTGCCAAATTCGAAACGTCCAGCGATTGCGCCCACAGGAAAGCTGCCAGCACGGAAAGCTGTAGCTGGTTTTCACTGTCCCTTGGAACTGCATTCGCTGGTAGACAGACATTCGCGTTCTGCAAAAGCTTTGTTTCGTAATGGGGCAACACTGTGTATTTCTCTCTCGGAGAGCCCGGCTGCCAAATTCGAAACGTCCAGCGATTGCGCCCACAGGAAAGCTGCCAGCACGGAAAGCTGTAGCTGGTTTTCACTGTCCCTTGGAACTGCATTCGCTGGTAGACAGACATTCGCGTTCTGCAAAAGCTTTGGTTGGTAAATGGGCAACACTGTGTATTTCTCTCTCGGAGAGCCCGGCTGCCAAATTCGAAACGTCCAGCGATTGCGCCCACAGGAAAGCTGCCAGCACGGAAAGCTGTAGCTGGTTTTCACTGTCCCTTGGAACTGCATTCGCTGGTAGACAGACATTCGCGTTCTGCAACAGGTTTCGTTCGTAAAGGGGCAACACTGTGTATTTCTCTCTCGGAGAGCCCGGCTGCCAAATTCGAAACGTCCAGCGATTGCGCCCACAGGAAAGCTGCCAGCACGGAAAGCTGTAGCTGGTTTTCACTGTCCCTTGGAACTGCATTCGCTGGTAGACAGACATTCGCGTTCTGCAAAAGCTTTGTTTCGTAATGGGGCAACACTGTGTATTTCTCTCTCGCAGAGCCCGGCTGCCAAATTCGAAACGTCCAGCGATTGCGCCCACAGGAAAGCTCCCAGCACGGAAAGCTGTAGCTGGTTTTCACTGTCCCTTGGAACTGCATTCGCTGCTACACAGACATCGCGTTCTGCAAAAGCTTTGTTTGGTAAAGGGGCAACACTGTGTATTTCTCTCTCGGAGAGCGCGGCTGCCAAATTCGAAACGTCCAGCGATTGCGCCCACAGGAAAGCTCCCAGCACGGAAAGCTGTAGCTGGTTTTCACTGTCCCTTGGAACTGCATTCGCTGGTAGACAGACATTCGCGTTCTGCAAAAGCTTTGGTTGGTAAAGGGGCAACACTGTGTATTTCTCTGTCGGAGAGCCCGGCTGCCAAATTCGAAACGTCCAACGATTGCGCCCACATGAAAGCTGCCAGCACGGAAAGCTGTAGCTGGTTTTCACTGTCCCTTGGAACTGCATTCGCTGGTAGACAGACATTCGCGTTCTGCAAAAGCTTTGGTTGGTAATGGGGCAATACTGTGTATTTCTCTCTGGGAGAGCCCGGCTGCCAAATTCGAAACGTCCAGCGATTGCGCCCACAGGAAAGCTGCCAGCACGGAAAGCTGTAGCTGGTTTTCACTGTCCCTTGGAACTGCATTCGCTGGTAGACGGACATTCGTGTTCTGCAAAATCTTTCGTTCGTAATGAGGCAACACTGTGTATTTCTCTCTCGGAGAGCGCGGCTGCCAAATTCGAAACGTCCAGCGATTGCGCCCACAGGAAAGCTGCCAGCACGGAAAGCTGTAGCTGGTTTTCACTGTCCCTTGGAACTGCATTCGCTGCTACACAGACATTCGCGTTCTGCAAAAGCTTTGGTTGGTAAAGGGGCAACACTGTGTATTTCTCTGTCGGAGAGCCCGGCTGCCAAATTCGAAACGTCCAACGATTGCGCCCACATGAAAGCTGCCAGCACGGAAAGCTGTAGCTGGTTTTCACTGTCCCTTGGAACTGCATTCGCTGGTAGACAGACATTCGTATTCTGCAAAAGCTTTCGTTCGTAATGAGGCAACACTGTGTATTTCTCTCTGGGAGAGCCCGGCTGCCAAATTCGAAACGTCCAGCGATTGCGCCCACAGGAAAGCTCCCAGCACGGAAAGCTGTAGCTGGTTTTCACTGTCCCTTGGAACTGCATTCGCTGGTAGACAGACATTCGCGTTCTGCAAAAGCTTTGGTTGGTAAAGGGGCAACACTGTGTATTTCTCTCTCGGAGAGCCCGGCTGCCAAATTCGAAACGTCCAGCGATTGCGCCCACAGGAAAGCTGCCAGCACGGAAAGCTGTAGCTGGTTTTCACTGTCCCTTGGAACTGCATTCGCTGCTACACAGACATTCGTGTTCTGCAAAAGCTTTCGTTCGTAATGAGGCAACACTGTGTATTTCTCTCTCGCAGAGCCCGGCTGCCAAATTCGAAACGTCCAGCGATTGCGCCCACAGGAAAGCTGCCAGCACGGAAAGCTGTAGCTGGTTTTCACTGTCCCTTGGAACTGCATTCGCTGGTAGACAGACATTCGCGTTCTGCAAAAGCTTTGTTTCGTAATGGGGCAACACTGTGTATTTCTCTCTCGGAGAGCCCGGCTGCCAAATTCGAAACGTCCAGCGATTGCGCCCACAGGAAAGCTGCCAGCACGGAAAGCTGTAGCTGGTTTTCACTGTCCCTTGGAACTGCATTCGCTGGTAGACAGACATTCGCGTTCTGCAAAAGCTTTGGTTGGTAAATGGGCAACACTGTGTATTTCTCTCTCGGAGAGCCCGGCTGCCAAATTCGAAACGTCCAGCGATTGCGCCCACAGGAAAGCTGCCAGCACGGAAAGCTGTAGCTGGTTTTCACTGTCCCTTGGAACTGCATTCGCTGGTAGACAGACATTCGCGTTCTGCAAAAGCTTTGGTTGGTAAATGGGCAACACTGTGTATTTCTCTCTCGGAGAGCCCGGCTGCCAAATTCGAAACGTCCAGCGATTGCGCCCACAGGAAAGCTGCCAGCACGGAAAGCTGTAGCTGGTTTTCACTGTCCCTTGGAACTGCATTCGCTGGTAGACAGACATTCGCGTTCTGCAAAAGCTTTGTTTCGTAATGGGGCAACACTGTGTATTTCTCTCTCGCAGAGCCCGGCTGACAAATTCGAAACGTCCAGCGATTGCGCCCACAGGAAAGCTGCCAGCACGGAAAGCTGTAGCTGATTTTCACTGTCCCTTGGAACTGCATTCGCTGGTAGACAGACATTCGCGTTCTGCAAAAGCTTTGTTTCGTAATGGGGCAACACTGTGTATTTCTCTCTCGGAGAGCCCGGCTGCCAAATTCGAAACGTCCAGCGATTGCGCCCACAGGAAAGCTGCCAGCACGGAAAGCTGTAGCTGGTTTTCACTGTCCCTTGGAACTGCATTCGCTGGTAGACAGACATTCGCGTTCTGCAACAGGTTTCGTTCGTAAAGGGGCAACACTGTGTATTTCTCTCTCGGAGAGCCCGGCTGCCAAATTCGAAACGTCCAGCGATTGCGCCCACAGGAAAGCTGCCAGCACGGAAAGCTGTAGCTGGTTTTCACTGTCCCTTGGAACTGCATTCGCTGGTAGACAGACATTCGCGTTCTGCAAAAGCTTTGGTTCGTAATGGGGCAACACTGTGTATTTCTCTCTCGCAGAGCCCGGCTGCCAAATTCGAAACGTCCAGCGATTGCGCCCACAGGAAAGCTGCCAGCACGGAAAGCTGTAGCTGGTTTTCACTGTCCCTTGGAACTGCATTCGCTGCTACACAGACATCGCGTTCTGCAAAAGCTTTGTTTGGTAAAGGGGCAACACTGTGTATTTCTCTCTCCGAGAGCGCGACTGCCAAATTCGAAACGTCCAGCGATTGCGCCCACAGGAAAGCTCCCAGCACGGAAAGCTGTACCTGGTTTTCACTGTCCCTTGGAACTGCATTCGCTGGTAGACAGACATTCGCGTTCTGCAAAAGCTTTGGTTGGTAAAGGGGCAACACTGTGTATTTCTCTCTCGGAGAGCCCGGCTGCCAAATTCGAAACGTCCAACGATTGCGCCCACATGAAAGCTGCCAGCACGGAAAGCTGTAGCTGGTTTTCACTGTCCCTTGGAACTGCATTCGCTGGTAGACAGACATTCGCGTTCTGCAAAAGCTTTGGTTGGTAATGGGGCAATACTGTGTATTTCTCTCTGGGAGAGCCCGGCTGCCAAATTCGAAACGTCCAGCGATTGCGCCCACAGGAAAGCTGCCAGCACGGAAAGCTGTAGCTGGTTTTCACTGTCCCTTGGAACTGCATTCGCTGGTAGACGGACATTCGTGTTCTGCAAAAGCTTTCGTTCGTAATGAGGCAACACTGTGTATTTCTCTCTCGGAGAGCGCGGCTGCCAAATTCGAAACGTCCAGCGATTGCGCCCACAGGAAAGCTGCCAGCACGGAAAGCTGTAGCTGGTTTTCACTGTCCCTTGGAACTGCATTCGCTGCTACACAGACATTCGCGTTCTGCAAAAGCTTTGGTTGGTAAAGGGGCAACACTGTGTATTTCTCTGTCGGAGAGCCCGGCTGCCAAATTCGAAACGTCCAACGATTGCGCCCACATGAAAGCTGCCAGCACGGAAAGCTGTAGCTGGTTTTCACTGTCCCTTGGAACTGCATTCGCTGGTAGACAGACATTCGCGTTCTGCAAAAGCTTTCGTTCGTAATGAGGCAACACTGTGTATTTCTCTCTCGGAGAGCCCGGCTGTCAAATTCGAAACGTCCAGCGATTGCGCCCACAGGAAAGCTGCCAGCACGGAAAGCTGTAGCTGGTTTTCACTGTCCCTTGGAACTGCATTCGCTGCTACACAGACATTCGTATTCTGCAAAAGCTTTCGTTCGTAATGAGGCAACACTGTGTATTTCTCTCTCGCAGAGCCCGGCTGACAAATTCGAAACGTCCAGCGATTGCGCCCACAGGAAAGCTGCCAGCACGGAAAGCTGTAGCTGGTTTTCACTGTCCCTTGGAACTGCATTCGCTGGTAGACAGACATTCGCGTTCTGCAAAAGCTTTGGTTGGTAAAGGGGCAACACTGTGTATTTCTCTCTCGGAGAGCGCGGCTGCCAAATTCGAAACGTCCAGCGATTGCGCCCACAGGAAAGCTGCCAGCACGGAAAGCTGTAGCTGGTTTTCACTGTCCCTTGGAACTGCATTCGCTGCTACACAGACATTCGTGTTCTGCAAAAGCTTTCGTTCGTAATGAGGCAACACTGTGTATTTCTCTCTCGCAGAGCCCGGCTGACAAATTCGAAACGTCCAGCGATTGCGCCCACAGGAAAGCTGCCAGCACGGAAAGCTGTAGCTGGTTTTCACTGTCCCTTGGAACTGCATTCGCTGGTAGACAGACATTCGCGTTCTGCAAAAGCTTTGTTTCGTAATGGGGCAACACTGTGTATTTCTCTCTCGGAGAGCCCGGCTGCCAAATTCGAAACGTCCAGCGATTGCGCCCACAGGAAAGCTGCCAGCACGGAAAGCTGTAGCTGGTTTTCACTGTCCCTTGGAACTGCATTCGCTGGTAGACAGACATTCGCGTTCTGCAACAGGTTTCGTTCGTAAAGGGGCAACACTGTGTATTTCTCTCTCGGAGAGCCCGGCTGCCAAATTCGAAACGTCCAGCGATTGCGCCCACAGGAAAGCTCCCAGCACGGAAAGCTGTAGCTGGTTTTCACTGTCCCTTGGAACTGCATTCGCTGGTAGACAGACATTCGCGTTCTGCAAAAGCTTTGTTTCGTAATGGGGCAACACTGTGTATTTCTCTCTCGCAGAGCCCGGCTGCCAAATTCGAAACGTCCAGCGATTGCGCCCACAGGAAAGCTCCCAGCACGGAAAGCTGTAGCTGGTTTTCACTGTCCCTTGGAACTGCATTCGCTGGTAGACGGACATTCGTGTTCTGCAAAAGCTTTCGTTCGTAATGAGGCAACACTGTGTATTTCTCTCTCGGAGAGCGCGGCTGCCAAATTCGAAACGTCCAGCGATTGCGCCCACAGGAAAGCTCCCAGCACGGAAAGCTGTAGCTGGTTTTCACTGTCCCTTGGAACTGCATTCGCTGCTACACAGACATTCGCGTTCTGCAAAAGCTTTGGTTGGTAAAGGGGCAACACTGTGTATTTCTCTGTCGGAGAGCCCGGCTGCCAAATTCGAAACGTCCAACGATTGCGCCCACATGAAAGCTGCCAGCACGGAAAGCTGTAGCTGGTTTTCACTGTCCCGTGGAACTGCATTCGCTGCTACACAGACATTCGCGTTCTGCAAAAGCTTTGGTTCGTAATGGGGCAACACTGTGTATTTCTCTCTCGGAGAGCCCGGCTGCCAAATTCGAAACGTCCAGCGATTGCGCCCACAGGAAAGCTGCCAGCACGGAAAGCTGTAGCTGGTTTTCACTGTCCCTTGGAACTGCATTCGCTGGTAGACAGACATTCGCGTTCTGCAACAGCTTTCGTTCGTAATGGGGCAACACTGTGTATTTCTCTCTGGGAGAGCCCGGCTGCCAAATTCGAAACGTCCAGCGATTGCGCCCACAGGAAAGCTCCCAGCACGGAAAGCTGTAGCTGGTTTTCACTGTCCCTTGGAACTGCATTCGCTGGTAGACAGACATTCGCGTTCTGCAACAGGTTTCGTTCGTAAAGGGGCAACACTGTGTATTTCTCTCTCGGAGAGCCCGGCTGCCAAATTCGAAACGTCCAGCGATTGCGCCCACAGGAAAGCTGCCAGCACGGAAAGCTGTAGCTGGTTTTCACTGTCCCTTGGAACTGCATTCGCTGGTAGACAGACATTCGCGTTCTGCAAAAGCTTTGGTTCGTAATGGGGCAACACTGTGTATTTCTCTCTCGGAGAGCGCGGCTGCCAAATTCGAAACGTCCAGCGATTGCGCCCACAGGAAAGCTCCCAGCACGGAAAGCTGTAGCTGGTTTTCACTGTCCCTTGGAACTGCATTCGCTGCTACACAGACATTCGCGTTCTGCAAAAGCTTTCGTTCGTAATGAGGCAACACTGTGTATTTCTCTCTCGCAGAGCCCGGCTGACAAATTCGAAACGTCCAGCGATTGCGCCCACAGGAAAGCTGCCAGCACGGAAAGCTGTAGCTGGTTTTCACTGTCCCTTGGAACTGCATTCGCTGGTAGACAGACATTCGCGTTCTGCAAAAGCTTTGGTTCGTAATGGGGCAACACTGTGTATTTCTCTCTCGGAGAGCGCGGCTGCCAAATTCGAAACGTCCAGCGATTGCGCCCACAGGAAAGCTCCCAGCACGGAAAGCTGTAGCTGGTTTTCACTGTCCCTTGGAACTGCATTCGCTGCTACACAGACATTCGCGTTCTGCAAAAGCTTTCGTTCGTAATGAGGCAACACTGTGTATTTCTCTCTCGCAGAGCCCGGCTGACAAATTCGAAACGTCCAGCGATTGCGCCCACAGGAAAGCTGCCAGCACGGAAAGCTGTAGCTGGTTTTCACTGTCCTTTGGAACTGCATTCGCTGGTAGACAGACATTCGCGTTCTGCAAAAGCTTTGTTTCGTAATGGGGCAACACTGTGTATTTCTCTCTCGGAGAGCCCGGCTGCCAAATTCGAAACGTCCAGCGATTGCGCCCACAGGAAAGCTCCCAGCACGGAAAGCTGTAGCTGGTTTTTACTGTCCCTTGGAACTGCATTCGCTGGTAGACAGACATTCGCGTTCTGCAAAAGCTTTGGTTGGTAAAGGGGCAACACTGTGTATTTCTCTCTCGGAGAGCCCGGCTGCCAAATTCGAAACGTCCAGCGATTGCGCCCACAGGAAAGCTCCCAGCACGGAAAGCTGTAGCTGGTTTTCACTGTCCCTTGGAACTGCATTCGCTGGTAGACAGACATTCGCGTTCTGCAAAAGCTTTGGTTGGTAATGGGGCAATACTGTGTATTTCTCTCTGGGAGAGCCCGGCTGCCAAATTCGAAACGTCCAGCGATTGCGCCCACAGGAAAGCTGCCAGCACGGAAAGCTGTAGCTGGTTTTCACTGTCCCTTGGAACTGCATTCGCTGCTACACAGACATTCGCGTTCTGCAAAAGCTTTCGTTCGTAATGAGGCAACACTGTGTATTTCTCTCTCGCAGAGCCCGGCTGACAAATTCGAAACGTCCAGGGATTGCGCCCACAGGAAAGCTGCCAGCACGGAAAGCTGTAGCTGGTTTTCACTGTCCCTTGGAACTGCATTCGCTGGTAGACAGACATTCGCGTTCTGCAACAGGTTTCGTTCGTAAAGGGGCAACACTGTGTATTTCTCTCTCGGAGAGCCCGGCTGCCAAATTCGAAACGTCCAGCGATTGCGCCCACAGGAAAGCTGCCAGCACGGAAAGCTGTAGCTGGTTTTCACTGTCCCTTGGAACTGCATTCGCTGGTAGACAGACATTCGCGTTCTGCAAAAGCTTTGGTTCGTAATGGGGCAACACTGTGTATTTCTCTCTCGCAGAGCCCGGCTGCCAAATTCGAAACGTCCAGCGATTGCGCCCACAGGAAAGCTCCCAGCACGGAAAGCTGTAGCTGGTTTTCACTGTCCCTTGGAACTGCATTCGCTGCTACACAGACATTCGCGTTCTGCAAAAGCTTTGTTTGGTAAAGGGGCAACACTGTGTATTTCTCTCTCGGAGAGCGCGGCTGCCAAATTCGAAACGTCCAGCGATTGCGCCCACAGGAAAGCTCCCAGCACGGAAAGCTGTAGCTGGTTTTCACTGTCCCTTGGAACTGCATTCGCTGCTACACAGACATTCGCGTTCTGCAAAAGCTTTGGTTGGTAAAGGGGCAACACTGTGTATTTCTCTGTCGGAGAGCGCGGCTGCCAAATTCGAAACGTCCAACGATTGCGCCCACATGAAAGCTGCCAGCACGGAAAGCTGTAGCTGGTTTTCACTGTCCCTTGGAACTGCATTCGCTGGTAGACAGACATTCGCGTTCTGCAAAAGCTTTCGTTCGTAATGGGGCAACACTGTGTATGTCTCTCTGGGAGAGCCCGGCTGCCAAATTCGAAACGTCCAGCGATTGCGCCCACAGGAAAGCTGCCAGCACGGAAAGCTGTAGCTGGTTTTCACTGTCCCTTGGAACTGCATTCGCTGGTAGACAGACATTCGCGTTCTGCAAAAGCTTTGGTTGGTAATGGGGCAATACTGTGTATTTCTCTCTGGGAGAGCCCGGCTGCCAAATTCGAAACGTCCAGCGATTGCGCCCACAGGAAAGCTGCCAGCACGGAAAGCTGTAGCTGGTTTTCACTGTCCCTTGGAACTGCATTCGCTGCTACACAGACATTCGTGTTCTGCAAAAGCTTTCGTTCGTAATGAGGCAACACTGTGTATTTCTCTCTCGCAGAGCCCGGCTGACAAATTCGAAACGTCCAGCGATTGCGCCCACAGGAAAGCTGCCAGCACGGAAAGCTGTAGCTGGTTTTCACTGTCCTTTGGAACTGCATTCGCTGGTAGACAGACATTCGCGTTCTGCAAAAGCTTTCGTTCGTAATGGGGCAACACTGTGTATGTCTGTCTGGGAGAGCCCGGCTGCCAAATTCGAAACGTCCAGCGATTGCGCCCACAGGAAAGCTCCCAGCACGGAAAGCTGTAGCTGGTTTTCACTGTCCCTTGGAACTGCATTCGCTGGTAGACAGACATTCGCGTTCTGCAACAGGTTTCGTTCGTAAAGGGGCAACACTGTGTATTTCTCTCTCGGAGAGCCCGGCTGCCAAATTCGAAACGTCCAGCGATTGCGCCCACAGGAAAGCTCCCAGCACGGAAAGCTGTAGCTGGTTTTCACTGTCCCTTGGAACTGCATTCGCTGGTAGACAGACATTCGCGTTCTGCAAAAGCTTTGGTTGGTAATGGGGCAATACTGTGTATTTCTCTCTGGGAGAGCCCGGCTGCCAAATTCGAAACGTCCAGCGATTGCGCCCACAGGAAAGCTCCCAGCACGGAAAGCTGTAGCTGGTTTTCACTGTCCCTTGGAACTGCATTCGCTGGTAGACGGACATTCGTGTTCTGCAACAGCTTTCGTTCGTAATGAGGCAACACTGTGTATTTCTCTCTCGGAGAGCGCGGCTGCCAAATTCGAAACGTCCAGCGATTGCGCCCACAGGAAAGCTGCCAGCACGGAAAGCTGTAGCTGGTTTTCACTGTCCCTTGGAACTGCATTCGCTGCTACACAGACATTCGCGTTCTGCAAAAGCTTTGGTTGGTAAAGGGGCAACACTGTGTATTTCTCTGTCGGAGAGCCCGGCTGCCAAATTCGAAACGTCCAACGATTGCGCCCACATGAAAGCTGCCAGCACGGAAAGCTGTAGCTGGTTTTCACTGTCCCTTGGAACTGCATTCGCTGGTAGACAGACATTCGCGTTCTGCAAAAGCTTTGGTTGGTAATGGGGCAATACTGTGTATTTCTCTCTGGGAGAGCCCGGCTGCCAAATTCGAAACGTCCAGCGATTGCGCCCACAGGAAAGCTCCCAGCACGGAAAGCTGTAGCTGGTTTTCACTGTCCCTTGGAACTGCATTCGCTGGTAGACAGACATTCGCGTTCTGCAAAAGCTTTGGTTGGTAAATGGGCAACACTGTGTATTTCTCTCTCGGAGAGCCCGGCTGCCAAATTCGAAACGTCCAGCGATTGCGCCCACAGGAAAGCTGCCAGCACGGAAAGCTGTAGCTGGTTTTCACTGTCCCTTGGAACTGCATTCGCTGGTAGACAGACATTCGCGTTCTGCAAAAGCTTTGGTTGGTAATGGGGCAATACTGTGTATTTCTCTCTGGGAGAGCCCGGCTGCCAAATTCGAAACGTCCAGCGATTGCGCCCACAGGAAAGCTCCCAGCACGGAAAGCTGTAGCTGGTTTTCACTGTCCCTTGGAACTGCATTCGCTGGTAGACGGACATTCGTGTTCTGCAAAAGCTTTCGTTCGTAATGAGGCAACACTGTGTATTTCTCTCTCGGAGAGCGCGGCTGCCAAATTCGAAACGTCCAGCGATTGCGCCCACAGGAAAGCTCCCAGCACGGAAAGCTGTAGCTGGTTTTCACTGTCCCTTGGAACTGCATTCGCTGCTACACAGACATTCGCGTTCTGCAAAAGCTTTGGTTGGTAAAGGGGCAACACTGTGTATTTCTCTGTCGGAGAGCCCGGCTGCCAAATTCGAAACGTCCAACGATTGCGCCCACATGAAAGCTGCCAGCACGGAAAGCTGTAGCTGGTTTTCACTGTCCCTTGGAACTGCATTCGCTGGTAGACAGACATTCGCGTTCTGCAAAAGCTTTCGTTCGTAATGGGGCAACACTGTGTATTTCTCTCTGGGAGAGCCCGGCTGCCAAATTCGAAACGTCCAGCGATTGCGCCCACATGAAAGCTGCCAGCACGGAAAGCTGTAGCTGGTTTTCACTGTCCCTTGGAACTGCATTCGCTGGTAGACAGACATTCGCGTTCTGCAAAAGCTTTGGTTGGTAAAGGGGCAACACTGTGTATTTCTCTCTCGGAGAGCCCGGCTGCCAAATTCGAAACGTCCAGCGATTGCGCCCACAGGAAAGCTGCCAGCACTGAAAGCTGTAGCTGGTTTTCACTGTCCCTTGGAACTGCATTCGCTGGTAGACAGACATTCGCGTTCTGCAAAAGCTTTGGTTGGTAATGGGGCAATACTGTGTATTTCTCTCTGGGAGAGCCCGGCTGCCAAATTCGAAACGTCCAGCGATTGCGCCCACAGGAAAGCTCCCAGCACGGAAAGCTGTAGCTGGTTTTCACTGTCCCTTGGAACTGCATTCGCTGGTAGATAGACATTCGAATTCTGCAAAAGCTTTCGTTCGTAATGAGGCAACACTGTGTATTTCTCTCTCGCAGAGCCCAGCTGACAAATTCGAAACGTCCAGCGATTGCGCCCACAGGAAAGCTGCCAGCACGGAAAGCTGTAGCTGGTTTTCACTGTCCCTTGGAACTGCATTCGCTGGTAGACAGACATTCGCGTTCTGCAAAAGCTTTGTTTCGTAATGGGGCAACACTGTGTATTTCTCTCTCGGAGAGCGCGGCTGCCAAATTCGAAACGTCCAGCGATTGCGCCCACAGGAAAGCTCCCAGCACGGAAAGCTGTAGCTGGTTTTCACTGTCCCTTGGAACTGCATTCGCTGCTACACAGACATTCGCGTTCTGCAAAAGCTTTGGTTGGTAAAGGGGCAACACTGTGTAGTTCTCTGTCGGAGAGTCCGGCTGCCAAATTCGAAACGTCCAACGATTGCGCCCACATGAAAGCTGCCAGCACGGAAAGCTGTAGCTGGTTTTCACTGTCCCTTGGAACTGCATTCGCTGCTACACAGACATTCGCGTTCTGCAAAAGCTTTCGTTCGTAATGGGGCAACACTGTGTATTTCTCTCTGGGAGAGCCCGGCTGCCAAATTCGAAACGTCCAGCGATTGCGCCCACAGGAAAGCTCCCAGCACGGAAAGCTGTAGCTGGTTTTCACTGTCCCTTGGAACTGCATTCGCTGGTAGACAGACATTCGCGTTCTGCAAAAGCTTTGTTTCGTAATGGGGCAACACTGTGTATTTCTCTCTCGGAGAGCCCGGCTGCCAAATTCGAAACGTCCAGCGATTGCGCCCACAGGAAAGCTGCCAGCACGGAAAGCTGTAGCTGGTTTTCACTGTCCCTTGGAACTGCATTCGCTGGTAGACAGACATTCGCGTTCTGCAAAAGCTTTGTTTCGTAATGGGGCAACACTGTGTATTTCTCTCTCGCAGAGCCCGGCTGACAAATTCGAAACGTCCAGCGATTGCGCCCACAGGAAAGCTGCCAGCACGGAAAGCTGTAGCTGGTTTTCACTGTCCCTTGGAACTGCATTCGCTGGTAGACAGACATTCGCGTTCTGCAAAAGCTTTGTTTCGTAATGGGGCAACACTGTGTATTTCTCTCTCGGAGAGCCCGGCTGCCAAATTCGAAACGTCCAGCGATTGCGCCCACAGGAAAGCTGCCAGCACGGAAAGCTGTAGCTGGTTTTCACTGTCCCTTGGAACTGCATTCGCTGGTAGACAGACATTCGCGTTCTGCAACAGGTTTCGTTCGTAAAGGGGCAACACTGTGTATTTCTCTCTCGGAGAGCCCGGCTGCCAAATTCGAAACGTCCAGCGATTGCGCCCACAGGAAAGCTGCCAGCACGGAAAGCTGTAGCTGGTTTTCACTGTCCCTTGGAACTGCATTCGCTGGTAGACAGACATTCGCGTTCTGCAAAAGCTTTGGTTCGTAATGGGGCAACAATGTGTATTTCTCTCTCGCAGAGCCCGGCTGCCAAATTCGAAACGTCCAGCGATTGCGCCCACAGGAAAGCTCCCAGCACGGAAAGCTGTAGCTGGTTTTCACTGTCCCTTGGAACTGCATTCGCTGGTAGACAGACATTCGCGTTCTGCAAAAGCTTTGGTTGGTAATGGGGCAATACTGTGTATTTCTCTCTGGGAGAGCCCGGCTGCCAAATTCGAAACGTCCAGCGATTGCGCCCACAGGAAAGCTGCCAGCACGGAAAGCTGTAGCTGGTTTTCACTGTCCCTTGGAACTGCATTCGCTGGTAGACGGACATTCGTGTTCTGCAAAATCTTTCGTTCGTAATGAGGCAACACTGTGTATTTCTCTCTCGGAGAGCGCGGCTGCCAAATTCGAAACGTCCAGCGATTGCGCCCACAGGAAAGCTGCCAGCACGGAAAGCTGTAGCTGGTTTTCACTGTCCCTTGGAACTGCATTCGCTGCTACACAGACATTCGCGTTCTGCAAAAGCTTTGGTTGGTAAAGGGGCAACACTGTGTATTTCTCTGTCGGAGAGCCCGGCTGCCAAATTCGAAACGTCCAACGATTGCGCCCACATGAAAGCTGCCAGCACGGAAAGCTGTAGCTGGTTTTCACTGTCCCTTGGAACTGCATTCGCTGGTAGACAGACATTCGTATTCTGCAAAAGCTTTCGTTCGTAATGAGGCAACACTGTGTATTTCTCTCTGGGAGAGCCCGGCTGCCAAATTCGAAACGTCCAGCGATTGCGCCCACAGGAAAGCTCCCAGCACGGAAAGCTGTAGCTGGTTTTCACTGTCCCTTGGAACTGCATTCGCTGGTAGACAGACATTCGCGTTCTGCAAAAGCTTTGGTTGGTAAAGGGGCAACACTGTGTATTTCTCTCTCGGAGAGCCCGGCTGCCAAATTCGAAACGTCCAGCGATTGCGCCCACAGGAAAGCTGCCAGCACGGAAAGCTGTAGCTGGTTTTCACTGTCCCTTAGAACTGCATTCGCTGCTACACAGACATTCGTGTTCTGCAAAAGCTTTCGTTCGTAATGAGGCAACACTGTGTATTTCTCTCTCGCAGAGCCCGGCTGCCAAATTCGAAACGTCCAGCGATTGCGCCCACAGGAAAGCTGCCAGCACGGAAAGCTGTAGCTGGTTTTCACTGTCCCTTGGAACTGCATTCGCTGGTAGACAGACATTCGCGTTCTGCAAAAGCTTTGTTTCGTAATGGGGCAACACTGTGTATTTCTCTCTCGGAGAGCCCGGCTGCCAAATTCGAAACGTCCAGCGATTGCGCCCACAGGAAAGCTGCCAGCACGGAAAGCTGTAGCTGGTTTTCACTGTCCCTTGGAACTGCATTCGCTGGTAGACAGACATTCGCGTTCTGCAAAAGCTTTGGTTGGTAAATGGGCAACACTGTGTATTTCTCTCTCGGAGAGCCCGGCTGCCAAATTCGAAACGTCCAGCGATTGCGCCCACAGGAAAGCTGCCAGCACGGAAAGCTGTAGCTGGTTTTCACTGTCCCTTGGAACTGCATTCGCTGGTAGACAGACATTCGCGTTCTGCAAAAGCTTTGGTTGGTAAATGGGCAACACTGTGTATTTCTCTCTCGGAGAGCCCGGCTGCCAAATTCGAAACGTCCAGCGATTGCGCCCACAGGAAAGCTGCCAGCACGGAAAGCTGTAGCTGGTTTTCACTGTCCCTTGGAACTGCATTCGCTGGTAGACAGACATTCGCGTTCTGCAAAAGCTTTGTTTCGTAATGGGGCAACACTGTGTATTTCTCTCTCGCAGAGCCCGGCTGACAAATTCGAAACGTCCAGCGATTGCGCCCACAGGAAAGCTGCCAGCACGGAAAGCTGTAGCTGATTTTCACTGTCCCTTGGAACTGCATTCGCTGGTAGACAGACATTCGCGTTCTGCAAAAGCTTTGTTTCGTAATGGGGCAACACTGTGTATTTCTCTCTCGGAGAGCCCGGCTGCCAAATTCGAAACGTCCAGCGATTGCGCCCACAGGAAAGCTGCCAGCACGGAAAGCTGTAGCTGGTTTTCACTGTCCCTTGGAACTGCATTCGCTGGTAGACAGACATTCGCGTTCTGCAACAGGTTTCGTTCGTAAAGGGGCAACACTGTGTATTTCTCTCTCGGAGAGCCCGGCTGCCAAATTCGAAACGTCCAGCGATTGCGCCCACAGGAAAGCTGCCAGCACGGAAAGCTGTAGCTGGTTTTCACTGTCCCTTGGAACTGCATTCGCTGGTAGACAGACATTCGCGTTCTGCAAAAGCTTTGGTTCGTAATGGGGCAACACTGTGTATTTCTCTCTCGCAGAGCCCGGCTGCCAAATTCGAAACGTCCAGCGATTGCGCCCACAGGAAAGCTGCCAGCACGGAAAGCTGTAGCTGGTTTTCACTGTCCCTTGGAACTGCATTCGCTGCTACACAGACATCGCGTTCTGCAAAAGCTTTGTTTGGTAAAGGGGCAACACTGTGTATTTCTCTCTCCGAGAGCGCGACTGCCAAATTCGAAACGTCCAGCGATTGCGCCCACAGGAAAGCTCCCAGCACGGAAAGCTGTACCTGGTTTTCACTGTCCCTTGGAACTGCATTCGCTGGTAGACAGACATTCGCGTTCTGCAAAAGCTTTGGTTGGTAAAGGGGCAACACTGTGTATTTCTCTCTCGGAGAGCCCGGCTGCCAAATTCGAAACGTCCAACGATTGCGCCCACATGAAAGCTGCCAGCACGGAAAGCTGTAGCTGGTTTTCACTGTCCCTTGGAACTGCATTCGCTGGTAGACAGACATTCGCGTTCTGCAAAAGCTTTGGTTGGTAATGGGGCAATACTGTGTATTTCTCTCTGGGAGAGCCCGGCTGCCAAATTCGAAACGTCCAGCGATTGCGCCCACAGGAAAGCTGCCAGCACGGAAAGCTGTAGCTGGTTTTCACTGTCCCTTGGAACTGCATTCGCTGGTAGACGGACATTCGTGTTCTGCAAAAGCTTTCGTTCGTAATGAGGCAACACTGTGTATTTCTCTCTCGGAGAGCGCGGCTGCCAAATTCGAAACGTCCAGCGATTGCGCCCACAGGAAAGCTGCCAGCACGGAAAGCTGTAGCTGGTTTTCACTGTCCCTTGGAACTGCATTCGCTGCTACACAGACATTCGCGTTCTGCAAAAGCTTTGGTTGGTAAAGGGGCAACACTGTGTATTTCTCTGTCGGAGAGCCCGGCTGCCAAATTCGAAACGTCCAACGATTGCGCCCACATGAAAGCTGCCAGCACGGAAAGCTGTAGCTGGTTTTCACTGTCCCTTGGAACTGCATTCGCTGGTAGACAGACATTCGCGTTCTGCAAAAGCTTTCGTTCGTAATGAGGCAACACTGTGTATTTCTCTCTCGGAGAGCCCGGCTGTCAAATTCGAAACGTCCAGCGATTGCGCCCACAGGAAAGCTGCCAGCACGGAAAGCTGTAGCTGGTTTTCACTGTCCCTTGGAACTGCATTCGCTGCTACACAGACATTCGTATTCTGCAAAAGCTTTCGTTCGTAATGAGGCAACACTGTGTATTTCTCTCTCGCAGAGCCCGGCTGACAAATTCGAAACGTCCAGCGATTGCGCCCACAGGAAAGCTGCCAGCACGGAAAGCTGTAGCTGGTTTTCACTGTCCCTTGGAACTGCATTCGCTGGTAGACAGACATTCGCGTTCTGCAAAAGCTTTGGTTGGTAAAGGGGCAACACTGTGTATTTCTCTCTCGGAGAGCGCGGCTGCCAAATTCGAAACGTCCAGCGATTGCGCCCACAGGAAAGCTGCCAGCACGGAAAGCTGTAGCTGGTTTTCACTGTCCCTTGGAACTGCATTCGCTGCTACACAGACATTCGTGTTCTGCAAAAGCTTTCGTTCGTAATGAGGCAACACTGTGTATTTCTCTCTCGCAGAGCCCGGCTGACAAATTCGAAACGTCCAGCGATTGCGCCCACAGGAAAGCTGCCAGCACGGAAAGCTGTAGCTGGTTTTCACTGTCCCTTGGAACTGCATTCGCTGGTAGACAGACATTCGCGTTCTGCAAAAGCTTTGTTTCGTAATGGGGCAACACTGTGTATTTCTCTCTCGGAGAGCCCGGCTGCCAAATTCGAAACGTCCAGCGATTGCGCCCACAGGAAAGCTGCCAGCACGGAAAGCTGTAGCTGGTTTTCACTGTCCCTTGGAACTGCATTCGCTGGTAGACAGACATTCGCGTTCTGCAACAGGTTTCGTTCGTAAAGGGGCAACACTGTGTATTTCTCTCTCGGAGAGCCCGGCTGCCAAATTCGAAACGTCCAGCGATTGCGCCCACAGGAAAGCTCCCAGCACGGAAAGCTGTAGCTGGTTTTCACTGTCCCTTGGAACTGCATTCGCTGGTAGACAGACATTCGCGTTCTGCAAAAGCTTTGTTTCGTAATGGGGCAACACTGTGTATTTCTCTCTCGCAGAGCCCGGCTGCCAAATTCGAAACGTCCAGCGATTGCGCCCACAGGAAAGCTCCCAGCACGGAAAGCTGTAGCTGGTTTTCACTGTCCCTTGGAACTGCATTCGCTGGTAGACGGACATTCGTGTTCTGCAAAAGCTTTCGTTCGTAATGAGGCAACACTGTGTATTTCTCTCTCGGAGAGCGCGGCTGCCAAATTCGAAACGTCCAGCGATTGCGCCCACAGGAAAGCTCCCAGCACGGAAAGCTGTAGCTGGTTTTCACTGTCCCTTGGAACTGCATTCGCTGCTACACAGACATTCGCGTTCTGCAAAAGCTTTGGTTGGTAAAGGGGCAACACTGTGTATTTCTCTGTCGGAGAGCCCGGCTGCCAAATTCGAAACGTCCAACGATTGCGCCCACATGAAAGCTGCCAGCACGGAAAGCTGTAGCTGGTTTTCACTGTCCCGTGGAACTGCATTCGCTGCTACACAGACATTCGCGTTCTGCAAAAGCTTTGGTTCGTAATGGGGCAACACTGTGTATTTCTCTCTCGGAGAGCCCGGCTGCCAAATTCGAAACGTCCAGCGATTGCGCCCACAGGAAAGCTGCCAGCACGGAAAGCTGTAGCTGGTTTTCACTGTCCCTTGGAACTGCATTCGCTGGTAGACAGACATTCGCGTTCTGCAACAGCTTTCGTTCGTAATGGGGCAACACTGTGTATTTCTCTCTGGGAGAGCCCGGCTGCCAAATTCGAAACGTCCAGCGATTGCGCCCACAGGAAAGCTCCCAGCACGGAAAGCTGTAGCTGGTTTTCACTGTCCCTTGGAACTGCATTCGCTGGTAGACAGACATTCGCGTTCTGCAACAGGTTTCGTTCGTAAAGGGGCAACACTGTGTATTTCTCTCTCGGAGAGCCCGGCTGCCAAATTCGAAACGTCCAGCGATTGCGCCCACAGGAAAGCTGCCAGCACGGAAAGCTGTAGCTGGTTTTCACTGTCCCTTGGAACTGCATTCGCTGGTAGACAGACATTCGCGTTCTGCAAAAGCTTTGGTTCGTAATGGGGCAACACTGTGTATTTCTCTCTCGGAGAGCGCGGCTGCCAAATTCGAAACGTCCAGCGATTGCGCCCACAGGAAAGCTCCCAGCACGGAAAGCTGTAGCTGGTTTTCACTGTCCCTTGGAACTGCATTCGCTGCTACACAGACATTCGCGTTCTGCAAAAGCTTTCGTTCGTAATGAGGCAACACTGTGTATTTCTCTCTCGCAGAGCCCGGCTGACAAATTCGAAACGTCCAGCGATTGCGCCCACAGGAAAGCTGCCAGCACGGAAAGCTGTAGCTGGTTTTCACTGTCCCTTGGAACTGCATTCGCTGGTAGACAGACATTCGCGTTCTGCAAAAGCTTTGGTTCGTAATGGGGCAACACTGTGTATTTCTCTCTCGGAGAGCGCGGCTGCCAAATTCGAAACGTCCAGCGATTGCGCCCACAGGAAAGCTCCCAGCACGGAAAGCTGTAGCTGGTTTTCACTGTCCCTTGGAACTGCATTCGCTGCTACACAGACATTCGCGTTCTGCAAAAGCTTTCGTTCGTAATGAGGCAACACTGTGTATTTCTCTCTCGCAAAGCCCGGCTGACAAATTCGAAACGTCCAGCGATTGCGCCCACAGGAAAGCTGCCAGCACGGAAAGCTGTAGCTGGTTTTCACTGTCCTTTGGAACTGCATTCGCTGGTAGACAGACATTCGCGTTCTGCTAAAGCTTTGTTTCGTAATGGGGCAACACTGTGTATTTCTCTCTCGGAGAGCCCGGCTGCCAAATTCGAAACGTCCAGCGATTGCGCCCACAGGAAAGCTCCCAGCACGGAAAGCTGTAGCTGGTTTTTACTGTCCCTTGGAACTGCATTCGCTGGTAGACAGACATTCGCGTTCTGCAAAAGCTTTGGTTGGTAAAGGGGCAACACTGTGTATTTCTCTCTCGGAGAGCCCGGCTGCCAAATTCGAAACGTCCAGCGATTGCGCCCACAGGAAAGCTCCCAGCACGGAAAGCTGTAGCTGGTTTTCACTGTCCCTTGGAACTGCATTCGCTGGTAGACAGACATTCGCGTTCTGCAAAAGCTTTGGTTGGTAATGGGGCAATACTGTGTATTTCTCTCTGGGAGAGCCCGGCTGCCAAATTCGAAACGTCCAGCGATTGCGCCCACAGGAAAGCTGCCAGCACGGAAAGCTGTAGCTGGTTTTCACTGTCCCTTGGAACTGCATTCGCTGCTACACAGACATTCGCGTTCTGCAAAAGCTTTCGTTCGTAATGAGGCAACACTGTGTATTTCTCTCTCGCAGAGCCCGGCTGACAAATTCGAAACGTCCAGGGATTGCGCCCACAGGAAAGCTGCCAGCACGGAAAGCTGTAGCTGGTTTTCACTGTCCCTTGGAACTGCATTCGCTGGTAGACAGACATTCGCGTTCTGCAACAGGTTTCGTTCGTAAAGGGGCAACACTGTGTATTTCTCTCTCGGAGAGCCCGGCTGCCAAATTCGAAACGTCCAGCGATTGCGCCCACAGGAAAGCTGCCAGCACGGAAAGCTGTAGCTGGTTTTCACTGTCCCTTGGAACTGCATTCGCTGGTAGACAGACATTCGCGTTCTGCAAAAGCTTTGGTTCGTAATGGGGCAACACTGTGTATTTCTCTCTCGCAGAGCCCGGCTGCCAAATTCGAAACGTCCAGCGATTGCGCCCACAGGAAAGCCCCCAGCACGGAAAGCTGTAGCTGGTTTTCACTGTCCCTTGGAACTGCATTCGCTGCTACACAGACATTCGCGTTCTGCAAAAGCTTTGTTTGGTAAAGGGGCAACACTGTGTATTTCTCTCTCGGAGAGCGCGGCTGCCAAATTCGAAACGTCCAGCGATTGCGCCCACAGGAAAGCTCCCAGCACGGAAAGCTGTAGCTGGTTTTCACTGTCCCTTGGAACTGCATTCGCTGCTACACAGACATTCGCGTTCTGCAAAAGCTTTGGTTGGTAAAGGGGCAACACTGTGTATTTCTCTGTCGGAGAGCGCGGCTGCCAAATTCGAAACGTCCAACGATTGCGCCCACATGAAAGCTGCCAGCACGGAAAGCTGTAGCTGGTTTTCACTGTCCCTTGGAACTGCATTCGCTGGTAGACAGACATTCGCGTTCTGCAAAAGCTTTCGTTCGTAATGGGGCAACACTGTGTATGTCTCTCTGGGAGAGCCCGGCTGCCAAATTCGAAACGTCCAGCGATTGCGCCCACAGGAAAGCTGCCAGCACGGAAAGCTGTAGCTGGTTTTCACTGTCCCTTGGAACTGCATTCGCTGGTAGACAGACATTCGCGTTCTGCAAAAGCTTTGGTTGGTAATGGGGCAATACTGTGTATTTCTCTCTGGGAGAGCCCGGCTGCCAAATTCGAAACGTCCAGCGATTGCGCCCACAGGAAAGCTGCCAGCACGGAAAGCTGTAGCTGGTTTTCACTGTCCCTTGGAACTGCATTCGCTGCTACACAGACATTCGTGTTCTGCAAAAGCTTTCGTTCGTAATGAGGCAACACTGTGTATTTCTCTCTCGCAGAGCCCGGCTGACAAATTCGAAACGTCCAGCGATTGCGCCCACAGGAAAGCTGCCAGCACGGAAAGCTGTAGCTGGTTTTCACTGTCCTTTGGAACTGCATTCGCTGGTAGACAGACATTCGCGTTCTGCAAAAGCTTTCGTTCGTAATGGGGCAACACTGTGTATGTCTGTCTGGGAGAGCCCGGCTGCCAAATTCGAAACGTCCAGCGATTGCGCCCACAGGAAAGCTCCCAGCACGGAAAGCTGTAGCTGGTTTTCACTGTCCCTTGGAACTGCATTCGCTGGTAGACAGACATTCGCGTTCTGCAACAGGTTTCGTTCGTAAAGGGGCAACACTGTGTATTTCTCTCTCGGAGAGCCCGGCTGCCAAATTCGAAACGTCCAGCGATTGCGCCCACAGGAAAGCTCCCAGCACGGAAAGCTGTAGCTGGTTTTCACTGTCCCTTGGAACTGCATTCGCTGGTAGACAGACATTCGCGTTCTGCAAAAGCTTTGGTTGGTAATGGGGCAATACTGTGTATTTCTCTCTTGGAGAGCTCGGCTGCCAAATTCGAAACGTCCAGCGATTGCGCCCACAGGAAAGCTCCCAGCACGGAAAGCTGTAGCTGGTTTTCACTGTCCCTTGGAACTGCATTCGCTGGTAGACGGACATTCGTGTTCTGCAACAGCTTTCGTTCGTAATGAGGCAACACTGTGTATTTCTCTCTCGGAGAGCGCGGCTGCCAAATTCGAAACGTCCAGCGATTGCGCCCACAGGAAAGCTGCCAGCACGGAAAGCTGTAGCTGGTTTTCACTGTCCCTTGGAACTGCATTCGCTGCTACACAGACATTCGCGTTCTGCAAAAGCTTTGGTTGGTAAAGGGGCAACACTGTGTATTTCTCTGTCGGAGAGCCCGGCTGCCAAATTCGAAACGTCCAACGATTGCGCCCACATGAAAGCTGCCAGCACGGAAAGCTGTAGCTGGTTTTCACTGTCCCTTGGAACTGCATTCGCTGGTAGACAGACATTCGCGTTCTGCAAAAGCTTTCGTTCGTAATGAGGCAACACTGTGTATTTCTCTCTCGGAGAGCCCGGCTGTCAAATTCGAAACGTCCAGCGATTGCGCCCACAGGAAAGCTGCCAGCACGGAAAGCTGTAGCTGGTTTTCACTGTCCCTTGGAACTGCATTCGCTGGTAGACAGACATTCGCGTTCTGCAAAAGCTTTGGTTGGTAATGGGGCAATACTGTGTATTTCTCTCTGGGAGAGCCCGGCTGCCAAATTCGAAACGTCCAGCGATTGCGCCCACAGGAAAGCTCCCAGCACGGAAAGCTGTAGCTGGTTTTCACTGTCCCTTGGAACTGCATTCGCTGGTAGACAGACATTCGCGTTCTGCAAAAGCTTTGGTTGGTAAATGGGCAACACTGTGTATTTCTCTCTCGGAGAGCCCGGCTGCCAAATTCGAAACGTCCAGCGATTGCGCCCACAGGAAAGCTGCCAGCACGGAAAGCTGTAGCTGGTTTTCACTGTCCCTTGGAACTGCATTCGCTGGTAGACAGACATTCGCGTTCTGCAAAAGCTTTGGTTGGTAATGGGGCAATACTGTGTATTTCTCTCTGGGAGAGCCCGGCTGCCAAATTCGAAACGTCCAGCGATTGCGCCCACAGGAAAGCTCCCAGCACGGAAAGCTGTAGCTGGTTTTCACTGTCCCTTGGAACTGCATTCGCTGGTAGACGGACATTCGTGTTCTGCAAAAGCTTTCGTTCGTAATGAGGCAACACTGTGTATTTCTCTCTCGGAGAGCGCGGCTGCCAAATTCGAAACGTCCAGCGATTGCGCCCACAGGAAAGCTCCCAGCACGGAAAGCTGTAGCTGGTTTTCACTGTCCCTTGGAACTGCATTCGCTGCTACACAGACATTCGCGTTCTGCAAAAGCTTTGGTTGGTAAAGGGGCAACACTGTGTATTTCTCTGTCGGAGAGCCCGGCTGCCAAATTCGAAACGTCCAACGATTGCGCCCACATGAAAGCTGCCAGCACGGAAAGCTGTAGCTGGTTTTCACTGTCCCTTGGAACTGCATTCGCTGGTAGACAGACATTCGCGTTCTGCAAAAGCTTTCGTTCGTAATGGGGCAACACTGTGTATTTCTCTCTGGGAGAGCCCGGCTGCCAAATTCGAAACGTCCAGCGATTGCGCCCACATGAAAGCTGCCAGCACGGAAAGCTGTAGCTGGTTTTCACTGTCCCTTGGAACTGCATTCGCTGGTAGACAGACATTCGCGTTCTGCAAAAGCTTTGGTTGGTAAAGGGGCAACACTGTGTATTTCTCTCTCGGAGAGCCCGGCTGCCAAATTCGAAACGTCCAGCGATTGCGCCCACAGGAAAGCTGCCAGCACTGAAAGCTGTAGCTGGTTTTCACTGTCCCTTGGAACTGCATTCGCTGGTAGACAGACATTCGCGTTCTGCAAAAGCTTTGGTTGGTAATGGGGCAATACTGTGTATTTCTCTCTGGGAGAGCCCGGCTGCCAAATTCGAAACGTCCAGCGATTGCGCCCACAGGAAAGCTCCCAGCACGGAAAGCTGTAGCTGGTTTTCACTGTCCCTTGGAACTGCATTCGCTGGTAGATAGACATTCGAATTCTGCAAAAGCTTTCGTTCGTAATGAGGCAACACTGTGTATTTCTCTCTCGCAGAGCCCAGCTGACAAATTCGAAACGTCCAGCGATTGCGCCCACAGGAAAGCTGCCAGCACGGAAAGCTGTAGCTGGTTTTCACTGTCCCTTGGAACTGCATTCGCTGGTAGACAGACATTCGCGTTCTGCAAAAGCTTTGTTTCGTAATGGGGCAACACTGTGTATTTCTCTCTCGGAGAGCGCGGCTGCCAAATTCGAAACGTCCAGCGATTGCGCCCACAGGAAAGCTCCCAGCACGGAAAGCTGTAGCTGGTTTTCACTGTCCCTTGGAACTGCATTCGCTGCTACACAGACATTCGCGTTCTGCAAAAGCTTTGGTTGGTAAAGGGGCAACACTGTGTAGTTCTCTGTCGGAGAGTCCGGCTGCCAAATTCGAAACGTCCAACGATTGCGCCCACATGAAAGCTGCCAGCACGGAAAGCTGTAGCTGGTTTTCACTGTCCCTTGGAACTGCATTCGCTGCTACACAGACATTCGCGTTCTGCAAAAGCTTTCGTTCGTAATGGGGCAACACTGTGTATTTCTCTCTGGGAGAGCCCGGCTGCCAAATTCGAAACGTCCAGCGATTGCGCCCACAGGAAAGCTCCCAGCACGGAAAGCTGTAGCTGGTTTTCACTGTCCCTTGGAACTGCATTCGCTGGTAGACAGACATTCGCGTTCTGCAAAAGCTTTGTTTCGTAATGGGGCAACACTGTGTATTTCTCTCTCGGAGAGCCCGGCTGCCAAATTCGAAACGTCCAGCGATTGCGCCCACAGGAAAGCTGCCAGCACGGAAAGCTGTAGCTGGTTTTCACTGTCCCTTGGAACTGCATTCGCTGGTAGACAGACATTCGCGTTCTGCAAAAGCTTTGGTTGGTAATGGGGCAACACTGTGTATTTCTCTCTCGGAGAGCCCGGCTGCCAAATTCGAAACGTCCAGCGATTGCGCCCACAGGAAAGCTGCCAGCACGGAAAGCTGTAGCTGGTTTTCACTGTCCCTTGGAACTGCATTCGCTGGTAGACAGACATTCGCGTTCTGCAAAAGCTTTGTTTCGTAATGGGGCAACACTGTGTATTTCTCTCTCGCAGAGCCCGGCTGACAAATTCGAAACGTCCAGCGATTGCGCCCACAGGAAAGCTGCCAGCACGGAAAGCTGTAGCTGGTTTTCACTGTCCCTTGGAACTGCATTCGCTGGTAGACAGACATTCGCGTTCTGCAAAAGCTTTGTTTCGTAATGGGGCAACACTGTGTATTTCTCTCTCGGAGAGCCCGGCTGCCAAATTCGAAACGTCCAGCGATTGCGCCCACAGGAAAGCTGCCAGCACGGAAAGCTGTAGCTGGTTTTCACTGTCCCTTGGAACTGCATTCGCTGGTAGACAGACATTCGCGTTCTGCAACAGGTTTCGTTCGTAAAGGGGCAACACTGTGTATTTCTCTCTCGGAGAGCCCGGCTGCCAAATTCGAAACGTCCAGCGATTGCGCCCACAGGAAAGCTGCCAGCACGGAAAGCTGTAGCTGGTTTTCACTGTCCCTTGGAACTGCATTCGCTGGTAGACAGACATTCGCGTTCTGCAAAAGCTTTGGTTCGTAATGGGGCAACAATGTGTATTTCTCTCTCGCAGAGCCCGGCTGCCAAATTCGAAACGTCCAGCGATTGCGCCCACAGGAAAGCTCCCAGCACGGAAAGCTGTAGCTGGTTTTCACTGTCCCTTGGAACTGCATTCGCTGCTACACAAACATCGCGTTCTGCAAAAGCTTTGTTTGGTAAAGGGGCAACACTGTGTATTTCTCTCTCCGAGAGCGCGGCTGCCAAATTCGAAACGTCCAGCGATTGCGCCCACAGGAAAGCTCCCAGCACGGAAAGCTGTACCTGGTTTTCACTGTCCCTTGGAACTGCATTCGCTGCTACACAGACATTCGCGTTCTGCAAAAGCTTTGGTTGGTAAAGGGGCAACACTGTGTATTTCTCTCTCGGAGAGCGCGGCTGCCAAATTCGAAACGTCCAACGATTGCGCCCACATGAAAGCTGCCAGCACGGAAAGCTGTAGCTGGTTTTCACTGTCCCTTGGAACTGCATTCGCTGGTAGACAGACATTCGCGTTCTGCAAAAGCTTTCGTTCGTAATGGGGCAACACTGTGTATGTCTCTCTGGGAGAGCCCGGCTGCCAAATTCGAAACGTCCAGCGATTGCGCCCACAGGAAAGCTGCCAGCACGGAAAGCTGTAGCTGGTTTTCACTGTCCCTTGGAACTGCATTCGCTGGTAGACAGACATTCGCGTTCTGCAAAAGCTTTGGTTGGTAATGGGGCAATACTGTGTATTTCTCTCTGGGAGAGCCCGGCTGCCAAATTCGAAACGTCCAGCGATTGCGCCCACAGGAAAGCTGCCAGCACGGAAAGCTGTAGCTGGTTTTCACTGTCCCTTGGAACTGCATTCGCTGCTACACAGACATTCGTGTTCTGCAAAAGCTTTCGTTCGTAATGAGGCAACACTGTGTATTTCTCTCTCGCAGAGCCCGGCTGACAAATTCGAAACGTCCAGCGATTGCGCCCACAGGAAAGCTGCCAGCACGGAAAGCTGTAGCTGGTTTTCACTGTCCTTTGGAACTGCATTCGCTGGTAGACAGACATTCGCGTTCTGCAAAAGCTTTCGTTCGTAATGGGGCAACACTGTGTATGTCTGTCTGGGAGAGCCCGGCTGCCAAATTCGAAACGTCCAGCGATTGCGCCCACAGGAAAGCTCCCAGCACGGAAAGCTGTAGCTGGTTTTCACTGTCCCTTGGAACTGCATTCGCTGGTAGACAGACATTCGCGTTCTGCAACAGGTTTCGTTCGTAAAGGGGCAACACTGTGTATTTCTCTCTCGGAGAGCCCGGCTGCCAAATTCGAAACGTCCAGCGATTGCGCCCACAGGAAAGCTCCCAGCACGGAAAGCTGTAGCTGGTTTTCACTGTCCCTTGGAACTGCATTCGCTGGTAGACAGACATTCGCGTTCTGCAAAAGCTTTGGTTGGTAATGGGGCAATACTGTGTATTTCTCTCTCGGAGAGCGCGGCTGCCAAATTCGAAACGTCCAGCGATTGCGCCCACAGGAAAGCTGCCAGCACGGAAAGCTGTAGCTGGTTTTCACTGTCCCTTGGAACTGCATTCGCTGCTACACAGACATTCGCGTTCTGCAAAAGCTTTGGTTGGTAAAGGGGCAACACTGTGTATTTCTCTGTCGGAGAGCCCGGCTGCCAAATTCGAAACGTCCAACGATTGCGCCCACATGAAAGCTGCCAGCACGGAAAGCTGTAGCTGGTTTTCACTGTCCCTTGGAACTGCATTCGCTGGTAGACAGACATTCGCGTTCTGCAAAAGCTTTCGTTCGTAATGAGGCAACACTGTGTATTTCTCTCTCGGAGAGCCCGGCTGTCAAATTCGAAACGTCCAGCGATTGCGCCCACAGGAAAGCTGCCAGCACGGAAAGCTGTAGCTGGTTTTCACTGTCCCTTGGAACTGCATTCGCTGGTAGACAGACATTCGCGTTCTGCAAAAGCTTTGGTTGGTAATGGGGCAATACTGTGTATTTCTCTCTGGGAGAGCCCGGCTGCCAAATTCGAAACGTCCAGCGATTGCGCCCACAGGAAAGCTCCCAGCACGGAAAGCTGTAGCTGGTTTTCACTGTCCCTTGGAACTGCATTCGCTGGTAGACAGACATTCGCGTTCTGCAAAAGCTTTGGTTGGTAAATGGGCAACACTGTGTATTTCTCTCTCGGAGAGCCCGGCTGCCAAATTCGAAACGTCCAGCGATTGCGCCCACAGGAAAGCTGCCAGCACGGAAAGCTGTAGCTGGTTTTCACTGTCCCTTGGAACTGCATTCGCTGGTAGACAGACATTCGCGTTCTGCAAAAGCTTTGGTTGGTAATGGGGCAATACTGTGTATTTCTCTCTGGGAGAGCCCGGCTGCCAAATTCGAAACGTCCAGCGATTGCGCCCACAGGAAAGCTCCCAGCACGGAAAGCTGTAGCTGGTTTTCACTGTCCCTTGGAACTGCATTCGCTGGTAGACGGACATTCGTGTTCTGCAAAAGCTTTCGTTCGTAATGAGGCAACACTGTGTATTTCTCTCTCGGAGAGCGCGGCTGCCAAATTCGAAACGTCCAGCGATTGCGCCCACAGGAAAGCTCCCAGCACGGAAAGCTGTAGCTGGTTTTCACTGTCCCTTGGAACTGCATTCGCTGCTACACAGACATTCGCGTTCTGCAAAAGCTTTGGTTGGTAAAGGGGCAACACTGTGTATTTCTCTGTCGGAGAGCCCGGCTGCCAAATTCGAAACGTCCAACGATTGCGCCCACATGAAAGCTGCCAGCACGGAAAGCTGTAGCTGGTTTTCACTGTCCCTTGGAACTGCATTCGCTGGTAGACAGACATTCGCGTTCTGCAAAAGCTTTCGTTCGTAATGGGGCAACACTGTGTATTTCTCTCTGGGAGAGCCCGGCTGCCAAATTCGAAACGTCCAGCGATTGCGCCCACATGAAAGCTGCCAGCACGGAAAGCTGTAGCTGGTTTTCACTGTCCCTTGGAACTGCATTCGCTGGTAGACAGACATTCGCGTTCTGCAAAAGCTTTGGTTGGTAAAGGGGCAACACTGTGTATTTCTCTCTCGGAGAGCCCGGCTGCCAAATTCGAAACGTCCAGCGATTGCGCCCACAGGAAAGCTGCCAGCACTGAAAGCTGTAGCTGGTTTTCACTGTCCCTTGGAACTGCATTCGCTGGTAGACAGACATTCGCGTTCTGCAAAAGCTTTGGTTGGTAATGGGGCAATACTGTGTATTTCTCTCTGGGAGAGCCCGGCTGCCAAATTCGAAACGTCCAGCGATTGCGCCCACAGGAAAGCTCCCAGCACGGAAAGCTGTAGCTGGTTTTCACTGTCCCTTGGAACTGCATTCGCTGGTAGATAGACATTCGAATTCTGCAAAAGCTTTCGTTCGTAATGAGGCAACACTGTGTATTTCTCTCTCGCAGAGCCCAGCTGACAAATTCGAAACGTCCAGCGATTGCGCCCACAGGAAAGCTGCCAGCACGGAAAGCTGTAGCTGGTTTTCACTGTCCCTTGGAACTGCATTCGCTGGTAGACAGACATTCGCGTTCTGCAAAAGCTTTGTTTCGTAATGGGGCAACACTGTGTATTTCTCTCTCGGAGAGCGCGGCTGCCAAATTCGAAACGTCCAGCGATTGCGCCCACAGGAAAGCTCCCAGCACGGAAAGCTGTAGCTGGTTTTCACTGTCCCTTGGAACTGCATTCGCTGCTACACAGACATTCGCGTTCTGCAAAAGCTTTGGTTGGTAAAGGGGCAACACTGTGTAGTTCTCTGTCGGAGAGTCCGGCTGCCAAATTCGAAACGTCCAACGATTGCGCCCACATGAAAGCTGCCAGCACGGAAAGCTGTAGCTGGTTTTCACTGTCCCTTGGAACTGCATTCGCTGCTACACAGACATTCGCGTTCTGCAAAAGCTTTCGTTCGTAATGGGGCAACACTGTGTATTTCTCTCTGGGAGAGCCCGGCTGCCAAATTCGAAACGTCCAGCGATTGCGCCCACAGGAAAGCTCCCAGCACGGAAAGCTGTAGCTGGTTTTCACTGTCCCTTGGAACTGCATTCGCTGGTAGACAGACATTCGCGTTCTGCAAAAGCTTTGTTTCGTAATGGGGCAACACTGTGTATTTCTCTCTCGGAGAGCCCGGCTGCCAAATTCGAAACGTCCAGCGATTGCGCCCACAGGAAAGCTGCCAGCACGGAAAGCTGTAGCTGGTTTTCACTGTCCCTTGGAACTGCATTCGCTGGTAGACAGACATTCGCGTTCTGCAAAAGCTTTGGTTGGTAATGGGGCAACACTGTGTATTTCTCTCTCGGAGAGCCCGGCTGCCAAATTCGAAACGTCCAGCGATTGCGCCCACAGGAAAGCTGCCAGCACGGAAAGCTGTAGCTGGTTTTCACTGTCCCTTGGAACTGCATTCGCTGCTACACAGACATTCGCGTTCTGCAAAAGCTTTGGTTGGTAAAGGGGCAACACTGTGTATTTCTCTCTCGCAGAGCCCGGCTGACAAATTCGAAACGTCCAGCGATTGCGCCCACAGGAAAGCTGCCAGCACGGAAAGCTGTAGCTGGTTTTCACTGTCCCTTGGAACTGCATTCGCTGGTAGACAGACATTCGCGTTCTGCAAAAGCTTTGGTTGGTAATGGGGCAACACTGTGTATTTCTCTCTCGGAGAGCCCGGCTGCCAAATTCGAAACGTCCAGCGATTGCGCCCACAGGAAAGCTGCCAGCACGGAAAGCTGTAGCTGGTTTTCACTGTCCCTTGGAACTGCATTCGCTGGTAGACAGACATTCGCGTTCTGCAACAGGTTTCGTTCGTAAAGGGGCAACACTGTGTATTTCTCTCTCGGAGAGCCCGGCTGCCAAATTCGAAACGTCCAGCGATTGCGCCCACAGGAAAGCTGCCAGCACGGAAAGCTGTAGCTGGTTTTCACTGTCCCTTGGAACTGCATTCGCTGGTAGACAGACATTCGCGTTCTGCAAAAGCTTTGGTTCGTAATGGGGCAACAATGTGTATTTCTCTCTCGCAGAGCCCGGCTGCCAAATTCGAAACGTCCAGCGATTGCGCCCACAGGAAAGCTCCCAGCACGGAAAGCTGTAGCTGGTTTTCACTGTCCCTTGGAACTGCATTCGCTGCTACACAAACATCGCGTTCTGCAAAAGCTTTGTTTGGTAAAGGGGCAACACTGTGTATTTCTCTCTCCGAGAGCGCGGCTGCCAAATTCGAAACGTCCAGCGATTGCGCCCACAGGAAAGCTCCCAGCACGGAAAGCTGTACCTGGTTTTCACTGTCCCTTGGAACTGCATTCGCTGCTACACAGACATTCGCGTTCTGCAAAAGCTTTGGTTGGTAAAGGGGCAACACTGTGTATTTCTCTGTCGGAGAGCCCAGCTGCCAAATTCGAAACGTCCAACGATTGCGCCCACATGAAAGCTGCCAGCACGGAAAGCTGTAGCTGGTTTTCACTGTCCCTTGGAACTGCATTCGCTGGTAGACAGACATTCGCGTTCTGCAAAAGCTTTGGTTGGTAATGGGGCAATACTGTGTATTTCTCTCTGGGAGAGCCCGGCTGCCAAATTCGAAACGTCCAGCGATTGCGCCCACAGGAAAGCTGCCAGCACGGAAAGCTGTAGCTGGTTTTCACTGTCCCTTGGAACTGCATTCGCTGGTAGACGCACATTCGTGTTCTGCAAAAGCTTTCGTTCGTAATGAGGCAACACTGTGTATTTCTCTCTCGGAGAGCGCGGCTGCCAAATTCGAAACGTCCAGCGATTGCGCCCACAGGAAAGCTGCCAGCACGGAAAGCTGTAGCTGGTTTTCACTGTCCCTTGGAACTGCATTCGCTGGTAGACAGACATTCGCGTTCTGCAAAAGCTTTGGTTGGTAAAGGGGCAACACTGTGTATTTCTCTGTCGGAGAGCCCGGCTGCCAAATTCGAAACGTCCAACGATTGCGCCCACATGAAAGCTGCCAGCACGGAAAGCTGTAGCTGGTTTTCACTGTCCCGTGGAACTGCATTCGCTGCTACACAGACATTCGCGTTCTGCAAAAGCTTTCGTTCATAATGAGGCAACACTGTGTATTTCTCTCTCGGAGAGCCCGGCTGTCAAATTCGAAACGTCCAGCGATTGCGCCCACAGGAAAGCTGCCAGCACGGAAAGCTGTAGCTGGTTTTCACTGTCCCTTGGAACTGCATTCGCTGGTAGACAGACATTCGCGTTCTGCAAAAGCTTTGGTTGGTAATGGGGCAATACTGTGTATTTCTCTCTGGGAGAGCCCGGCTGCCAAATTCGAAACGTCCAGCGATTGCGCCCACAGGAAAGCTGCCAGCACGGAAAGCTGTAGCTGGTTTTCACTGTCCCTTGGAACTGCATTCGCTGGTAGACAGACATTCGCGTTCTGCAAAAGCTTTGGTTGGTAAATGGGCAACACTGTGTATTTCTCTCTCGGAGAGCCCGGCTGCCAAATTCGAAACGTCCAGCGATTGCGCCCACAGGAAAGCTGCCAGCACGGAAAGCTGTAGCTGGTTTTCACTGTCCCTTGGAACTGCATTCGCTGGTAGACAGACATTCGCGTTCTGCAACAGGTTTCGTTCGTAAAGGGGCAACACTGTGTATTTCTCTCTCGGAGAGCCCGGCTGCCAAATTCGAAACGTCCAGCGATTGCGCCCACAGGAAAGCTGCCAGCACGGAAAGCTGTAGCTGGTTTTCACTGTCCCTTGGAACTGCATTCGCTGGTAGACAGACATTCGCGTTCTGCAAAAGCTTTGGTTCGTAATGGGGCAACACTGTGTATTTCTCTCTCGCAGAGCCCGGCTGCCAAATTCGAAACGTCCAGCGATTGCGCCCACAGGAAAGCTGCCAGCACGGAAAGCTGTAGCTGGTTTTCACTGTCCCTTGGAACTGCATTCGCTGGTAGACAGACATTCGCGTTCTGCAAAAGCTTTGTTTGGTAAAGGGGCAACACTGTGTATTTCTCTCTCGGAGAGCCCGGCTGTCAAATTCGAAACGTCCAGCGATTGCGCCCACAGGAAAGCTGCCAGCACGGAAAGCTGTAGCTGGTTTTCACTGTCCCTTGGAACTGCATTCGCTGGTAGACAGACATTCGCGTTCTGCAAAAGCTTTGGTTGGTAATGGGGCAATACTGTGTATTTCTCTCTGGGAGAGCCCGGCTGCCAAATTCGAAACGTCCAGCGATTGCGTCCACAGGAAAGCTCCCAGCACGGAAAGCTGTAGCTGGTTTTCACTGTCCCTTGGAACTGCATTCGCTGGTAGACGGACATTCGTGTCCTGCAAAAGCTTTCGTTCGTAATGAGGCAACACTGTGTATTTCTCTCTCGGAGAGCGCGGCTGCCAAATTCGAAACGTCCAGCGATTGCGCCCACAGGAAAGCTCCCAGCACGGAAAGCTGTAGCTGGTTTTCACTGTCCCTTGGAACTGCATTCGCTGCTACACAGACATTCGCGTTCTGCAAAAGCTTTCGTTCGTAATGGGGCAACACTGTGTATTTCTCTCTGGGAGAGCCCGGCTGCCAAATTCGAAACGTCCAGCGATTGCGCCCACAGGAAAGCTCCCAGCACGGAAAGCTGTAGCTGGTTTTCACTGTCCCTTGGAACTGCATTCGCTGGTAGACAGACATTCGCGTTCTGCAAAAGCTTTGTTTCGTAATGGGGCAACACTGTGTATTTCTCTCTCGGAGAGCCCGGCTGCCAAATTCGAAACGTCCAGCGATTGCGCCCACAGGAAAGCTGCCAGCACGGAAAGCTGTAGCTGGTTTTCACTGTCCCTTGGAACTGCATTCGCTGGTAGACAGACATTCGCGTTCTGCAAAAGCTTTGGTTGGTAAATGGGCAACACTGTGTATTTCTCTCTCGGAGAGCCCGGCTGCCAAATTCGAAACGTCCAGCGATTGCGCCCACAGGAAAGCTGCCAGCACGGAAAGCTGTAGCTGGTTTTCACTGTCCCTTGGAACTGCATTCGCTGGTAGACAGACATTCGCGTTCTGCAAAAGCTTTGTTTCGTAATGGGGCAACACTGTGTATTTCTCTCTCGCAGAGCCCGGCTGACAAATTCGAAACGTCCAGCGATTGCGCCCACAGGAAAGCTGCCAGCACGGAAAGCTGTAGCTGATTTTCACTGTCCCTTGGAACTGCATTCGCTGGTAGACAGACATTCGCGTTCTGCAAAAGCTTTGTTTCGTAATGGGGCAACACTGTGTATTTCTCTCTCGGAGAGCCCGGCTGCCAAATTCGAAACGTCCAGCGATTGCGCCCACAGGAAAGCTGCCAGCACGGAAAGCTGTAGCTGGTTTTCACTGTCCCTTGGAACTGCATTCGCTGGTAGACAGACATTCGCGTTCTGCAACAGGTTTCGTTCGTAAAGGGGCAACACTGTGTATTTCTCTCTCGGAGAGCCCGGCTGCCAAATTCGAAACGTCCAGCGATTTCGCCCACACGAAAGCTGCCAGCACGGAATGCTGTAGCTGGTTTTCACTGTCCCTTGGAACTGCATTCGCCGGTAGACAGACATTCGCGTTCTGCAAAAGCTTTGGTTCGTAATGGGGCAACACTGTGTATTTCTCTCTCGCAGAGCCCGGCTGCCAAATTCGAAACGTCCAGCGATTGCGCCCACAGGAAAGCTCCCAGCACGGAAAGCTGTAGCTGGTTTTCACTGTCCCTTGGAACTGCATTCGCTGCTACACAGACATCGCGTTCTGCAAAAGCTTTGTTTGGTAAAGGGGCAACACTGTGTATTTCTCTCTCCGAGAGCGCGGCTGCCAAATTCGAAACGTCCAGCGATTGCGCCCACAGGAAAGCTGCCAGCACGGAAAGCTGTAGCTGGTTTTCACTGTCCCTTGGAACTGCATTCGCTGGTAGACAGACATTCGCGTTCTGCAAAAGCTTTGGTTGGTAAAGGGGCAACACTGTGTATTTCTCTGTCGGAGAGCCCGGCTGCCAAATTCGAAACGTCCAACGATTGCGCCCACAGGAAAGCTGCCAGCACGGAAAGCTGTAGCTGGTTTTCACTGTCCCTTGGAACTGCATTCGCTGGTAGACGGACATTCGTGTTCTGCAAAAGCTTTCGTTCGTAATCAGGCAACACTGTGTATTTCTCTCTCGGAGAGCGCGGCTGCCAAATTCGAAACGTCCAGCGATTGCGCCCACAGGAAAGCTGCCAGCACGGAAAGCTGTAGCTGGTTTTCACTGTCCCTTGGAACTGCATTCGCTGCTACACAGACATTCGCGTTCTGCAAAAGCTTTGGTTGGTAAAGGGGCAACACTGTGTATTTCTCTGTCGGAGAGCCCGGCTGCCAAATTCGAAACGTCCAACGATTGCGCCCACATGAAAGCTGCCAGCACGGAAAGCTGTAGCTGGTTTTCACTGTCCCTTGGAACTGCATTCGCTGGTAGACAGACATTCGCGTTCTGCAAAAGCTTTCGTTCGTAATGAGGCAACACTGTGTATTTCTCTCTCGGAGAGCCCGGCTGTCAAATTCGAAACGTCCAGCGATTGCGCCCACAGGAAAGCTGCCAGCACGGAAAGCTGTAGCTGGTTTTCACTGTCCCTTGGAACTGCATTCGCTGGTAGACAGACATTCGCGTTCTGCAAAAGCTTTGGTTGGTAATGGGGCAATACTGTGTATTTCTCTCTGGGAGAGCCCGGCTGCCAAATTCGAAACGTCCAGCGATTGCGCCCACAGGAAAGCTGCCAGCACGGAAAGCTGTAGCTGGTTTTCACTGTCCCTTGGAACTGCATTCGCTGGTAGACAGACATTCGCGTTCTGCAAAAGCTTTGGTTGGTAAATGGGCAACACTGTGTATTTCTCTCTCGGAGAGCCCGGCTGCCAAATTCGAAACGTCCAGCGATTGCGCCCACAGGAAAGCTGCCAGCACGGAAAGCTGTAGCTGGTTTTCACTGTCCCTTGGAACTGCATTCGCTGCTACACAGACATTCGTATTCTGCAAAAGCTTTCGTTCGTAATGAGGCAACACTGTGTATTTCTCTCTCGCAGAGCCCGGCTGACAAATTCGAAACGTCCAGCGATTGCGCCCACAGGAAAGCTCCCAGCACGGAAAGCTGTAGCTGGTTTTCACTGTCCCTTGGAACTGCATTCGCTGGTAGACAGACATTCGCGTTCTGCAAAAGCTTTGGTTGGTAAAGGGGCAACAATGTGTATTTCTCTCTCGGAGAGCCCGGCTGCCAAATTCGAAACGTCCAGCGATTGCGCCCACAGGAAAGCTGCCAGCACGGAAAGCTGTAGCTGGTTTTCACTGTCCCTTGGAACTGCATTCGCTGCTACACAGACATTCGTGTTCTGCAAAAGCTTTCGTTCGTAATGAGGCAACACTGTGTATTTCTCTCTCGCAGAGCCCGGCTGACAAATTCGAAACGTCCAGCGATTGCGCCCACAGGAAAGCTGCCAGCACGGAAAGCTGTAGCTGGTTTTCACTGTCCCTTGGAACTGCATTCGCTGGTAGACAGACATTCGCGTTCTGCAAAAGCTTTGTTTCGTAATGGGGCAACACTGTGTATTTCTCTCTCGGAGAGCCCGGCTGCCAAATTCGAAACGTCCAGCGATTGCGCCCACAGGAAAGCTGCCAGCACGGAAAGCTGTAGCTGGTTTTCACTGTCCCTTGGAACTGCATTCGCTGGTAGACAGACATTCGCGTTCTGCAACAGGTTTCGTTCGTAAAGGGGCAACACTGTGTATTTCTCTCTCGGAGAGCCCGGCTGCCAAATTCGAAACGTCCAGCGATTGCGCCCACAGGAAAGCTGCCAGCACGGAAAGCTGTAGCTGGTTTTCACTGTCCCTTGGAACTGCATTCGCTGGTAGACAGACATTCGCGTTCTGCAAAAGCTTTGGTTCGTAATGGGGCAACACTGTGTATTTCTCTCTCGCAGAGCCCGGCTGCCAAATTCGAAACGTCCAGCGATTGCGCCCACAGGAAAGCTGCCAGCACGGAAAGCTGTAGCTGGTTTTCACTGTCCCTTGGAACTGCATTCGCTGGTAGACAGACATTCGCGTTCTGCAAAAGCTTTGTTTGGTAAAGGGGCAACACTGTGTATTTCTCTCTCGGAGAGCCCGGCTGTCAAATTCGAAACGTCCAGCGATTGCGCCCACAGGAAAGCTGCCAGCACGGAAAGCTGTAGCTGGTTTTCACTGTCCCTTGGAACTGCATTCGCTGGTAGACAGACATTCGCGTTCTGCAAAAGCTTTGGTTGGTAATGGGGCAATACTGTGTATTTCTCTCTGGGAGAGCCCGGCTGCCAAATTCGAAACGTCCAGCGATTGCGCCCACAGGAAAGCTGCCAGCACGGAAAGCTGTAGCTGGTTTTCACTGTCCCTTGGAACTGCATTCGCTGGTAGACAGACATTCGCGTTCTGCAAAAGCTTTGGTTGGTAAATGGGCAACACTGTGTATTTCTCTCTCGGAGAGCCCGGCTGCCAAATTCGAAACGTCCAGCGATTGCGCCCACAGGAAAGCTGCCAGCACGGAAAGCTGTAGCTGGTTTTCACTGTCCCTTGGAACTGCATTCGCTGCTACACAGACATTCGTATTCTGCAAAAGCTTTCGTTCGTAATGAGGCAACACTGTGTATTTCTCTCTCGCAGAGCCCGGCTGACAAATTCGAAACGTCCAGCGATTGCGCCCACAGGAAAGCTCCCAGCACGGAAAGCTGTAGCTGGTTTTCACTGTCGCTTGGAACTGCATTCGCTGGTAGACAGACATTCGCGTTCTGCAAAAGCTTTGGTTGGTAAAGGGGCAACACTGTGTATTTCTCTCTCGGAGAGCCCGGCTGCCAAATTCGAAACGTCCAGCGATTGCGCCCACAGGAAAGCTCCCAGCACGGAAAGCTGTAGCTGGTTTTCACTGTCCCTTGGAACTGCATTCGCTGCTACACAGACATTCGTGTTCTGCAAAAGCTTTCGTTCGTAATGAGGCAACACTGTGTATTTCTCTCTCGCAGAGCCCGGCTGACAAATTCGAAACGTCCAGCGATTGCGCCCACAGGAAAGCTGCCAGCACGGAAAGCTGTAGCTGGTTTTCACTGTCCCTTGGAACTGCATTCGCTGGTAGACAGACATTCGCGTTCTGCAAAAGCTTTGTTTCGTAATGGGGCAACACTGTGTATTTCTCTCTCGGAGAGCCCGGCTGCCAAATTCGAAACGTCCAGCGATTGCGCCCACAGGAAAGCTGCCAGCACGGAAAGCTGTAGCTGGTTTTCACTGTCCCTTGGAACTGCATTCGCTGGTAGACAGACATTCGCGTTCTGCAACAGGTTTCGTTCGTAAAGGGGCAACACTGTGTATTTCTCTCTCGGAGAGCCCGGCTGCCAAATTCGAAACGTCCAGCGATTGCGCCCACAGGAAAGCTGCCAGCACGGAAAGCTGTAGCTGGTTTTCACTGTCCCTTGGAACTGCATTCGCTGGTAGACAGACATTCGCGTTCTGCAAAAGCTTTGGTTCGTAATGGGGCAACACTGTGTATTTCTCTCTCGCAGAGCCCGGCTGCCAAATTCGAAACGTCCAGCGATTGCGCCCACAGGAAAGCTCCCAGCACGGAAAGCTGTAGCTGGTTTTCACTGTCCCTTGGAACTGCATTCGCTGGTAGACAGACATTCGCGTTCTGCAAAAGCTTTGGTTCGTAATGGGGCAACACTGTGTATTTCTCTCTCGCAGAGCCCGGCTGCCAAATTCGAAACGTCCAGCGATTGCGCCCACAGGAAAGCTCCCAGCACGGAAAGCTGTAGCTGGTTTTCACTGTCCCTTGGAACTGCATTCGCTGGTAGACAGACATTCGCGTTCTGCAAAAGCTTTGGTTGGTAAAGGGGCAACAATATGTATTTCTCTCTCGGAGAGCCCGGCTGTCAAATTCGAAACGTCCAGCGATTGCGCCCACAGGAAAGCTGCCAGCACGGAAAGCTGTAGCTGGTTTTCACTGTCCCTTGGAACTGCATTCGCTGGTAGACAGACATTCGCGTTCTGCAAAAGCTTTCGTTCGTAATGAGGCAACACTGTGTATTTCTCTCTCGGAGAGCCCGGCTGTCAAATTCGAAACGTCCAGCGATTGCGCCCACAGGAAAGCTGCCAGCACGGAAAGCTGTAGCTGGTTTTCACTGTCCCTTGGAACTGCATTCGCTGGTAGACAGACATTCGTGTTCTGCAAAAGCTTTGTTTCGTAATGGGGCAACACTGTGTATTTCTCTCTGGGAGAGCCCGGCTGCCAAATTCGAAACGTCCAGCGATTGCGCCCACAGGAAAGCTGCCAGCACGGAAAGCTGTAGCTGGTTTTCACTGTCCCTTGGAACTGCATTCGCTGCTACACAGACATTCGTATTCTGCAAAAGCTTTCGTTCGTAATGAGGCAACACTGTGTATTTCTCTCTCGCAGAGCCCGGCTGACAAATTCGAAACGTCCAGCGATTGCGCCCACAGGAAAGCTGCCAGCACGGAAAGCTGTAGCTGGTTTTCACTGTCCCTTGGAACTGCATTCGCTGGTAGACAGACATTCGCGTTCTGCAAAAGCTTTGTTTCGTAATGGGGCAACACTGTGTATTTCTCTCTCGCAGAGCCCGGCTGACAAATTCGAAACGTCCAGCGATTGCGCCCACAGGAAAGCTGCCAGCACGGAAAGCTGTAGCTGATTTTCACTGTCCCTTGGAACTGCATTCGCTGGTAGACAGACATTCGCGTTCTGCAAAAGCTTTGTTTCGTAATGGGGCAACACTGTGTATTTCTCTGTCGGAGAGCCCGGCTGCCAAATTCGAAACGTCCAGCGATTGCGCCCACAGGAAAGCTGCCAGCACGGAAAGCTGTAGCTGGTTTTCACTGTCCCTTGGAACTGCATTCGCTGGTAGACAGACATTCGCGTTCTGCAACAGGTTTCGTTCGTAAAGGGGCAACACTGTGTATTTCTCTCTCGGAGAGCCCGGCTGCCAAATTCGAAACGTCCAGCGATTTCGCCCACACGAAAGCTGCCAGCACGGAATGCTGTAGCTGGTTTTCACTGTCCCTTGGAACTGCATTCGCCGGTAGACAGACATTCGCGTTCTGCAAAAGCTTTGGTTCGTAATGGGGCAACACTGTGTATTTCTCTCTCGCAGAGCCCGGCTGCCAAATTCGAAACGTCCAGCGATTGCGCCCACAGGAAAGCTCCCAGCACGGAAAGCTGTAGCTGGTTTTCACTGTCCCTTGGAACTGCATTCGCTGCTACACAGACATCGCGTTCTGCAAAAGCTTTGTTTGGTAAAGGGGCAACACTGTGTATTTCTCTCTCCGAGAGCGCGGCTGCCAAATTCGAAACGTCCAGCGATTGCGCCCACAGGAAAGCTGCCAGCACGGAAAGCTGTAGCTGGTTTTCACTGTCCCTTGGAACTGCATTCGCTGGTAGACAGACATTCGCGTTCTGCAAAAGCTTTGGTTGGTAAAGGGGCAACACTGTGTATTTCTCTGTCGGAGAGCCCGGCTGCCAAATTCGAAACGTCCAACGATTGCGCCCACAGGAAAGCTGCCAGCACGGAAAGCTGTAGCTGGTTTTCACTGTCCCTTGGAACTGCATTCGCTGGTAGACGGACATTCGTGTTCTGCAAAAGCTTTCGTTCGTAATGAGGCAACACTGTGTATTTCTCTCTCGGAGAGCGCGGCTGCCAAATTCGAAACGTCCAGCGATTGCGCCCACAGGAAAGCTGCCAGCACGGAAAGCTGTAGCTGGTTTTCACTGTCCCTTGGAACTGCATTCGCTGCTACACAGACATTCGCGTTCTGCAAAAGCTTTGGTTGGTAAATGGGCAACACTGTGTATTTCTCTGTCGGAGAGCCCGGCTGCCAAATTCGAAACGTCCAACGATTGCGCCCACATGAAAGCTGCCAGCACGGAAAGCTGTAGCTGGTTTTCACTGTCCCTTGGAACTGCATTCGCTGCTACACAGACATTCGTGTTCTGCAAAAGCTTTCGTTCGTAATGAGGCAACACTGTGTATTTCTCTCTCGCAGAGCCCGGCTGACAAATTCGAAACGTCCAGCGATTGCGCCCACAGGAAAGCTGCCAGCACGGAAAGCTGTAGCTGGTTTTCACTGTCCCTTGGAACTGCATTCGCTGGTAGACAGACATTCGCGTTCTGCAAAAGCTTTGTTTCGTAATGGGGCAACACTGTGTATTTCTCTCTCGGAGAGCCCGGCTGCCAAATTCGAAACGTCCAGCGATTGCGCCCACAGGAAAGCTGCCAGCACGGAAAGCTGTAGCTGGTTTTCACTGTCCCTTGGAACTGCATTCGCTGGTAGACAGACATTCGCGTTCTGCAACAGGTTTCGTTCGTAAAGGGGCAACACTGTGTATTTCTCTCTCGGAGAGCCCGGCTGCCAAATTCGAAACGTCCAGCGATTGCGCCCACAGGAAAGCTGCCAGCACGGAAAGCTGTAGCTGGTTTTCACTGTCCCTTGGAACTGCATTCGCTGGTAGACAGACATTCGCGTTCTGCAAAAGCTTTGGTTCGTAATGGGGCAACACTGTGTATTTCTCTCTCGCAGAGCCCGGCTGCCAAATTCGAAACGTCCAGCGATTGCGCCCACAGGAAAGCTCCCAGCACGGAAAGCTGTAGCTGGTTTTCACTGTCCCTTGGAACTGCATTCGCTGGTAGACAGACATTCGCGTTCTGCAAAAGCTTTGTTTGGTAAAGGGGCAACACTGTGTATTTCTCTCTCGGAGAGCCCGGCTGTCAAATTCGAAACGTCCAGCGATTGCGCCCACAGGAAAGCTGCCAGCACGGAAAGCTGTAGCTGGTTTTCACTGTCCCTTGGAACTGCATTCGCTGGTAGACAGACATTCGCGTTCTGCAAAAGCTTTGGTTGGTAATGGGGCAATACTGTGTATTTCTCTCTGGGAGAGCCCGGCTGCCAAATTCGAAACGTCCAGCGATTGCGTCCACAGGAAAGCTCCCAGCACGGAAAGCTGTAGCTGGTTTTCACTGTCCCTTGGAACTGCATTCGCTGGTAGACGGACATTCGTGTCCTGCAAAAGCTTTCGTTCGTAATGAGGCAACACTGTGTATTTCTCTCTCGGAGAGCGCGGCTGCCAAATTCGAAACGTCCAGCGATTGCGCCCACAGGAAAGCTCCCAGCACGGAAAGCTGTAGCTGGTTTTCACTGTCCCTTGGAACTGCATTCGCTGCTACACAGACATTCGCGTTCTGCAAAAGCTTTCGTTCGTAATGGGGCAACACTGTGTATTTCTCTCTGGGAGAGCCCGGCTGCCAAATTCGAAACGTCCAGCGATTGCGCCCACAGGAAAGCTCCCAGCACGGAAAGCTGTAGCTGGTTTTCACTGTCCCTTGGAACTGCATTCGCTGGTAGACAGACATTCGCGTTCTGCAAAAGCTTTGTTTCGTAATGGGGCAACACTGTGTATTTCTCTCTCGGAGAGCCCGGCTGCCAAATTCGAAACGTCCAGCGATTGCGCCCACAGGAAAGCTGCCAGCACGGAAAGCTGTAGCTGGTTTTCACTGTCCCTTGGAACTGCATTCGCTGGTAGACAGACATTCGCGTTCTGCAAAAGCTTTGGTTGGTAAATGGGCAACACTGTGTATTTCTCTCTCGGAGAGCCCGGCTGCCAAATTCGAAACGTCCAGCGATTGCGCCCACAGGAAAGCTGCCAGCACGGAAAGCTGTAGCTGGTTTTCACTGTCCCTTGGAACTGCATTCGCTGGTAGACAGACATTCGCGTTCTGCAAAAGCTTTGTTTCGTAATGGGGCAACACTGTGTATTTCTCTCTCGCAGAGCCCGGCTGACAAATTCGAAACGTCCAGCGATTGCGCCCACAGGAAAGCTGCCAGCACGGAAAGCTGTAGCTGATTTTCACTGTCCCTTGGAACTGCATTCGCTGGTAGACAGACATTCGCGTTCTGCAAAAGCTTTGTTTCGTAATGGGGCAACACTGTGTATTTCTCTCTCGGAGAGCCCGGCTGCCAAATTCGAAACGTCCAGCGATTGCGCCCACAGGAAAGCTGCCAGCACGGAAAGCTGTAGCTGGTTTTCACTGTCCCTTGGAACTGCATTCGCTGGTAGACAGACATTCGCGTTCTGCAACAGGTTTCGTTCGTAAAGGGGCAACACTGTGTATTTCTCTCTCGGAGAGCCCGGCTGCCAAATTCGAAACGTCCAGCGATTTCGCCCACACGAAAGCTGCCAGCACGGAATGCTGTAGCTGGTTTTCACTGTCCCTTGGAACTGCATTCGCCGGTAGACAGACATTCGCGTTCTGCAAAAGCTTTGGTTCGTAATGGGGCAACACTGTGTATTTCTCTCTCGCAGAGCCCGGCTGCCAAATTCGAAACGTCCAGCGATTGCGCCCACAGGAAAGCTCCCAGCACGGAAAGCTGTAGCTGGTTTTCACTGTCCCTTGGAACTGCATTCGCTGCTACACAGACATCGCGTTCTGCAAAAGCTTTGTTTGGTAAAGGGGCAACACTGTGTATTTCTCTCTCCGAGAGCGCGGCTGCCAAATTCGAAACGTCCAGCGATTGCGCCCACAGGAAAGCTGCCAGCACGGAAAGCTGTAGCTGGTTTTCACTGTCCCTTGGAACTGCATTCGCTGGTAGACAGACATTCGCGTTCTGCAAAAGCTTTGGTTGGTAAAGGGGCAACACTGTGTATTTCTCTGTCGGAGAGCCCGGCTGCCAAATTCGAAACGTCCAACGATTGCGCCCACAGGAAAGCTGCCAGCACGGAAAGCTGTAGCTGGTTTTCACTGTCCCTTGGAACTGCATTCGCTGGTAGACGGACATTCGTGTTCTGCAAAAGCTTTCGTTCGTAATCAGGCAACACTGTGTATTTCTCTCTCGGAGAGCGCGGCTGCCAAATTCGAAACGTCCAGCGATTGCGCCCACAGGAAAGCTGCCAGCACGGAAAGCTGTAGCTGGTTTTCACTGTCCCTTGGAACTGCATTCGCTGCTACACAGACATTCGCGTTCTGCAAAAGCTTTGGTTGGTAAAGGGGCAACACTGTGTATTTCTCTGTCGGAGAGCCCGGCTGCCAAATTCGAAACGTCCAACGATTGCGCCCACATGAAAGCTGCCAGCACGGAAAGCTGTAGCTGGTTTTCACTGTCCCTTGGAACTGCATTCGCTGGTAGACAGACATTCGCGTTCTGCAAAAGCTTTGGTTGGTAATGGGGCAATACTGTGTATTTCTCTCTGGGAGAGCCCGGCTGCCAAATTCGAAACGTCCAGCGATTGCGCCCACAGGAAAGCTGCCAGCACGGAAAGCTGTAGCTGGTTTTCACTGTCCCTTGGAACTGCATTCGCTGGTAGACAGACATTCGCGTTCTGCAAAAGCTTTGGTTGGTAAATGGGCAACACTGTGTATTTCTCTCTCGGAGAGCCCGGCTGCCAAATTCGAAACGTCCAGCGATTGCGCCCACAGGAAAGCTGCCAGCACGGAAAGCTGTAGCTGGTTTTCACTGTCCCTTGGAACTGCATTCGCTGCTACACAGACATTCGTATTCTGCAAAAGCTTTCGTTCGTAATGAGGCAACACTGTGTATTTCTCTCTCGCAGAGCCCGGCTGACAAATTCGAAACGTCCAGCGATTGCGCCCACAGGAAAGCTCCCAGCACGGAAAGCTGTAGCTGGTTTTCACTGTCCCTTGGAACTGCATTCGCTGGTAGACAGACATTCGCGTTCTGCAAAAGCTTTGGTTGGTAAAGGGGCAACAATGTGTATTTCTCTCTCGGAGAGCCCGGCTGCCAAATTCGAAACGTCCAGCGATTGCGCCCACAGGAAAGCTGCCAGCACGGAAAGCTGTAGCTGGTTTTCACTGTCCCTTGGAACTGCATTCGCTGCTACACAGACATTCGTGTTCTGCAAAAGCTTTCGTTCGTAATGAGGCAACACTGTGTATTTCTCTCTCGCAGAGCCCGGCTGACAAATTCGAAACGTCCAGCGATTGCGCCCACAGGAAAGCTGCCAGCACGGAAAGCTGTAGCTGGTTTTCACTGTCCCTTGGAACTGCATTCGCTGGTAGACAGACATTCGCGTTCTGCAAAAGCTTTGTTTCGTAATGGGGCAACACTGTGTATTTCTCTCTCGGAGAGCCCGGCTGCCAAATTCGAAACGTCCAGCGATTGCGCCCACAGGAAAGCTGCCAGCACGGAAAGCTGTAGCTGGTTTTCACTGTCCCTTGGAACTGCATTCGCTGGTAGACAGACATTCGCGTTCTGCAACAGGTTTCGTTCGTAAAGGGGCAACACTGTGTATTTCTCTCTCGGAGAGCCCGGCTGCCAAATTCGAAACGTCCAGCGATTGCGCCCACAGGAAAGCTGCCAGCACGGAAAGCTGTAGCTGGTTTTCACTGTCCCTTGGAACTGCATTCGCTGGTAGACAGACATTCGCGTTCTGCAAAAGCTTTGGTTCGTAATGGGGCAACACTGTGTATTTCTCTCTCGCAGAGCCCGGCTGCCAAATTCGAAACGTCCAGCGATTGCGCCCACAGGAAAGCTCCCAGCACGGAAAGCTGTAGCTGGTTTTCACTGTCCCTTGGAACTGCATTCGCTGGTAGACAGACATTCGCGTTCTGCAAAAGCTTTGTTTGGTAAAGGGGCAACACTGTGTATTTCTCTCTCGGAGAGCCCGGCTGTCAAATTCGAAACGTCCAGCGATTGCGCCCACAGGAAAGCTGCCAGCACGGAAAGCTGTAGCTGGTTTTCACTGTCCCTTGGAACTGCATTCGCTGGTAGACAGACATTCGCGTTCTGCAAAAGCTTTGGTTGGTAATGGGGCAATACTGTGTATTTCTCTCTGGGAGAGCCCGGCTGCCAAATTCGAAACGTCCAGCGATTGCGCCCACAGGAAAGCTGCCAGCACGGAAAGCTGTAGCTGGTTTTCACTGTCCCTTGGAACTGCATTCGCTGGTAGACAGACATTCGCGTTCTGCAAAAGCTTTGGTTGGTAAATGGGCAACACTGTGTATTTCTCTCTCGGAGAGCCCGGCTGCCAAATTCGAAACGTCCAGCGATTGCGCCCACAGGAAAGCTGCCAGCACGGAAAGCTGTAGCTGGTTTTCACTGTCCCTTGGAACTGCATTCGCTGCTACACAGACATTCGTATTCTGCAAAAGCTTTCGTTCGTAATGAGGCAACACTGTGTATTTCTCTCTCGCAGAGCCCGGCTGACAAATTCGAAACGTCCAGCGATTGCGCCCACAGGAAAGCTCCCAGCACGGAAAGCTGTAGCTGGTTTTCACTGTCGCTTGGAACTGCATTCGCTGGTAGACAGACATTCGCGTTCTGCAAAAGCTTTGGTTGGTAAAGGGGCAACACTGTGTATTTCTCTCTCGGAGAGCCCGGCTGCCAAATTCGAAACGTCCAGCGATTGCGCCCACAGGAAAGCTCCCAGCACGGAAAGCTGTAGCTGGTTTTCACTGTCCCTTGGAACTGCATTCGCTGCTACACAGACATTCGTGTTCTGCAAAAGCTTTCGTTCGTAATGAGGCAACACTGTGTATTTCTCTCTCGCAGAGCCCGGCTGACAAATTCGAAACGTCCAGCGATTGCGCCCACAGGAAAGCTGCCAGCACGGAAAGCTGTAGCTGGTTTTCACTGTCCCTTGGAACTGCATTCGCTGGTAGACAGACATTCGCGTTCTGCAAAAGCTTTGTTTCGTAATGGGGCAACACTGTGTATTTCTCTCTGGGAGAGCCCGGCTGCCAAATTCGAAACGTCCAGCGATTGCGCCCACAGGAAAGCTGCCAGCACGGAAAGCTGTAGCTGGTTTTCACTGTCCCTTGGAACTGCATTCGCTGGTAGACAGACATTCGCGTTCTGCAACAGGTTTCGTTCGTAAAGGGGCAACACTGTGTATTTCTCTCTCGGAGAGCCCGGCTGCCAAATTCGAAACGTCCAGCGATTGCGCCCACAGGAAAGCTGCCAGCACGGAAAGCTGTAGCTGGTTTTCACTGTCCCTTGGAACTGCATTCGCTGGTAGACAGACATTCGCGTTCTGCAAAAGCTTTGGTTCGTAATGGGGCAACACTGTGTATTTCTCTCTCGGAGAGCGCGGCTGCCAAATTCGAAACGTCCAGCGATTGCGCCCACAGGAAAGCTCCCAGCACGGAAAGCTGTAGCTGGTTTTCACTGTCCCTTGGAACTGCAGTCGCTGCTACACAGACATTCGCGTTCTGCAAAAGCTTTCGTTCGTAATGAGGCAACACTGTGTATTTCTCTCTCGCAGAGCCCGGCTGACAAATTCGAAACGTCCAGCGATTGCGCCCACAGGAAAGCTGCCAGCACGGAAAGCTGTAGCTGGTTTTCACTGTCCTTTGGAACTGCATTCGCTGGTAGACAGACATTCGCGTTCTGCAAAAGCTTTGTTTCGTAATGGGGCAACACTGTGTATTTCTCTCTCGGAGAGCCCGGCTGCCAAATTCGAAACGTCCCGCGATTGCGCCCACAGGAAAGCTCCCAGCACGGAAAGCTGTAGCTGGTTTTTACTGTCCCTTGGAACTGCATTCGCTGGTAGACAGACATTCGCGTTCTGCAAAAGCTTTCGTTCGTAATGGGGCAACACTGTGTATTTCTCTCTGGGAGAGCCCGGCTGCCAAATTCGAAACGTCCAGCGATTGCGCCCACAGGAAAGCTCCCAGCACGGAAAGCTGTAGCTGGTTTTCACTGTCCCTTGGAACTGCATTCGCTGGTAGACAGACATTCGCGTTCTGCAAAAGCTTTGGTTGGTAAAGGGGCAACACTGTGTATTTCTCTCTGGGAGAGCCCGGCTGCCAAATTCGAAACGTCCAGCGATTGCGCCCACAGGAAAGCTCCCAGCACGGAAAGCTGTAGCTGGTTTTCACTGTGCCTTGGAACTGCATTCGCTGGTAGACAGACATTCGCGTTCTGCAAAAGCTTTGGTTGGTAATGGGGCAATACTGTGTATTTCTCTCTGGGAGAGCCCGGCTGCCAAATTCGAAACGTCCAGCGATTGCGCCCACAGGAAAGCTGCCAGCACGGAAAGCTGTAGCTGGTTTTCACTGTCCCTTGGAACTGCATTCGCTGCTACACAGACATTCGCGTTCTGCAAAAGCTTTCGTTCGTAATGAGGCAACACTGTGTATTTCTCTCTCGCAGAGCCCGGCTGACAAATTCGAAACGTCCAGGGATTGCGCCCACAGGAAAGCTGCCAGCACGGAAAGCTGTAGCTGGTTTTCACTGTCCCTTGGAACTGCATTTGCTGGTAGACAGACATTCGCGTTCTGCAACAGGTTTCGTTCGTAAAGGGGCAACACTGTGTATTTCTCTCTCGGAGAGCCCGGCTGCCAAATTCGAAACGTCCAGCGATTGCGCCCACAGGAAAGCTGCCAGCACGGAAAGCTGTAGCTGGTTTTCACTGTCCCTTGGAACTGCATTCGCTGGTAGACAGACATTCGCGTTCTGCAAAAGCTTTGGTTCGTAATGGGGCAACACTGTGTATTTCTCTCTCGCAGAGCCCGGCTGCCAAATTCGAAACGTCCAGCGATTGCGCCCACAGGAAAGCTCCCAGCACGGAAAGCTGTAGCTGGTTTTCACTGTCCCTTGGAACTGCATTCGCTGCTACACAGACATTCGCGTTCTGCAAAAGCTTTGTTTGGTAAAGGGGCAACACTGTGTATTTCTCTCTCGGAGAGCGCGGCTGCCAAATTCGAAACGTCCAGCGATTGCGCCCACAGGAAAGCTCCCAGCACGGAAAGCTGTAGCTGGTTTTCACTGTCCCTTGGAACTGCATTCGCTGCTACACAGACATTCGCGTTCTGCAAAAGCTTTGGTTGGTAAAGGGGCAACACTGTGTATTTCTCTGTCGGAGAGCGCGGCTGCCAAATTCGAAACGTCCAACAATTGCGCCCACATGAAAGCTGCCAGCACGGAAAGCTGTAGCTGGTTTTCACTGTCCCTTGGAACTGCATTCGCTGGTAGACAGACATTCGCGTTCTGCAAAAGCTTTCGTTCGTAATGGGGCAACACTGTGTATGTCTCTCTGGGAGAGCCCGGCTGCCAAATTCGAAACGTCCAGCGATTGCGCCCACAGGAAAGCTGCCAGCACGGAAAGCTGTAGCTGGTTTTCACTGTCCCTTGGAACTGCATTCGCTGGTAGACAGACATTCGCGTTCTGCAAAAGCTTTGGTTGGTAAATGGGCAACACTGTGTATTTCTCTCTCGGAGAGCCCGGCTGCCAAATTCGAAACGTCCAGCGATTGCGCCCACAGGAAAGCTGCCAGCACGGAAAGCTGTAGCTGGTTTTCACTGTCCCTTGGAACTGCATTCGCTGCTACACAGACATTCGTGTTCTGCAAAAGCTTTCGTTCGTAATGAGGCAACACTGTGTATTTCTCTCTCGCAGAGCCCGGCTGACAAATTCGAAACGTCCAGCGATTGCGCCCACAGGAAAGCTGCCAGCACGGAAAGCTGTAGCTGGTTTTCACTGTCCCTTGGAACTGCATTCGCTGGTAGACAGACATTCGCGTTCTGCAAAAGCTTTGTTTCGTAATGGGGCAACACTGTGTATTTCTCTCTCGGAGAGCCCGGCTGCCAAATTCGAAACGTCCAGCGATTGCGCCCACAGGAAAGCTGCCAGCACGGAAAGCTGTAGCTGGTTTTCACTGTCCCTTGGAACTGCATTCGCTGGTAGACAGACATTCGCGTTCTGCAACAGGTTTCGTTCGTAAAGGGGCAACACTGTGTATTTCTCTCTCGGAGAGCCCGGCTGCCAAATTCGAAACGTCCAGCGATTGCGCCCACAGGAAAGCTGCCAGCACGGAAAGCTGTAGCTGGTTTTCACTGTCCCTTGGAACTGCATTCGCTGGTAGACAGACATTCGCGTTCTGCAAAAGCTTTGGTTCGTAATGGGGCAACACTGTGTATTTCTCTCTCGCAGAGCCCGGCTGCCAAATTCGAAACGTCCAGCGATTGCGCCCACAGGAAAGCTCCCAGCACGGAAAGCTGTAGCTGGTTTTCACTGTCCCTTGGAACTGCATTCGCTGGTAGACAGACATTCGCGTTCTGCAAAAGCTTTGGTTCGTAATGGGGCAACACTGTGTATTTCTCTCTCGCAGAGCCCGGCTGCCAAATTCGAAACGTCCAGCGATTGCGCCCACAGGAAAGCTCCCAGCACGGAAAGCTGTAGCTGGTTTTCACTGTCCCTTGGAACTGCATTCGCTGGTAGACAGACATTCGCGTTCTGCAAAAGCTTTGTTTGGTAAAGGGGCAACACTGTGTATTTCTCTCTCGGAGAGCCCGGCTGTCAAATTCGAAACGTCCAGCGATTGCGCCCACAGGAAAGCTGCCAGCACGGAAAGCTGTAGCTGGTTTTCACTGTCCCTTGGAACTGCATTCGCTGGTAGACAGACATTCGCGTTCTGCAAAAGCTTTCGTTCGTAATGAGGCAACACTGTGTATTTCTCTCTCGGAGAGCCCGGCTGTCAAATTCGAAACGTCCAGCGATTGCGCCCACAGGAAAGCTGCCAGCACGGAAAGCTGTAGCTGGTTTTCACTGTCCCTTGGAACTGCATTCGCTGGTAGACAGACATTCGCGTTCTGCAAAAGCTTTGGTTGGTAATGGGGCAATACTGTGTATTTCTCTCTGGGAGAGCCCGGCTGCCAAATTCGAAACGTCCAGCGATTGCGCCCACAGGAAAGCTGCCAGCACGGAAAGCTGTAGCTGGTTTTCACTGTCCCTTGGAACTGCATTCGCTGCTACACAGACATTCGTATTCTGCAAAAGCTTTCGTTCGTAATGAGGCAACACTGTGTATTTCTCTCTCGCAGAGCCCGGCTGCCAAATTCGAAACGTCCAGCGATTGCGCCCACAGGAAAGCTCCCAGCACGGAAAGCTGTAGCTGGTTTTCACTGTCCCTTGGAACTGCATTCGCTGGTAGACAGACATTCGCGTTCTGCAAAAGCTTTGGTTGGTAAAGGGGCAACACTGTGTATTTCTCTCTCGGAGAGCCCGGCTGCCAAATTCGAAACGTCCAGCGATTGCGCCCACATGAAAGCTGCCAGCACGGAAAGCTGTAGCTGGTTTTCACTGTCCCTTGGAACTGCATTCGCTGCTACACAGACATTCGTGTTCTGCAAAAGCTTTCGTTCGTAATGAGGCAACACTGTGTATTTCTCTCTCGCAGAGCCCGGCTGACAAATTCGAAACGTCCAGCGATTGCGCCCACAGGAAAGCTGCCAGCACGGAAAGCTGTAGCTGGTTTTCACTGTCCCTTGGAACTGCATTCGCTGGTAGACAGACATTCGCGTTCTGCAAAAGCTTTGGTTCGTAATGGGGCAACACTGTGTATTTCTCTCTCGGAGAGCCCGGCTGCCAAATTCGAAACGTCCAGCGATTGCGCCCACAGGAAAGCTGCCAGCACGGAAAGCTGTAGCTGGTTTTCACTGTCCCTTGGAACTGCATTTGCTGGTAGACAGACATTCGCGTTCTGCAACAGGTTTCGTTCGTAAAGGGGCAACACTGTGTATTTCTCTCTCGGAGAGCCCGGCTGCCAAATTCGAAACGTCCAGCGATTGCGCCCACAGGAAAGCTGCCAGCACGGAAAGCTGTAGCTGGTTTTCACTGTCCCTTGGAACTGCATTCGCTGGTAGACAGACATTCGCGTTCTGCAAAAGCTTTGGTTCGTAATGGGGCAACACTGTGTATTTCTCTCTCGCAGAGCCCGGCTGCCAAATTCGAAACGTCCAGCGATTGCGCCCACAGGAAAGCTCCCAGCACGGAAAGCTGTAGCTGGTTTTCACTGTCCCTTGGAACTGCATTCGCTGGTAGACAGACATTCGCGTTCTGCAAAAGCTTTGTTTGGTAAAGGGGGAACACTGTGTATTTCTCTCTCGGAGAGCCCGGCTGTCAAATTCGAAACGTCCAGCGATTGCGCCCACAGGAAAGCTGCCAGCACGGAAAGCTGTAGCTGGTTTTCACTGTCCCTTGGAACTGCATTCGCTGGTAGACAGACATTCGCGTTCTGCAAAAGCTTTGGTTGGTAATGGGGCAATACTGTGTATTTCTCTCTGGGAGAGCCCGGCTGCCAAATTGGAAACGTCCAGCGATTGCGTCCACAGGAAAGCTCCCAGCACGGAAAGCTGTAGCTGGTTTTCACTGTCCCTTGGAACTGCATTCGCTGGTAGACGGACATTCGTGTCCTGCAAAAGCTTTCGTTCGTAATGAGGCAACACTGTGTATTTCTCTCTCGGAGAGCGCGGCTGCCAAATTCGAAACGTCCAGCGATTGCGCCCACAGGAAAGCTGCCAGCACGGAAAGCTGTAGCTGGTTTTCACTGTCCCTTGGAACTGCATTCGCTGCTACACAGACATTCGCGTTCTGCAAAAGCTTTGGTTGGTAAAGGGGCAACACTGTGTATTTCTCTGTCGGAGAGCCCGGCTGCCAAATTCGAAACGTCCAACGATTGCGCCCACATGAAAGCTGCCAGCACGGAAAGCTGTAGCTGGTTTTCACTGTCCCGTGGAACTGCATTCGCTGCTACACAGACATTCGCGTTCTGCAAAAGCTTTGTTTCGTAATGGGGCAACACTGTGTATTTCTCTCTCGGAGAGCCCGGCTGCCAAATTCGAAACGTCCAGCGATTGCGCCCACAGGAAAGCTGCCAGCACGGAAAGCTGTAGCTGGTTTTCACTGTCCCTTGGAACTGCATTCGCTGGTAGACAGACATTCGCGTTCTGCAACAGCTTTCGTTCGTAATGGGGCAACACTGTGTATTTCTCTCTGGGAGAGCCCGGCTGCCAAATTCGAAACGTCCAGCGATTGCGCCCACAGGAAAGCTGCCAGCACGGAAAGCTGTAGCTGGTTTTCACTGTCCCTTGGAACTGCATTCGCTGGTAGACAGACATTCGCGTTCTGCAACAGGTTTCGTTCGTAAAGGGGCAACACTGTGTATTTCTCTCTCGGAGAGCCCGGCTGCCAAATTCGAAACGTCCAGCGATTGCGCCCACAGGAAAGCTGCCAGCACGGAAAGCTGTAGCTGGTTTTCACTGTCCCTTGGAACTGCATTCGCTGGTAGACAGACATTCGCGTTCTGCAAAAGCTTTGGTTCGTAATGGGGCAACACTGTGTATTTCTCTCTCGGAGAGCGCGGCTGCCAAATTCGAAACGTCCAGCGATTGCGCCCACAGGAAAGCTCCCAGCACGGAAAGCTGTAGCTGGTTTTCACTGTCCCTTGGAACTGCATTCGCTGCTACACAGACATTCGCGTTCTGCAAAAGCTTTCGTTCGTAATGAGGCAACACTGTGTATTTCTCTCTCGCAGAGCCCGGCTGACAAATTCGAAACGTCCAGCGATTGCGCCCACAGGAAAGCTGCCAGCACGGAAAGCTGTAGCTGGTTTTCACTGTCCTTTGGAACTGCATTCGCTGGTAGACAGACATTCGCGTTCTGCAAAAGCTTTGTTTCGTAATGGGGCAACACTGTGTATTTCTCTCTCGGAGAGCGCGGCTGCCAAATTCGAAACGTCCAGCGATTGCGCCCACAGGAAAGCTCCCAGCACGGAAAGCTGTAGCTGGTTTTTACTGTCCCTTGGAACTGCATTCGCTGGTAGACAGACATTCGCGTTCTGCAAAAGCTTTCGTTCGTAATGGGGCAACACTGTGTATTTCTCTCTGGGAGAGCCCGGCTGCCAAATTCGAAACGTCCAGCGATTGCGCCCACAGGAAAGCTCCCAGCACGGAAAGCTGTAGCTGGTTTTCACTGTCCCTTGGAACTGCATTCGCTGGTAGACAGACATTCGCATTCTGCAAAAGCTTTGGTTGGTAAAGGGGCAACACTGTGTATTTCTCTCTCGGAGAGCCCGGCTGCCAAATTCGAAACGTCCAGCGATTGCGCCCACAGGAAAGCTCCCAGCACGGAAAGCTGTAGCTGGTTTTCACTGTCCCTTGGAACTGCATTCGCTGGTAGACAGACATTCGCGTTCTGCAAAAGCTTTGGTTGGTAATGGGGCAATACTGTGTATTTCTCTCTGGGAGAGCCCGGCTGCCAAATTCGAAACGTCCAGCGATTGCGCCCACAGGAAAGCTGCCAGCACGGAAAGCTGTAGCTGGTTTTCACTGTCCCTTGGAACTGCATTCGCTGCTACACAGACATTCGCGTTCTGCAAAAGCTTTGGTTCGTAATGGGGCAACACTGTGTATGTCTGTCTGGGAGAGCCCGGCTGCCAAATTCGAAACGTCCAGCGATTGCGCCCACAGGAAAGCTGCCAGCACGGAAAGCTGTAGCTGGTTTTCACTGTCCCTTGGAACTGCATTCGCTGCTACACAGACATTCGTGTTCTGCAAAAGCTTTCGTTCGTAATGAGGCAACACTGTGTATTTCTCTCTCGCAGAGCCCGGCTGACAAATTCGAAACGTCCAGCGATTGCGCCCACAGGAAAGCTGCCAGCACGGAAAGCTGTAGCTGGTTTTCACTGTCCCTTGGAACTGCATTCGCTGGTAGACAGACATTCGCGTTCTGCAAAAGCTTTGTTTCGTAATGGGGCAACACTGTGTATTTCTCTCTCGGAGAGCCCGGCTGCCAAATTCGAAACGTCCAGCGATTGCGCCCACAGGAAAGCTGCCAGCACGGAAAGCTGTAGCTGGTTTTCACTGTCCCTTGGAACTGCATTCGCTGCTACACAGACATTCGCGTTCTGCAACAGGTTTCGTTCGTAAAGGGGCAACACTGTGTATTTCTCTCTGGGAGAGCCCGGCTGCCAAATTCGAAACGTCCAGCGATTGCGCCCACAGGAAAGCTGCCAGCACGGAAAGCTGTAGCTGGTTTTCACTGTCCCTTGGAACTGCATTCGCTGGTAGACAGACATTCGCGTTCTGCAAAAGCTTTGGTTCGTAATGGGGCAACACTGTGTATTTCTCTCTCGCAGAGCCCGGCTGCCAAATTCGAAACGTCCAGCGATTGCGCCCACAGGAAAGCTCCCAGCACGGAAAGCTGTAGCTGGTTTTCACTGTCCCTTGGAACTGCATTCGCTGGTAGACAGACATTCGCGTTCTGCAAAAGCTTTGTTTGGTAAAGGGGCAACACTGTGTATTTCTCTCTCGGAGAGCCCGGCTGTCAAATTCGAAACGTCCAGCGATTGCGCCCACAGGAAAGCTGCCAGCACGGAAAGCTGTAGCTGGTTTTCACTGTCCCTTGGAACTGCATTCGCTGGTAGACGGACATTCGTGTTCTGCAAAAGCTTTCGTTCGTAATGAGGCAACACTGTGTATTTCTCTCTCGGAGAGCGCGGCTGCCAAATTCGAAACGTCCAGCGATTGCGCCCACAGGAAAGCTCGCAGCACGGAAAGCTGTAGCTGGTTTTCACTGTCCCTTGGAACTGCATTCGCTGCTACACAGACATTCGCGTTCTGCAAAAGCTTTGGTTGGTAAAGGGGCAACACTGTGTATTTCTCTGTCGGAGAGCCCGGCTGCCAAATTCGAAACGTCCAACGATTGCGCCCACATGAAAGCTGCCAGCACGGAAAGCTGTAGCTGGTTTTCACTGTCCCGTGGAACTGCATTCGCTGCTACACAGACATTCGCGTTCTGCAAAAGCTTTGTTTCGTAATGGGGCAACACTGTGTATTTCTCTCTCGGAGAGCCCGGCTGCCAAATTCGAAACGTCCAGCGATTGCGCCCACAGGAAAGCTGCCAGCACGGAAAGCTGTAGCTGGTTTTCACTGTCCCTTGGAACTGCATTCGCTGGTAGACAGACATTCGCGTTCTGCAACAGCTTTCGTTCGTAATGGGGCAACACTGTGTATTTCTCTCTGGGAGAGCCCGGCTGCCAAATTCGAAACGTCCAGCGATTGCGCCCACAGGAAAGCTGCCAGCACGGAAAGCTGTAGCTGGTTTTCACTGTCCCTTGGAACTGCATTCGCTGGTAGACAGACATTCGCGTTCTGCAACAGGTTTCGTTCGTAAAGGGGCAACACTGTGTATTTCTCTCTCGCAGAGCCCGGCTGCCAAATTCGAAACGTCCAGCGATTGCGCCCACAGGAAAGCTGCCAGCACGGAAAGCTGTAGCTGGTTTTCACTGTCCCTTGGAACTGCATTCGCTGGTAGACAGACATTCGCGTTCTGCAAAAGCTTTGGTTCGTAATGGGGCAACACTGTGTATTTCTCTCTCGCAGAGCCCGGCTGACAAATTCGAAACGTCCAGCGATTGCGCCCACAGGAAAGCTCCCAGCACGGAAAGCTGTAGCTGGTTTTCACTGTCCCTTGGAACTGCATTCGCTGGTAGACAGACATTCGCGTTCTGCAAAAGCTTTGGTTGGTAAAGGGGCAACACTGTGTATTTCTCTCTCGGAGAGCCCGGCTGCCAAATTCGAAACGTCCAGCGATTGCGCCCACAGGAAAGCTGCCAGCACGGAAAGCTGTAGCTGGTTTTCACTGTCCCTTGGAACTGCATTCGCTGCTACACAGACATTCGTGTTCTGCAAAAGCTTTCGTTCGTAATGAGGCAACACTGTGTATTTCTCTCTCGCAGAGCCCGGCTGACAAATTCGAAACGTCCAGCGATTGCGCCCACAGGAAAGCTGCCAGCACGGAAAGCTGTAGCTGGTTTTCACTGTCCCTTGGAACTGCATTCGCTGGTAGACAGACATTCGCGTTCTGCAAAAGCTTTGTTTCGTAATGGGGCAACACTGTGTATTTCTCTCTCGGAGAGCCCGGCTGCCAAATTCGAAACGTCCAGCGATTGCGCCCACAGGAAAGCTGCCAGCACGGAAAGCTGTAGCTGGTTTTCACTGTCCCTTGGAACTGCATTCGCTGGTAGACAGACATTCGCGTTCTGCAACAGGTTTCTTTCGTAAAGGGGCAACACTGTGTATTTCTCTCTCGGAGAGCCCGGCTGCCAAATTCGAAACGTCCAGCGATTGCGCCCACAGGAAAGCTCCCAGCACGGAAAGCTGTAGCTGGTTTTCACTGTCCCTTGGAACTGCATTCGCTGGTAGACAGACATTCGCGTTTTGCAAAAGCTTTGTTTCGTAATGGGGCAACACTGTGTATTTCTCTCTCGCAGAGCCCGGCTGCCAAATTCGAAACGTCCAGCGATTGCGCCCACAGGAAAGCTCCCAGCACGGAAAGCTGTAGCTGGTTTTCACTGTCCCTTGGAACTGCATTCGCTGGTAGACGGACATTCGTGTTCTGCAAAAGCTTTCGTTCGTAATGAGGCAACACTGTGTATTTCTCTCTCGGAGAGCGCGGCTGCCAAATTCGAAACGTCCAGCGATTGCGCCCACAGGAAAGCTCCCAGCACGGAAAGCTGTAGCTGGTTTTCACTGTCCCTTGGAACTGCATTCGCTGCTACACAGACATTCGCGTTCTGCAAAAGCTTTGGTTGGTAAAGGGGCAACACTGTGTATTTCTCTGTCGGAGAGCCCGGCTGCCAAATTCGAAACGTCCAACGATTGCGCCCACATGAAAGCTGCCAGCACGGAAAGCTGTAGCTGGTTTTCACTGTCCCGTGGAACTGCATTCGCTGCTACACAGACATTCGCGTTCTGCAAAAGCTTTGTTTCGTAATGGGGCAACACTGTGTATTTCTCTCTCGGAGAGCCCGGCTGCCAAATTCGAAACGTCCAGCGATTGCGCCCACAGGAAAGCTGCCAGCACGGAAAGCTGTAGCTGGTTTTCACTGTCCCTTGGAACTGCATTCGCTGGTAGACAGACATTCGCGTTCTGCAACAGCTTTCGTTCGTAATGGGGCAACACTGTGTATTTCTCTCTGGGAGAGCCCGGCTGCCAAATTCGAAACGTCCAGCGATTGCGCCCACAGGAAAGCTGCCAGCACGGAAAGCTGTAGCTGGTTTTCACTGTCCCTTGGAACTGCATTCGCTGGTAGACAGACATTCGCGTTCTGCAACAGGTTTCGTTCGTAAAGGGGCAACACTGTGTATTTCTCTCTCGGAGAGCCCGGCTGCCAAATTCGAAACGTCCAGCGATTGCGCCCACAGGAAAGCTGCCAGCACGGAAAGCTGTAGCTGGTTTTCACTGTCCCTTGGAACTGCATTCGCTGGTAGACAGACATTCGCGTTCTGCAAAAGCTTTGGTTCGTAATGGGGCAACACTGTGTATTTCTCTCTCGGAGAGCGCGGCTGCCAAATTCGAAACGTCCAGCGATTGCGCCCACAGGAAAGCTCCCAGCACGGAAAGCTGTAGCTGGTTTTCACTGTCCCTTGGAACTGCATTCGCTGCTACACAGACATTCGCGTTCTGCAAAAGCTTTCGTTCGTAATGAGGCAACACTGTGTATTTCTCTCTCGCAGAGCCCGGCTGCCAAATTCGAAACGTCCAGCGATTGCGCCCACAGGAAAGCTGCCAGCACGGAAAGCTGTAGCTGGTTTTCACTGTCCCTTGGAACTGCATTCGCTGGTAGACAGACATTCGCGTTCTGCAAAAGCTTTGGTTCGTAATGGGGCAACACTGTGTATTTCTCTCTCGGAGAGCGCGGCTGCCAAATTCGAAACGTCCAGCGATTGCGCCCACAGGAAAGCTCCCAGCACGGAAAGCTGTAGCTGGTTTTCACTGTCCCTTGGAACTGCATTCGCTGCTACACAGACATTCGCGTTCTGCAAAAGCTTTCGTTCGTAATGAGGCAACACTGTGTATTTCTCTCTCGCAAAGCCCGGCTGACAAATTCGAAACGTCCAGCGATTACGCCCACAGGAAAGCTGCCAGCACGGAAAGCTGTAGCTGGTTTTCACTGTCCTTTGGAACTGCATTCGCTGGTAGACAGACATTCGCGTTCTGCAAAAGCTTTGTTTCGTAATGGGGCAACACTGTGTATTTCTCTCTCGGAGAGCCCGGCTGCCAAATTCGAAACGTCCAGCGATTGCGCCCACAGGAAAGCTCCCAGCACGGAAAGCTGTAGCTGGTTTTTACTGTCCCTTGGAACTGCATTCGCTGGTAGACAGACATTCGCGTTCTGCAAAAGCTTTGGTTGGTAAAGGGGCAACACTGTGTATTTCTCTCTCGGAGAGCCCGGCTGCCAAATTCGAAACGTCCAGCGATTGCGCCCACAGGAAAGCTCCCAGCACGGAAAGCTGTAGCTGGTTTTCACTGTCCCTTGGAACTGCATTCGCTGGTAGACAGACATTCGCGTTCTGCAAAAGCTTTGGTTGGTAATGGGGCAATACTGTGTATTTCTCTCTGGGAGAGCCCGGCTGCCAAATTCGAAACGTCCAGCGATTGCGCCCACAGGAAAGCTGCCAGCACGGAAAGCTGTAGCTGGTTTTCACTGTCCCTTGGAACTGCATTCGCTGCTACACAGACATTCGCGTTCTGCAAAAGCTTTCGTTCGTAATGAGGCAACACTGTGTATTTCTCTCTCGCAGAGCCCGGCTGACAAATTCGAAACGTCCAGGGATTGCGCCCACAGGAAAGCTGCCAGCACGGAAAGCTGTAGCTGGTTTTCACTGTCCCTTGGAACTGCATTCGCTGCTACACAGACATTCGCGTTCTGCAACAGGTTTCGTTCGTAAAGGGGCAACACTGTGTATTTCTCTCTCGGAGAGCCCGGCTGCCAAATTCGAAACGTCCAGCGATTGCGCCCACAGGAAAGCTGCCAGCACGGAAAGCTGTAGCTGGTTTTCACTGTCCCTTGGAACTGCATTCGCTGGTAGACAGACATTCGCGTTCTGCAAAAGCTTTGGTTCGTAATGGGGCAACACTGTGTATTTCTCTCTCGCAGAGCCCGGCTGCCAAATTCGAAACGTCCAGCGATTGCGCCCACAGGAAAGCTCCCAGCACGGAAAGCTGTAGCTGGTTTTCACTGTCCCTTGGAACTGCATTCGCTGCTACACAGACATTCGCGTTCTGCAAAAGCTTTGTTTGGTAAAGGGGCACACTGTGTATTTCTCTCTCGGAGAGCGCGGCTGCCAAATTCGAAACGTCCAGCGATTGCGCCCACAGGAAAGCTGCCAGCACGGAAAGCTGTAGCTGGTTTTCACTGTCCCGTGGAACTGCATTCGCTGCTACACAGACATTCGCGTTCTGCAAAAGCTTTGTTTCGTAATGGGGCAACACTGTGTATTTCTCTCTCGGAGAGCCCGGCTGCCAAATTCGAAACGTCCAGCGATTGCGCCCACAGGAAAGCTGCCAGCACGGAAAGCTGTAGCTGGTTTTCACTGTCCCTTGGAACTGCATTCGCTGGTAGACAGACATTCGCGTTCTGCAAAAGCTTTGGTTGGTAATGGGGCAATACTGTGTATTTCTCTCTGGGAGAGCCCGGCTGCCAAATTCGAAACGTCCAGCGATTGCGCCCACAGGAAAGCTGCCAGCACGGAAAGCTGTAGCTGGTTTTCACTGTCCCTTGGAACTGCATTCGCTGGTAGACAGACATTCGCGTTCTGCAACAGGTTTCGTTCGTAAAGGGGCAACACTGTGTATTTCTCTCTCGCAGAGCCCGGCTGCCAAATTCGAAACGTCCAGCGATTGCGCCCACAGGAAAGCTGCCAGCACGGAAAGCTGTAGCTGGTTTTCACTGTCCCTTGGAACTGCATTCGCTGGTAGACAGACATTCGCGTTCTGCAAAAGCTTTGGTTCGTAATGGGGCAACACTGTGTATTTCTCTCTCGCAGAGCCCGGCTGACAAATTCGAAACGTCCAGCGATTGCGCCCACAGGAAAGCTCCCAGCACGGAAAGCTGTAGCTGGTTTTCACTGTCCCTTGGAACTGCATTCGCTGGTAGACAGACATTCGCGTTCTGCAAAAGCTTTGGTTGGTAAAGGGGCAACACTGTGTATTTCTCTCTCGGAGAGCCCGGCTGCCAAATTCGAAACGTCCAGCGATTGCGCCCACAGGAAAGCTGCCAGCACGGAAAGCTGTAGCTGGTTTTCACTGTCCCTTGGAACTGCATTCGCTGCTACACAGACATTCGTGTTCTGCAAAAGCTTTCGTTCGTAATGAGGCAACACTGTGTATTTCTCTCTCGCAGAGCCCGGCTGACAAATTCGAAACGTCCAGCGATTGCGCCCACAGGAAAGCTGCCAGCACGGAAAGCTGTAGCTGGTTTTCACTGTCCCTTGGAACTGCATTCGCTGGTAGACAGACATTCGCGTTCTGCAAAAGCTTTGTTTCGTAATGGGGCAACACTGTGTATTTCTCTCTCGGAGAGCCCGGCTGCCAAATTCGAAACGTCCAGCGATTGCGCCCACAGGAAAGCTGCCAGCACGGAAAGCTGTAGCTGGTTTTCACTGTCCCTTGGAACTGCATTCGCTGGTAGACAGACATTCGCGTTCTGCAACAGGTTTCTTTCGTAAAGGGGCAACACTGTGTATTTCTCTCTCGGAGAGCCCGGCTGCCAAATTCGAAACGTCCAGCGATTGCGCCCACAGGAAAGCTCCCAGCACGGAAAGCTGTAGCTGGTTTTCACTGTCCCTTGGAACTGCATTCGCTGGTAGACAGACATTCGCGTTTTGCAAAAGCTTTGTTTCGTAATGGGGCAACACTGTGTATTTCTCTCTCGCAGAGCCCGGCTGCCAAATTCGAAACGTCCAGCGATTGCGCCCACAGGAAAGCTCCCAGCACGGAAAGCTGTAGCTGGTTTTCACTGTCCCTTGGAACTGCATTCGCTGGTAGACGGACATTCGTGTTCTGCAAAAGCTTTCGTTCGTAATGAGGCAACACTGTGTATTTCTCTCTCGGAGAGCGCGGCTGCCAAATTCGAAACGTCCAGCGATTGCGCCCACAGGAAAGCTCCCAGCACGGAAAGCTGTAGCTGGTTTTCACTGTCCCTTGGAACTGCATTCGCTGCTACACAGACATTCGCGTTCTGCAAAAGCTTTGGTTGGTAAAGGGGCAACACTGTGTATTTCTCTGTCGGAGAGCCCGGCTGCCAAATTCGAAACGTCCAACGATTGCGCCCACATGAAAGCTGCCAGCACGGAAAGCTGTAGCTGGTTTTCACTGTCCCGTGGAACTGCATTCGCTGCTACACAGACATTCGCGTTCTGCAAAAGCTTTGTTTCGTAATGGGGCAACACTGTGTATTTCTCTCTCGGAGAGCCCGGCTGCCAAATTCGAAACGTCCAGCGATTGCGCCCACAGGAAAGCTGCCAGCACGGAAAGCTGTAGCTGGTTTTCACTGTCCCTTGGAACTGCATTCGCTGGTAGACAGACATTCGCGTTCTGCAACAGCTTTCGTTCGTAATGGGGCAACACTGTGTATTTCTCTCTGGGAGAGCCCGGCTGCCAAATTCGAAACGTCCAGCGATTGCGCCCACAGGAAAGCTGCCAGCACGGAAAGCTGTAGCTGGTTTTCACTGTCCCTTGGAACTGCATTCGCTGGTAGACAGACATTCGCGTTCTGCAACAGGTTTCGTTCGTAAAGGGGCAACACTGTGTATTTCTCTCTCGGAGAGCCCGGCTGCCAAATTCGAAACGTCCAGCGATTGCGCCCACAGGAAAGCTGCCAGCACGGAAAGCTGTAGCTGGTTTTCACTGTCCCTTGGAACTGCATTCGCTGGTAGACAGACATTCGCGTTCTGCAAAAGCTTTGGTTCGTAATGGGGCAACACTGTGTATTTCTCTCTCGGAGAGCGCGGCTGCCAAATTCGAAACGTCCAGCGATTGCGCCCACAGGAAAGCTCCCAGCACGGAAAGCTGTAGCTGGTTTTCACTGTCCCTTGGAACTGCATTCGCTGCTACACAGACATTCGCGTTCTGCAAAAGCTTTCGTTCGTAATGAGGCAACACTGTGTATTTCTCTCTCGCAGAGCCCGGCTGCCAAATTCGAAACGTCCAGCGATTGCGCCCACAGGAAAGCTGCCAGCACGGAAAGCTGTAGCTGGTTTTCACTGTCCCTTGGAACTGCATTCGCTGGTAGACAGACATTCGCGTTCTGCAAAAGCTTTGGTTCGTAATGGGGCAACACTGTGTATTTCTCTCTCGGAGAGCGCGGCTGCCAAATTCGAAACGTCCAGCGATTGCGCCCACAGGAAAGCTCCCAGCACGGAAAGCTGTAGCTGGTTTTCACTGTCCCTTGGAACTGCATTCGCTGCTACACAGACATTCGCGTTCTGCAAAAGCTTTCGTTCGTAATGAGGCAACACTGTGTATTTCTCTCTCGCAAAGCCCGGCTGACAAATTCGAAACGTCCAGCGATTACGCCCACAGGAAAGCTGCCAGCACGGAAAGCTGTAGCTGGTTTTCACTGTCCTTTGGAACTGCATTCGCTGGTAGACAGACATTCGCGTTCTGCAAAAGCTTTGTTTCGTAATGGGGCAACACTGTGTATTTCTCTCTCGGAGAGCCCGGCTGCCAAATTCGAAACGTCCAGCGATTGCGCCCACAGGAAAGCTCCCAGCACGGAAAGCTGTAGCTGGTTTTTACTGTCCCTTGGAACTGCATTCGCTGGTAGACAGACATTCGCGTTCTGCAAAAGCTTTGGTTGGTAAAGGGGCAACACTGTGTATTTCTCTCTCGGAGAGCCCGGCTGCCAAATTCGAAACGTCCAGCGATTGCGCCCACAGGAAAGCTCCCAGCACGGAAAGCTGTAGCTGGTTTTCACTGTCCCTTGGAACTGCATTCGCTGGTAGACAGACATTCGCGTTCTGCAAAAGCTTTGGTTGGTAATGGGGCAATACTGTGTATTTCTCTCTGGGAGAGCCCGGCTGCCAAATTCGAAACGTCCAGCGATTGCGCCCACAGGAAAGCTGCCAGCACGGAAAGCTGTAGCTGGTTTTCACTGTCCCTTGGAACTGCATTCGCTGCTACACAGACATTCGCGTTCTGCAAAAGCTTTCGTTCGTAATGAGGCAACACTGTGTATTTCTCTCTCGCAGAGCCCGGCTGACAAATTCGAAACGTCCAGGGATTGCGCCCACAGGAAAGCTGCCAGCACGGAAAGCTGTAGCTGGTTTTCACTGTCCCTTGGAACTGCATTCGCTGCTACACAGACATTCGCGTTCTGCAACAGGTTTCGTTCGTAAAGGGGCAACACTGTGTATTTCTCTCTCGGAGAGCCCGGCTGCCAAATTCGAAACGTCCAGCGATTGCGCCCACAGGAAAGCTGCCAGCACGGAAAGCTGTAGCTGGTTTTCACTGTCCCTTGGAACTGCATTCGCTGGTAGACAGACATTCGCGTTCTGCAAAAGCTTTGGTTGGTAATGGGGCAATACTGTGTATTTCTCTCTGGGAGAGCCCGGCTGCCAAATTCGAAACGTCCAGCGATTGCGCCCACAGGAAAGGTCCCAGCACGGAAAGCTGTAGCTGGTTTTCACTGTCCCTTGGAACTGCATTCGCTGGTAGACGGACATTCGTGTTCTGCAACAGCTTTCGTTCGTAATGAGGCAACACTGTGTATTTCTCTCTCGGAGAGCGCGGCTGCCAAATTCGAAACGTCCAGCGATTGCGCCCACAGGAAAGCTGCCAGCACGGAAAGCTGTAGCTGGTTTTCACTGTCCCTTGGAACTGCATTCGCTGCTACACAGACATTCGCGTTCTGCAAAAGCTTTGGTTGGTAAAGGGGCAACACTGTGTATTTCTCTGTCGGAGAGCCCGGCTGCCAAATTCGAAACGTCCAACGATTGCGCCCACATGAAAGCTGCCAGCACGGAAAGCTGTAGCTGGTTTTCACTGTCCCTTGGAACTGCATTCGCTGGTAGACAGACATTCGCGTTCTGCAAAAGCTTTCGTTCGTAATGAGGCAACACTGTGTATTTCTCTCTCGGAGAGCCCGGCTGTCAAATTCGAAACGTCCAGCGATTGCGCCCACAGGAAAGCTGCCAGCACGGAAAGCTGTAGCTGGTTTTCACTGTCCCTTGGAACTGCATTCGCTGGTAGACAGACATTCGCGTTCTGCAAAAGCTTTGGTTGGTAATGGGGCAATACTGTGTATTTCTCTCTGGGAGAGCCCGGCTGCCAAATTCGAAACGTCCAGCGATTGCGCCCACAGGAAAGCTCCCAGCACGGAAAGCTGTAGCTGGTTTTCACTGTCCCTTGGAACTGCATTCGCTGGTAGACAGACATTCGCGTTCTGCAAAAGCTTTGTTTGGTAAATGGGCAACACTGTGTATTTCTCTCTCGGAGAGCCCGGCTGCCAAATTCGAAACGTCCAGCGATTGCGCCCACAGGAAAGCTGCCAGCACGGAAAGCTGTAGCTGGTTTTCACTGTCCCTTGGAACTGCATTCGCTGGTAGACAGACATTCGCGTTCTGCAAAAGCTTTGGTTGGTAATGGGGCAATACTGTGTATTTCTCTCTGGGAGAGCCCGGCTGCCAAATTCGAAACGTCCAGCGATTGCGCCCACAGGAAAGCTGCCAGCACGGAAAGCTGTAGCTGGTTTTCACTGTCCCTTGGAACTGCATTCGCTGGTAGACGGACATTCGTGTTCTGCAAAAGCTTTCGTTCGTAATGAGGCAACACTGTGTATTTCTCTCTCGGAGAGCGCGGCTGCCAAATTCGAAACGTCCAGCGATTGCGCCCACAGGAAAGCTCCCAGCACGGAAATCTGTAGCTGGTTTTCACTGTCCCTTGGAACTGCATTCGCTGCTACACAGACATTCGCGTTCTGCAAAAGCTTTGTTTGGTAAAGGGGCAACACTGTGTATTTCTCTGTCGGAGAGCCCGGCTGCCAAATTCGAAACGTCCAACGATTGCGCCCACATGAAAGCTGCCAGCACGGAAAGCTGTAGCTGGTTTTCACTGTCCCTTGGAACTGCATTCGCTGCTACACAGACATTCGCGTTCTGCAAAAGCTTTGTTTGGTAAAGGGGCACACTGTGTATTTCTCTCTCGGAGAGCGCGGCTGCCAAATTCGAAACGTCCAGCGATTGCGCCCACAGGAAAGCTCCCAGCACGGAAAGCTGTAGCTGGTTTTCACTGTCCCTTGGAACTGCATTCGCTGCTACACAGACATTCGCGTTCTGCAAAAGCTTTGGTTGGTAAAGGGGCAACACTGTGTATTTCTCTCTCGGAGAGCCCGGCTGCCAAATTCGAAACGTCCAGCGATTGCGCCCACAGGAAAGCTGCCAGCACGGAAAGCTGTAGCTGGTTTTCACTGTCCTTTGGAACTGCATTCGCTGGTAGACAGACATTCGCGTTCTGCAAAAGCTTTCGTTCGTAATGGGGCAACACTGTGTATGTCTGTCTGGGAGAGCCCGGCTGCCAAATTCGAAACGTCCAGCGATTGCGCCCACAGGAAAGCTCCCAGCACGGAAAGCTGTAGCTGGTTTTCACTGTCCCTTGGAACTGCATTCGCTGGTAGACAGACATTCGCGTTCTGCAACAGGTTTCGTTCGTAAAGGGGCAACACTGTGTATTTCTCTCTCGGAGAGCCCGGCTGCCAAATTCGAAACGTCCAGCGATTGCGCCCACAGGAAAGCTCCCAGCACGGAAAGCTGTAGCTGGTTTTCACTGTCCCTTGGAACTGCATTCGCTGGTAGACAGACATTCGCGTTCTGCAAAAGCTTTGGTTGGTAATGGAGCAATACTGTGTATTTCTCTCTGGGAGAGCCCGGCTGCCAAATTCGAAACGTCCAGCGATTGCGCCCACAGGAAAGGTCCCAGCACGGAAAGCTGTAGCTGGTTTTCACTGTCCCTTGGAACTGCATTCGCTGGTAGACGGACATTCGTGTTCTGCAACAGCTTTCGTTCGTAATGAGGCAACACTGTGTATTTCTCTCTCGGAGAGCGCGGCTGCCAAATTCGAAACGTCCAGCGATTGCGCCCACAGGAAAGCTGCCAGCACGGAAAGCTGTAGCTGGTTTTCACTGTCCCTTGGAACTGCATTCGCTGCTACACAGACATTCGCGTTCTGCAAAAGCTTTGGTTGGTAAAGGGGCAACACTGTGTATTTCTCTGTCGGAGAGCCCGGCTGCCAAATTCGAAACGTCCAACGATTGCGCCCACATGAAAGCTGCCAGCACGGAAAGCTGTAGCTGGTTTTCACTGTCCCTTGGAACTGCATTCGCTGGTAGACAGACATTCGCGTTCTGCAAAAGCTTTCGTTCGTAATGAGGCAACACTGTGTATTTCTCTCTCGGAGAGCCCGGCTGTCAAATTCGAAACGTCCAGCGATTGCGCCCACAGGAAAGCTGCCAGCACGGAAAGCTGTAGCTGGTTTTCACTGTCCCTTGGAACTGCATTCGCTGGTAGACAGACATTCGCGTTCTGCAAAAGCTTTGGTTGGTAATGGGGCAATACTGTGTATTTCTCTCTGAGAGAGCCCGGCTGCCAAATTCGAAACGTCCAGCGATTGCGCCCACAGGAAAGCTCCCAGCACGGAAAGCTGTAGCTGGTTTTCACTGTCCCTTGGAACTGCATTCGCTGGTAGACAGACATTCGCGTTCTGCAAAAGCTTTGGTTGGTAAATGGGCAACACTGTGTATTTCTCTCTCGGAGAGCCCGGCTGCCAAATTCGAAACGTCCAGCGATTGCGCCCACAGGAAAGCTGCCAGCACGGAAAGCTGTAGCTGGTTTTCACTGTCCCTTGGAACTGCATTCGCTGGTAGACAGACATTCGCGTTCTGCAAAAGCTTTGGTTGGTAATGGGGCAATACTGTGTATTTCTCTCTGGGAGAGCCCGGCTGCCAAATTCGAAACGTCCAGCGATTGCGCCCACAGGAAAGCTCCCAGCACGGAAAGCTGTAGCTGGTTTTCACTGTCCCTTGGAACTGCATTCGCTGGTAGACGGACATTCGTGTTCTGCAAAAGCTTTCGTTCGTAATGAGGCAACACTGTGTATTTCTCTCTCGGAGAGCGCGGCTGCCAAATTCGAAACGTCCAGCGATTGCGCCCACAGGAAAGCTCCCAGCACGGAAAGCTGTAGCTGGTTTTCACTGTCCCTTGGAACTGCATTCGCTGCTACACAGACATTCGCGTTCTGCAAAAGCTTTGGTTGGTAAAGGGGCAACACTGTGTATTTCTCTGTCGGAGAGCCCGGCTGCCAAATTCGAAACGTCCAACGATTGCGCCCACATGAAAGCTGCCAGCACGGAAAGCTGTAGCTGGTTTTCACTGTCCCTTGGAACTGCATTCGCTGGTAGACAGACATTCGCGTTCTGCAAAAGCTTTCGTTCGTAATGGGGCAACACTGTGTATTTCTCTCTGGGAGAGCCCGGCTGCCAAATTCGAAACGTCCAGCGATTGCGCCCACAGGAAAGCTCCCAGCACGGAAAGCTGTAGCTGGTTTTCACTGTCCCTTGGAACTGCATTCGCTGGTAGACAGACATTCGCGTTCTGCAAAAGCTTTGGTTGGTAAAGGGGCAACACTGTGTATTTCTCTCTCGGAGAGCCCGGCTGCCAAATTCGAAACGTCCAGCGATTGCGCCCACAGGAAAGCTGCCAGCACGGAAAGCTGTAGCTGGTTTTCACTGTCCCTTGGAACTGCATTCGCTGGTAGACAGACATTCGCGTTCTGCAAAAGCTTTGGTTGGTAATGGGGCAATACTGTGTATTTCTCTCTGGGAGAGCCCGGCTGCCAAATTCGAAACGTCCAGCGATTGCGCCCACAGGAAAGCTCCCAGCACGGAAAGCTGTAGCTGGTTTTCACTGTCCCTTGGAACTGCATTCGCTGGTAGACAGACATTCGTATTCTGCAAAAGCTTTCGTTCGTAATGAGGCAACACTGTGTATTTCTCTCTCGCAGAGCCCAGCTGACAAATTCGAAACGTCCAGCGATTGCGCCCACAGGAAAGCTGCCAGCACGGAAAGCTGTAGCTGGTTTTCACTGTCCCTTGGAACTGCATTCGCTGGTAGACAGACATTCGCGTTCTGCAAAAGCTTTGTTTCGTAATGGGGCAACACTGTGTATTTCTCTCTCGGAGAGCGCGGCTGCCAAATTCGAAACGTCCAGCGATTGCGCCCACAGGAAAGCTCCCAGCACGGAAAGCTGTAGCTGGTTTTCACTGTCCCTTGGTACTGCATTCGCTGCTACACAGACATTCGCGTTCTGCAAAAGCTTTGGTTGGTAAAGGGGCAACACTGTGTAGTTCTCTGTCGGAGAGTCCGGCTGCCAAATTCGAAACGTCCAACGATTGCGCCCACATGAAAGCTGCCAGCACGGAAAGCTGTAGCTGGTTTTCACTGTCCCTTGGAACTGCATTCGCTGCTACACAGACATTCGCGTTCTGCAAAAGCTTTCGTTCGTAATGGGGCAACACTGTGTATTTCTCTCTGGGAGAGCCCGGCTGCCAAATTCGAAACGTCCAGCGATTGCGCCCACAGGAAAGCTCCCAGCACGGAAAGCTGTAGCTGGTTTTCACTGTCCCTTGGAACTGCATTCGCTGGTAGACAGACATTCGCGTTCTGCAAAAGCTTTGTTTCGTAATGGGGCAACACTGTGTATTTCTCTCTCGGAGAGCCCGGCTGCCAAATTCGAAACGTCCAGCGATTGCGCCCACAGGAAAGCTGCCAGCACGGAAAGCTGTAGCTGGTTTTCACTGTCCCTTGGAACTGCATTCGCTGGTAGACAGACATTCGCGTTCTGCAAAAGCTTTGGTTGGTAATGGGGCAACACTGTGTATTTCTCTCTCGGAGAGCCCGGCTGCCAAATTCGAAACGTCCAGCGATTGCGCCCACAGGAAAGCTGCCAGCACGGAAAGCTGTAGCTGGTTTTCACTGTCCCTTGGAACTGCATTCGCTGGTAGACAGACATTCGCGTTCTGCAAAAGCTTTGTTTCGTAATGGGGCAACACTGTGTATTTCTCTCTCGCAGAGCCCGGCTGACAAATTCGAAACGTCCAGCGATTGCGCCCACAGGAAAGCTGCCAGCACGGAAAGCTGTAGCTGATTTTCACTGTCCCTTGGAACTGCATTCGCTGGTAGACAGACATTCGCGTTCTGCAAAAGCTTTGTTTCGTAATGGGGCAACACTGTGTATTTCTCTCTCGGAGAGCCCGGCTGCCAAATTCGAAACGTCCAGCGATTGCGCCCACAGGAAAGCTCCCAGCACGGAAAGCTGTAGCTGGTTTTCACTGTCCCTTGGAACTGCATTCGCTGGTAGACAGACATTCGCGTTCTGCAACAGGTTTCGTTCGTAAAGGGGCAACACTGTGTATTTCTCTCTCGGAGAGCCCGGCTGCCAAATTCGAAACGTCCAGCGATTGCGCCCACAGGAAAGCTGCCAGCACGGAAAGCTGTAGCTGGTTTTCACTGTCCCTTGGAACTGCATTCGCTGGTAGACAGACATTCGCGTTCTGCAAAAGCTTTGGTTCGTAATGGGGCAACAATGTGTATTTCTCTCTCGCAGAGCCCGGCTGCCAAATTCGAAACGTCCAGCGATTGCGCCCACAGGAAAGCTCCCAGCACGGAAAGCTGTAGCTGGTTTTCACTGTCCCTTGGAACTGCATTCGCTGCTACACAGACATCGCGTTCTGCAAAAGCTTTGTTTGGTAAAGGGGCAACACTGTGTATTTCTCTCTCCGAGAGCGCGGCTGCCAAATTCGAAACGTCCAGCGATTGCGCCCACAGGAAAGCTCCCAGCACGGAAAGCTGTACCTGGTTTTCACTGTCCCTTGGAACTGCATTCGCTGCTACACAGACATTCGCGTTCTGCAAAAGCTTTGGTTGGTAAAGGGGCAACACTGTGTATTTCTCTGTCGGAGAGCCCGGCTGCCAAATTCGAAACGTCCAACGATTGCGCCCACATGAAAGCTGCCAGCACGGAAAGCTGTAGCTGGTTTTCACTGTCCCGTGGAACTGCATTCGCTGGTAGACAGACATTCGCGTTCTGCAAAAGCTTTGGTTGGTAATGGGGCAATACTGTGTATTTCTCTCTGGGAGAGCCCGGCTGCCAAATTCGAAACGTCCAGCGATTGCGCCCACAGGAAAGCTGCCAGCACGGAAAGCTGTAGCTGGTTTTCACTGTCCCTTGGAACTGCATTCGCTGCTACACAGACATTCGCGTTCTGCAAAAGCTTTGGTTGGTAAAGGGGCAACACTGTGTATTTCTCTGTCGGAGAGCCCGGCTGCCAAATTCGAAACGTCCAACGATTGCGCCCACATGAAAGCTGCCAGCACGGAAAGCTGTAGCTGGTTTTCACTGTCCCTTGGAACTGCATTCGCTGGTAGACAGACATTCGCGTTCTGCAAAAGCTTTGGTTCGTAATGGGGCAACAATGTGTATTTCTCTCTCGCAGAGCCCGGCTGCCAAATTCGAAACGTCCAGCGATTGCGCCCACAGGAAAGCTGCCAGCACGGAAAGCTGTAGCTGGTTTTCACTGTCCCTTGGAACTGCATTCGCTGGTAGACAGACATTCGCGTTCTGCAAAAGCTTTGGTTGGTAATGGGGCAATACTGTGTATTTCTCTCTGGGAGAGCCCGGCTGCCAAATTCGAAACGTCCAGCGATTGCGCCCACAGGAAAGCTCCCAGCACGGAAAGCTGTAGCTGGTTTTCACTGTCCCTTGGAACTGCATTCGCTGGTAGACAGACATTCGCGTTCTGCAAAAGCTTTGGTTGGTAAATGGGCAACACTGTGTATTTCTCTCTCGGAGAGCCCGGCTGCCAAATTCGAAACGTCCAGCGATTGCGCCCACAGGAAAGCTGCCAGCACGGAAAGCTGTAGCTGGTTTTCACTGTCCCTTGGAACTGCATTCGCTGGTAGACAGACATTCGTATTCTGCAAAAGCTTTCGTTCGTAATGAGGCAACACTGTGTATTTCTCTCTCGCAGAGCCCGGCTGACAAATTCGAAACGTCCAGCGATTGCGCCCACAGGAAAGCTGCCAGCACGGAAAGCTGTAGCTGGTTTTCACTGTCCCTTGGAACTGCATTCGCTGGTAGACAGACATTCGCGTTCTGCAAAAGCTTTGGTTGGTAAAGGGGCAACACTGTGTATTTCTCTCTCGGAGAGCCCGGCTGCCAAATTCGAAACGTCCAGCGATTGCGCCCACAGGAAAGCTGCCAGCACGGAAAGCTGTAGCTGGTTTTCACTGTCCCTTGGAACTGCATTCGCTGCTACACAGACATTCGTGTTCTGCAAAAGCTTTCGTTCGTAATGAGGCAACACTGTGTATTTCTCTCTCGCAGAGCCCGGCTGACAAATTCGAAACGTCCAGCGATTGCGCCCACAGGAAAGCTGCCAGCACGGAAAGCTGTAGCTGGTTTTCACTGTCCCTTGGAACTGCATTCGCTGGTAGACAGACATTCGCGTTCTGCAAAAGCTTTGTTTCGTAATGGGGCAACACTGTGTATTTCTCTCTCGGAGAGCCCGGCTGCCAAATTCGAAACGTCCAGCGATTGCGCCCACAGGAAAGCTGCCAGCACGGAAAGCTGTAGCTGGTTTTCACTGTCCCTTGGAACTGCATTCGCTGGTAGACAGACATTCGCGTTCTGCAACAGGTTTCGTTCGTAAAGGGGCAACACTGTGTATTTCTCTCTCGGAGAGCCCGGCTGCCAAATTCGAAACGTCCAGCGATTGCGCCCACAGGAAAGCTGCCAGCACGGAAAGCTGTAGCTGGTTTTCACTGTCCCTTGGAACTGCATTCGCTGGTAGACAGACATTCGCGTTCTGCAAAAGCTTTGGTTCGTAATGGGGCAACACTGTGTATTTCTCTCTCGCAGAGCCCGGCTGCCAAATTCGAAACGTCCAGCGATTGCGCCCACAGGAAAGCTCCCAGCACGGAAAGCTGTAGCTGGTTTTCACTGTCCCTTGGAACTGCATTCGCTGGTAGACAGACATTCGCGTTCTGCAAAAGCTTTGTTTGGTAAAGGGGCAACACTGTGTATTTCTCTCTCGGAGAGCCCGGCTGTCAAATTCGAAACGTCCAGCGATTGCGCCCACAGGAAAGCTGCCAGCACGGAAAGCTGTAGCTGGTTTTCACTGTCCCTTGGAACTGCATTCGCTGGTAGACAGACATTCGCGTTCTGCAAAAGCTTTGGTTGGTAATGGGGCAATACTGTGTATTTCTCTCTGGGAGAGCCCGGCTGCCAAATTCGAAACGTCCAGCGATTGCGTCCACAGGAAAGCTCCCAGCACGGAAAGCTGTAGCTGGTTTTCACTGTCCCTTGGAACTGCATTCGCTGGTAGACGGACATTCGTGTCCTGCAAAAGCTTTCGTTCGTAATGAGGCAACACTGTGTATTTCTCTCTCGGAGAGCGCGGCTGCCAAATTCGAAACGTCCAGCGATTGCGCCCACAGGAAAGCTCCCAGCACGGAAAGCTGTAGCTGGTTTTCACTGTCCCTTGGAACTGCATTCGCTGCTACACAGACATTCGCGTTCTGCAAAAGCTTTGGTTGGTAAAGGGGCAACACTGTGTATTTCTCTGTCGGAGAGCCCGGCTGCCAAATTCGAAACGTCCAACGATTGCGCCCACATGAAAGCTGCCAGCACGGAAAGCTGTAGCTGGTTTTCACTGTCCCGTGGAACTGCATTCGCTGCTACACAGACATTCGCGTTCTGCAAAAGCTTTGTTTCGTAATGGGGCAACACTGTGTATTTCTCTCTCGGAGAGCCCGGCTGCCAAATTCGAAACGTCCAGCGATTGCGCCCACAGGAAAGCTGCCAGCACGGAAAGCTGTAGCTGGTTTTCACTGTCCCTTGGAACTGCATTCGCTGGTAGACAGACATTCGCGTTCTGCAACAGCTTTCGTTCGTAATGGGGCAACACTGTGTATTTCTCTCTGGGAGAGCCCGGCTGCCAAATTCGAAACGTCCAGCGATTGCGCCCACAGGAAAGCTGCCAGCACGGAAAGCTGTAGCTGGTTTTCACTGTCCCTTGGAACTGCATTCGCTGCTACACAGACATTCGCGTTCTGCAAAAGCTTTCGTTCGTAATGGGGCAACACTGTGTATTTCTCTCTGGGAGAGCCCGGCTGCCAAATTCGAAACGTCCAGCGATTGCGCCCACAGGAAAGCTCCCAGCACGGAAAGCTGTAGCTGGTTTTCACTGTCCCTTGGAACTGCATTCGCTGGTAGACAGACATTCGCGTTCTGCAAAAGCTTTGTTTCGTAATGGGGCAACACTGTGTATTTCTCTCTCGGAGAGCCCGGCTGCCAAATTCGAAACGTCCAGCGATTGCGCCCACAGGAAAGCTGCCAGCACGGAAAGCTGTAGCTGGTTTTCACTGTCCCTTGGAACTGCATTCGCTGGTAGACAGACATTCGCGTTCTGCAAAAGCTTTGGTTGGTAAATGGGCAACACTGTGTATTTCTCTCTCGGAGAGCCTGGCTGCCAAATTCGAAACGTCCAGCGATTGCGCCCACAGGAAAGCTGCCAGCACGGAAAGCTGTAGCTGGTTTTCACTGTCCCTTGGAACTGCATTCGCTGGTAGACAGACATTCGCGTTCTGCAAAAGCTTTGTTTCGTAATGGGGCAACACTGTGTATTTCTCTCTCGCAGAGCCCGGCTGACAAATTCGAAACGTCCAGCGATTGCGCCCACAGGAAAGCTGCCAGCACGGAAAGCTGTAGCTGATTTTCACTGTCCCTTGGAACTGCATTCGCTGGTAGACAGACATTCGCGTTCTGCAAAAGCTTTGTTTCGTAATGGGGCAACACTGTGTATTTCTCTCTCGGAGAGCCCGGCTGCCAAATTCGAAACGTCCAGCGATTGCGCCCACAGGAAAGCTGCCAGCACGGAAAGCTGTAGCTGGTTTTCACTGTCCCTTGGAACTGCATTCGCTGGTAGACAGACATTCGCGTTCTGCAACAGGTTTCGTGCGTAAAGGGGCAACACTGTGTATTTCTCTCTCGGAGAGCCCGGCTGCCAGATTCGAAACGTCCAGCGATTTCGCCCACACGAAAGCTGCCAGCACGGAATGCTGTAGCTGGTTTTCACTGTCCCTTGGAACTGCATTCGCCGGTAGACAGACATTCGCGTTCTGCAAAAGCTTTGGTTCGTAATGGGGCAACACTGTGTATTTCTCTCTCGCAGAGCCCGGCTGCCAAATTCGAAACGTCCAGCGATTGCGCCCACAGGAAAGCTCCCAGCACGGAAAGCTGTAGCTGGTTTTCACTGTCCCTTGGAACTGCATTCGCTGCTACACAGACATCGCGTTCTGCAAAAGCTTTGTTTGGTAAAGGGGCAACACTGTGTATTTCTCTCTCCGAGAGCGCGGCTGCCAAATTCGAAACGTCCAGCGATTGCGCCCACAGGAAAGCTGCCAGCACGGAAAGCTGTAGCTGGTTTTCACTGTCCCTTGGAACTGCATTCGCTGGTAGACAGACATTCGCGTTCTGCAAAAGCTTTGGTTGGTAAAGGGGCAACACTGTGTATTTCTCTGTCGGAGAGCCCGGCTGCCAAATTCGAAACGTCCAACGATTGCGCCCACAGGAAAGCTGCCAGCACGGAAAGCTGTAGCTGGTTTTCACTGTCCCTTGGAACTGCATTCGCTGGTAGACGGACATTCGTGTTCTGCAAAAGCTTTCGTTCGTAATGAGGCAACACTGTGTATTTCTCTCTCGGAGAGCGCGGCTGCCAAATTCGAAACGTCCAGCGATTGCGCCCACAGGAAAGCTGCCAGCACGGAAAGCTGTAGCTGGTTTTCACTGTCCCTTGGAACTGCATTCGCTGCTACACAGACATTCGTATTCTGCAAAAGCTTTCGTTCGTAATGAGGCAACACTGTGTATTTCTCTCTCGCAGAGCCCGGCTGACAAATTCGAAACGTCCAGCGATTGCGCCCACAGGAAAGCTGCCAGCACGGAAAGCTGTAGCTGGTTTTCACTGTCCCTTGGAACTGCATTCGCTGGTAGACAGACATTCGCGTTCTGCAAAAGCTTTGGTTGGTAATGGGGCAATACTGTGTATTTCTCTCTGGGAGAGCCCGGCTGCCAAATTCGAAACGTCCAGCGATTGCGCCCACAGGAAAGCTGCCAGCACGGAAAGCTGTAGCTGGTTTTCACTGTCCCTTGGAACTGCATTCGCTGGTAGACAGACATTCGCGTTCTGCAAAAGCTTTGGTTGGTAAATGGGCAACACTGTGTATTTCTCTCTCGGAGAGCCCGGCTGCCAAATTCGAAACGTCCAGCGATTGCGCCCACAGGAAAGCTGCCAGCACGGAAAGCTGTAGCTGGTTTTCACTGTCCCTTGGAACTGCATTCGCTGCTACACAGACATTCGTATTCTGCAAAAGCTTTCGTTCGTAATGAGGCAACACTGTGTATTTCTCTCTCGCAGAGCCCGGCTGACAAATTCGAAACGTCCAGCGATTGCGCCCACAGGAAAGCTGCCAGCACGGAAAGCTGTAGCTGGTTTTCACTGTCCCTTGGAACTGCATTCGCTGGTAGACAGACATTCGCGTTCTGCAAAAGCTTTGGTTGGTAAAGGGGCAACACTGTGTATTTCTCTCTCGGAGAGCCCGGCTGCCAAATTCGAAACGTCCAGCGATTGCGCCCACAGGAAAGCTGCCAGCACGGAAAGCTGTAGCTGGTTTTCACTGTCCCTTGGAACTGCATTCGCTGCTACACAGACATTCGTGTTCTGCAAAAGCTTTCGTTCGTAATGAGGCAACACTGTGTATTTCTCTCTCGCAGAGCCCGGCTGCCAAATTCGAAACGTCCAGCGATTGCGCCCACAGGAAAGCTGCCAGCACGGAAAGCTGTAGCTGGTTTTCACTGTCCCTTGGAACTGCATTCGCTGGTAGGCAGACATTCGCGTTCTGCAAAAGCTTTGTTTCGTAATGGGGCAACACTGTGTATTTCTCTCTCCGAGAGCCCGGCTGCCAAATTCGAAACGTCCAGCGATTGCGCCCACAGGAAAGCTGCCAGCACGGAAAGCTGTAGCTGGTTTTCACTGTCCCTTGGAACTGCATTCGCTGGTAGACAGACATTCGCGTTCTGCAACAGGTTTCGTTCGTAAAGGGGCAACACTGTGTATTTCTCTCTCGGAGAGCCCGGCTGCCAAATTCGAAACGTCCAGCGATTGCGCCCACAGGAAAGCTGCCAGCACGGAAAGCTGTAGCTGGTTTTCACTGTCCCTTGGAACTGCATTCGCTGGTAGACAGACATTCGCGTTCTGCAAAAGCTTTGGTTCGTAATGGGGCAACACTGTGTATTTCTCTCTCGCAGAGCCCGGCTGCCAAATTCGAAACGTCCAACGATTGCGCCCACATGAAAGCTGCCAGCACGGAAAGCTGTAGCTGGTTTTCACTGTCCCTTGGAACTGCATTCGCTGCTACACAGACATTCGCGTTCTGCAAAAGCTTTCGTTCGTAATGGGGCAACACTGTGTATTTCTCTCTGGGAGAGCCCGGCTGCCAAATTCGAAACGTCCAGCGATTGCGCCCACAGGAAAGCTCCCAGCACGGAAAGCTGTAGCTGGTTTTCACTGTCCCTTGGAACTGCATTCGCTGGTAGACAGACATTCGCGTTCTGCAAAAGCTTTGTTTCGTAATGGGGCAACACTGTGTATTTCTCTCTCGGAGAGCCCGGCTGCCAAATTCGAAACGTCCAGCGATTGCGCCCACAGGAAAGCTGCCAGCACGGAAAGCTGTAGCTGGTTTTCACTGTCCCTTGGAACTGCATTCGCTGGTAGACAGACATTCGCGTTCTGCAAAAGCTTTGGTTGGTAATGGGGCAACACTGTGTATTTCTCTCTCGGAGAGCCCGGCTGCCAAATTCGAAACGTCCAGCGATTGCGCCCACAGGAAAGCTGCCAGCACGGAAAGCTGTAGCTGGTTTTCACTGTCCCTTGGAACTGCATTCGCTGGTAGACAGACATTCGCGTTCTGCAAAAGCTTTGTTTCGTAATGGGGCAACACTGTGTATTTCTCTCTCGCAGAGCCTGGCTGACAAATTCGAAACGTCCAGCGATTGCGCCCACAGGAAAGCTGCCAGCACGGAAAGCTGTAGCTGGTTTTCACTGTCCCTTGGAACTGCATTCGCTGGTAGACAGACATTCGCGTTCTGCAAAAGCTTTGTTTCGTAATGGGGCAACACTGTGTATTTCTCTCTCGGAGAGCCCGGCTGCCAAATTCGAAACGTCCAGCGATTGCGCCCACAGGAAAGCTGCCAGCACGGAAAGCTGTAGCTGGTTTTCACTGTCCCTTGGAACTGCATTCGCTGGTAGACAGACATTCGCGTTCTGCAACAGGTTTCGTTCGTAAAGGGGCAACACTGTGTATTTCTCTCTCGGAGAGCCCGGCTGCCAAATTCGAAACGTCCAGCGATTGCGCCCACAGGAAAGCTGCCAGCACGGAAAGCTGTAGCTGGTTTTCACTGTCCCTTGGAACTGCATTCGCTGGTAGACAGACATTCGCGTTCTGCAAAAGCTTTGGTTCGTAATGGGGCAACAATGTGTATTTCTCTCTCGCAGAGCCCGGCTGCCAAATTCGAAACGTCCAGCGATTGCGCCCACAGGAAAGCTCCCAGCACGGAAAGCTGTAGCTGGTTTTCACTGTCCCTTGGAACTGCATTCGCTGGTAGACAGACATTCGCGTTCTGCAAAAGCTTTGGTTGGTAATGGGGCAATACTGTGTATTTCTCTCTGGGAGAGCCCGGCTGCCAAATTCGAAACGTCCAGCGATTGCGCCCACAGGAAAGCTGCCAGCACGGAAAGCTGTAGCTGGTTTTCACTGTCCCTTGGAACTGCATTCGCTGGTAGACGGACATTCGTGTTCTGCAAAATCTTTCGTTCGTAATGAGGCAACACTGTGTATTTCTCTCTGGGAGAGCCCGGCTGCCAAATTCGAAACGTCCAGCGATTGCGCCCACAGGAAAGCTCCCAGCACGGAAAGCTGTAGCTGGTTTTCACTGTCCCTTGGAACTGCATTCGCTGGTAGACAGACATTCGCGTTCTGCAAAAGCTTTGGTTGGTAAAGGGGCAACACTGTGTATTTCTCTCTCGGAGAGCCCGGCTGCCAAATTCGAAACGTCCAGCGATTGCGCCCACAGGAAAGCTGCCAGCACGGAAAGCTGTAGCTGGTTTTCACTGTCCCTTGGAACTGCATTCGCTGCTACACAGACATTCGTGTTCTGCAAAAGCTTTCGTTCGTAATGAGGCAACACTGTGTATTTCTCTCTCGCAGAGCCCGGCTGCCAAATTCGAAACGTCCAGCGATTGCGCCCACAGGAAAGCTGCCAGCACGGAAAGCTGTAGCTGGTTTTCACTGTCCCTTGGAACTGCATTCGCTGGTAGACAGACATTCGCGTTCTGCAAAAGCTTTGTTTCGTAATGGGGCAACACTGTGTATTTCTCTCTCGGAGAGCCCGGCTGCCAAATTCGAAACGTCCAGCGATTGCGCCCACAGGAAAGCTGCCAGCACGGAAAGCTGTAGCTGGTTTTCACTGTCCCTTGGAACTGCATTCGCTGGTAGACAGACATTCGCGTTCTGCAAAAGCTTTGGTTGGTAAATGGGCAACACTGTGTATTTCTCTCTCGGAGAGCCCGGCTGCCAAATTCGAAACGTCCAGCGATTGCGCCCACAGGAAAGCTGCCAGCACGGAAAGCTGTAGCTGGTTTTCACTGTCCCTTGGAACTGCATTCGCTGGTAGACAGACATTCGCGTTCTGCAAAAGCTTTGGTTGGTAAATGGGCAACACTGTGTATTTCTCTCTCGGAGAGCCCGGCTGCCAAATTCGAAACGTCCAGCGATTGCGCCCACAGGAAAGCTGCCAGCACGGAAAGCTGTAGCTGGTTTTCACTGTCCCTTGGAACTGCATTCGCTGGTAGACAGACATTCGCGTTCTGCAAAAGCTTTGTTTCGTAATGGGGCAACACTGTGTATTTCTCTCTCGCAGAGCCCGGCTGACAAATTCGAAACGTCCAGCGATTGCGCCCACAGGAAAGCTGCCAGCACGGAAAGCTGTAGCTGATTTTCACTGTCCCTTGGAACTGCATTCGCTGGTAGACAGACATTCGCGTTCTGCAAAAGCTTTGTTTCGTAATGGGGCAACACTGTGTATTTCTCTCTCGGAGAGCCCGGCTGCCAAATTCGAAACGTCCAGCGATTGCGCCCACAGGAAAGCTGCCAGCACGGAAAGCTGTAGCTGGTTTTCACTGTCCCTTGGAACTGCATTCGCTGGTAGACAGACATTCGCGTTCTGCAACAGGTTTCGTTCGTAAAGGGGCAACACTGTGTATTTCTCTCTCGGAGAGCCCGGCTGCCAAATTCGAAACGTCCAGCGATTGCGCCCACAGGAAAGCTGCCAGCACGGAAAGCTGTAGCTGGTTTTCACTGTCCCTTGGAACTGCATTCGCTGGTAGACAGACATTCGCGTTCTGCAAAAGCTTTGGTTCGTAATGGGGCAACACTGTGTATTTCTCTCTCGCAGAGCCCGGCTGCCAAATTCGAAACGTCCAGCGATTGCGCCCACAGGAAAGCTGCCAGCACGGAAAGCTGTAGCTGGTTTTCACTGTCCCTTGGAACTGCATTCGCTGCTACACAGACATCGCGTTCTGCAAAAGCTTTGTTTGGTAAAGGGGCAACACTGTGTATTTCTCTCTCCGAGAGCGCGACTGCCAAATTCGAAACGTCCAGCGATTGCGCCCACAGGAAAGCTCCCAGCACGGAAAGCTGTACCTGGTTTTCACTGTCCCTTGGAACTGCATTCGCTGGTAGACAGACATTCGCGTTCTGCAAAAGCTTTGGTTGGTAAAGGGGCAACACTGTGTATTTCTCTCTCGGAGAGCCCGGCTGCCAAATTCGAAACGTCCAACGATTGCGCCCACATGAAAGCTGCCAGCACGGAAAGCTGTAGCTGGTTTTCACTGTCCCTTGGAACTGCATTCGCTGGTAGACAGACATTCGCGTTCTGCAAAAGCTTTGGTTGGTAATGGGGCAATACTGTGTATTTCTCTCTGGGAGAGCCCGGCTGCCAAATTCGAAACGTCCAGCGATTGCGCCCACAGGAAAGCTGCCAGCACGGAAAGCTGTAGCTGGTTTTCACTGTCCCTTGGAACTGCATTCGCTGGTAGACGGACATTCGTGTTCTGCAAAAGCTTTCGTTCGTAATGAGGCAACACTGTGTATTTCTCTCTCGGAGAGCGCGGCTGCCAAATTCGAAACGTCCAGCGATTGCGCCCACAGGAAAGCTGCCAGCACGGAAAGCTGTAGCTGGTTTTCACTGTCCCTTGGAACTGCATTCGCTGCTACACAGACATTCGCGTTCTGCAAAAGCTTTGGTTGGTAAAGGGGCAACACTGTGTATTTCTCTGTCGGAGAGCCCGGCTGCCAAATTCGAAACGTCCAACGATTGCGCCCACATGAAAGCTGCCAGCACGGAAAGCTGTAGCTGGTTTTCACTGTCCCTTGGAACTGCATTCGCTGGTAGACAGACATTCGCGTTCTGCAAAAGCTTTCGTTCGTAATGAGGCAACACTGTGTATTTCTCTCTCGGAGAGCCCGGCTGTCAAATTCGAAACGTCCAGCGATTGCGCCCACAGGAAAGCTGCCAGCACGGAAAGCTGTAGCTGGTTTTCACTGTCCCTTGGAACTGCATTCGCTGCTACACAGACATTCGTATTCTGCAAAAGCTTTCGTTCGTAATGAGGCAACACTGTGTATTTCTCTCTCGCAGAGCCCGGCTGACAAATTCGAAACGTCCAGCGATTGCGCCCACAGGAAAGCTGCCAGCACGGAAAGCTGTAGCTGGTTTTCACTGTCCCTTGGAACTGCATTCGCTGGTAGACAGACATTCGCGTTCTGCAAAAGCTTTGGTTGGTAAAGGGGCAACACTGTGTATTTCTCTCTCGGAGAGCGCGGCTGCCAAATTCGAAACGTCCAGCGATTGCGCCCACAGGAAAGCTGCCAGCACGGAAAGCTGTAGCTGGTTTTCACTGTCCCTTGGAACTGCATTCGCTGCTACACAGACATTCGTGTTCTGCAAAAGCTTTCGTTCGTAATGAGGCAACACTGTGTATTTCTCTCTCGCAGAGCCCGGCTGACAAATTCGAAACGTCCAGCGATTGCGCCCACAGGAAAGCTGCCAGCACGGAAAGCTGTAGCTGGTTTTCACTGTCCCTTGGAACTGCATTCGCTGGTAGACAGACATTCGCGTTCTGCAAAAGCTTTGTTTCGTAATGGGGCAACACTGTGTATTTCTCTCTCGGAGAGCCCGGCTGCCAAATTCGAAACGTCCAGCGATTGCGCCCACAGGAAAGCTGCCAGCACGGAAAGCTGTAGCTGGTTTTCACTGTCCCTTGGAACTGCATTCGCTGGTAGACAGACATTCGCGTTCTGCAACAGGTTTCGTTCGTAAAGGGGCAACACTGTGTATTTCTCTCTCGGAGAGCCCGGCTGCCAAATTCGAAACGTCCAGCGATTGCGCCCACAGGAAAGCTCCCAGCACGGAAAGCTGTAGCTGGTTTTCACTGTCCCTTGGAACTGCATTCGCTGGTAGACAGACATTCGCGTTCTGCAAAAGCTTTGTTTCGTAATGGGGCAACACTGTGTATTTCTCTCTCGCAGAGCCCGGCTGCCAAATTCGAAACGTCCAGCGATTGCGCCCACAGGAAAGCTCCCAGCACGGAAAGCTGTAGCTGGTTTTCACTGTCCCTTGGAACTGCATTCGCTGGTAGACGGACATTCGTGTTCTGCAAAAGCTTTCGTTCGTAATGAGGCAACACTGTGTATTTCTCTCTCGGAGAGCGCGGCTGCCAAATTCGAAACGTCCAGCGATTGCGCCCACAGGAAAGCTCCCAGCACGGAAAGCTGTAGCTGGTTTTCACTGTCCCTTGGAACTGCATTCGCTGCTACACAGACATTCGCGTTCTGCAAAAGCTTTGGTTGGTAAAGGGGCAACACTGTGTATTTCTCTGTCGGAGAGCCCGGCTGCCAAATTCGAAACGTCCAACGATTGCGCCCACATGAAAGCTGCCAGCACGGAAAGCTGTAGCTGGTTTTCACTGTCCCGTGGAACTGCATTCGCTGCTACACAGACATTCGCGTTCTGCAAAAGCTTTGGTTCGTAATGGGGCAACACTGTGTATTTCTCTCTCGGAGAGCCCGGCTGCCAAATTCGAAACGTCCAGCGATTGCGCCCACAGGAAAGCTGCCAGCACGGAAAGCTGTAGCTGGTTTTCACTGTCCCTTGGAACTGCATTCGCTGGTAGACAGACATTCGCGTTCTGCAACAGCTTTCGTTCGTAATGGGGCAACACTGTGTATTTCTCTCTGGGAGAGCCCGGCTGCCAAATTCGAAACGTCCAGCGATTGCGCCCACAGGAAAGCTCCCAGCACGGAAAGCTGTAGCTGGTTTTCACTGTCCCTTGGAACTGCATTCGCTGGTAGACAGACATTCGCGTTCTGCAACAGGTTTCGTTCGTAAAGGGGCAACACTGTGTATTTCTCTCTCGGAGAGCCCGGCTGCCAAATTCGAAACGTCCAGCGATTGCGCCCACAGGAAAGCTGCCAGCACGGAAAGCTGTAGCTGGTTTTCACTGTCCCTTGGAACTGCATTCGCTGGTAGACAGACATTCGCGTTCTGCAAAAGCTTTGGTTCGTAATGGGGCAACACTGTGTATTTCTCTCTCGGAGAGCGCGGCTGCCAAATTCGAAACGTCCAGCGATTGCGCCCACAGGAAAGCTCCCAGCACGGAAAGCTGTAGCTGGTTTTCACTGTCCCTTGGAACTGCATTCGCTGCTACACAGACATTCGCGTTCTGCAAAAGCTTTCGTTCGTAATGAGGCAACACTGTGTATTTCTCTCTCGCAGAGCCCGGCTGACAAATTCGAAACGTCCAGCGATTGCGCCCACAGGAAAGCTGCCAGCACGGAAAGCTGTAGCTGGTTTTCACTGTCCCTTGGAACTGCATTCGCTGGTAGACAGACATTCGCGTTCTGCAAAAGCTTTGGTTCGTAATGGGGCAACACTGTGTATTTCTCTCTCGGAGAGCGCGGCTGCCAAATTCGAAACGTCCAGCGATTGCGCCCACAGGAAAGCTCCCAGCACGGAAAGCTGTAGCTGGTTTTCACTGTCCCTTGGAACTGCATTCGCTGCTACACAGACATTCGCGTTCTGCAAAAGCTTTCGTTCGTAATGAGGCAACACTGTGTATTTCTCTCTCGCAAAGCCCGGCTGACAAATTCGAAACGTCCAGCGATTGCGCCCACAGGAAAGCTGCCAGCACGGAAAGCTGTAGCTGGTTTTCACTGTCCTTTGGAACTGCATTCGCTGGTAGACAGACATTCGCGTTCTGCAAAAGCTTTGTTTCGTAATGGGGCAACACTGTGTATTTCTCTCTCGGAGAGCCCGGCTGCCAAATTCGAAACGTCCAGCGATTGCGCCCACAGGAAAGCTCCCAGCACGGAAAGCTGTAGCTGGTTTTTACTGTCCCTTGGAACTGCATTCGCTGGTAGACAGACATTCGCGTTCTGCAAAAGCTTTGGTTGGTAAAGGGGCAACACTGTGTATTTCTCTCTCGGAGAGCCCGGCTGCCAAATTCGAAACGTCCAGCGATTGCGCCCACAGGAAAGCTCCCAGCACGGAAAGCTGTAGCTGGTTTTCACTGTCCCTTGGAACTGCATTCGCTGGTAGACAGACATTCGCGTTCTGCAAAAGCTTTGGTTGGTAATGGGGCAATACTGTGTATTTCTCTCTGGGAGAGCGCGGCTGCCAAATTCGAAACGTCCAGCGATTGCGCCCACAGGAAAGCTGCCAGCACGGAAAGCTGTAGCTGGTTTTCACTGTCCCTTGGAACTGCATTCGCTGCTACACAGACATTCGCGTTCTGCAAAAGCTTTCGTTCGTAATGAGGCAACACTGTGTATTTCTCTCTCGCAGAGCCCGGCTGACAAATTCGAAACGTCCAGGGATTGCGCCCACAGGAAAGCTGCCAGCACGGAAAGCTGTAGCTGGTTTTCACTGTCCCTTGGAACTGCATTCGCTGGTAGACAGACATTCGCGTTCTGCAACAGGTTTCGTTCGTAAAGGGGCAACACTGTGTATTTCTCTCTCGGAGAGCCCGGCTGCCAAATTCGAAACGTCCAGCGATTGCGCCCACAGGAAAGCTGCCAGCACGGAAAGCTGTAGCTGGTTTTCACTGTCCCTTGGAACTGCATTCGCTGGTAGACAGACATTCGCGTTCTGCAAAAGCTTTGGTTCGTAATGGGGCAACACTGTGTATTTCTCTCTCGCAGAGCCCGGCTGCCAAATTCGAAACGTCCAGCGATTGCGCCCACAGGAAAGCTCCCAGCACGGAAAGCTGTAGCTGGTTTTCACTGTCCCTTGGAACTGCATTCGCTGCTACACAGACATTCGCGTTCTGCAAAAGCTTTGTTTGGTAAAGGGGCAACACTGTGTATTTCTCTCTCGGAGAGCGCGGCTGCCAAATTCGAAACGTCCAGCGATTGCGCCCACAGGAAAGCTCCCAGCACGGAAAGCTGTAGCTGGTTTTCACTGTCCCTTGGAACTGCATTCGCTGCTACACAGACATTCGCGTTCTGCAAAAGCTTTGGTTGGTAAAGGGGCAACACTGTGTATTTCTCTGTCGGAGAGCGCGGCTGCCAAATTCGAAACGTCCAACGATTGCGCCCACATGAAAGCTGCCAGCACGGAAAGCTGTAGCTGGTTTTCACTGTCCCTTGGAACTGCATTCGCTGGTAGACAGACATTCGCGTTCTGCAAAAGCTTTCGTTCGTAATGGGGCAACACTGTGTATGTCTCTCTGGGAGAGCCCGGCTGCCAAATTCGAAACGTCCAGCGATTGCGCCCACAGGAAAGCTGCCAGCACGGAAAGCTGTAGCTGGTTTTCACTGTCCCTTGGAACTGCATTCGCTGGTAGACAGACATTCGCGTTCTGCAAAAGCTTTGGTTGGTAATGGGGCAATACTGTGTATTTCTCTCTGGGAGAGCCCGGCTGCCAAATTCGAAACGTCCAGCGATTGCGCCCACAGGAAAGCTGCCAGCACGGAAAGCTGTAGCTGGTTTTCACTGTCCCTTGGAACTGCATTCGCTGCTACACAGACATTCGTGTTCTGCAAAAGCTTTCGTTCGTAATGAGGCAACACTGTGTATTTCTCTCTCGCAGAGCCCGGCTGACAAATTCGAAACGTCCAGCGATTGCGCCCACAGGAAAGCTGCCAGCACGGAAAGCTGTAGCTGGTTTTCACTGTCCTTTGGAACTGCATTCGCTGGTAGACAGACATTCGCGTTCTGCAAAAGCTTTCGTTCGTAATGGGGCAACACTGTGTATGTCTGTCTGGGAGAGCCCGGCTGCCAAATTCGAAACGTCCAGCGATTGCGCCCACAGGAAAGCTCCCAGCACGGAAAGCTGTAGCTGGTTTTCACTGTCCCTTGGAACTGCATTCGCTGGTAGACAGACATTCGCGTTCTGCAACAGGTTTCGTTCGTAAAGGGGCAACACTGTGTATTTCTCTCTCGGAGAGCCCGGCTGCCAAATTCGAAACGTCCAGCGATTGCGCCCACAGGAAAGCTCCCAGCACGGAAAGCTGTAGCTGGTTTTCACTGTCCCTTGGAACTGCATTCGCTGGTAGACAGACATTCGCGTTCTGCAAAAGCTTTGGTTGGTAATGGGGCAATACTGTGTATTTCTCTCTGGGAGAGCCCGGCTGCCAAATTCGAAACGTCCAGCGATTGCGCCCACAGGAAAGCTCCCAGCACGGAAAGCTGTAGCTGGTTTTCACTGTCCCTTGGAACTGCATTCGCTGGTAGACGGACATTCGTGTTCTGCAACAGCTTTCGTTCGTAATGAGGCAACACTGTGTATTTCTCTCTCGGAGAGCGCGGCTGCCAAATTCGAAACGTCCAGCGATTGCGCCCACAGGAAAGCTGCCAGCACGGAAAGCTGTAGCTGGTTTTCACTGTCCCTTGGAACTGCATTCGCTGCTACACAGACATTCGCGTTCTGCAAAAGCTTTGGTTGGTAAAGGGGCAACACTGTGTATTTCTCTGTCGGAGAGCCCGGCTGCCAAATTCGAAACGTCCAACGATTGCGCCCACATGAAAGCTGCCAGCACGGAAAGCTGTAGCTGGTTTTCACTGTCCCTTGGAACTGCATTCGCTGGTAGACAGACATTCGCGTTCTGCAAAAGCTTTCGTTCGTAATGAGGCAACACTGTGTATTTCTCTCTCGGAGAGCCCGGCTGTCAAATTCGAAACGTCCAGCGATTGCGCCCACAGGAAAGCTGCCAGCACGGAAAGCTGTAGCTGGTTTTCACTGTCCCTTGGAACTGCATTCGCTGGTAGACAGACATTCGCGTTCTGCAAAAGCTTTGGTTGGTAATGGGGCAATACTGTGTATTTCTCTCTGGGAGAGCCCGGCTGCCAAATTCGAAACGTCCAGCGATTGCGCCCACAGGAAAGCTCCCAGCACGGAAAGCTGTAGCTGGTTTTCACTGTCCCTTGGAACTGCATTCGCTGGTAGACAGACATTCGCGTTCTGCAAAAGCTTTGGTTGGTAAATGGGCAACACTGTGTATTTCTCTCTCGGAGAGCCCGGCTGCCAAATTCGAAACGTCCAGCGATTGCGCCCACAGGAAAGCTGCCAGCACGGAAAGCTGTAGCTGGTTTTCACTGTCCCTTGGAACTGCATTCGCTGGTAGACAGACATTCGCGTTCTGCAAAAGCTTTGGTTGGTAATGGGGCAATACTGTGTATTTCTCTCTGGGAGAGCCCGGCTGCCAAATTCGAAACGTCCAGCGATTGCGCCCACAGGAAAGCTCCCAGCACGGAAAGCTGTAGCTGGTTTTCACTGTCCCTTGGAACTGCATTCGCTGGTAGACGGACATTCGTGTTCTGCAAAAGCTTTCGTTCGTAATGAGGCAACACTGTGTATTTCTCTCTCGGAGAGCGCGGCTGCCAAATTCGAAACGTCCAGCGATTGCGCCCACAGGAAAGCTGCCAGCACGGAAAGCTGTAGCTGGTTTTCACTGTCCCTTGGAACTGCATTCGCTGCTACACAGACATTCGCGTTCTGCAAAAGCTTTGGTTGGTAAAGGGGCAACACTGTGTATTTCTCTGTCGGAGAGCCCGGCTGCCAAATTCGAAACGTCCAACGATTGCGCCCACATGAAAGCTGCCAGCACGGAAAGCTGTAGCTGGTTTTCACTGTCCCTTGGAACTGCATTCGCTGGTAGACAGACATTCGCGTTCTGCAAAAGCTTTCGTTCGTAATGGGGCAACACTGTGTATTTCTCTCTGGGAGAGCCCGGCTGCCAAATTCGAAACGTCCAGCGATTGCGCCCACATGAAAGCTGCCAGCACGGAAAGCTGTAGCTGGTTTTCACTGTCCCTTGGAACTGCATTCGCTGGTAGACAGACATTCGCGTTCTGCAAAAGCTTTGGTTGGTAAAGGGGCAACACTGTGTATTTCTCTCTCGGAGAGCCCGGCTGCCAAATTCGAAACGTCCAGCGATTGCGCCCACAGGAAAGCTGCCAGCACTGAAAGCTGTAGCTGGTTTTCACTGTCCCTTGGAACTGCATTCGCTGGTAGACAGACATTCGCGTTCTGCAAAAGCTTTGGTTGGTAATGGGGCAATACTGTGTATTTCTCTCTGGGAGAGCCCGGCTGCCAAATTCGAAACGTCCAGCGATTGCGCCCACAGGAAAGCTCCCAGCACGGAAAGCTGTAGCTGGTTTTCACTGTCCCTTGGAACTGCATTCGCTGGTAGATAGACATTCGAATTCTGCAAAAGCTTTCGTTCGTAATGAGGCAACACTGTGTATTTCTCTCTCGCAGAGCCCAGCTGACAAATTCGAAACGTCCAGCGATTGCGCCCACAGGAAAGCTGCCAGCACGGAAAGCTGTAGCTGGTTTTCACTGTCCCTTGGAACTGCATTCGCTGGTAGACAGACATTCGCGTTCTGCAAAAGCTTTGTTTCGTAATGGGGCAACACTGTGTATTTCTCTCTCGGAGAGCGCGGCTGCCAAATTCGAAACGTCCAGCGATTGCGCCCACAGGAAAGCTCCCAGCACGGAAAGCTGTAGCTGGTTTTCACTGTCCCTTGGAACTGCATTCGCTGCTACACAGACATTCGCGTTCTGCAAAAGCTTTGGTTGGTAAAGGGGCAACACTGTGTAGTTCTCTGTCGGAGAGTCCGGCTGCCAAATTCGAAACGTCCAACGATTGCGCCCACATGAAAGCTGCCAGCACGGAAAGCTGTAGCTGGTTTTCACTGTCCCTTGGAACTGCATTCGCTGCTACACAGACATTCGCGTTCTGCAAAAGCTTTCGTTCGTAATGGGGCAACACTGTGTATTTCTCTCTGGGAGAGCCCGGCTGCCAAATTCGAAACGTCCAGCGATTGCGCCCACAGGAAAGCTCCCAGCACGGAAAGCTGTAGCTGGTTTTCACTGTCCCTTGGAACTGCATTCGCTGGTAGACAGACATTCGCGTTCTGCAAAAGCTTTGTTTCGTAATGGGGCAACACTGTGTATTTCTCTCTCGGAGAGCCCGGCTGCCAAATTCGAAACGTCCAGCGATTGCGCCCACAGGAAAGCTGCCAGCACGGAAAGCTGTAGCTGGTTTTCACTGTCCCTTGGAACTGCATTCGCTGGTAGACAGACATTCGCGTTCTGCAAAAGCTTTGGTTGGTAATGGGGCAACACTGTGTATTTCTCTCTCGGAGAGCCCGGCTGCCAAATTCGAAACGTCCAGCGATTGCGCCCACAGGAAAGCTGCCAGCACGGAAAGCTGTAGCTGGTTTTCACTGTCCCTTGGAACTGCATTCGCTGGTAGACAGACATTCGCGTTCTGCAAAAGCTTTGTTTCGTAATGGGGCAACACTGTGTATTTCTCTCTCGCAGAGCCCGGCTGACAAATTCGAAACGTCCAGCGATTGCGCCCACAGGAAAGCTGCCAGCACGGAAAGCTGTAGCTGGTTTTCACTGTCCCTTGGAACTGCATTCGCTGGTAGACAGACATTCGCGTTCTGCAAAAGCTTTGTTTCGTAAAGGGGCAACACTGTGTATTTCTCTCTCGGAGAGCCCGGCTGCCAAATTCGAAACGTCCAGCGATTGCGCCCACAGGAAAGCTGCCAGCACGGAAAGCTGTAGCTGGTTTTCACTGTCCCTTGGAACTGCATTCGCTGGTAGACAGACATTCGCGTTCTGCAAAAGCTTTGGTTCGTAATGGGGCAACAATGTGTATTTCTCTCTCGCAGAGCCCGGCTGCCAAATTCGAAACGTCCAGCGATTGCGCCCACAGGAAAGCTCCCAGCACGGAAAGCTGTAGCTGGTTTTCACTGTCCCTTGGAACTGCATTCGCTGCTACACAAACATCGCGTTCTGCAAAAGCTTTGTTTGGTAAAGGGGCAACACTGTGTATTTCTCTCTCCGAGAGCGCGGCTGCCAAATTCGAAACGTCCAGCGATTGCGCCCACAGGAAAGCTCCCAGCACGGAAAGCTGTACCTGGTTTTCACTGTCCCTTGGAACTGCATTCGCTGCTACACAGACATTCGCGTTCTGCAAAAGCTTTGGTTGGTAAAGGGGCAACACTGTGTATTTCTCTGTCGGAGAGCGCGGCTGCCAAATTCGAAACGTCCAACGATTGCGCCCACATGAAAGCTGCCAGCACGGAAAGCTGTAGCTGGTTTTCACTGTCCCTTGGAACTGCATTCGCTGGTAGACAGACATTCGCGTTCTGCAAAAGCTTTCGTTCGTAATGGGGCAACACTGTGTATGTCTCTCTGGGAGAGCCCGGCTGCCAAATTCGAAACGTCCAGCGATTGCGCCCACAGGAAAGCTGCCAGCACGGAAAGCTGTAGCTGGTTTTCACTGTCCCTTGGAACTGCATTCGCTGGTAGACAGACATTCGCGTTCTGCAAAAGCTTTGGTTGGTAATGGGGCAATACTGTGTATTTCTCTCTGGGAGAGCCCGGCTGCCAAATTCGAAACGTCCAGCGATTGCGCCCACAGGAAAGCTGCCAGCACGGAAAGCTGTAGCTGGTTTTCACTGTCCCTTGGAACTGCATTCGCTGCTACACAGACATTCGTGTTCTGCAAAAGCTTTCGTTCGTAATGAGGCAACACTGTGTATTTCTCTCTCGCAGAGCCCGGCTGACAAATTCGAAACGTCCAGCGATTGCGCCCACAGGAAAGCTGCCAGCACGGAAAGCTGTAGCTGGTTTTCACTGTCCTTTGGAACTGCATTCGCTGGTAGACAGACATTCGCGTTCTGCAAAAGCTTTCGTTCGTAATGGGGCAACACTGTGTATGTCTGTCTGGGAGAGCCCGGCTGCCAAATTCGAAACGTCCAGCGATTGCGCCCACAGGAAAGCTCCCAGCACGGAAAGCTGTAGCTGGTTTTCACTGTCCCTTGGAACTGCATTCGCTGGTAGACAGACATTCGCGTTCTGCAACAGGTTTCGTTCGTAAAGGGGCAACACTGTGTATTTCTCTCTCGGAGAGCCCGGCTGCCAAATTCGAAACGTCCAGCGATTGCGCCCACAGGAAAGCTCCCAGCACGGAAAGCTGTAGCTGGTTTTCACTGTCCCTTGGAACTGCATTCGCTGGTAGACAGACATTCGCGTTCTGCAAAAGCTTTGGTTGGTAATGGGGCAATACTGTGTATTTCTCTCTGGGAGAGCCCGGCTGCCAAATTCGAAACGTCCAGCGATTGCGCCCACAGGAAAGCTCCCAGCACGGAAAGCTGTAGCTGGTTTTCACTGTCCCTTGGAACTGCATTCGCTGGTAGACGGACATTCGTGTTCTGCAACAGCTTTCGTTCGTAATGAGGCAACACTGTGTATTTCTCTCTCGGAGAGCGCGGCTGCCAAATTCGAAACGTCCAGCGATTGCGCCCACAGGAAAGCTGCCAGCACGGAAAGCTGTAGCTGGTTTTCACTGTCCCTTGGAACTGCATTCGCTGCTACACAGACATTCGCGTTCTGCAAAAGCTTTGGTTGGTAAAGGGGCAACACTGTGTATTTCTCTGTCGGAGAGCCCGGCTGCCAAATTCGAAACGTCCAACGATTGCGCCCACATGAAAGCTGCCAGCACGGAAAGCTGTAGCTGGTTTTCACTGTCCCTTGGAACTGCATTCGCTGGTAGACAGACATTCGCGTTCTGCAAAAGCTTTCGTTCGTAATGAGGCAACACTGTGTATTTCTCTCTCGGAGAGCCCGGCTGTCAAATTCGAAACGTCCAGCGATTGCGCCCACAGGAAAGCTGCCAGCACGGAAAGCTGTAGCTGGTTTTCACTGTCCCTTGGAACTGCATTCGCTGGTAGACAGACATTCGCGTTCTGCAAAAGCTTTGGTTGGTAATGGGGCAATACTGTGTATTTCTCTCTGGGAGAGCCCGGCTGCCAAATTCGAAACGTCCAGCGATTGCGCCCACAGGAAAGCTCCCAGCACGGAAAGCTGTAGCTGGTTTTCACTGTCCCTTGGAACTGCATTCGCTGGTAGACAGACATTCGCGTTCTGCAAAAGCTTTGGTTGGTAAATGGGCAACACTGTGTATTTCTCTCTCGGAGAGCCCGGCTGCCAAATTCGAAACGTCCAGCGATTGCGCCCACAGGAAAGCTGCCAGCACGGAAAGCTGTAGCTGGTTTTCACTGTCCCTTGGAACTGCATTCGCTGGTAGACAGACATTCGCGTTCTGCAAAAGCTTTGGTTGGTAATGGGGCAATACTGTGTATTTCTCTCTGGGAGAGCCCGGCTGCCAAATTCGAAACGTCCAGCGATTGCGCCCACAGGAAAGCTCCCAGCACGGAAAGCTGTAGCTGGTTTTCACTGTCCCTTGGAACTGCATTCGCTGGTAGACGGACATTCGTGTTCTGCAAAAGCTTTCGTTCGTAATGAGGCAACACTGTGTATTTCTCTCTCGGAGAGCGCGGCTGCCAAATTCGAAACGTCCAGCGATTGCGCCCACAGGAAAGCTCCCAGCACGGAAAGCTGTAGCTGGTTTTCACTGTCCCTTGGAACTGCATTCGCTGCTACACAGACATTCGCGTTCTGCAAAAGCTTTGGTTGGTAAAGGGGCAACACTGTGTATTTCTCTGTCGGAGAGCCCGGCTGCCAAATTCGAAACGTCCAACGATTGCGCCCACATGAAAGCTGCCAGCACGGAAAGCTGTAGCTGGTTTTCACTGTCCCTTGGAACTGCATTCGCTGGTAGACAGACATTCGCGTTCTGCAAAAGCTTTCGTTCGTAATGGGGCAACACTGTGTATTTCTCTCTGGGAGAGCCCGGCTGCCAAATTCGAAACGTCCAGCGATTGCGCCCACATGAAAGCTGCCAGCACGGAAAGCTGTAGCTGGTTTTCACTGTCCCTTGGAACTGCATTCGCTGGTAGACAGACATTCGCGTTCTGCAAAAGCTTTGGTTGGTAAAGGGGCAACACTGTGTATTTCTCTCTCGGAGAGCCCGGCTGCCAAATTCGAAACGTCCAGCGATTGCGCCCACAGGAAAGCTGCCAGCACTGAAAGCTGTAGCTGGTTTTCACTGTCCCTTGGAACTGCATTCGCTGGTAGACAGACATTCGCGTTCTGCAAAAGCTTTGGTTGGTAATGGGGCAATACTGTGTATTTCTCTCTGGGAGAGCCCGGCTGCCAAATTCGAAACGTCCAGCGATTGCGCCCACAGGAAAGCTCCCAGCACGGAAAGCTGTAGCTGGTTTTCACTGTCCCTTGGAACTGCATTCGCTGGTAGATAGACATTCGAATTCTGCAAAAGCTTTCGTTCGTAATGAGGCAACACTGTGTATTTCTCTCTCGCAGAGCCCAGCTGACAAATTCGAAACGTCCAGCGATTGCGCCCACAGGAAAGCTGCCAGCACGGAAAGCTGTAGCTGGTTTTCACTGTCCCTTGGAACTGCATTCGCTGGTAGACAGACATTCGCGTTCTGCAAAAGCTTTGTTTCGTAATGGGGCAACACTGTGTATTTCTCTCTCGGAGAGCGCGGCTGCCAAATTCGAAACGTCCAGCGATTGCGCCCACAGGAAAGCTCCCAGCACGGAAAGCTGTAGCTGGTTTTCACTGTCCCTTGGAACTGCATTCGCTGCTACACAGACATTCGCGTTCTGCAAAAGCTTTGGTTGGTAAAGGGGCAACACTGTGTAGTTCTCTGTCGGAGAGTCCGGCTGCCAAATTCGAAACGTCCAACGATTGCGCCCACATGAAAGCTGCCAGCACGGAAAGCTGTAGCTGGTTTTCACTGTCCCTTGGAACTGCATTCGCTGCTACACAGACATTCGCGTTCTGCAAAAGCTTTCGTTCGTAATGGGGCAACACTGTGTATTTCTCTCTGGGAGAGCCCGGCTGCCAAATTCGAAACGTCCAGCGATTGCGCCCACAGGAAAGCTCCCAGCACGGAAAGCTGTAGCTGGTTTTCACTGTCCCTTGGAACTGCATTCGCTGGTAGACAGACATTCGCGTTCTGCAAAAGCTTTGTTTCGTAATGGGGCAACACTGTGTATTTCTCTCTCGGAGAGCCCGGCTGCCAAATTCGAAACGTCCAGCGATTGCGCCCACAGGAAAGCTGCCAGCACGGAAAGCTGTAGCTGGTTTTCACTGTCCCTTGGAACTGCATTCGCTGGTAGACAGACATTCGCGTTCTGCAAAAGCTTTGGTTGGTAATGGGGCAACACTGTGTATTTCTCTCTCGGAGAGCCCGGCTGCCAAATTCGAAACGTCCAGCGATTGCGCCCACAGGAAAGCTGCCAGCACGGAAAGCTGTAGCTGGTTTTCACTGTCCCTTGGAACTGCATTCGCTGGTAGACAGACATTCGCGTTCTGCAAAAGCTTTGTTTCGTAATGGGGCAACACTGTGTATTTCTCTCTCGCAGAGCCCGGCTGACAAATTCGAAACGTCCAGCGATTGCGCCCACAGGAAAGCTGCCAGCACGGAAAGCTGTAGCTGGTTTTCACTGTCCCTTGGAACTGCATTCGCTGGTAGACAGACATTCGCGTTCTGCAAAAGCTTTGTTTCGTAAAGGGGCAACACTGTGTATTTCTCTCTCGGAGAGCCCGGCTGCCAAATTCGAAACGTCCAGCGATTGCGCCCACAGGAAAGCTGCCAGCACGGAAAGCTGTAGCTGGTTTTCACTGTCCCTTGGAACTGCATTCGCTGGTAGACAGACATTCGCGTTCTGCAAAAGCTTTGGTTCGTAATGGGGCAACAATGTGTATTTCTCTCTCGCAGAGCCCGGCTGCCAAATTCGAAACGTCCAGCGATTGCGCCCACAGGAAAGCTCCCAGCACGGAAAGCTGTAGCTGGTTTTCACTGTCCCTTGGAACTGCATTCGCTGCTACACAAACATCGCGTTCTGCAAAAGCTTTGTTTGGTAAAGGGGCAACACTGTGTATTTCTCTCTCCGAGAGCGCGGCTGCCAAATTCGAAACGTCCAGCGATTGCGCCCACAGGAAAGCTCCCAGCACGGAAAGCTGTACCTGGTTTTCACTGTCCCTTGGAACTGCATTCGCTGCTACACAGACATTCGCGTTCTGCAAAAGCTTTGGTTGGTAAAGGGGCAACACTGTGTATTTCTCTCTCGGAGAGCGCGGCTGCCAAATTCGAAACGTCCAACGATTGCGCCCACATGAAAGCTGCCAGCACGGAAAGCTGTAGCTGGTTTTCACTGTCCCTTGGAACTGCATTCGCTGGTAGACAGACATTCGCGTTCTGCAAAAGCTTTCGTTCGTAATGGGGCAACACTGTGTATGTCTCTCTGGGAGAGCCCGGCTGCCAAATTCGAAACGTCCAGCGATTGCGCCCACAGGAAAGCTGCCAGCACGGAAAGCTGTAGCTGGTTTTCACTGTCCCTTGGAACTGCATTCGCTGGTAGACAGACATTCGCGTTCTGCAAAAGCTTTGGTTGGTAATGGGGCAATACTGTGTATTTCTCTCTGGGAGAGCCCGGCTGCCAAATTCGAAACGTCCAGCGATTGCGCCCACAGGAAAGCTGCCAGCACGGAAAGCTGTAGCTGGTTTTCACTGTCCCTTGGAACTGCATTCGCTGCTACACAGACATTCGTGTTCTGCAAAAGCTTTCGTTCGTAATGAGGCAACACTGTGTATTTCTCTCTCGCAGAGCCCGGCTGACAAATTCGAAACGTCCAGCGATTGCGCCCACAGGAAAGCTGCCAGCACGGAAAGCTGTAGCTGGTTTTCACTGTCCTTTGGAACTGCATTCGCTGGTAGACAGACATTCGCGTTCTGCAAAAGCTTTCGTTCGTAATGGGGCAACACTGTGTATGTCTGTCTGGGAGAGCCCGGCTGCCAAATTCGAAACGTCCAGCGATTGCGCCCACAGGAAAGCTCCCAGCACGGAAAGCTGTAGCTGGTTTTCACTGTCCCTTGGAACTGCATTCGCTGGTAGACAGACATTCGCGTTCTGCAACAGGTTTCGTTCGTAAAGGGGCAACACTGTGTATTTCTCTCTCGGAGAGCCCGGCTGCCAAATTCGAAACGTCCAGCGATTGCGCCCACAGGAAAGCTCCCAGCACGGAAAGCTGTAGCTGGTTTTCACTGTCCCTTGGAACTGCATTCGCTGGTAGACAGACATTCGCGTTCTGCAAAAGCTTTGGTTGGTAATGGGGCAATACTGTGTATTTCTCTCTGGGAGAGCCCGGCTGCCAAATTCGAAACGTCCAGCGATTGCGCCCACAGGAAAGCTCCCAGCACGGAAAGCTGTAGCTGGTTTTCACTGTCCCTTGGAACTGCATTCGCTGGTAGACGGACATTCGTGTTCTGCAACAGCTTTCGTTCGTAATGAGGCAACACTGTGTATTTCTCTCTCGGAGAGCGCGGCTGCCAAATTCGAAACGTCCAGCGATTGCGCCCACAGGAAAGCTGCCAGCACGGAAAGCTGTAGCTGGTTTTCACTGTCCCTTGGAACTGCATTCGCTGCTACACAGACATTCGCGTTCTGCAAAAGCTTTGGTTGGTAAAGGGGCAACACTGTGTATTTCTCTGTCGGAGAGCCCGGCTGCCAAATTCGAAACGTCCAACGATTGCGCCCACATGAAAGCTGCCAGCACGGAAAGCTGTAGCTGGTTTTCACTGTCCCTTGGAACTGCATTCGCTGGTAGACAGACATTCGCGTTCTGCAAAAGCTTTCGTTCGTAATGAGGCAACACTGTGTATTTCTCTCTCGGAGAGCCCGGCTGTCAAATTCGAAACGTCCAGCGATTGCGCCCACAGGAAAGCTGCCAGCACGGAAAGCTGTAGCTGGTTTTCACTGTCCCTTGGAACTGCATTCGCTGGTAGACAGACATTCGCGTTCTGCAAAAGCTTTGGTTGGTAATGGGGCAATACTGTGTATTTCTCTCTGGGAGAGCCCGGCTGCCAAATTCGAAACGTCCAGCGATTGCGCCCACATGAAAGCTCCCAGCACGGAAAGCTGTAGCTGGTTTTCACTGTCCCTTGGAACTGCATTCGCTGGTAGACAGACATTCGCGTTCTGCAAAAGCTTTGGTTGGTAAATGGGCAACACTGTGTATTTCTCTCTCGGAGAGCCCGGCTGCCAAATTCGAAACGTCCAGCGATTGCGCCCACAGGAAAGCTGCCAGCACGGAAAGCTGTAGCTGGTTTTCACTGTCCCTTGGAACTGCATTCGCTGGTAGACAGACATTCGCGTTCTGCAAAAGCTTTGGTTGGTAATGGGGCAATACTGTGTATTTCTCTCTGGGAGAGCCCGGCTGCCAAATTCGAAACGTCCAGCGATTGCGCCCACAGGAAAGCTCCCAGCACGGAAAGCTGTAGCTGGTTTTCACTGTCCCTTGGAACTGCATTCGCTGGTAGACGGACATTCGTGTTCTGCAAAAGCTTTCGTTCGTAATGAGGCAACACTGTGTATTTCTCTCTCGGAGAGCGCGGCTGCCAAATTCGAAACGTCCAGCGATTGCGCCCACAGGAAAGCTCCCAGCACGGAAAGCTGTAGCTGGTTTTCACTGTCCCTTGGAACTGCATTCGCTGCTACACAGACATTCGCGTTCTGCAAAAGCTTTGGTTGGTAAAGGGGCAACACTGTGTATTTCTCTGTCGGAGAGCCCGGCTGCCAAATTCGAAACGTCCAGCGATTGCGCCCACATGAAAGCTGCCAGCACGGAAAGCTGTAGCTGGTTTTCACTCTCCCTTGGAACTGCATTCGCTGGTAGACAGACATTCGCGTTCTGCAAAAGCTTTCGTTCGTAATGGGGCAACACTGTGTATTTCTCTCTGGGAGAGCCCGGCTGCCAAATTCGAAACGTCCAGCGATTGCGCCCACATGAAAGCTGCCAGCACGGAAAGCTGTAGCTGGTTTTCACTGTCCCTTGGAACTGCATTCGCTGGTAGACAGACATTCGCGTTCTGCAAAAGCTTTGGTTGGTAAAGGGGCAACACTGTGTATTTCTCTCTCGGAGAGCCCGGCTGCCAAATTCGAAACGTCCAGCGATTGCGCCCACAGGAAAGCTGCCAGCACTGAAAGCTGTAGCTGGTTTTCACTGTCCCTTGGAACTGCATTCGCTGGTAGACAGACATTCGCGTTCTGCAAAAGCTTTGGTTGGTAATGGGGCAATACTGTGTATTTCTCTCTGGGAGAGCCCGGCTGCCAAATTCGAAACGTCCAGCGATTGCGCCCACAGGAAAGCTCCCAGCACGGAAAGCTGTAGCTGGTTTTCACTGTCCCTTGGAACTGCATTCGCTGGTAGATAGACATTCGAATTCTGCAAAAGCTTTCGTTCGTAATGAGGCAACACTGTGTATTTCTCTCTCGCAGAGCCCAGCTGACAAATTCGAAACGTCCAGCGATTGCGCCCACAGGAAAGCTGCCAGCACGGAAAGCTGTAGCTGGTTTTCACTGTCCCTTGGAACTGCATTCGCTGGTAGACAGACATTCGCGTTCTGCAAAAGCTTTGTTTCGTAATGGGGCAACACTGTGTATTTCTCTCTCGGAGAGCGCGGCTGCCAAATTCGAAACGTCCAGCGATTGCGCCCACAGGAAAGCTCCCAGCACGGAAAGCTGTAGCTGGTTTTCACTGTCCCTTGGAACTGCATTCGCTGCTACACAGACATTCGCGTTCTGCAAAAGCTTTGGTTGGTAAAGGGGCAACACTGTGTAGTTCTCTGTCGGAGAGTCCGGCTGCCAAATTCGAAACGTCCAACGATTGCGCCCACATGAAAGCTGCCAGCACGGAAAGCTGTAGCTGGTTTTCACTGTCCCTTGGAACTGCATTCGCTGCTACACAGACATTCGCGTTCTGCAAAAGCTTTCGTTCGTAATGGGGCAACACTGTGTATTTCTCTCTGGGAGAGCCCGGCTGCCAAATTCGAAACGTCCAGCGATTGCGCCCACAGGAAAGCTCCCAGCACGGAAAGCTGTAGCTGGTTTTCACTGTCCCTTGGAACTGCATTCGCTGGTAGACAGACATTCGCGTTCTGCAAAAGCTTTGTTTCGTAATGGGGCAACACTGTGTATTTCTCTCTCGGAGAGCCCGGCTGCCAAATTCGAAACGTCCAGCGATTGCGCCCACAGGAAAGCTGCCAGCACGGAAAGCTGTAGCTGGTTTTCACTGTCCCTTGGAACTGCATTCGCTGGTAGACAGACATTCGCGTTCTGCAAAAGCTTTGGTTGGTAATGGGGCAACACTGTGTATTTCTCTCTCGGAGAGCCCGGCTGCCAAATTCGAAACGTCCAGCGATTGCGCCCACAGGAAAGCTGCCAGCACGGAAAGCTGTAGCTGGTTTTCACTGTCCCTTGGAACTGCATTCGCTGGTAGACAGACATTCGCGTTCTGCAAAAGCTTTGTTTCGTAATGGGGCAACACTGTGTATTTCTCTCTCGCAGAGCCCGGCTGACAAATTCGAAACGTCCAGCGATTGCGCCCACAGGAAAGCTGCCAGCACGGAAAGCTGTAGCTGGTTTTCACTGTCCCTTGGAACTGCATTCGCTGGTAGACAGACATTCGCGTTCTGCAAAAGCTTTGTTTCGTAATGGGGCAACACTGTGTATTTCTCTCTCGGAGAGCCCGGCTGCCAAATTCGAAACGTCCAGCGATTGCGCCCACAGGAAAGCTGCCAGCACGGAAAGCTGTAGCTGGTTTTCACTGTCCCTTGGAACTGCATTCGCTGGTAGACAGACATTCGCGTTCTGCAACAGGTTTCGTTCGTAAAGGGGCAACACTGTGTATTTCTCTCTCGGAGAGCCCGGCTGCCAAATTCGAAACGTCCAGCGATTGCGCCCACAGGAAAGCTGCCAGCACGGAAAGCTGTAGCTGGTTTTCACTGTCCCTTGGAACTGCATTCGCTGGTAGACAGACATTCGCGTTCTGCAAAAGCTTTGGTTCGTAATGGGGCAACAATGTGTATTTCTCTCTCGCAGAGCCCGGCTGCCAAATTCGAAACGTCCAGCGATTGCGCCCACAGGAAAGCTCCCAGCACGGAAAGCTGTAGCTGGTTTTCACTGTCCCTTGGAACTGCATTCGCTGCTACACAAACATCGCGTTCTGCAAAAGCTTTGTTTGGTAAAGGGGCAACACTGTGTATTTCTCTCTCCGAGAGCGCGGCTGCCAAATTCGAAACGTCCAGCGATTGCGCCCACAGGAAAGCTCCCAGCACGGAAAGCTGTACCTGGTTTTCACTGTCCCTTGGAACTGCATTCGCTGCTACACAGACATTCGCGTTCTGCAAAAGCTTTGGTTGGTAAAGGGGCAACACTGTGTATTTCTCTGTCGGAGAGCCCAGCTGCCAAATTCGAAACGTCCAACGATTGCGCCCACATGAAAGCTGCCAGCACGGAAAGCTGTAGCTGGTTTTCACTGTCCCTTGGAACTGCATTCGCTGGTAGACAGACATTCGCGTTCTGCAAAAGCTTTGGTTGGTAATGGGGCAATACTGTGTATTTCTCTCTGGGAGAGCCCGGCTGCCAAATTCGAAACGTCCAGCGATTGCGCCCACAGGAAAGCTGCCAGCACGGAAAGCTGTAGCTGGTTTTCACTGTCCCTTGGAACTGCATTCGCTGGTAGACGGACATTCGTGTTCTGCAAAAGCTTTCGTTCGTAATGAGGCAACACTGTGTATTTCTCTCTCGGAGAGCGCGGCTGCCAAATTCGAAACGTCCAGCGATTGCGCCCACAGGAAAGCTGCCAGCACGGAAAGCTGTAGCTGGTTTTCACTGTCCCTTGGAACTGCATTCGCTGGTAGACAGACATTCGCGTTCTGCAAAAGCTTTGGTTGGTAAAGGGGCAACACTGTGTATTTCTATGTCGGAGAGCCCGGCTGCCAAATTCGAAACGTCCAACGATTGCGCCCACATGAAAGCTGCCAGCACGGAAAGCTGTAGCTGGTTTTCACTGTCCCGTGGAACTGCATTCGCTGCTACACAGACATTCGCGTTCTGCAAAAGCTTTCGTTCATAATGAGGCAACACTGTGTATTTCTCTCTCGGAGAGCCCGGCTGTCAAATTCGAAACGTCCAGCGATTGCGCCCACAGGAAAGCTGCCAGCACGGAAAGCTGTAGCTGGTTTTCACTGTCCCTTGGAACTGCATTCGCTGGTAGACAGACATTCGCGTTCTGCAAAAGCTTTGGTTGGTAATGGGGCAATACTGTGTATTTCTCTCTGGGAGAGCCCGGCTGCCAAATTCGAAACGTCCAGCGATTGCGCCCACAGGAAAGCTGCCAGCACGGAAAGCTGTAGCTGGTTTTCACTGTCCCTTGGAACTGCATTCGCTGGTAGACAGACATTCGCGTTCTGCAAAAGCTTTGGTTGGTAAATGGGCAACACTGTGTATTTCTCTCTCGGAGAGCCCGGCTGCCAAATTCGAAACGTCCAGCGATTGCGCCCACAGGAAAGCTGCCAGCACGGAAAGCTGTAGCTGGTTTTCACTGTCCCTTGGAACTGCATTCGCTGGTAGACAGACATTCGCGTTCTGCAACAGGTTTCGTTCGTAAAGGGGCAACACTGTGTATTTCTCTCTCGGAGAGCCCGGCTGCCAAATTCGAAACGTCCAGCGATTGCGCCCACAGGAAAGCTGCCAGCACGGAAAGCTGTAGCTGGTTTTCACTGTCCCTTGGAACTGCATTCGCTGGTAGACAGACATTCGCGTTCTGCAAAAGCTTTGGTTCGTAATGGGGCAACACTGTGTATTTCTCTCTCGCAGAGCCCGGCTGCCAAATTCGAAACGTCCAGCGATTGCGCCCACAGGAAAGCTGCCAGCACGGAAAGCTGTAGCTGGTTTTCACTGTCCCTTGGAACTGCATTCGCTGGTAGACAGACATTCGCGTTCTGCAAAAGCTTTGTTTGGTAAAGGGGCAACACTGTGTATTTCTCTCTCGGAGAGCGCGGCTGCCAAATTCGAAACGTCCAGCGATTGCGCCCACAGGAAAGCTGCCAGCACGGAAAGCTGTAGCTGGTTTTCACTGTCCCTTGGAACTGCATTCGCTGGTAGACAGACATTCGCGTTCTGCAAAAGCTTTGGTTGGTAATGGGGCAATACTGTGTATTTCTCTCTGGGAGAGCCCGGCTGCCAAATTCGAAACGTCCAGCGATTGCGTCCACAGGAAAGCTCCCAGCACGGAAAGCTGTAGCTGGTTTTCACTGTCCCTTGGAACTGCATTCGCTGGTAGACGGACATTCGTGTCCTGCAAAAGCTTTCGTTCGTAATGAGGCAACACTGTGTATTTCTCTCTCGGAGAGCGCGGCTGCCAAATTCGAAACGTCCAGCGATTGCGCCCACAGGAAAGCTCCCAGCACGGAAAGCTGTAGCTGGTTTTCACTGTCCCTTGGAACTGCATTCGCTGCTACACAGACATTCGCGTTCTGCAAAAGCTTTGGTTGGTAAAGGGGCAACACTGTGTATTTCTCTGTCGGAGAGCCCGGCTGCCAAATTCGAAACGTCCAACGATTGCGCCCACATGAAAGCTGCCAGCACGGAAAGCTGTAGCTGGTTTTCACTGTCCCGTGGAACTGCATTCGCTGCTACACAGACATTCGCGTTCTGCAAAAGCTTTGTTTCGTAATGGGGCAACACTGTGTATTTCTCTCTCGGAGAGCCCGGCTGCCAAATTCGAAACGTCCAGCGATTGCGCCCACAGGAAAGCTGCCAGCACGGAAAGCTGTAGCTGGTTTTCACTGTCCCTTGGAACTGCATTCGCTGGTAGACAGACATTCGCGTTCTGCAACAGCTTTCGTTCGTAATGGGGCAACACTGTGTATTTCTCTCTGGGAGAGCCCGGCTGCCAAATTCGAAACGTCCAGCGATTGCGCCCACAGGAAAGCTGCCAGCACGGAAAGCTGTAGCTGGTTTTCACTGTCCCTTGGAACTGCATTCGCTGCTACACAGACATTCGCGTTCTGCAAAAGCTTTTGTTCGTAATGGGGCAACACTGTGTATTTCTCTCTGGGAGAGCCCGGCTGCCAAATTCGAAACGTCCAGCGATTGCGCCCACAGGAAAGCTCCCAGCACGGAAAGCTGTAGCTGGTTTTCACTGTCCCTTGGAACTGCATTCGCTGGTAGACAGACATTCGCGTTCTGCAAAAGCTTTGTTTCGTAATGGGGCAACACTTTGTATTTCTCTCTCGGAGAGCCCGGCTGCCAAATTCGAAACGTCCAGCGATTGCGCCCACAGGAAAGCTGCCAGCACGGAAAGCTGTAGCTGGTTTTCACTGTCCCTTGGAACTGCATTCGCTGGTAGACAGACATTCGCGTTCTGCAAAAGCTTTGGTTGGTAAATGGGCAACACTGTGTATTTCTCTCTCGGAGAGCCCGGCTGCGAAATTCGAAACGTCCAGCGATTGCGCCCACAGGAAAGCTGCCAGCACGGAAAGCTGTAGCTGGTTTTCACTGTCCCTTGGAACTGCATTCGCTGGTAGACAGACATTCGCGTTCTGCAAAAGCTTTGTTTCGTAATGGGGCAACACTGTGTATTTCTCTCTCGCAGAGCCCGGCTGACAAATTCGAAACGTCCAGCGATTGCGCCCACAGGAAAGCTGCCAGCACGGAAAGCTGTAGCTGATTTTCACTGTCCCTTGGAACTGCATTCGCTGGTAGACAGACATTCGCGTTCTGCAAAAGCTTTGTTTCGTAATGGGGCAACACTGTGTATTTCTCTCTCGGAGAGCCCGGCTGCCAAATTCGAAACGTCCAGCGATTGCGCCCACAGGAAAGCTGCCAGCACGGAAAGCTGTAGCTGGTTTTCACTGTCCCTTGGAACTGCATTCGCTGGTAGACGGACATTCGTGTTCTGCAAAAGCTTTCGTTCGTAATGAGGCAACACTGTGTATTTCTCTCTCGGAGAGCGCGGCTGCCAAATTCGAAACGTCCAGCGATTGCGCCCACAGGAAAGCTGCCAGCACGGAAAGCTGTAGCTGGTTTTCACTGTCCCTTGGAACTGCATTCGCTGCTACACAGACATTCGCGTTCTGCAAAAGCTTTGGTTGGTAAAGGGGCAACACTGTGTATTTCTCTGTCGGAGAGCCCGGCTGCCAAATTCGAAACGTCCAACGATTGCGCCCACATGAAAGCTGCCAGCACGGAAAGCTGTAGCTGGTTTTCACTGTCCCTTGGAACTGCATTCGCTGCTACACAGACATTCGTGTTCTGCAAAAGCTTTCGTTCGTAATGAGGCAACACTGTGTATTTCTCTCTCGCAGAGCCCGGCTGACAAATTCGAAACGTCCAGCGATTGCGCCCACAGGAAAGCTGCCAGCACGGAAAGCTGTAGCTGGTTTTCACTGTCCCTTGGAACTGCATTCGCTGGTAGACAGACATTCGCGTTCTGCAAAAGCTTTGTTTCGTAATGGGGCAACACTGTGTATTTCTCTCTCGGAGAGCCCGGCTGCCAAATTCGAAACGTCCAGCGATTGCGCCCACAGGAAAGCTGCCAGCACGGAAAGCTGTAGCTGGTTTTCACTGTCCCTTGGAACTGCATTCGCTGGTAGACAGACATTCGCGTTCTGCAACAGGTTTCGTTCGTAAAGGGGCAACACTGTGTATTTCTCTCTCGGAGAGCCCGGCTGCCAAATTCGAAACGTCCAGCGATTGCGCCCACAGGAAAGCTGCCAGCACGGAAAGCTGTAGCTGGTTTTCACTGTCCCTTGGAACTGCATTCGCTGGTAGACAGACATTCGCGTTCTGCAAAAGCTTTGGTTCGTAATGGGGCAACACTGTGTATTTCTCTCTCGCAGAGCCCGGCTGCCAAATTCGAAACGTCCAGCGATTGCGCCCACAGGAAAGCTCCCAGCACGGAAAGCTGTAGCTGGTTTTCACTGTCCCTTGGAACTGCATTCGCTGGTAGACAGACATTCGCGTTCTGCAAAAGCTTTGTTTGGTAAAGGGGCAACACTGTGTATTTCTCTCTCGGAGAGCCCGGCTGTCAAATTCGAAACGTCCAGCGATTGCGCCCACAGGAAAGCTGCCAGCACGGAAAGCTGTAGCTGGTTTTCACTGTCCCTTGGAACTGCATTCGCTGGTAGACAGACATTCGCGTTCTGCAAAAGCTTTGGTTGGTAATGGGGCAATACTGTGTATTTCTCTCTGGGAGAGCCCGGCTGCCAAATTCGAAACGTCCAGCGATTGCGTCCACAGGAAAGCTCCCAGCACGGAAAGCTGTAGCTGGTTTTCACTGTCCCTTGGAACTGCATTCGCTGGTAGACGGACATTCGTGTCCTGCAAAAGCTTTCGTTCGTAATGAGGCAACACTGTGTATTTCTCTCTCGGAGAGCGCGGCTGCCAAATTCGAAACGTCCAGCGATTGCGCCCACAGGAAAGCTCCCAGCACGGAAAGCTGTAGCTGGTTTTCACTGTCCCTTGGAACTGCATTCGCTGCTACACAGACATTCGCGTTCTGCAAAAGCTTTCGTTCGTAATGGGGCAACACTGTGTATTTCTCTCTGGGAGAGCCCGGCTGCCAAATTCGAAACGTCCAGCGATTGCGCCCACAGGAAAGCTCCCAGCACGGAAAGCTGTAGCTGGTTTTCACTGTCCCTTGGAACTGCATTCGCTGGTAGACAGACATTCGCGTTCTGCAAAAGCTTTGTTTCGTAATGGGGCAACACTGTGTATTTCTCTCTCGGAGAGCCCGGCTGCCAAATTCGAAACGTCCAGCGATTGCGCCCACAGGAAAGCTGCCAGCACGGAAAGCTGTAGCTGGTTTTCACTGTCCCTTGGAACTGCATTCGCTGGTAGACAGACATTCGCGTTCTGCAAAAGCTTTGGTTGGTAAATGGGCAACACTGTGTATTTCTCTGTCGGAGAGCCCGGCTGCCAAATTCGAAACGTCCAGCGATTGCGCCCACAGGAAAGCTGCCAGCACGGAAAGCTGTAGCTGGTTTTCACTGTCCCTTGGAACTGCATTCGCTGGTAGACAGACATTCGCGTTCTGCAAAAGCTTTGTTTCGTAATGGGGCAACACTGTGTATTTCTCTCTCGCAGAGCCCGGCTGACAAATTCGAAACGTCCAGCGATTGCGCCCACAGGAAAGCTGCCAGCACGGAAAGCTGTAGCTGATTTTCACTGTCCCTTGGAACTGCATTCGCTGGTAGACAGACATTCGCGTTCTGCAAAAGCTTTGTTTCGTAATGGGGCAACACTGTGTATTTCTCTCTCGGAGAGCCCGGCTGCCAAATTCGAAACGTCCAGCGATTGCGCCCACAGGAAAGCTGCCAGCACGGAAAGCTGTAGCTGGTTTTCACTGTCCCTTGGAACTGCATTCGCTGGTAGACAGACATTCGCGTTCTGCAACAGGTTTCGTTCGTAAAGGGGCAACACTGTGTATTTCTCTCTCGGAGAGCCCGGCTGCCAAATTCGAAACGTCCAGCGATTTCGCCCACACGAAAGCTGCCAGCACGGAATGCTGTAGCTGGTTTTCACTGTCCCTTGGAACTGCATTCGCCGGTAGACAGACATTCGCGTTCTGCAAAAGCTTTGGTTCGTAATGGGGCAACACTGTGTATTTCTCTCTCGCAGAGCCCGGCTGCCAAATTCGAAACGTCCAGCGATTGCGCCCACAGGAAAGCTCCCAGCACGGAAAGCTGTAGCTGGTTTTCACTGTCCCTTGGAACTGCATTCGCTGCTACACAGACATCGCGTTCTGCAAAAGCTTTGTTTGGTAAAGGGGCAACACTGTGTATTTCTCTCTCCGAGAGCGCGGCTGCCAAATTCGAAACGTCCAGCGATTGCGCCCACAGGAAAGCTGCCAGCACGGAAAGCTGTAGCTGGTTTTCACTGTCCCTTGGAACTGCATTCGCTGGTAGACAGACATTCGCGTTCTGCAAAAGCTTTGGTTGGTAAAGGGGCAACACTGTGTATTTCTCTGTCGGAGAGCCCGGCTGCCAAATTCGAAACGTCCAACGATTGCGCCCACAGGAAAGCTGCCAGCACGGAAAGCTGTAGCTGGTTTTCACTGTCCCTTGGAACTGCATTCGCTGGTAGACGGACATTCGTGTTCTGCAAAAGCTTTCGTTCGTAATCAGGCAACACTGTGTATTTCTCTCTCGGAGAGCGCGGCTGCCAAATTCGAAACGTCCAGCGATTGCGCCCACAGGAAAGCTGCCAGCACGGAAAGCTGTAGCTGGTTTTCACTGTCCCTTGGAACTGCATTCGCTGCTACACAGACATTCGCGTTCTGCAAAAGCTTTGGTTGGTAAAGGGGCAACACTGTGTATTTCTCTGTCGGAGAGCCCGGCTGCCAAATTCGAAACGTCCAACGATTGCGCCCACATGAAAGCTGCCAGCACGGAAAGCTGTAGCTGGTTTTCACTGTCCCTTGGAACTGCATTCGCTGGTAGACAGACATTCGCGTTCTGCAAAAGCTTTCGTTCGTAATGAGGCAACACTGTGTATTTCTCTCTCGGAGAGCCCGGCTGTCAAATTCGAAACGTCCAGCGATTGCGCCCACAGGAAAGCTGCCAGCACGGAAAGCTGTAGCTGGTTTTCACTGTCCCTTGGAACTGCATTCGCTGGTAGACAGACATTCGCGTTCTGCAAAAGCTTTGGTTGGTAATGGGGCAATACTGTGTATTTCTCTCTGGGAGAGCCCGGCTGCCAAATTCGAAACGTCCAGCGATTGCGCCCACAGGAAAGCTGCCAGCACGGAAAGCTGTAGCTGGTTTTCACTGTCCCTTGGAACTGCATTCGCTGGTAGACAGACATTCGCGTTCTGCAAAAGCTTTGGTTGGTAAATGGGCAACACTGTGTATTTCTCTCTCGGAGAGCCCGGCTGCCAAATTCGAAACGTCCAGCGATTGCGCCCACAGGAAAGCTGCCAGCACGGAAAGCTGTAGCTGGTTTTCACTGTCCCTTGGAACTGCATTCGCTGCTACACAGACATTCGTATTCTGCAAAAGCTTTCGTTCGTAATGAGGCAACACTGTGTATTTCTCTCTCGCAGAGCCCGGCTGACAAATTCGAAACGTCCAGCGATTGCGCCCACAGGAAAGCTCCCAGCACGGAAAGCTGTAGCTGGTTTTCACTGTCCCTTGGAACTGCATTCGCTGGTAGACAGACATTCGCGTTCTGCAAAAGCTTTGGTTGGTAAAGGGGCAACAATGTGTATTTCTCTCTCGGAGAGCCCGGCTGCCAAATTCGAAACGTCCAGCGATTGCGCCCACAGGAAAGCTGCCAGCACGGAAAGCTGTAGCTGGTTTTCACTGTCCCTTGGAACTGCATTCGCTGCTACACAGACATTCGTGTTCTGCAAAAGCTTTCGTTCGTAATGAGGCAACACTGTGTATTTCTCTCTCGCAGAGCCCGGCTGACAAATTCGAAACGTCCAGCGATTGCGCCCACAGGAAAGCTGCCAGCACGGAAAGCTGTAGCTGGTTTTCACTGTCCCTTGGAACTGCATTCGCTGGTAGACAGACATTCGCGTTCTGCAAAAGCTTTGTTTCGTAATGGGGCAACACTGTGTATTTCTCTCTCGGAGAGCCCGGCTGCCAAATTCGAAACGTCCAGCGATTGCGCCCACAGGAAAGCTGCCAGCACGGAAAGCTGTAGCTGGTTTTCACTGTCCCTTGGAACTGCATTCGCTGGTAGACAGACATTCGCGTTCTGCAACAGGTTTCGTTCGTAAAGGGGCAACACTGTGTATTTCTCTCTCGGAGAGCCCGGCTGCCAAATTCGAAACGTCCAGCGATTGCGCCCACAGGAAAGCTGCCAGCACGGAAAGCTGTAGCTGGTTTTCACTGTCCCTTGGAACTGCATTCGCTGGTAGACAGACATTCGCGTTCTGCAAAAGCTTTGGTTCGTAATGGGGCAACACTGTGTATTTCTCTCTCGCAGAGCCCGGCTGCCAAATTCGAAACGTCCAGCGATTGCGCCCACAGGAAAGCTGCCAGCACGGAAAGCTGTAGCTGGTTTTCACTGTCCCTTGGAACTGCATTCGCTGGTAGACAGACATTCGCGTTCTGCAAAAGCTTTGTTTGGTAAAGGGGCAACACTGTGTATTTCTCTCTCGGAGAGCCCGGCTGTCAAATTCGAAACGTCCAGCGATTGCGCCCACAGGAAAGCTGCCAGCACGGAAAGCTGTAGCTGGTTTTCACTGTCCCTTGGAACTGCATTCGCTGGTAGACAGACATTCGCGTTCTGCAAAAGCTTTGGTTGGTAATGGGGCAATACTGTGTATTTCTCTCTGGGAGAGCCCGGCTGCCAAATTCGAAACGTCCAGCGATTGCGCCCACAGGAAAGCTGCCAGCACGGAAAGCTGTAGCTGGTTTTCACTGTCCCTTGGAACTGCATTCGCTGGTAGACAGACATTCGCGTTCTGCAAAAGCTTTGGTTGGTAAATGGGCAACACTGTGTATTTCTCTCTCGGAGAGCCCGGCTGCCAAATTCGAAACGTCCAGCGATTGCGCCCACAGGAAAGCTGCCAGCACGGAAAGCTGTAGCTGGTTTTCACTGTCCCTTGGAACTGCATTCGCTGCTACACAGACATTCGTATTCTGCAAAAGCTTTCGTTCGTAATGAGGCAACACTGTGTATTTCTCTCTCGCAGAGCCCGGCTGACAAATTCGAAACGTCCAGCGATTGCGCCCACAGGAAAGCTCCCAGCACGGAAAGCTGTAGCTGGTTTTCACTGTCGCTTGGAACTGCATTCGCTGGTAGACAGACATTCGCGTTCTGCAAAAGCTTTGGTTGGTAAAGGGGCAACACTGTGTATTTCTCTCTCGGAGAGCCCGGCTGCCAAATTCGAAACGTCCAGCGATTGCGCCCACAGGAAAGCTCCCAGCACGGAAAGCTGTAGCTGGTTTTCACTGTCCCTTGGAACTGCATTCGCTGCTACACAGACATTCGTGTTCTGCAAAAGCTTTCGTTCGTAATGAGGCAACACTGTGTATTTCTCTCTCGCAGAGCCCGGCTGACAAATTCGAAACGTCCAGCGATTGCGCCCACAGGAAAGCTGCCAGCACGGAAAGCTGTAGCTGGTTTTCACTGTCCCTTGGAACTGCATTCGCTGGTAGACAGACATTCGCGTTCTGCAAAAGCTTTGTTTCGTAATGGGGCAACACTGTGTATTTCTCTCTCGGAGAGCCCGGCTGCCAAATTCGAAACGTCCAGCGATTGCGCCCACAGGAAAGCTGCCAGCACGGAAAGCTGTAGCTGGTTTTCACTGTCCCTTGGAACTGCATTCGCTGGTAGACAGACATTCGCGTTCTGCAACAGGTTTCGTTCGTAAAGGGGCAACACTGTGTATTTCTCTCTCGGAGAGCCCGGCTGCCAAATTCGAAACGTCCAGCGATTGCGCCCACAGGAAAGCTGCCAGCACGGAAAGCTGTAGCTGGTTTTCACTGTCCCTTGGAACTGCATTCGCTGGTAGACAGACATTCGCGTTCTGCAAAAGCTTTGGTTCGTAATGGGGCAACACTGTGTATTTCTCTCTCGCAGAGCCCGGCTGCCAAATTCGAAACGTCCAGCGATTGCGCCCACAGGAAAGCTCCCAGCACGGAAAGCTGTAGCTGGTTTTCACTGTCCCTTGGAACTGCATTCGCTGGTAGACAGACATTCGCGTTCTGCAAAAGCTTTGGTTCGTAATGGGGCAACACTGTGTATTTCTCTCTCGCAGAGCCCGGCTGCCAAATTCGAAACGTCCAGCGATTGCGCCCACAGGAAAGCTCCCAGCACGGAAAGCTGTAGCTGGTTTTCACTGTCCCTTGGAACTGCATTCGCTGGTAGACAGACATTCGCGTTCTGCAAAAGCTTTGGTTGGTAAAGGGGCAACAATATGTATTTCTCTCTCGGAGAGCCCGGCTGTCAAATTCGAAACGTCCAGCGATTGCGCCCACAGGAAAGCTGCCAGCACGGAAAGCTGTAGCTGGTTTTCACTGTCCCTTGGAACTGCATTCGCTGGTAGACAGACATTCGCGTTCTGCAAAAGCTTTCGTTCGTAATGAGGCAACACTGTGTATTTCTCTCTCGGAGAGCCCGGCTGTCAAATTCAAAACGTCCAGCGATTGCGCCCACAGGAAAGCTGCCAGCACGGAAAGCTGTAGCTGGTTTTCACTGTCCCTTGGAACTGCATTCGCTGGTAGACAGACATTCGTGTTCTGCAAAAGCTTTGTTTCGTAATGGGGCAACACTGTGTATTTCACTCTGGGAGAGCCCGGCTGCCAAATTCGAAACGTCCAGCGATTGCGCCCACAGGAAAGCTGCCAGCACGGAAAGCTGTAGCTGGTTTTCACTGTCCCTTGGAACTGCATTCGCTGCTACACAGACATTCGTATTCTGCAAAAGCTTTCGTTCGTAATGAGGCAACACTGTGTATTTCTCTCTCGCAGAGCCCGGCTGACAAATTCGAAACGTCCAGCGATTGCGCCCACAGGAAAGCTGCCAGCACGGAAAGCTGTAGCTGGTTTTCACTGTCCCTTGGAACTGCATTCGCTGGTAGACAGACATTCGCGTTCTGCAAAAGCTTTGTTTCGTAATGGGGCAACACTGTGTATTTCTCTCTCGCAGAGCCCGGCTGACAAATTCGAAACGTCCAGCGATTGCGCCCACAGGAAAGCTGCCAGCACGGAAAGCTGTAGCTGATTTTCACTGTCCCTTGGAACTGCATTCGCTGGTAGACAGACATTCGCGTTCTGCAAAAGCTTTGTTTCGTAATGGGGCAACACTGTGTATTTCTCTGTCGGAGAGCCCGGCTGCCAAATTCGAAACGTCCAGCGATTGCGCCCACAGGAAAGCTGCCAGCACGGAAAGCTGTAGCTGGTTTTCACTGTCCCTTGGAACTGCATTCGCTGGTAGACAGACATTCGCGTTCTGCAACAGGTTTCGTTCGTAAAGGGGCAACACTGTGTATTTCTCTCTCGGAGAGCCCGGCTGCCAAATTCGAAACGTCCAGCGATTTCGCCCACACGAAAGCTGCCAGCACGGAATGCTGTAGCTGGTTTTCACTGTCCCTTGGAACTGCATTCGCCGGTAGACAGACATTCGCGTTCTGCAAAAGCTTTGGTTCGTAATGGGGCAACACTGTGTATTTCTCTCTCGCAGAGCCCGGCTGCCAAATTCGAAACGTCCAGCGATTGCGCCCACAGGAAAGCTCCCAGCACGGAAAGCTGTAGCTGGTTTTCACTGTCCCTTGGAACTGCATTCGCTGCTACACAGACATCGCGTTCTGCAAAAGCTTTGTTTGGTAAAGGGGCAACACTGTGTATTTCTCTCTCCGAGAGCGCGGCTGCCAAATTCGAAACGTCCAGCGATTGCGCCCACAGGAAAGCTGCCAGCACGGAAAGCTGTAGCTGGTTTTCACTGTCCCTTGGAACTGCATTCGCTGGTAGACAGACATTCGCGTTCTGCAAAAGCTTTGGTTGGTAAAGGGGCAACACTGTGTATTTCTCTGTCGGAGAGCCCGGCTGCCAAATTCGAAACGTCCAACGATTGCGCCCACAGGAAAGCTGCCAGCACGGAAAGCTGTAGCTGGTTTTCACTGTCCCTTGGAACTGCATTCGCTGGTAGACGGACATTCGTGTTCTGCAAAAGCTTTCGTTCGTAATGAGGCAACACTGTGTATTTCTCTCTCGGAGAGCGCGGCTGCCAAATTCGAAACGTCCAGCGATTGCGCCCACAGGAAAGCTGCCAGCACGGAAAGCTGTAGCTGGTTTTCACTGTCCCTTGGAACTGCATTCGCTGCTACACAGACATTCGCGTTCTGCAAAAGCTTTGGTTGGTAAAGGGGCAACACTGTGTATTTCTCTGTCGGAGAGCCCGGCTGCCAAATTCGAAACGTCCAACGATTGCGCCCACATGAAAGCTGCCAGCACGGAAAGCTGTAGCTGGTTTTCACTGTCCCTTGGAACTGCATTCGCTGCTACACAGACATTCGTGTTCTGCAAAAGCTTTCGTTCGTAATGAGGCAACACTGTGTATTTCTCTCTCGCAGAGCCCGGCTGACAAATTCGAAACGTCCAGCGATTGCGCCCACAGGAAAGCTGCCAGCACGGAAAGCTGTAGCTGGTTTTCACTGTCCCTTGGAACTGCATTCGCTGGTAGACAGACATTCGCGTTCTGCAAAAGCTTTGTTTCGTAATGGGGCAACACTGTGTATTTCTCTCTCGGAGAGCCCGGCTGCCAAATTCGAAACGTCCAGCGATTGCGCCCACAGGAAAGCTGCCAGCACGGAAAGCTGTAGCTGGTTTTCACTGTCCCTTGGAACTGCATTCGCTGGTAGACAGACATTCGCGTTCTGCAACAGGTTTCGTTCGTAAAGGGGCAACACTGTGTATTTCTCTCTCGGAGAGCCCGGCTGCCAAATTCGAAACGTCCAGCGATTGCGCCCACAGGAAAGCTGCCAGCACGGAAAGCTGTAGCTGGTTTTCACTGTCCCTTGGAACTGCATTCGCTGGTAGACAGACATTCGCGTTCTGCAAAAGCTTTGGTTCGTAATGGGGCAACACTGTGTATTTCTCTCTCGCAGAGCCCGGCTGCCAAATTCGAAACGTCCAGCGATTGCGCCCACAGGAAAGCTCCCAGCACGGAAAGCTGTAGCTGGTTTTCACTGTCCCTTGGAACTGCATTCGCTGGTAGACAGACATTCGCGTTCTGCAAAAGCTTTGTTTGGTAAAGGGGCAACACTGTGTATTTCTCTCTCGGAGAGCCCGGCTGTCAAATTCGAAACGTCCAGCGATTGCGCCCACAGGAAAGCTGCCAGCACGGAAAGCTGTAGCTGGTTTTCACTGTCCCTTGGAACTGCATTCGCTGGTAGACAGACATTCGCGTTCTGCAAAAGCTTTGGTTGGTAATGGGGCAATACTGTGTATTTCTCTCTGGGAGAGCCCGGCTGCCAAATTCGAAACGTCCAGCGATTGCGTCCACAGGAAAGCTCCCAGCACGGAAAGCTGTAGCTGGTTTTCACTGTCCCTTGGAACTGCATTCGCTGGTAGACGGACATTCGTGTCCTGCAAAAGCTTTCGTTCGTAATGAGGCAACACTGTGTATTTCTCTCTCGGAGAGCGCGGCTGCCAAATTCGAAACGTCCAGCGATTGCGCCCACAGGAAAGCTCCCAGCACGGAAAGCTGTAGCTGGTTTTCACTGTCCCTTGGAACTGCATTCGCTGCTACACAGACATTCGCGTTCTGCAAAAGCTTTCGTTCGTAATGGGGCAACACTGTGTATTTCTCTCTGGGAGAGCCCGGCTGCCAAATTCGAAACGTCCAGCGATTGCGCCCACAGGAAAGCTCCCAGCACGGAAAGCTGTAGCTGGTTTTCACTGTCCCTTGGAACTGCATTCGCTGGTAGACAGACATTCGCGTTCTGCAAAAGCTTTGTTTCGTAATGGGGCAACACTGTGTATTTCTCTCTCGGAGAGCCCGGCTGCCAAATTCGAAACGTCCAGCGATTGCGCCCACAGGAAAGCTGCCAGCACGGAAAGCTGTAGCTGGTTTTCACTGTCCCTTGGAACTGCATTCGCTGGTAGACAGACATTCGCGTTCTGCAAAAGCTTTGGTTGGTAAATGGGCAACACTGTGTATTTCTCTCTCGGAGAGCCCGGCTGCCAAATTCGAAACGTCCAGCGATTGCGCCCACAGGAAAGCTGCCAGCACGGAAAGCTGTAGCTGGTTTTCACTGTCCCTTGGAACTGCATTCGCTGGTAGACAGACATTCGCGTTCTGCAAAAGCTTTGTTTCGTAATGGGGCAACACTGTGTATTTCTCTCTCGCAGAGCCCGGCTGACAAATTCGAAACGTCCAGCGATTGCGCCCACAGGAAAGCTGCCAGCACGGAAAGCTGTAGCTGATTTTCACTGTCCCTTGGAACTGCATTCGCTGGTAGACAGACATTCGCGTTCTGCAAAAGCTTTGTTTCGTAATGGGGCAACACTGTGTATTTCTCTCTCGGAGAGCCCGGCTGCCAAATTCGAAACGTCCAGCGATTGCGCCCACAGGAAAGCTGCCAGCACGGAAAGCTGTAGCTGGTTTTCACTGTCCCTTGGAACTGCATTCGCTGGTAGACAGACATTCGCGTTCTGCAACAGGTTTCGTTCGTAAAGGGGCAACACTGTGTATTTCTCTCTCGGAGAGCCCGGCTGCCAAATTCGAAACGTCCAGCGATTTCGCCCACACGAAAGCTGCCAGCACGGAATGCTGTAGCTGGTTTTCACTGTCCCTTGGAACTGCATTCGCCGGTAGACAGACATTCGCGTTCTGCAAAAGCTTTGGTTCGTAATGGGGCAACACTGTGTATTTCTCTCTCGCAGAGCCCGGCTGCCAAATTCGAAACGTCCAGCGATTGCGCCCACAGGAAAGCTCCCAGCACGGAAAGCTGTAGCTGGTTTTCACTGTCCCTTGGAACTGCATTCGCTGCTACACAGACATCGCGTTCTGCAAAAGCTTTGTTTGGTAAAGGGGCAACACTGTGTATTTCTCTCTCCGAGAGCGCGGCTGCCAAATTCGAAACGTCCAGCGATTGCGCCCACAGGAAAGCTGCCAGCACGGAAAGCTGTAGCTGGTTTTCACTGTCCCTTGGAACTGCATTCGCTGGTAGACAGACATTCGCGTTCTGCAAAAGCTTTGGTTGGTAAAGGGGCAACACTGTGTATTTCTCTGTCGGAGAGCCCGGCTGCCAAATTCGAAACGTCCAACGATTGCGCCCACAGGAAAGCTGCCAGCACGGAAAGCTGTAGCTGGTTTTCACTGTCCCTTGGAACTGCATTCGCTGGTAGACGGACATTCGTGTTCTGCAAAAGCTTTCGTTCGTAATCAGGCAACACTGTGTATTTCTCTCTCGGAGAGCGCGGCTGCCAAATTCGAAACGTCCAGCGATTGCGCCCACAGGAAAGCTGCCAGCACGGAAAGCTGTAGCTGGTTTTCACTGTCCCTTGGAACTGCATTCGCTGCTACACAGACATTCGCGTTCTGCAAAAGCTTTGGTTGGTAAAGGGGCAACACTGTGTATTTCTCTGTCGGAGAGCCCGGCTGCCAAATTCGAAACGTCCAACGATTGCGCCCACATGAAAGCTGCCAGCACGGAAAGCTGTAGCTGGTTTTCACTGTCCCTTGGAACTGCATTCGCTGGTAGACAGACATTCGCGTTCTGCAAAAGCTTTGGTTGGTAATGGGGCAATACTGTGTATTTCTCTCTGGGAGAGCCCGGCTGCCAAATTCGAAACGTCCAGCGATTGCGCCCACAGGAAAGCTGCCAGCACGGAAAGCTGTAGCTGGTTTTCACTGTCCCTTGGAACTGCATTCGCTGGTAGACAGACATTCGCGTTCTGCAAAAGCTTTGGTTGGTAAATGGGCAACACTGTGTATTTCTCTCTCGGAGAGCCCGGCTGCCAAATTCGAAACGTCCAGCGATTGCGCCCACAGGAAAGCTGCCAGCACGGAAAGCTGTAGCTGGTTTTCACTGTCCCTTGGAACTGCATTCGCTGCTACACAGACATTCGTATTCTGCAAAAGCTTTCGTTCGTAATGAGGCAACACTGTGTATTTCTCTCTCGCAGAGCCCGGCTGACAAATTCGAAACGTCCAGCGATTGCGCCCACAGGAAAGCTCCCAGCACGGAAAGCTGTAGCTGGTTTTCACTGTCCCTTGGAACTGCATTCGCTGGTAGACAGACATTCGCGTTCTGCAAAAGCTTTGGTTGGTAAAGGGGCAACAATGTGTATTTCTCTCTCGGAGAGCCCGGCTGCCAAATTCGAAACGTCCAGCGATTGCGCCCACAGGAAAGCTGCCAGCACGGAAAGCTGTAGCTGGTTTTCACTGTCCCTTGGAACTGCATTCGCTGCTACACAGACATTCGTGTTCTGCAAAAGCTTTCGTTCGTAATGAGGCAACACTGTGTATTTCTCTCTCGCAGAGCCCGGCTGACAAATTCGAAACGTCCAGCGATTGCGCCCACAGGAAAGCTGCCAGCACGGAAAGCTGTAGCTGGTTTTCACTGTCCCTTGGAACTGCATTCGCTGGTAGACAGACATTCGCGTTCTGCAAAAGCTTTGTTTCGTAATGGGGCAACACTGTGTATTTCTCTCTCGGAGAGCCCGGCTGCCAAATTCGAAACGTCCAGCGATTGCGCCCACAGGAAAGCTGCCAGCACGGAAAGCTGTAGCTGGTTTTCACTGTCCCTTGGAACTGCATTCGCTGGTAGACAGACATTCGCGTTCTGCAACAGGTTTCGTTCGTAAAGGGGCAACACTGTGTATTTCTCTCTCGGAGAGCCCGGCTGCCAAATTCGAAACGTCCAGCGATTGCGCCCACAGGAAAGCTGCCAGCACGGAAAGCTGTAGCTGGTTTTCACTGTCCCTTGGAACTGCATTCGCTGGTAGACAGACATTCGCGTTCTGCAAAAGCTTTGGTTCGTAATGGGGCAACACTGTGTATTTCTCTCTCGCAGAGCCCGGCTGCCAAATTCGAAACGTCCAGCGATTGCGCCCACAGGAAAGCTCCCAGCACGGAAAGCTGTAGCTGGTTTTCACTGTCCCTTGGAACTGCATTCGCTGGTAGACAGACATTCGCGTTCTGCAAAAGCTTTGTTTGGTAAAGGGGCAACACTGTGTATTTCTCTCTCGGAGAGCCCGGCTGTCAAATTCGAAACGTCCAGCGATTGCGCCCACAGGAAAGCTGCCAGCACGGAAAGCTGTAGCTGGTTTTCACTGTCCCTTGGAACTGCATTCGCTGGTAGACAGACATTCGCGTTCTGCAAAAGCTTTGGTTGGTAATGGGGCAATACTGTGTATTTCTCTCTGGGAGAGCCCGGCTGCCAAATTCGAAACGTCCAGCGATTGCGCCCACAGGAAAGCTGCCAGCACGGAAAGCTGTAGCTGGTTTTCACTGTCCCTTGGAACTGCATTCGCTGGTAGACAGACATTCGCGTTCTGCAAAAGCTTTGGTTGGTAAATGGGCAACACTGTGTATTTCTCTCTCGGAGAGCCCGGCTGCCAAATTCGAAACGTCCAGCGATTGCGCCCACAGGAAAGCTGCCAGCACGGAAAGCTGTAGCTGGTTTTCACTGTCCCTTGGAACTGCATTCGCTGCTACACAGACATTCGTATTCTGCAAAAGCTTTCGTTCGTAATGAGGCAACACTGTGTATTTCTCTCTCGCAGAGCCCGGCTGACAAATTCGAAACGTCCAGCGATTGCGCCCACAGGAAAGCTCCCAGCACGGAAAGCTGTAGCTGGTTTTCACTGTCGCTTGGAACTGCATTCGCTGGTAGACAGACATTCGCGTTCTGCAAAAGCTTTGGTTGGTAAAGGGGCAACACTGTGTATTTCTCTCTCGGAGAGCCCGGCTGCCAAATTCGAAACGTCCAGCGATTGCGCCCACAGGAAAGCTGCCAGCACGGAAAGCTGTAGCTGGTTTTCACTGTCCCTTGGAACTGCATTCGCTGGTAGACAGACATTCGCGTTCTGCAAAAGCTTTGTTTCGTAATGGGGCAACACTGTGTATTTCTCTCTCGGAGAGCCCGGCTGCCAAATTCGAAACGTCCAGCGATTGCGCCCACAGGAAAGCTGCCAGCACGGAAAGCTGTAGCTGGTTTTCACTGTCCCTTGGAACTGCATTCGCTGGTAGACAGACATTCGCGTTCTGCAACAGGTTTCGTTCGTAAAGGGGCAACACTGTGTATTTCTCTCTCGGAGAGCCCGGCTGCCAAATTCGAAACGTCCAGCGATTGCGCCCACAGGAAAGCTGCCAGCACGGAAAGCTGTAGCTGGTTTTCACTGTCCCTTGGAACTGCATTCGCTGGTAGACAGACATTCGCGTTCTGCAAAAGCTTTGGTTCGTAATGGGGCAACACTGTGTATTTCTCTCTCGCAGAGCCCGGCTGCCAAATTCGAAACGTCCAGCGATTGCGCCCACAGGAAAGCTCCCAGCACGGAAAGCTGTAGCTGGTTTTCACTGTCCCTTGGAACTGCATTCGCTGGTAGACAGACATTCGCGTTCTGCAAAAGCTTTGGTTCGTAATGGGGCAACACTGTGTATTTCTCTCTCGCAGAGCCCGGCTGCCAAATTCGAAACGTCCAGCGATTGCGCCCACAGGAAAGCTCCCAGCACGGAAAGCTGTAGCTGGTTTTCACTGTCCCTTGGAACTGCATTCGCTGGTAGACAGACATTCGCGTTCTGCAAAAGCTTTGGTTGGTAAAGGGGCAACAATGTGTATTTCTCTCTCGGAGAGCCCGGCTGTCAAATTCGAAACGTCCAGCGATTGCGCCCACAGGAAAGCTGCCAGCACGGAAAGCTGTAGCTGGTTTTCACTGTCCCTTGGAACTGCATTCGCTGGTAGACAGACATTCGCGTTCTGCAAAAGCTTTCGTTCGTAATGAGGCAACACTGTGTATTTCTCTCTCGGAGAGCCCGGCTGTCAAATTCGAAACGTCCAGCGATTGCGCCCACAGGAAAGCTGCCAGCACGGAAAGCTGTAGCTGGTTTTCACTGTCCCTTGGAACTGCATTCGCTGGTAGACAGACATTCGTGTTCTGCAAAAGCTTTGTTTGGTAATGGGGCAATACTGTGTATTTCTCTCTGGGAGAGCCCGGCTGCCAAATTCGAAACGTCCAGCGATTGCGCCCACAGGAAAGCTGCCAGCACGGAAAGCTGTAGCTGGTTTTCACTGTCCCTTGGAACTGCATTCGCTGCTACACAGACATTCGTATTCTGCAAAAGCTTTCGTTCGTAATGAGGCAACACTGTGTATTTCTCTCTCGCAGAGCCCGGCTGACAAATTCGAAACGTCCAGCGATTGCGCCCACAGGAAAGCTCCCAGCACGGAAAGCTGTAGCTGGTTTTCACTGTCCCTTGGAACTGCATTTGCTGGTAGACAGACATTCGCGTTCTGCAACAGGTTTCGTTCGTAAAGGGGCAACACTGTGTATTTCTCTGTCGGAGAGCCCGGCTGCCAAATTCGAAACGTCCAGCGATTGCGCCCACAGGAAAGCTGCCAGCACGGAAAGCTGTAGCTGGTTTTCACTGTCCCTTGGAACTGCATTCGCTGGTAGACAGACATTCGCGTTCTGCAAAAGCTTTGGTTCGTAATGGGGCAACACTGTGTATTTCTCTCTCGCAGAGCCCGGCTGCCAAATTCGAAACGTCCAGCGATTGCGCCCACAGGAAAGCTCCCAGCACGGAAAGCTGTAGCTGGTTTTCACTGTCCCTTGGAACTGCATTCGCTGGTAGACAGACATTCGCGTTCTGCAAAAGCTTTGTTTGGTAAAGGGGCAACACTGTGTATTTCTCTCTCGGAGAGCCCGGCTGTCAAATTCGAAACGTCCAGCGATTGCGCCCACAGGAAAGCTGCCAGCACGGAAAGCTGTAGCTGGTTTTCACTGTCCCTTGGAACTGCATTCGCTGGTAGACAGACATTCGCGTTCTGCAAAAGCTTTGGTTGGTAATGGGGCAATACTGTGTATTTCTCTCTGGGAGAGCCCGGCTGCCAAATTCGAAACGTCCAGCGATTGCGCCCACAGGAAAGCTCCCAGCACGGAAAGCTGTAGCTGGTTTTCACTGTCCCTTGGAACTGCATTCGCTGGTAGACGGACATTCGTGTCCTGCAAAAGCTTTCGTTCGTAATGAGGCAACACTGTGTATTTCTCTCTCGGAGAGCGCGGCTGCCAAATTCGAAACTTCCAGCGATTGCGCCCACAGGAAAGCTCCCAGCACGGAAAGCTGTAGCTGGTTTTCACTGTCCCTTGGAACTGCATTCGCTGCTACACAGACATTCGCGTTCTGCAAAAGCTTTGGTTGGTAAAGGGGCAACACTGTGTATTTCTCTGTCGGAGAGCCCGGCTGCCAAATTCGAAACGTCCAACGATTGCGCCCACATGAAAGCTGCCAGCACGGAAAGCTGTAGCTGGTTTTCACTGTCCCGTGGAACTGCATTCGCTGCTACACAGACATTCGCGTTCTGCAAAAGCTTTGTTTCGTAATGGGGCAACACTGTGTATTTCTCTCTCGGAGAGCCCGGCTGCCAAATTCGAAACGTCCAGCGATTGCGCCCACAGGAAAGCTGCCAGCACGGAAAGCTGTAGCTGGTTTTCACTGTCCCTTGGAACTGCATTCGCTGGTAGACAGACATTCGCGTTCTGCAACAGCTTTCGTTCGTAATGGGGCAACACTGTGTATTTCTCTCTGGGAGAGCCCGGCTGCCAAATTCGAAACGTCCAGCGATTGCGCCCACAGGAAAGCTGCCAGCACGGAAAGCTGTAGCTGGTTTTCACTGTCCCTTGGAACTGCATTCGCTGGTAGACAGACATTCGCGTTCTGCAACAGGTTTCGTTCGTAAAGGGGCAACACTGTGTATTTCTCTCTCGGAGAGCCCGGCTGCCAAATTCGAAACGTCCAGCGATTGCGCCCACAGGAAAGCTGCCAGCACGGAAAGCTGTAGCTGGTTTTCACTGTCCCTTGGAACTGCATTCGCTGGTAGACAGACATTCGCGTTCTGCAAAAGCTTTGGTTCGTAATGGGGCAACACTGTGTATTTCTCTCTCGGAGAGCGCGGCTGCCAAATTCGAAACGTCCAGCGATTGCGCCCACAGGAAAGCTCCCAGCACGGAAAGCTGTAGCTGGTTTTCACTGTCCCTTGGAACTGCAGTCGCTGCTACACAGACATTCGCGTTCTGCAAAAGCTTTCGTTCGTAATGAGGCAACACTGTGTATTTCTCTCTCGCAGAGCCCGGCTGACAAATTCGAAACGTCCAGCGATTGCGCCCACAGGAAAGCTGCCAGCACGGAAAGCTGTAGCTGGTTTTCACTGTCCTTTGGAACTGCATTCGCTGGTAGACAGACATTCGCGTTCTGCAAAAGCTTTGTTTCGTAATGGGGCAACACTGTGTATTTCTCTCTCGGAGAGCCCGGCTGCCAAATTCGAAACGTCCCGCGATTGCGCCCACAGGAAAGCTCCCAGCACGGAAAGCTGTAGCTGGTTTTTACTGTCCCTTGGAACTGCATTCGCTGGTAGACAGACATTCGCGTTCTGCAAAAGCTTTCGTTCGTAATGGGGCAACACTGTGTATTTCTCTCTGGGAGAGCCCGGCTGCCAAATTCGAAACGTCCAGCGATTGCGCCCACAGGAAAGCTCCCAGCACGGAAAGCTGTAGCTGGTTTTCACTGTCCCTTGGAACTGCATTCGCTGGTAGACAGACATTCGCGTTCTGCAAAAGCTTTGGTTGGTAAAGGGGCAACACTGTGTATTTCTCTCTGGGAGAGCCCGGCTGCCAAATTCGAAACGTCCAGCGATTGCGCCCACAGGAAAGCTCCCAGCACGGAAAGCTGTAGCTGGTTTTCACTGTGCCTTGGAACTGCATTCGCTGGTAGACAGACATTCGCGTTCTGCAAAAGCTTTGGTTGGTAATGGGGCAATACTGTGTATTTCTCTCTGGGAGAGCCCGGCTGCCAAATTCGAAACGTCCAGCGATTGCGCCCACAGGAAAGCTGCCAGCACGGAAAGCTGTAGCTGGTTTTCACTGTCCCTTGGAACTGCATTCGCTGCTACACAGACATTCGCGTTCTGCAAAAGCTTTCGTTCGTAATGAGGCAACACTGTGTATTTCTCTCTCGCAGAGCCCGGCTGACAAATTCGAAACGTCCAGGGATTGCGCCCACAGGAAAGCTGCCAGCACGGAAAGCTGTAGCTGGTTTTCACTGTCCCTTGGAACTGCATTTGCTGCTACACAGACATTCGCGTTCTGCAACAGGTTTCGTTCGTAAAGGGGCAACACTGTGTATTTCTCTCTCGGAGAGCCCGGCTGCCAAATTCGAAACGTCCAGCGATTGCGCCCACAGGAAAGCTGCCAGCACGGAAAGCTGTAGCTGGTTTTCACTGTCCCTTGGAACTGCATTCGCTGGTAGACAGACATTCGCGTTCTGCAAAAGCTTTGGTTCGTAATGGGGCAACACTGTGTATTTCTCTCTCGCAGAGCCCGGCTGCCAAATTCGAAACGTCCAGCGATTGCGCCCACAGGAAAGCTCCCAGCACGGAAAGCTGTAGCTGGTTTTCACTGTCCCTTGGAACTGCATTCGCTGCTACACAGACATTCGCGTTCTGCAAAAGCTTTGTTTGGTAAAGGGGCAACACTGTGTATTTCTCTCTCGGAGAGCGCGGCTGCCAAATTCGAAACGTCCAGCGATTGCGCCCACAGGAAAGCTCCCAGCACGGAAAGCTGTAGCTGGTTTTCACTGTCCCTTGGAACTGCATTCGCTGCTACACAGACATTCGCGTTCTGCAAAAGCTTTGGTTGGTAAAGGGGCAACACTGTGTATTTCTCTGTCGGAGAGCGCGGCTGCCAAATTCGAAACGTCCAACGATTGCGCCCACATGAAAGCTGCCAGCACGGAAAGCTGTAGCTGGTTTTCACTGTCCCTTGGAACTGCATTCGCTGGTAGACAGACATTCGCGTTCTGCAAAAGCTTTCGTTCGTAATGGGGCAACACTGTGTATGTCTCTCTGGGAGAGCCCGGCTGCCAAATTCGAAACGTCCAGCGATTGCGCCCACAGGAAAGCTGCCAGCACGGAAAGCTGTAGCTGGTTTTCACTGTCCCTTGGAACTGCATTCGCTGGTAGACAGACATTCGCGTTCTGCAAAAGCTTTGGTTGGTAAATGGGCAACACTGTGTATTTCTCTCTCGGAGAGCCCGGCTGCCAAATTCGAAACGTCCAGCGATTGCGCCCACAGGAAAGCTGCCAGCACGGAAAGCTGTAGCTGGTTTTCACTGTCCCTTGGAACTGCATTCGCTGGTAGACAGACATTCGCGTTCTGCAAAAGCTTTGTTTCGTAATGGGGCAACACTGTGTATTTCTCTCTCGGAGAGCCCGGCTGCCAAATTCGAAACGTCCAGCGATTGCGCCCACAGGAAAGCTGCCAGCACGGAAAGCTGTAGCTGGTTTTCACTGTCCCTTGGAACTGCATTCGCTGGTAGACAGACATTCGCGTTCTGCAACAGGTTTCGTTCGTAAAGGGGCAACACTGTGTATTTCTCTCTCGGAGAGCCCGGCTGCCAAATTCGAAACGTCCAGCGATTGCGCCCACAGGAAAGCTGCCAGCACGGAAAGCTGTAGCTGGTTTTCACTGTCCCTTGGAACTGCATTCGCTGGTAGACAGACATTCGCGTTCTGCAAAAGCTTTGGTTCGTAATGGGGCAACACTGTGTATTTCTCTCTCGCAGAGCCCGGCTGCCAAATTCGAAACGTCCAGCGATTGCGCCCACAGGAAAGCTCCCAGCACGGAAAGCTGTAGCTGGTTTTCACTGTCCCTTGGAACTGCATTCGCTGGTAGACAGACATTCGCGTTCTGCAAAAGCTTTGGTTCGTAATGGGGCAACACTGTGTATTTCTCTCTCGCAGAGCCCGGCTGCCAAATTCGAAACGTCCAGCGATTGCGCCCACAGGAAAGCTCCCAGCACGGAAAGCTGTAGCTGGTTTTCACTGTCCCTTGGAACTGCATTCGCTGGTAGACAGACATTCGCGTTCTGCAAAAGCTTTGTTTGGTAAAGGGGCAACACTGTGTATTTCTCTCTCGGAGAGCCCGGCTGTCAAATTCGAAACGTCCAGCGATTGCGCCCACAGGAAAGCTGCCAGCACGGAAAGCTGTAGCTGGTTTTCACTGTCCCTTGGAACTGCATTCGCTGGTAGACAGACATTCGCGTTCTGCAAAAGCTTTCGTTCGTAATGAGGCAACACTGTGTATTTCTCTCTCGGAGAGCCCGGCTGTCAAATTCGAAACGTCCAGCGATTGCGCCCACAGGAAAGCTGCCAGCACGGAAAGCTGTAGCTGGTTTTCACTGTCCCTTGGAACTGCATTCGCTGGTAGACAGACATTCGCGTTCTGCAAAAGCTTTGGTTGGTAATGGGGCAATACTGTGTATTTCTCTCTGGGAGAGCCCGGCTGCCAAATTCGAAACGTCCAGCGATTGCGCCCACAGGAAAGCTGCCAGCACGGAAAGCTGTAGCTGGTTTTCACTGTCCCTTGGAACTGCATTCGCTGCTACACAGACATTCGTATTCTGCAAAAGCTTTCGTTCGTAATGAGGCAACACTGTGTATTTCTCTCTCGCAGAGCCCGGCTGCCAAATTCGAAACGTCCAGCGATTGCGCCCACAGGAAAGCTCCCAGCACGGAAAGCTGTAGCTGGTTTTCACTGTCCCTTGGAACTGCATTCGCTGGTAGACAGACATTCGCGTTCTGCAAAAGCTTTGGTTGGTAAAGGGGCAACACTGTGTATTTCTCTCTCGGAGAGCCCGGCTGCCAAATTCGAAACGTCCAGCGATTGCGCCCACATGAAAGCTGCCAGCACGGAAAGCTGTAGCTGGTTTTCACTGTCCCTTGGAACTGCATTCGCTGCTACACAGACATTCGTGTTCTGCAAAAGCTTTCGTTCGTAATGAGGCAACACTGTGTATTTCTCTCTCGCAGAGCCCGGCTGACAAATTCGAAACGTCCAGCGATTGCGCCCACAGGAAAGCTGCCAGCACGGAAAGCTGTAGCTGGTTTTCACTGTCCCTTGGAACTGCATTCGCTGGTAGACAGACATTCGCGTTCTGCAAAAGCTTTGGTTCGTAATGGGGCAACACTGTGTATTTCTCTCTCGGAGAGCCCGGCTGCCAAATTCGAAACGTCCAGCGATTGCGCCCACAGGAAAGCTGCCAGCACGGAAAGCTGTAGCTGGTTTTCACTGTCCCTTGGAACTGCATTTGCTGGTAGACAGACATTCGCGTTCTGCAACAGGTTTCGTTCGTAAAGGGGCAACACTGTGTATTTCTCTCTCGGAGAGCCCGGCTGCCAAATTCGAAACGTCCAGCGATTGCGCCCACAGGAAAGCTGCCAGCACGGAAAGCTGTAGCTGGTTTTCACTGTCCCTTGGAACTGCATTCGCTGGTAGACAGACATTCGCGTTCTGCAAAAGCTTTGGTTCGTAATGGGGCAACACTGTGTATTTCTCTCTCGCAGAGCCCGGCTGCCAAATTCGAAACGTCCAGCGATTGCGCCCACAGGAAAGCTCCCAGCACGGAAAGCTGTAGCTGGTTTTCACTGTCCCTTGGAACTGCATTCGCTGGTAGACAGACATTCGCGTTCTGCAAAAGCTTTGTTTGGTAAAGGGGGAACACTGTGTATTTCTCTCTCGGAGAGCCCGGCTGTCAAATTCGAAACGTCCAGCGATTGCGCCCACAGGAAAGCTGCCAGCACGGAAAGCTGTAGCTGGTTTTCACTGTCCCTTGGAACTGCATTCGCTGGTAGACAGACATTCGCGTTCTGCAAAAGCTTTGGTTGGTAATGGGGCAATACTGTGTATTTCTCTCTGGGAGAGCCCGGCTGCCAAATTGGAAACGTCCAGCGATTGCGTCCACAGGAAAGCTCCCAGCACGGAAAGCTGTAGCTGGTTTTCACTGTCCCTTGGAACTGCATTCGCTGGTAGACGGACATTCGTGTCCTGCAAAAGCTTTCGTTCGTAATGAGGCAACACTGTGTATTTCTCTCTCGGAGAGCGCGGCTGCCAAATTCGAAACGTCCAGCGATTGCGCCCACAGGAAAGCTGCCAGCACGGAAAGCTGTAGCTGGTTTTCACTGTCCCTTGGAACTGCATTCGCTGCTACACAGACATTCGCGTTCTGCAAAAGCTTTGGTTGGTAAAGGGGCAACACTGTGTATTTCTCTGTCGGAGAGCCCGGCTGCCAAATTCGAAACGTCCAACGATTGCGCCCACATGAAAGCTGCCAGCACGGAAAGCTGTAGCTGGTTTTCACTGTCCCGTGGAACTGCATTCGCTGCTACACAGACATTCGCGTTCTGCAAAAGCTTTGTTTCGTAATGGGGCAACACTGTGTATTTCTCTCTCGGAGAGCCCGGCTGCCAAATTCGAAACGTCCAGCGATTGCGCCCACAGGAAAGCTGCCAGCACGGAAAGCTGTAGCTGGTTTTCACTGTCCCTTGGAACTGCATTCGCTGGTAGACAGACATTCGCGTTCTGCAACAGCTTTCGTTCGTAATGGGGCAACACTGTGTATTTCTCTCTGGGAGAGCCCGGCTGCCAAATTCGAAACGTCCAGCGATTGCGCCCACAGGAAAGCTGCCAGCACGGAAAGCTGTAGCTGGTTTTCACTGTCCCTTGGAACTGCATTCGCTGGTAGACAGACATTCGCGTTCTGCAACAGGTTTCGTTCGTAAAGGGGCAACACTGTGTATTTCTCTCTCGGAGAGCCCGGCTGCCAAATTCGAAACGTCCAGCGATTGCGCCCACAGGAAAGCTGCCAGCACGGAAAGCTGTAGCTGGTTTTCACTGTCCCTTGGAACTGCATTCGCTGGTAGACAGACATTCGCGTTCTGCAAAAGCTTTGGTTCGTAATGGGGCAACACTGTGTATTTCTCTCTCGGAGAGCGCGGCTGCCAAATTCGAAACGTCCAGCGATTGCGCCCACAGGAAAGCTCCCAGCACGGAAAGCTGTAGCTGGTTTTCACTGTCCCTTGGAACTGCATTCGCTGCTACACAGACATTCGCGTTCTGCAAAAGCTTTCGTTCGTAATGAGGCAACACTGTGTATTTCTCTCTCGCAGAGCCCGGCTGACAAATTCGAAACGTCCAGCGATTGCGCCCACAGGAAAGCTGCCAGCACGGAAAGCTGTAGCTGGTTTTCACTGTCCTTTGGAACTGCATTCGCTGGTAGACAGACATTCGCGTTCTGCAAAAGCTTTGTTTCGTAATGGGGCAACACTGTGTATTTCTCTCTCGGAGAGCGCGGCTGCCAAATTCGAAACGTCCAGCGATTGCGCCCACAGGAAAGCTCCCAGCACGGAAAGCTGTAGCTGGTTTTTACTGTCCCTTGGAACTGCATTCGCTGGTAGACAGACATTCGCGTTCTGCAAAAGCTTTCGTTCGTAATGGGGCAACACTGTGTATTTCTCTCTGGGAGAGCCCGGCTGCCAAATTCGAAACGTCCAGCGATTGCGCCCACAGGAAAGCTCCCAGCACGGAAAGCTGTAGCTGGTTTTCACTGTCCCTTGGAACTGCATTCGCTGGTAGACAGACATTCGCGTTCTGCAAAAGCTTTGGTTGGTAAAGGGGCAACACTGTGTATTTCTCTCTCGGAGAGCCCGGCTGCCAAATTCGAAACGTCCAGCGATTGCGCCCACAGGAAAGCTCCCAGCACGGAAAGCTGTAGCTGGTTTTCACTGTCCCTTGGAACTGCATTCGCTGGTAGACAGACATTCGCGTTCTGCAAAAGCTTTGGTTGGTAATGGGGCAATACTGTGTATTTCTCTCTGGGAGAGCCCGGCTGCCAAATTCGAAACGTCCAGCGATTGCGCCCACAGGAAAGCTGCCAGCACGGAAAGCTGTAGCTGGTTTTCACTGTCCCTTGGAACTGCATTCGCTGCTACACAGACATTCGCGTTCTGCAAAAGCTTTGGTTCGTAATGGGGCAACACTGTGTATGTCTGTCTGGGAGAGCCCGGCTGCCAAATTCGAAACGTCCAGCGATTGCGCCCACAGGAAAGCTGCCAGCACGGAAAGCTGTAGCTGGTTTTCACTGTCCCTTGGAACTGCATTCGCTGCTACACAGACATTCGTGTTCTGCAAAAGCTTTCGTTCGTAATGAGGCAACACTGTGTATTTCTCTCTCGCAGAGCCCGGCTGACAAATTCGAAACGTCCAGCGATTGCGCCCACAGGAAAGCTGCCAGCACGGAAAGCTGTAGCTGGTTTTCACTGTCCCTTGGAACTGCATTCGCTGGTAGACAGACATTCGCGTTCTGCAAAAGCTTTGTTTCGTAATGGGGCAACACTGTGTATTTCTCTCTCGGAGAGCCCGGCTGCCAAATTCGAAACGTCCAGCGATTGCGCCCACAGGAAAGCTGCCAGCACGGAAAGCTGTAGCTGGTTTTCACTGTCCCTTGGAACTGCATTCGCTGCTACACAGACATTCGCGTTCTGCAACAGGTTTCGTTCGTAAAGGGGCAACACTGTGTATTTCTCTCTGGGAGAGCCCGGCTGCCAAATTCGAAACGTCCAGCGATTGCGCCCACAGGAAAGCTGCCAGCACGGAAAGCTGTAGCTGGTTTTCACTGTCCCTTGGAACTGCATTCGCTGGTAGACAGACATTCGCGTTCTGCAAAAGCTTTGGTTCGTAATGGGGCAACACTGTGTATTTCTCTCTCGCAGAGCCCGGCTGCCAAATTCGAAACGTCCAGCGATTGCGCCCACAGGAAAGCTCCCAGCACGGAAAGCTGTAGCTGGTTTTCACTGTCCCTTGGAACTGCATTCGCTGGTAGACAGACATTCGCGTTCTGCAAAAGCTTTGTTTGGTAAAGGGGCAACACTGTGTATTTCTCTCTCGGAGAGCCCGGCTGTCAAATTCGAAACGTCCAGCGATTGCGCCCACAGGAAAGCTGCCAGCACGGAAAGCTGTAGCTGGTTTTCACTGTCCCTTGGAACTGCATTCGCTGGTAGACGGACATTCGTGTTCTGCAAAAGCTTTCGTTCGTAATGAGGCAACACTGTGTATTTCTCTCTCGGAGAGCGCGGCTGCCAAATTCGAAACGTCCAGCGATTGCGCCCACAGGAAAGCTCCCAGCACGGAAAGCTGTAGCTGGTTTTCACTGTCCCTTGGAACTGCATTCGCTGCTACACAGACATTCGCGTTCTGCAAAAGCTTTGGTTGGTAAAGGGGCAACACTGTGTATTTCTCTGTCGGAGAGCCCGGCTGCCAAATTCGAAACGTCCAACGATTGCGCCCACATGAAAGCTGCCAGCACGGAAAGCTGTAGCTGGTTTTCACTGTCCCGTGGAACTGCATTCGCTGCTACACAGACATTCGCGTTCTGCAAAAGCTTTGTTTCGTAATGGGGCAACACTGTGTATTTCTCTCTCGGAGAGCCCGGCTGCCAAATTCGAAACGTCCAGCGATTGCGCCCACAGGAAAGCTGCCAGCACGGAAAGCTGTAGCTGGTTTTCACTGTCCCTTGGAACTGCATTCGCTGGTAGACAGACATTCGCGTTCTGCAACAGCTTTCGTTCGTAATGGGGCAACACTGTGTATTTCTCTCTGGGAGAGCCCGGCTGCCAAATTCGAAACGTCCAGCGATTGCGCCCACAGGAAAGCTGCCAGCACGGAAAGCTGTAGCTGGTTTTCACTGTCCCTTGGAACTGCATTCGCTGGTAGACAGACATTCGCGTTCTGCAACAGGTTTCGTTCGTAAAGGGGCAACACTGTGTATTTCTCTCTCGCAGAGCCCGGCTGCCAAATTCGAAACGTCCAGCGATTGCGCCCACAGGAAAGCTGCCAGCACGGAAAGCTGTAGCTGGTTTTCACTGTCCCTTGGAACTGCATTCGCTGGTAGACAGACATTCGCGTTCTGCAAAAGCTTTGGTTCGTAATGGGGCAACACTGTGTATTTCTCTCTCGCAGAGCCCGGCTGACAAATTCGAAACGTCCAGCGATTGCGCCCACAGGAAAGCTCCCAGCACGGAAAGCTGTAGCTGGTTTTCACTGTCCCTTGGAACTGCATTCGCTGGTAGACAGACATTCGCGTTCTGCAAAAGCTTTGGTTGGTAAAGGGGCAACACTGTGTATTTCTCTCTCGGAGAGCCCGGCTGCCAAATTCGAAACGTCCAGCGATTGCGCCCACAGGAAAGCTGCCAGCACGGAAAGCTGTAGCTGGTTTTCACTGTCCCTTGGAACTGCATTCGCTGCTACACAGACATTCGTGTTCTGCAAAAGCTTTCGTTCGTAATGAGGCAACACTGTGTATTTCTCTCTCGCAGAGCCCGGCTGACAAATTCGAAACGTCCAGCGATTGCGCCCACAGGAAAGCTGCCAGCACGGAAAGCTGTAGCTGGTTTTCACTGTCCCTTGGAACTGCATTCGCTGGTAGACAGACATTCGCGTTCTGCAAAAGCTTTGTTTCGTAATGGGGCAACACTGTGTATTTCTCTCTCGGAGAGCCCGGCTGCCAAATTCGAAACGTCCAGCGATTGCGCCCACAGGAAAGCTGCCAGCACGGAAAGCTGTAGCTGGTTTTCACTGTCCCTTGGAACTGCATTCGCTGGTAGACAGACATTCGCGTTCTGCAACAGGTTTCTTTCGTAAAGGGGCAACACTGTGTATTTCTCTCTCGGAGAGCCCGGCTGCCAAATTCGAAACGTCCAGCGATTGCGCCCACAGGAAAGCTCCCAGCACGGAAAGCTGTAGCTGGTTTTCACTGTCCCTTGGAACTGCATTCGCTGGTAGACAGACATTCGCGTTTTGCAAAAGCTTTGTTTCGTAATGGGGCAACACTGTGTATTTCTCTCTCGCAGAGCCCGGCTGCCAAATTCGAAACGTCCAGCGATTGCGCCCACAGGAAAGCTCCCAGCACGGAAAGCTGTAGCTGGTTTTCACTGTCCCTTGGAACTGCATTCGCTGGTAGACGGACATTCGTGTTCTGCAAAAGCTTTCGTTCGTAATGAGGCAACACTGTGTATTTCTCTCTCGGAGAGCGCGGCTGCCAAATTCGAAACGTCCAGCGATTGCGCCCACAGGAAAGCTCCCAGCACGGAAAGCTGTAGCTGGTTTTCACTGTCCCTTGGAACTGCATTCGCTGCTACACAGACATTCGCGTTCTGCAAAAGCTTTGGTTGGTAAAGGGGCAACACTGTGTATTTCTCTGTCGGAGAGCCCGGCTGCCAAATTCGAAACGTCCAACGATTGCGCCCACATGAAAGCTGCCAGCACGGAAAGCTGTAGCTGGTTTTCACTGTCCCGTGGAACTGCATTCGCTGCTACACAGACATTCGCGTTCTGCAAAAGCTTTGTTTCGTAATGGGGCAACACTGTGTATTTCTCTCTCGGAGAGCCCGGCTGCCAAATTCGAAACGTCCAGCGATTGCGCCCACAGGAAAGCTGCCAGCACGGAAAGCTGTAGCTGGTTTTCACTGTCCCTTGGAACTGCATTCGCTGGTAGACAGACATTCGCGTTCTGCAACAGCTTTCGTTCGTAATGGGGCAACACTGTGTATTTCTCTCTGGGAGAGCCCGGCTGCCAAATTCGAAACGTCCAGCGATTGCGCCCACAGGAAAGCTGCCAGCACGGAAAGCTGTAGCTGGTTTTCACTGTCCCTTGGAACTGCATTCGCTGGTAGACAGACATTCGCGTTCTGCAACAGGTTTCGTTCGTAAAGGGGCAACACTGTGTATTTCTCTCTCGGAGAGCCCGGCTGCCAAATTCGAAACGTCCAGCGATTGCGCCCACAGGAAAGCTGCCAGCACGGAAAGCTGTAGCTGGTTTTCACTGTCCCTTGGAACTGCATTCGCTGGTAGACAGACATTCGCGTTCTGCAAAAGCTTTGGTTCGTAATGGGGCAACACTGTGTATTTCTCTCTCGGAGAGCGCGGCTGCCAAATTCGAAACGTCCAGCGATTGCGCCCACAGGAAAGCTCCCAGCACGGAAAGCTGTAGCTGGTTTTCACTGTCCCTTGGAACTGCATTCGCTGCTACACAGACATTCGCGTTCTGCAAAAGCTTTCGTTCGTAATGAGGCAACACTGTGTATTTCTCTCTCGCAGAGCCCGGCTGCCAAATTCGAAACGTCCAGCGATTGCGCCCACAGGAAAGCTGCCAGCACGGAAAGCTGTAGCTGGTTTTCACTGTCCCTTGGAACTGCATTCGCTGGTAGACAGACATTCGCGTTCTGCAAAAGCTTTGGTTCGTAATGGGGCAACACTGTGTATTTCTCTCTCGGAGAGCGCGGCTGCCAAATTCGAAACGTCCAGCGATTGCGCCCACAGGAAAGCTCCCAGCACGGAAAGCTGTAGCTGGTTTTCACTGTCCCTTGGAACTGCATTCGCTGCTACACAGACATTCGCGTTCTGCAAAAGCTTTCGTTCGTAATGAGGCAACACTGTGTATTTCTCTCTCGCAAAGCCCGGCTGACAAATTCGAAACGTCCAGCGATTACGCCCACAGGAAAGCTGCCAGCACGGAAAGCTGTAGCTGGTTTTCACTGTCCTTTGGAACTGCATTCGCTGGTAGACAGACATTCGCGTTCTGCAAAAGCTTTGTTTCGTAATGGGGCAACACTGTGTATTTCTCTCTCGGAGAGCCCGGCTGCCAAATTCGAAACGTCCAGCGATTGCGCCCACAGGAAAGCTCCCAGCACGGAAAGCTGTAGCTGGTTTTTACTGTCCCTTGGAACTGCATTCGCTGGTAGACAGACATTCGCGTTCTGCAAAAGCTTTGGTTGGTAAAGGGGCAACACTGTGTATTTCTCTCTCGGAGAGCCCGGCTGCCAAATTCGAAACGTCCAGCGATTGCGCCCACAGGAAAGCTCCCAGCACGGAAAGCTGTAGCTGGTTTTCACTGTCCCTTGGAACTGCATTCGCTGGTAGACAGACATTCGCGTTCTGCAAAAGCTTTGGTTGGTAATGGGGCAATACTGTGTATTTCTCTCTGGGAGAGCCCGGCTGCCAAATTCGAAACGTCCAGCGATTGCGCCCACAGGAAAGCTGCCAGCACGGAAAGCTGTAGCTGGTTTTCACTGTCCCTTGGAACTGCATTCGCTGCTACACAGACATTCGCGTTCTGCAAAAGCTTTCGTTCGTAATGAGGCAACACTGTGTATTTCTCTCTCGCAGAGCCCGGCTGACAAATTCGAAACGTCCAGGGATTGCGCCCACAGGAAAGCTGCCAGCACGGAAAGCTGTAGCTGGTTTTCACTGTCCCTTGGAACTGCATTCGCTGCTACACAGACATTCGCGTTCTGCAACAGGTTTCGTTCGTAAAGGGGCAACACTGTGTATTTCTCTCTCGGAGAGCCCGGCTGCCAAATTCGAAACGTCCAGCGATTGCGCCCACAGGAAAGCTGCCAGCACGGAAAGCTGTAGCTGGTTTTCACTGTCCCTTGGAACTGCATTCGCTGGTAGACAGACATTCGCGTTCTGCAAAAGCTTTGGTTCGTAATGGGGCAACACTGTGTATTTCTCTCTCGCAGAGCCCGGCTGCCAAATTCGAAACGTCCAGCGATTGCGCCCACAGGAAAGCTCCCAGCACGGAAAGCTGTAGCTGGTTTTCACTGTCCCTTGGAACTGCATTCGCTGCTACACAGACATTCGCGTTCTGCAAAAGCTTTGTTTGGTAAAGGGGCACACTGTGTATTTCTCTCTCGGAGAGCGCGGCTGCCAAATTCGAAACGTCCAGCGATTGCGCCCACAGGAAAGCTGCCAGCACGGAAAGCTGTAGCTGGTTTTCACTGTCCCGTGGAACTGCATTCGCTGCTACACAGACATTCGCGTTCTGCAAAAGCTTTGTTTCGTAATGGGGCAACACTGTGTATTTCTCTCTCGGAGAGCCCGGCTGCCAAATTCGAAACGTCCAGCGATTGCGCCCACAGGAAAGCTGCCAGCACGGAAAGCTGTAGCTGGTTTTCACTGTCCCTTGGAACTGCATTCGCTGGTAGACAGACATTCGCGTTCTGCAACAGCTTTCGTTCGTAATGGGGCAACACTGTGTATTTCTCTCTGGGAGAGCCCGGCTGCCAAATTCGAAACGTCCAGCGATTGCGCCCACAGGAAAGCTGCCAGCACGGAAAGCTGTAGCTGGTTTTCACTGTCCCTTGGAACTGCATTCGCTGGTAGACAGACATTCGCGTTCTGCAACAGGTTTCGTTCGTAAAGGGGCAACACTGTGTATTTCTCTCTCGCAGAGCCCGGCTGCCAAATTCGAAACGTCCAGCGATTGCGCCCACAGGAAAGCTGCCAGCACGGAAAGCTGTAGCTGGTTTTCACTGTCCCTTGGAACTGCATTCGCTGGTAGACAGACATTCGCGTTCTGCAAAAGCTTTGGTTCGTAATGGGGCAACACTGTGTATTTCTCTCTCGCAGAGCCCGGCTGACAAATTCGAAACGTCCAGCGATTGCGCCCACAGGAAAGCTCCCAGCACGGAAAGCTGTAGCTGGTTTTCACTGTCCCTTGGAACTGCATTCGCTGGTAGACAGACATTCGCGTTCTGCAAAAGCTTTGGTTGGTAAAGGGGCAACACTGTGTATTTCTCTCTCGGAGAGCCCGGCTGCCAAATTCGAAACGTCCAGCGATTGCGCCCACAGGAAAGCTGCCAGCACGGAAAGCTGTAGCTGGTTTTCACTGTCCCTTGGAACTGCATTCGCTGCTACACAGACATTCGTGTTCTGCAAAAGCTTTCGTTCGTAATGAGGCAACACTGTGTATTTCTCTCTCGCAGAGCCCGGCTGACAAATTCGAAACGTCCAGCGATTGCGCCCACAGGAAAGCTGCCAGCACGGAAAGCTGTAGCTGGTTTTCACTGTCCCTTGGAACTGCATTCGCTGGTAGACAGACATTCGCGTTCTGCAAAAGCTTTGTTTCGTAATGGGGCAACACTGTGTATTTCTCTCTCGGAGAGCCCGGCTGCCAAATTCGAAACGTCCAGCGATTGCGCCCACAGGAAAGCTGCCAGCACGGAAAGCTGTAGCTGGTTTTCACTGTCCCTTGGAACTGCATTCGCTGGTAGACAGACATTCGCGTTCTGCAACAGGTTTCTTTCGTAAAGGGGCAACACTGTGTATTTCTCTCTCGGAGAGCCCGGCTGCCAAATTCGAAACGTCCAGCGATTGCGCCCACAGGAAAGCTCCCAGCACGGAAAGCTGTAGCTGGTTTTCACTGTCCCTTGGAACTGCATTCGCTGGTAGACAGACATTCGCGTTTTGCAAAAGCTTTGTTTCGTAATGGGGCAACACTGTGTATTTCTCTCTCGCAGAGCCCGGCTGCCAAATTCGAAACGTCCAGCGATTGCGCCCACAGGAAAGCTCCCAGCACGGAAAGCTGTAGCTGGTTTTCACTGTCCCTTGGAACTGCATTCGCTGGTAGACGGACATTCGTGTTCTGCAAAAGCTTTCGTTCGTAATGAGGCAACACTGTGTATTTCTCTCTCGGAGAGCGCGGCTGCCAAATTCGAAACGTCCAGCGATTGCGCCCACAGGAAAGCTCCCAGCACGGAAAGCTGTAGCTGGTTTTCACTGTCCCTTGGAACTGCATTCGCTGCTACACAGACATTCGCGTTCTGCAAAAGCTTTGGTTGGTAAAGGGGCAACACTGTGTATTTCTCTGTCGGAGAGCCCGGCTGCCAAATTCGAAACGTCCAACGATTGCGCCCACATGAAAGCTGCCAGCACGGAAAGCTGTAGCTGGTTTTCACTGTCCCGTGGAACTGCATTCGCTGCTACACAGACATTCGCGTTCTGCAAAAGCTTTGTTTCGTAATGGGGCAACACTGTGTATTTCTCTCTCGGAGAGCCCGGCTGCCAAATTCGAAACGTCCAGCGATTGCGCCCACAGGAAAGCTGCCAGCACGGAAAGCTGTAGCTGGTTTTCACTGTCCCTTGGAACTGCATTCGCTGGTAGACAGACATTCGCGTTCTGCAACAGCTTTCGTTCGTAATGGGGCAACACTGTGTATTTCTCTCTGGGAGAGCCCGGCTGCCAAATTCGAAACGTCCAGCGATTGCGCCCACAGGAAAGCTGCCAGCACGGAAAGCTGTAGCTGGTTTTCACTGTCCCTTGGAACTGCATTCGCTGGTAGACAGACATTCGCGTTCTGCAACAGGTTTCGTTCGTAAAGGGGCAACACTGTGTATTTCTCTCTCGGAGAGCCCGGCTGCCAAATTCGAAACGTCCAGCGATTGCGCCCACAGGAAAGCTGCCAGCACGGAAAGCTGTAGCTGGTTTTCACTGTCCCTTGGAACTGCATTCGCTGGTAGACAGACATTCGCGTTCTGCAAAAGCTTTGGTTCGTAATGGGGCAACACTGTGTATTTCTCTCTCGGAGAGCGCGGCTGCCAAATTCGAAACGTCCAGCGATTGCGCCCACAGGAAAGCTCCCAGCACGGAAAGCTGTAGCTGGTTTTCACTGTCCCTTGGAACTGCATTCGCTGCTACACAGACATTCGCGTTCTGCAAAAGCTTTGTTTGGTAAAGGGGCACACTGTGTATTTCTCTCTCGGAGAGCGCGGCTGCCAAATTCGAAACGTCCAGCGATTGCGCCCACAGGAAAGCTCCCAGCACGGAAAGCTGTAGCTGGTTTTCACTGTCCCTTGGAACTGCATTCGCTGCTACACAGACATTCGCGTTCTGCAAAAGCTTTGGTTGGTAAAGGGGCAACACTGTGTATTTCTCTGTCGGAGAGCGCGGCTGACAAATTCGAAACGTCCAGCGATTGCGCCCACAGGAAAGCTGCCAGCACGGAAAGCTGTAGCTGGTTTTCACTGTCCTTTGGAACTGCATTCGCTGGTAGACAGACATTCGCGTTCTGCAAAAGCTTTCGTTCGTAATGGGGCAACACTGTGTATGTCTGTCTGGGAGAGCCCGGCTGCCAAATTCGAAACGTCCAGCGATTGCGCCCACAGGAAAGCTCCCAGCACGGAAAGCTGTAGCTGGTTTTCACTGTCCCTTGGAACTGCATTCGCTGGTAGACAGACATTCGCGTTCTGCAACAGGTTTCGTTCGTAAAGGGGCAACACTGTGTATTTCTCTCTCGGAGAGCCCGGCTGCCAAATTCGAAACGTCCAGCGATTGCGCCCACAGGAAAGCTCCCAGCACGGAAAGCTGTAGCTGGTTTTCACTGTCCCTTGGAACTGCATTCGCTGGTAGACAGACATTCGCGTTCTGCAAAAGCTTTGGTTGGTAATGGGGCAATACTGTGTATTTCTCTCTGGGAGAGCCCGGCTGCCAAATTCGAAACGTCCAGCGATTGCGCCCACAGGAAAGGTCCCAGCACGGAAAGCTGTAGCTGGTTTTCACTGTCCCTTGGAACTGCATTCGCTGGTAGACGGACATTCGTGTTCTGCAACAGCTTTCGTTCGTAATGAGGCAACACTGTGTATTTCTCTCTCGGAGAGCGCGGCTGCCAAATTCGAAACGTCCAGCGATTGCGCCCACAGGAAAGCTGCCAGCACGGAAAGCTGTAGCTGGTTTTCACTGTCCCTTGGAACTGCATTCGCTGCTACACAGACATTCGCGTTCTGCAAAAGCTTTGGTTGGTAAAGGGGCAACACTGTGTATTTCTCTGTCGGAGAGCCCGGCTGCCAAATTCGAAACGTCCAACGATTGCGCCCACATGAAAGCTGCCAGCACGGAAAGCTGTAGCTGGTTTTCACTGTCCCTTGGAACTGCATTCGCTGGTAGACAGACATTCGCGTTCTGCAAAAGCTTTCGTTCGTAATGAGGCAACACTGTGTATTTCTCTCTCGGAGAGCCCGGCTGTCAAATTCGAAACGTCCAGCGATTGCGCCCACAGGAAAGCTGCCAGCACGGAAAGCTGTAGCTGGTTTTCACTGTCCCTTGGAACTGCATTCGCTGGTAGACAGACATTCGCGTTCTGCAAAAGCTTTGGTTGGTAATGGGGCAATACTGTGTATTTCTCTCTGGGAGAGCCCGGCTGCCAAATTCGAAACGTCCAGCGATTGCGCCCACAGGAAAGCTCCCAGCACGGAAAGCTGTAGCTGGTTTTCACTGTCCCTTGGAACTGCATTCGCTGGTAGACAGACATTCGCGTTCTGCAAAAGCTTTGTTTGGTAAATGGGCAACACTGTGTATTTCTCTCTCGGAGAGCCCGGCTGCCAAATTCGAAACGTCCAGCGATTGCGCCCACAGGAAAGCTGCCAGCACGGAAAGCTGTAGCTGGTTTTCACTGTCCCTTGGAACTGCATTCGCTGGTAGACAGACATTCGCGTTCTGCAAAAGCTTTGGTTGGTAATGGGGCAATACTGTGTATTTCTCTCTGGGAGAGCCCGGCTGCCAAATTCGAAACGTCCAGCGATTGCGCCCACAGGAAAGCTGCCAGCACGGAAAGCTGTAGCTGGTTTTCACTGTCCCTTGGAACTGCATTCGCTGGTAGACGGACATTCGTGTTCTGCAAAAGCTTTCGTTCGTAATGAGGCAACACTGTGTATTTCTCTCTCGGAGAGCGCGGCTGCCAAATTCGAAACGTCCAGCGATTGCGCCCACAGGAAAGCTCCCAGCACGGAAATCTGTAGCTGGTTTTCACTGTCCCTTGGAACTGCATTCGCTGCTACACAGACATTCGCGTTCTGCAAAAGCTTTGGTTGGTAAAGGGGCAACACTGTGTATTTCTCTGTCGGAGAGCCCGGCTGCCAAATTCGAAACGTCCAACGATTGCGCCCACATGAAAGCTGCCAGCACGGAAAGCTGTAGCTGGTTTTCACTGTCCCTTGGAACTGCATTCGCTGCTACACAGACATTCGCGTTCTGCAAAAGCTTTGTTTGGTAAAGGGGCACACTGTGTATTTCTCTCTCGGAGAGCGCGGCTGCCAAATTCGAAACGTCCAGCGATTGCGCCCACAGGAAAGCTCCCAGCACGGAAAGCTGTAGCTGGTTTTCACTGTCCCTTGGAACTGCATTCGCTGCTACACAGACATTCGCGTTCTGCAAAAGCTTTGGTTGGTAAAGGGGCAACACTGTGTATTTCTCTCTCGGAGAGCCCGGCTGCCAAATTCGAAACGTCCAGCGATTGCGCCCACAGGAAAGCTGCCAGCACGGAAAGCTGTAGCTGGTTTTCACTGTCCTTTGGAACTGCATTCGCTGGTAGACAGACATTCGCGTTCTGCAAAAGCTTTCGTTCGTAATGGGGCAACACTGTGTATGTCTGTCTGGGAGAGCCCGGCTGCCAAATTCGAAACGTCCAGCGATTGCGCCCACAGGAAAGCTCCCAGCACGGAAAGCTGTAGCTGGTTTTCACTGTCCCTTGGAACTGCATTCGCTGGTAGACAGACATTCGCGTTCTGCAACAGGTTTCGTTCGTAAAGGGGCAACACTGTGTATTTCTCTCTCGGAGAGCCCGGCTGCCAAATTCGAAACGTCCAGCGATTGCGCCCACAGGAAAGCTCCCAGCACGGAAAGCTGTAGCTGGTTTTCACTGTCCCTTGGAACTGCATTCGCTGGTAGACAGACATTCGCGTTCTGCAAAAGCTTTGGTTGGTAATGGAGCAATACTGTGTATTTCTCTCTGGGAGAGCCCGGCTGCCAAATTCGAAACGTCCAGCGATTGCGCCCACAGGAAAGGTCCCAGCACGGAAAGCTGTAGCTGGTTTTCACTGTCCCTTGGAACTGCATTCGCTGGTAGACGGACATTCGTGTTCTGCAACAGCTTTCGTTCGTAATGAGGCAACACTGTGTATTTCTCTCTCGGAGAGCGCGGCTGCCAAATTCGAAACGTCCAGCGATTGCGCCCACAGGAAAGCTGCCAGCACGGAAAGCTGTAGCTGGTTTTCACTGTCCCTTGGAACTGCATTCGCTGCTACACAGACATTCGCGTTCTGCAAAAGCTTTGGTTGGTAAAGGGGCAACACTGTGTATTTCTCTGTCGGAGAGCCCGGCTGCCAAATTCGAAACGTCCAACGATTGCGCCCACATGAAAGCTGCCAGCACGGAAAGCTGTAGCTGGTTTTCACTGTCCCTTGGAACTGCATTCGCTGGTAGACAGACATTCGCGTTCTGCAAAAGCTTTCGTTCGTAATGAGGCAACACTGTGTATTTCTCTCTCGGAGAGCCCGGCTGTCAAATTCGAAACGTCCAGCGATTGCGCCCACAGGAAAGCTGCCAGCACGGAAAGCTGTAGCTGGTTTTCACTGTCCCTTGGAACTGCATTCGCTGGTAGACAGACATTCGCGTTCTGCAAAAGCTTTGGTTGGTAATGGGGCAATACTGTGTATTTCTCTCTGAGAGAGCCCGGCTGCCAAATTCGAAACGTCCAGCGATTGCGCCCACAGGAAAGCTCCCAGCACGGAAAGCTGTAGCTGGTTTTCACTGTCCCTTGGAACTGCATTCGCTGGTAGACAGACATTCGCGTTCTGCAAAAGCTTTGGTTGGTAAATGGGCAACACTGTGTATTTCTCTCTCGGAGAGCCCGGCTGCCAAATTCGAAACGTCCAGCGATTGCGCCCACAGGAAAGCTGCCAGCACGGAAAGCTGTAGCTGGTTTTCACTGTCCCTTGGAACTGCATTCGCTGGTAGACAGACATTCGCGTTCTGCAAAAGCTTTGGTTGGTAATGGGGCAATACTGTGTATTTCTCTCTGGGAGAGCCCGGCTGCCAAATTCGAAACGTCCAGCGATTGCGCCCACAGGAAAGCTCCCAGCACGGAAAGCTGTAGCTGGTTTTCACTGTCCCTTGGAACTGCATTCGCTGGTAGACGGACATTCGTGTTCTGCAAAAGCTTTCGTTCGTAATGAGGCAACACTGTGTATTTCTCTCTCGGAGAGCGCGGCTGCCAAATTCGAAACGTCCAGCGATTGCGCCCACAGGAAAGCTCCCAGCACGGAAAGCTGTAGCTGGTTTTCACTGTCCCTTGGAACTGCATTCGCTGCTACACAGACATTCGCGTTCTGCAAAAGCTTTGGTTGGTAAAGGGGCAACACTGTGTATTTCTCTGTCGGAGAGCCCGGCTGCCAAATTCGAAACGTCCAACGATTGCGCCCACATGAAAGCTGCCAGCACGGAAAGCTGTAGCTGGTTTTCACTGTCCCTTGGAACTGCATTCGCTGGTAGACAGACATTCGCGTTCTGCAAAAGCTTTCGTTCGTAATGGGGCAACACTGTGTATTTCTCTCTGGGAGAGCCCGGCTGCCAAATTCGAAACGTCCAGCGATTGCGCCCACAGGAAAGCTCCCAGCACGGAAAGCTGTAGCTGGTTTTCACTGTCCCTTGGAACTGCATTCGCTGGTAGACAGACATTCGCGTTCTGCAAAAGCTTTGGTTGGTAAAGGGGCAACACTGTGTATTTCTCTCTCGGAGAGCCCGGCTGCCAAATTCGAAACGTCCAGCGATTGCGCCCACAGGAAAGCTGCCAGCACGGAAAGCTGTAGCTGGTTTTCACTGTCCCTTGGAACTGCATTCGCTGGTAGACAGACATTCGCGTTCTGCAAAAGCTTTGGTTGGTAATGGGGCAATACTGTGTATTTCTCTCTGGGAGAGCCCGGCTGCCAAATTCGAAACGTCCAGCGATTGCGCCCACAGGAAAGCTCCCAGCACGGAAAGCTGTAGCTGGTTTTCACTGTCCCTTGGAACTGCATTCGCTGGTAGACAGACATTCGTATTCTGCAAAAGCTTTCGTTCGTAATGAGGCAACACTGTGTATTTCTCTCTCGCAGAGCCCAGCTGACAAATTCGAAACGTCCAGCGATTGCGCCCACAGGAAAGCTGCCAGCACGGAAAGCTGTAGCTGGTTTTCACTGTCCCTTGGAACTGCATTCGCTGGTAGACAGACATTCGCGTTCTGCAAAAGCTTTGTTTCGTAATGGGGCAACACTGTGTATTTCTCTCTCGGAGAGCGCGGCTGCCAAATTCGAAACGTCCAGCGATTGCGCCCACAGGAAAGCTCCCAGCACGGAAAGCTGTAGCTGGTTTTCACTGTCCCTTGGTACTGCATTCGCTGCTACACAGACATTCGCGTTCTGCAAAAGCTTTGGTTGGTAAAGGGGCAACACTGTGTAGTTCTCTGTCGGAGAGTCCGGCTGCCAAATTCGAAACGTCCAACGATTGCGCCCACATGAAAGCTGCCAGCACGGAAAGCTGTAGCTGGTTTTCACTGTCCCTTGGAACTGCATTCGCTGCTACACAGACATTCGCGTTCTGCAAAAGCTTTCGTTCGTAATGGGGCAACACTGTGTATTTCTCTCTGGGAGAGCCCGGCTGCCAAATTCGAAACGTCCAGCGATTGCGCCCACAGGAAAGCTCCCAGCACGGAAAGCTGTAGCTGGTTTTCACTGTCCCTTGGAACTGCATTCGCTGGTAGACAGACATTCGCGTTCTGCAAAAGCTTTGTTTCGTAATGGGGCAACACTGTGTATTTCTCTCTCGCAGAGCCCGGCTGACAAATTCGAAACGTCCAGCGATTGCGCCCACAGGAAAGCTGCCAGCACGGAAAGCTGTAGCTGGTTTTCACTGTCCCTTGGAACTGCATTCGCTGGTAGACAGACATTCGCGTTCTGCAAAAGCTTTGGTTGGTAATGGGGCAACACTGTGTATTTCTCTCTCGGAGAGCCCGGCTGCCAAATTCGAAACGTCCAGCGATTGCGCCCACAGGAAAGCTGCCAGCACGGAAAGCTGTAGCTGGTTTTCACTGTCCCTTGGAACTGCATTCGCTGGTAGACAGACATTCGCGTTCTGCAAAAGCTTTGTTTCGTAATGGGGCAACACTGTGTATTTCTCTCTCGCAGAGCCCGGCTGACAAATTCGAAACGTCCAGCGATTGCGCCCACAGGAAAGCTGCCAGCACGGAAAGCTGTAGCTGATTTTCACTGTCCCTTGGAACTGCATTCGCTGGTAGACAGACATTCGCGTTCTGCAAAAGCTTTGTTTCGTAATGGGGCAACACTGTGTATTTCTCTCTCGGAGAGCCCGGCTGCCAAATTCGAAACGTCCAGCGATTGCGCCCACAGGAAAGCTCCCAGCACGGAAAGCTGTAGCTGGTTTTCACTGTCCCTTGGAACTGCATTCGCTGGTAGACAGACATTCGCGTTCTGCAACAGGTTTCGTTCGTAAAGGGGCAACACTGTGTATTTCTCTCTCGGAGAGCCCGGCTGCCAAATTCGAAACGTCCAGCGATTGCGCCCACAGGAAAGCTGCCAGCACGGAAAGCTGTAGCTGGTTTTCACTGTCCCTTGGAACTGCATTCGCTGGTAGACAGACATTCGCGTTCTGCAAAAGCTTTGGTTCGTAATGGGGCAACAATGTGTATTTCTCTCTCGCAGAGCCCGGCTGCCAAATTCGAAACGTCCAGCGATTGCGCCCACAGGAAAGCTCCCAGCACGGAAAGCTGTAGCTGGTTTTCACTGTCCCTTGGAACTGCATTCGCTGCTACACAGACATCGCGTTCTGCAAAAGCTTTGTTTGGTAAAGGGGCAACACTGTGTATTTCTCTCTCCGAGAGCGCGGCTGCCAAATTCGAAACGTCCAGCGATTGCGCCCACAGGAAAGCTCCCAGCACGGAAAGCTGTACCTGGTTTTCACTGTCCCTTGGAACTGCATTCGCTGCTACACAGACATTCGCGTTCTGCAAAAGCTTTGGTTGGTAAAGGGGCAACACTGTGTATTTCTCTGTCGGAGAGCCCGGCTGCCAAATTCGAAACGTCCAACGATTGCGCCCACATGAAAGCTGCCAGCACGGAAAGCTGTAGCTGGTTTTCACTGTCCCGTGGAACTGCATTCGCTGGTAGACAGACATTCGCGTTCTGCAAAAGCTTTGGTTGGTAATGGGGCAATACTGTGTATTTCTCTCTGGGAGAGCCCGGCTGCCAAATTCGAAACGTCCAGCGATTGCGCCCACAGGAAAGCTGCCAGCACGGAAAGCTGTAGCTGGTTTTCACTGTCCCTTGGAACTGCATTCGCTGCTACACAGACATTCGCGTTCTGCAAAAGCTTTGGTTGGTAAAGGGGCAACACTGTGTATTTCTCTGTCGGAGAGCCCGGCTGCCAAATTCGAAACGTCCAACGATTGCGCCCACATGAAAGCTGCCAGCACGGAAAGCTGTAGCTGGTTTTCACTGTCCCTTGGAACTGCATTCGCTGGTAGACAGACATTCGCGTTCTGCAAAAGCTTTGGTTCGTAATGGGGCAACAATGTGTATTTCTCTCTCGCAGAGCCCGGCTGCCAAATTCGAAACGTCCAGCGATTGCGCCCACAGGAAAGCTGCCAGCACGGAAAGCTGTAGCTGGTTTTCACTGTCCCTTGGAACTGCATTCGCTGGTAGACAGACATTCGCGTTCTGCAAAAGCTTTGGTTGGTAATGGGGCAATACTGTGTATTTCTCTCTGGGAGAGCCCGGCTGCCAAATTCGAAACGTCCAGCGATTGCGCCCACAGGAAAGCTCCCAGCACGGAAAGCTGTAGCTGGTTTTCACTGTCCCTTGGAACTGCATTCGCTGGTAGACAGACATTCGCGTTCTGCAAAAGCTTTGGTTGGTAAATGGGCAACACTGTGTATTTCTCTCTCGGAGAGCCCGGCTGCCAAATTCGAAACGTCCAGCGATTGCGCCCACAGGAAAGCTGCCAGCACGGAAAGCTGTAGCTGGTTTTCACTGTCCCTTGGAACTGCATTCGCTGGTAGACAGACATTCGTATTCTGCAAAAGCTTTCGTTCGTAATGAGGCAACACTGTGTATTTCTCTCTCGCAGAGCCCGGCTGACAAATTCGAAACGTCCAGCGATTGCGCCCACAGGAAAGCTGCCAGCACGGAAAGCTGTAGCTGGTTTTCACTGTCCCTTGGAACTGCATTCGCTGGTAGACAGACATTCGCGTTCTGCAAAAGCTTTGGTTGGTAAAGGGGCAACACTGTGTATTTCTCTCTCGGAGAGCCCGGCTGCCAAATTCGAAACGTCCAGCGATTGCGCCCACAGGAAAGCTGCCAGCACGGAAAGCTGTAGCTGGTTTTCACTGTCCCTTGGAACTGCATTCGCTGCTACACAGACATTCGTGTTCTGCAAAAGCTTTCGTTCGTAATGAGGCAACACTGTGTATTTCTCTCTCGCAGAGCCCGGCTGACAAATTCGAAACGTCCAGCGATTGCGCCCACAGGAAAGCTGCCAGCACGGAAAGCTGTAGCTGGTTTTCACTGTCCCTTGGAACTGCATTCGCTGGTAGACAGACATTCGCGTTCTGCAAAAGCTTTGTTTCGTAATGGGGCAACACTGTGTATTTCTCTCTCGGAGAGCCCGGCTGCCAAATTCGAAACGTCCAGCGATTGCGCCCACAGGAAAGCTGCCAGCACGGAAAGCTGTAGCTGGTTTTCACTGTCCCTTGGAACTGCATTCGCTGGTAGACAGACATTCGCGTTCTGCAACAGGTTTCGTTCGTAAAGGGGCAACACTGTGTATTTCTCTCTCGGAGAGCCCGGCTGCCAAATTCGAAACGTCCAGCGATTGCGCCCACAGGAAAGCTGCCAGCACGGAAAGCTGTAGCTGGTTTTCACTGTCCCTTGGAACTGCATTCGCTGGTAGACAGACATTCGCGTTCTGCAAAAGCTTTGGTTCGTAATGGGGCAACACTGTGTATTTCTCTCTCGCAGAGCCCGGCTGCCAAATTCGAAACGTCCAGCGATTGCGCCCACAGGAAAGCTCCCAGCACGGAAAGCTGTAGCTGGTTTTCACTGTCCCTTGGAACTGCATTCGCTGGTAGACAGACATTCGCGTTCTGCAAAAGCTTTGTTTGGTAAAGGGGCAACACTGTGTATTTCTCTCTCGGAGAGCCCGGCTGTCAAATTCGAAACGTCCAGCGATTGCGCCCACAGGAAAGCTGCCAGCACGGAAAGCTGTAGCTGGTTTTCACTGTCCCTTGGAACTGCATTCGCTGGTAGACAGACATTCGCGTTCTGCAAAAGCTTTGGTTGGTAATGGGGCAATACTGTGTATTTCTCTCTGGGAGAGCCCGGCTGCCAAATTCGAAACGTCCAGCGATTGCGTCCACAGGAAAGCTCCCAGCACGGAAAGCTGTAGCTGGTTTTCACTGTCCCTTGGAACTGCATTCGCTGGTAGACGGACATTCGTGTCCTGCAAAAGCTTTCGTTCGTAATGAGGCAACACTGTGTATTTCTCTCTCGGAGAGCGCGGCTGCCAAATTCGAAACGTCCAGCGATTGCGCCCACAGGAAAGCTCCCAGCACGGAAAGCTGTAGCTGGTTTTCACTGTCCCTTGGAACTGCATTCGCTGCTACACAGACATTCGCGTTCTGCAAAAGCTTTGGTTGGTAAAGGGGCAACACTGTGTATTTCTCTGTCGGAGAGCCCGGCTGCCAAATTCGAAACGTCCAACGATTGCGCCCACATGAAAGCTGCCAGCACGGAAAGCTGTAGCTGGTTTTCACTGTCCCGTGGAACTGCATTCGCTGCTACACAGACATTCGCGTTCTGCAAAAGCTTTGTTTCGTAATGGGGCAACACTGTGTATTTCTCTCTCGGAGAGCCCGGCTGCCAAATTCGAAACGTCCAGCGATTGCGCCCACAGGAAAGCTGCCAGCACGGAAAGCTGTAGCTGGTTTTCACTGTCCCTTGGAACTGCATTCGCTGGTAGACAGACATTCGCGTTCTGCAACAGCTTTCGTTCGTAATGGGGCAACACTGTGTATTTCTCTCTGGGAGAGCCCGGCTGCCAAATTCGAAACGTCCAGCGATTGCGCCCACAGGAAAGCTGCCAGCACGGAAAGCTGTAGCTGGTTTTCACTGTCCCTTGGAACTGCATTCGCTGCTACACAGACATTCGCGTTCTGCAAAAGCTTTCGTTCGTAATGGGGCAACACTGTGTATTTCTCTCTGGGAGAGCCCGGCTGCCAAATTCGAAACGTCCAGCGATTGCGCCCACAGGAAAGCTCCCAGCACGGAAAGCTGTAGCTGGTTTTCACTGTCCCTTGGAACTGCATTCGCTGGTAGACAGACATTCGCGTTCTGCAAAAGCTTTGTTTCGTAATGGGGCAACACTGTGTATTTCTCTCTCGGAGAGCCCGGCTGCCAAATTCGAAACGTCCAGCGATTGCGCCCACAGGAAAGCTGCCAGCACGGAAAGCTGTAGCTGGTTTTCACTGTCCCTTGGAACTGCATTCGCTGGTAGACAGACATTCGCGTTCTGCAAAAGCTTTGGTTGGTAAATGGGCAACACTGTGTATTTCTCTCTCGGAGAGCCTGGCTGCCAAATTCGAAACGTCCAGCGATTGCGCCCACAGGAAAGCTGCCAGCACGGAAAGCTGTAGCTGGTTTTCACTGTCCCTTGGAACTGCATTCGCTGGTAGACAGACATTCGCGTTCTGCAAAAGCTTTGTTTCGTAATGGGGCAACACTGTGTATTTCTCTCTCGCAGAGCCCGGCTGACAAATTCGAAACGTCCAGCGATTGCGCCCACAGGAAAGCTGCCAGCACGGAAAGCTGTAGCTGATTTTCACTGTCCCTTGGAACTGCATTCGCTGGTAGACAGACATTCGCGTTCTGCAAAAGCTTTGTTTCGTAATGGGGCAACACTGTGTATTTCTCTCTCGGAGAGCCCGGCTGCCAAATTCGAAACGTCCAGCGATTGCGCCCACAGGAAAGCTGCCAGCACGGAAAGCTGTAGCTGGTTTTCACTGTCCCTTGGAACTGCATTCGCTGGTAGACAGACATTCGCGTTCTGCAACAGGTTTCGTGCGTAAAGGGGCAACACTGTGTATTTCTCTCTCGGAGAGCCCGGCTGCCAGATTCGAAACGTCCAGCGATTTCGCCCACACGAAAGCTGCCAGCACGGAATGCTGTAGCTGGTTTTCACTGTCCCTTGGAACTGCATTCGCCGGTAGACAGACATTCGCGTTCTGCAAAAGCTTTGGTTCGTAATGGGGCAACACTCTGTATTTCTCTCTCGCAGAGCCCGGCTGCCAAATTCGAAACGTCCAGCGATTGCGCCCACAGGAAAGCTCCCAGCACGGAAAGCTGTAGCTGGTTTTCACTGTCCCTTGGAACTGCATTCGCTGCTACACAGACATCGCGTTCTGCAAAAGCTTTGTTTGGTAAAGGGGCAACACTGTGTATTTCTCTCTCCGAGAGCGCGGCTGCCAAATTCGAAACGTCCAGCGATTGCGCCCACAGGAAAGCTGCCAGCACGGAAAGCTGTAGCTGGTTTTCACTGTCCCTTGGAACTGCATTCGCTGGTAGACAGACATTCGCGTTCTGCAAAAGCTTTGGTTGGTAAAGGGGCAACACTGTGTATTTCTCTGTCGGAGAGCCCGGCTGCCAAATTCGAAACGTCCAACGATTGCGCCCACAGGAAAGCTGCCAGCACGGAAAGCTGTAGCTGGTTTTCACTGTCCCTTGGAACTGCATTCGCTGGTAGACGGACATTCGTGTTCTGCAAAAGCTTTCGTTCGTAATGAGGCAACACTGTGTATTTCTCTCTCGGAGAGCGCGGCTGCCAAATTCGAAACGTCCAGCGATTGCGCCCACAGGAAAGCTGCCAGCACGGAAAGCTGTAGCTGGTTTTCACTGTCCCTTGGAACTGCATTCGCTGCTACACAGACATTCGTATTCTGCAAAAGCTTTCGTTCGTAATGAGGCAACACTGTGTATTTCTCTCTCGCAGAGCCCGGCTGACAAATTCGAAACGTCCAGCGATTGCGCCCACAGGAAAGCTGCCAGCACGGAAAGCTGTAGCTGGTTTTCACTGTCCCTTGGAACTGCATTCGCTGGTAGACAGACATTCGCGTTCTGCAAAAGCTTTGGTTGGTAATGGGGCAATACTGTGTATTTCTCTCTGGGAGAGCCCGGCTGCCAAATTCGAAACGTCCAGCGATTGCGCCCACAGGAAAGCTGCCAGCACGGAAAGCTGTAGCTGGTTTTCACTGTCCCTTGGAACTGCATTCGCTGGTAGACAGACATTCGCGTTCTGCAAAAGCTTTGGTTGGTAAATGGGCAACACTGTGTATTTCTCTCTCGGAGAGCCCGGCTGCCAAATTCGAAACGTCCAGCGATTGCGCCCACAGGAAAGCTGCCAGCACGGAAAGCTGTAGCTGGTTTTCACTGTCCCTTGGAACTGCATTCGCTGCTACACAGACATTCGTATTCTGCAAAAGCTTTCGTTCGTAATGAGGCAACACTGTGTATTTCTCTCTCGCAGAGCCCGGCTGACAAATTCGAAACGTCCAGCGATTGCGCCCACAGGAAAGCTGCCAGCACGGAAAGCTGTAGCTGGTTTTCACTGTCCCTTGGAACTGCATTCGCTGGTAGACAGACATTCGCGTTCTGCAAAAGCTTTGGTTGGTAAAGGGGCAACACTGTGTATTTCTCTCTCGGAGAGCCCGGCTGCCAAATTCGAAACGTCCAGCGATTGCGCCCACAGGAAAGCTGCCAGCACGGAAAGCTGTAGCTGGTTTTCACTGTCCCTTGGAACTGCATTCGCTGCTACACAGACATTCGTGTTCTGCAAAAGCTTTCGTTCGTAATGAGGCAACACTGTGTATTTCTCTCTCGCAGAGCCCGGCTGCCAAATTCGAAACGTCCAGCGATTGCGCCCACAGGAAAGCTGCCAGCACGGAAAGCTGTAGCTGGTTTTCACTGTCCCTTGGAACTGCATTCGCTGGTAGGCAGACATTCGCGTTCTGCAAAAGCTTTGTTTCGTAATGGGGCAACACTGTGTATTTCTCTCTCCGAGAGCCCGGCTGCCAAATTCGAAACGTCCAGCGATTGCGCCCACAGGAAAGCTGCCAGCACGGAAAGCTGTAGCTGGTTTTCACTGTCCCTTGGAACTGCATTCGCTGCTACACAGACATTCGCGTTCTGCAACAGGTTTCGTTCGTAAAGGGGCAACACTGTGTATTTCTCTCTCGGAGAGCCCGGCTGCCAAATTCGAAACGTCCAGCGATTGCGCCCACAGGAAAGCTGCCAGCACGGAAAGCTGTAGCTGGTTTTCACTGTCCCTTGGAACTGCATTCGCTGGTAGACAGACATTCGCGTTCTGCAAAAGCTTTGGTTCGTAATGGGGCAACACTGTGTATTTCTCTCTCGCAGAGCCCGGCTGCCAAATTCGAAACGTCCAGCGATTGCGCCCACAGGAAAGCTCCCAGCACGGAAAGCTGTAGCTGGTTTTCACTGTCCCTTGGAACTGCATTCGCTGGTAGACAGACATTCGCGTTCTGCAAAAGCTTTGTTTGGTAAAGGGGCAACACTGTGTATTTCTCTCTCGGAGAGCCCGGCTGTCAAATTCGAAACGTCCAGCGATTGCGCCCACAGGAAAGCTGCCAGCACGGAAAGCTGTAGCTGGTTTTCACTGTCCCTTGGAACTGCATTCGCTGGTAGACAGACATTCGCGTTCTGCAAAAGCTTTGGTTGGTAATGGGGCAATACTGTGTATTTCTCTCTGGGAGAGCCCGGCTGCCAAATTCGAAACGTCCAGCGATTGCGTCCACAGGAAAGCTCCCAGCACGGAAAGCTGTAGCTGGTTTTCACTGTCCCTTGGAACTGCATTCGCTGGTAGACGGACATTCGCGTTCTGCAAAAGCTTTCGTTCGTAATGAGGCAACACTGTGTATTTCTCTCTCGGAGAGCGCGGCTGCCAAATTCGAAACGTCCAGCGATTGCGCCCACAGGAAAGCTCCCAGCACGGAAAGCTGTAGCTGGTTTTCACTGTCCCTTGGAACTGCATTCGCTGCTACACAGACATTCGCGTTCTGCAAAAGCTTTGGTTGGTAAAGGGGCAACACTGTGTATTTCTCTGTCGGAGAGCCCGGCTGCCAAATTCGAAACGTCCAACGATTGCGCCCACATGAAAGCTGCCAGCACGGAAAGCTGTAGCTGGTTTTCACTGTCCCGTGGAACTGCATTCGCTGCTACACAGACATTCGCGTTCTGCAAAAGCTTTGTTTCGTAATGGGGCAACACTGTGTATTTCTCTCTCGGAGAGCCCGGCTGCCAAATTCGAAACGTCCAGCGATTGCGCCCACAGGAAAGCTGCCAGCACGGAAAGCTGTAGCTGGTTTTCACTGTCCCTTGGAACTGCATTCGCTGGTAGACAGACATTCGCGTTCTGCAACAGCTTTCGTTCGTAATGGGGCAACACTGTGTATTTCTCTCTGGGAGAGTCCGGCTGCCAAATTCGAAACGTCCAGCGATTGCGCCCACAGGAAAGCTGCCAGCACGGAAAGCTGTAGCTGGTTTTCACTGTCCCTTGGAACTGCATTCGCTGCTACACAGACATTCGCGTTCTGCAAAAGCTTTCGTTCGTAATGGGGCAACACTGTGTATTTCTCTCTGGGAGAGCCCGGCTGCCAAATTCGAAACGTCCAGCGATTGCGCCCACAGGAAAGCTCCCAGCACGGAAAGCTGTAGCTGGTTTTCACTGTCCCTTGGAACTGCATTCGCTGGTAGACAGACATTCGCGTTCTGCAAAAGCTTTGTTTCGTAATGGGGCAACACTGTGTATTTCTCTCTCGGAGAGCCCGGCTGCCAAATTCGAAACGTCCAGCGATTGCGCCCACAGGAAAGCTGCCAGCACGGAAAGCTGTAGCTGGTTTTCACTGTCCCTTGGAACTGCATTCGCTGGTAGACAGACATTCGCGTTCTGCAAAAGCTTTGGTTGGTAAATGGGCAACACTGTGTATTTCTCTCTCGGAGAGCCCGGCTGCCAAATTCGAAACGTCCAGCGATTGCGCCCACAGGAAAGCTGCCAGCACGGAAAGCTGTAGCTGGTTTTCACTGTCCCTTGGAACTGCATTCGCTGGTAGACAGACATTCGCGTTCTGCAAAAGCTTTGTTTCGTAATGGGGCAACACTGTGTATTTCTCTCTCGCAGAGCCCGGCTGACAAATTCGAAACGTCCAGCGATTGCGCCCACAGGAAAGCTGCCAGCACGGAAAGCTGTAGCTGATTTTCACTGTCCCTTGGAACTGCATTCGCTGGTAGACAGACATTCGCGTTCTGCAAAAGCTTTGTTTCGTAATGGGGCAACACTGTGTATTTCTCTCTCGGAGAGCCCGGCTGCCAAATTCGAAACGTCCAGCGATTGCGCCCACAGGAAAGCTGCCAGCACGGAAAGCTGTAGCTGGTTTTCACTGTCCCTTGGAACTGCATTCGCTGGTAGACAGACATTCGCGTTCTGCAACAGGTTTCGTTCGTAAAGGGGCAACACTGTGTATTTCTCTCTCGGAGAGCCCGGCTGCCAGATTCGAAACGTCCAGCGATTTCGCCCACACGAAAGCTGCCAGCACGGAATGCTGTAGCTGGTTTTCACTGTCCCTTGGAACTGCATTCGCCGGTAGACAGACATTCGCGTTCTGCAAAAGCTTTGGTTCGTAATGGGGCAACACTGTGTATTTCTCTCTCGCAGAGCCCGGCTGCCAAATTCGAAACGTCCAGCGATTGCGCCCACAGGAAAGCTCCCAGCACGGAAAGCTGTAGCTGGTTTTCACTGTCCCTTGGAACTGCATTCGCTGCTACACAGACATCGCGTTCTGCAAAAGCTTTGTTTGGTAAAGGGGCAACACTGTGTATTTCTCTCTCCGAGAGCGCGGCTGCCAAATTCGAAACGTCCAGCGATTGCGCCCACAGGAAAGCTGCCAGCACGGAAAGCTGTAGCTGGTTTTCACTGTCCCTTGGAACTGCATTCGCTGGTAGACAGACATTCGCGTTCTGCAAAAGCTTTGGTTGGTAAAGGGGCAACACTGTGTATTTCTCTGTCGGAGAGCCCGGCTGCCAAATTCGAAACGTCCAACGATTGCGCCCACAGGAAAGCTGCCAGCACGGAAAGCTGTAGCTGGTTTTCACTGTCCCTTGGAACTGCATTCGCTGGTAGACGGACATTCGTGTTCTGCAAAAGCTTTCGTTCGTAATGAGGCAACACTGTGTATTTCTCTCTCGGAGAGCGCGGCTGCCAAATTCGAAACGTCCAGCGATTGCGCCCACAGGAAAGCTGCCAGCACGGAAAGCTGTAGCTGGTTTTCACTGTCCCTTGGAACTGCATTCGCTGCTACACAGACATTCGCGTTCTGCAAAAGCTTTGGTTGGTAAAGGGGCAACACTGTGTATTTCTCTGTCGGAGAGCCCGGCTGCCAAATTCGAAACGTCCAACGATTGCGCCCACATGAAAGCTGCCAGCACGGAAAGCTGTAGCTGGTTTTCACTGTCCCTTGGAACTGCATTCGCTGGTAGACAGACATTCGCGTTCTGCAAAAGCTTTCGTTCGTAATGAGGCAACACTGTGTATTTCTCTCTCGGAGAGCCCGGCTGTCAAATTCGAAACGTCCAGCGATTGCGCCCACAGGAAAGCTGCCAGCACGGAAAGCTGTAGCTGGTTTTCACTGTCCCTTGGAACTGCATTCGCTGGTAGACAGACATTCGCGTTCTGCAAAAGCTTTGGTTGGTAATGGGGCAATACTGTGTATTTCTCTCTGGGAGAGCCCGGCTGCCAAATTCGAAACGTCCAGCGATTGCGCCCACAGGAAAGCTGCCAGCACGGAAAGCTGTAGCTGGTTTTCACTGTCCCTTGGAACTGCATTCGCTGGTAGACAGACATTCGCGTTCTGCAAAAGCTTTGGTTGGTAAATGGGCAACACTGTGTATTTCTCTCTCGGAGAGCCCGGCTGCCAAATTCGAAACGTCCAGCGATTGCGCCCACAGGAAAGCTGCCAGCACGGAAAGCTGTAGCTGGTTTTCACTGTCCCTTGGAACTGCATTCGCTGCTACACAGACATTCGTATTCTGCAAAAGCTTTCGTTCGTAATGAGGCAACACTGTGTATTTCTCTCTCGCAGAGCCCGGCTGACAAATTCGAAACGTCCAGCGATTGCGCCCACAGGAAAGCTCCCAGCACGGAAAGCTGTAGCTGGTTTTCACTGTCCCTTGGAACTGCATTCGCTGGTAGACAGACATTCGCGTTCTGCAAAAGCTTTGGTTGGTAAAGGGGCAACAATGTGTATTTCTCTCTCGGAGAGCCCGGCTGCCAAATTCGAAACGTCCAGCGATTGCGCCCACAGGAAAGCTGCCAGCACGGAAAGCTGTAGCTGGTTTTCACTGTCCCTTGGAACTGCATTCGCTGCTACACAGACATTCGTGTTCTGCAAAAGATTTCGTTCGTAATGAGGCAACACTGTGTATTTCTCTCTCGCAGAGCCCGGCTGACAAATTCGAAACGTCCAGCGATTGCGCCCACAGGAAAGCTGCCAGCACGGAAAGCTGTAGCTGGTTTTCACTGTCCCTTGGAACTGCATTCGCTGGTAGACAGACATTCGCGTTCTGCAAAAGCTTTGTTTCGTAATGGGGCAACACTGTGTATTTCTCTCTCGGAGAGCCCGGCTGCCAAATTCGAAACGTCCAGCGATTGCGCCCACAGGAAAGCTGCCAGCACGGAAAGCTGTAGCTGGTTTTCACTGTCCCTTGGAACTGCATTCGCTGGTAGACAGACATTCGCGTTCTGCAACAGGTTTCGTTCGTAAAGGGGCAACACTGTGTATTTCTCTCTCGGAGAGCCCGGCTGCCAAATTCGAAACGTCCAGCGATTGCGCCCACAGGAAAGCTGCCAGCACGGAAAGCTGTAGCTGGTTTTCACTGTCCCTTGGAACTGCATTCGCTGGTAGACAGACATTCGCGTTCTGCAAAAGCTTTGGTTCGTAATGGGGCAACACTGTGTATTTCTCTCTCGCAGAGCCCGGCTGCCAAATTCGAAACGTCCAGCGATTGCGCCCACAGGAAAGCTCCCAGCACGGAAAGCTGTAGCTGGTTTTCACTGTCCCTTGGAACTGCATTCGCTGGTAGACAGACATTCGCGTTCTGCAAAAGCTTTGGTTGGTAATGGGGCAATACTGTGTATTTCTCTCTGGGAGAGCCCGGCTGCCAAATTCGAAACGTCCAGCGATTGCGCCCACAGGAAAGCTGCCAGCACGGAAAGCTGTAGCTGGTTTTCACTGTCCCTTGGAACTGCATTCGCTGCTACACAGACATTCGTATTCTGCAAAAGCTTTCGTTCGTAATGAGGCAACACTGTGTATTTCTCTGTCGCAGAGCCCGGCTGACAAATTCGAAACGTCCAGCGATTGCGCCCACAGGAAAGCTCCCAGCACGGAAAGCTGTAGCTGGTTTTCACTGTCCCTTGGAACTGCATTCGCTGGTAGACAGACATTCGCGTTCTGCAAAAGCTTTGGTTGGTAAAGGGGCAACACTGTGTATTTCTCTCTCGGAGAGCCCGGCTGCCAAATTCGAAACGTCCAGAGATTGCGCCCACAGGAAAGCTGCCAGCACGGAAAGCTGTAGCTGGTTTTCACTGTCCCTTGGAACTGCATTCGCTGCTACACAGACATTCGTGTTCTGCAAAAGCTTTCGTTCGTAATGAGGCAACACTGTGTATTTCTCTCTCGCAGAGCCCGGCTGACAAATTCGAAACGTCCAGCGATTGCGCCCACAGGAAAGCTGCCAGCACGGAAAGCTGTAGCTGGTTTTCACTGTCCCTTGGAACTGCATTCGCTGGTAGACAGACATTCGCGTTCTGCAAAAGCTTTGTTTCGTAATGGGGCAACACTGTGTATTTCTCTCTCGGAGAGCCCGGCTGCCAAATTCGAAACGTCCAGCGATTGCGCCCACAGGAAAGCTGCCAGCACGGAAAGCTGTAGCTGGTTTTCACTGTCCCTTGGAACTGCATTTGCTGGTAGACAGACATTCGCGTTCTGCAACAGGTTTCGTTCGTAAAGGGGCAACACTGTGTATTTCTCTCTCGGAGAGCCCGGCTGCCAAATTCGAAACGTCCAGCGATTGCGCCCACAGGAAAGCTGCCAGCACGGAAAGCTGTAGCTGGTTTTCACTGTCCCTTGGAACTGCATTCGCTGCTACACAGACATTCGTATTCTGCAAAAGCTTTCGTTCGTAATGAGGCAACACTGTGTATTTCTCTCTCGCAGAGCCCGGCTGACAAATTCGAAACGTCCAGCGATTGCGCCCACAGGAAAGCTCCCAGCACGGAAAGCTGTAGCTGGTTTTCACTGTCCCTTGGAACTGCATTCGCTGGTAGACAGACATTCGCGTTCTGCAAAAGCTTTGGTTGGTAAAGGGGCAACAATGTGTATTTCTCTCTCGGAGAGCCCGGCTGCCAAATTCGAAACGTCCAGCGATTGCGCCCACAGGAAAGCTGCCAGCACGGAAAGCTGTAGCTGGTTTTCACTGTCCCTTGGAACTGCATTCGCTGCTACACAGACATTCGTGTTCTGCAAAAGCTTTCGTTCGTAATGAGGCAACACTGTGTATTTCTCTCTCGCAGAGCCCGGCTGACAAATTCGAAACGTCCAGCGATTGCGCCCACAGGAAAGCTGCCAGCACGGAAAGCTGTAGCTGGTTTTCACTGTCCCTTGGAACTGCATTCGCTGGTAGACAGACATTCGCGTTCTGCAAAAGCTTTGTTTCGTAATGGGGCAACACTGTGTATTTCTCTCTCGGAGAGCCCGGCTGCCAAATTCGAAACGTCCAGCGATTGCGCCCACAGGAAAGCTGCCAGCACGGAAAGCTGTAGCTGGTTTTCACTGTCCCTTGGAACTGCATTCGCTGGTAGACAGACATTCGCGTTCTGCAACAGGTTTCGTTCGTAAAGGGGCAACACTGTGTATTTCTCTCTCGGAGAGCCCGGCTGCCAAATTCGAAACGTCCAGCGATTGCGCCCACAGGAAAGCTGCCAGCACGGAAAGCTGTAGCTGGTTTTCACTGTCCCTTGGAACTGCATTCGCTGGTAGACAGACATTCGCGTTCTGCAAAAGCTTTGGTTCGTAATGGGGCAACACTGTGTATTTCTCTCTCGCAGAGCCCGGCTGCCAAATTCGAAACGTCCAGCGATTGCGCCCACAGGAAAGCTCCCAGCACGGAAAGCTGTAGCTGGTTTTCACTGTCCCTTGGAACTGCATTCGCTGGTAGACAGACATTCGCGTTCTGCAAAAGCTTTGGTTCGTAATGGGGCAACACTGTGTATTTCTCTCTCGCAGAGCCCGGCTGCCAAATTCGAAACGTCCAGCGATTGCGCCCACAGGAAAGCTCCCAGCACGGAAAGCTGTAGCTGGTTTTCACTGTCCCTTGGAACTGCATTCGCTGGTAGACAGACATTCGCGTTCTGCAAAAGCTTTGTTTGGTAAAGGGGCAACACTGTGTATTTCTCTCTCGCAGAGCCCGGCTGTCAAATTCGAAACGTCCAGCGATTGCGCCCACAGGAAAGCTGCCAGCACGGAAAGCTGTAGCTGGTTTTCACTGTCCCTTGGAACTGCATTCGCTGGTAGACAGACATTCGCGTTCTGCAAAAGCTTTCGTTCGTAATGAGGCAACACTGTGTATTTCTCTCTCGGAGAGCCCGGCTGTCAAATTCGAAACGTCCAGCGATTGCGCCCACAGGAAAGCTGCCAGCACGGAAAGCTGTAGCTGGTTTTCACTGTCCCTTGGAACTGCATTCGCTGGTAGACAGACATTCGCGTTCTGCAAAAGCTTTGGTTGGTAATGGGGCAATACTGTGTATTTCTCTCTGGGAGAGCCCGGCTGCCAAATTCGAAACGTCCAGCGATTGCGCCCACAGGAAAGCTGCCAGCACGGAAAGCTGTAGCTGGTTTTCACTGTCCCTTGGAACTGCATTCGCTGCTACACAGACATTCGTATTCTGCAAAAGCTTTCGTTCGTAATGAGGCAACACTGTGTATTTCTCTCTCGCAGAGCCCGGCTGACAAATTCGAAACGTCCAGCGATTGCGCCCACAGGAAAGCTCCCAGCACGGAAAGCTGTAGCTGGTTTTCACTGTCCCTTGGAACTGCATTCGCTGGTAGACAGACATTCGCGTTCTGCAAAAGCTTTGGTTGGTAAAGGGGCAACACTGTGTATTTCTCTCTCGGAGAGCCCGGCTGCCAAATTCGAAACGTCCAGCGATTGCGCCCACAGGAAAGCTGCCAGCACGGAAAGCTGTAGCTGGTTTTCACTGTCCCTTGGAACTGCATTCGCTGCTACACAGACATTCGTGTTCTGCAAAAGCTTTCGTTCGTAATGAGGCAACACTGTGTATTTCTCTCTGGGAGAGCCCGGCTGCCAAATTCGAAACGTCCAGCGATTGCGCCCACAGGAAAGCTCCCAGCACGGAAAGCTGTAGCTGGTTTTCACTGTCCCTTGGAACTGCATTCGCTGGTAGACAGACATTCGCGTTCTGCAAAAGCTTTGGTTCGTAATGGGGCAACACTGTGTATTTCTCTCTCGGAGAGCCCGGCTGCCAAATTCGAAACGTCCAGCGATTGCGCCCACAGGAAAGCTGCCAGCACGGAAAGCTGTAGCTGGTTTTCACTGTCCCTTGGAACTGCATTTGCTGGTAGACAGACATTCGCGTTCTGCAACAGGTTTCGTTCGTAAAGGGGCAACACTGTGTATTTCTCTCTCGGAGAGCCCGGCTGCCAAATTCGAAACGTCCAGCGATTGCGCCCACAGGAAAGCTGCCAGCACGGAAAGCTGTAGCTGGTTTTCACTGTCCCTTGGAACTGCATTCGCTGGTAGACAGACATTCGCGTTCTGCAAAAGCTTTGGTTCGTAATGGGGCAACACTGTGTATTTCTCTCTCGCAGAGCCCGGCTGCCAAATTCGAAACGTCCAGCGATTGCGCCCACAGGAAAGCTCCCAGCACGGAAAGCTGTAGCTGGTTTTCACTGTCCCTTGGAACTGCATTCGCTGGTAGACAGACATTCGCGTTCTGCAAAAGCTTTGTTTGGTAAAGGGGCAACACTGTGTATTTCTCTCTCGGAGAGCCCGGCTGTCAAATTCGAAACGTCCAGCGATTGCGCCCACAGGAAAGCTGCCAGCACGGAAAGCTGTAGCTGGTTTTCACTGTCCCTTGGAACTGCATTCGCTGGTAGACAGACATTCGCGTTCTGCAAAAGCTTTGGTTGGTAATGGGGCAATACTGTGTATTTCTCTGTCGGAGAGCCCGGCTGCCAAATTGGAAACGTCCAGCGATTGCGTCCACAGGAAAGCTCCCAGCACGGAAAGCTGTAGCTGGTTTTCACTGTCCCTTGGAACTGCATTCGCTGGTAGACGGACATTCGTGTCCTGCAAAAGCTTTCGTTCGTAATGAGGCAACACTGTGTATTTCTCTCTCGGAGAGCCCGGCTGCCAAATTCGAAACGTCCAGCGATTGCGCCCACAGGAAAGCTCCCAGCACGGAAAGCTGTAGCTGGTTTTCACTGTCCCTTGGAACTGCATTCGCTGCTACACAGACATTCGCGTTCTGCAAAAGCTTTGGTTGGTAAAGGGGCAACACTGTGTATTTCTCTGTCGGAGAGCCCGGCTGCCAAATTCGAAACGTCCAACGATTGCGCCCACATGAAAGCTGCCAGCACGGAAAGCTGTAGCTGGTTTTCACTGTCCCTTGGAACTGCATTCGCTGCTACACAGACATTCGCGTTCTGCAAAAGCTTTGTTTCGTAATGGGGCAACACTGTGTATTTCTCTCTCGGAGAGCCCGGCTGCCAAATTCGAAACGTCCAGCGATTGCGCCCACAGGAAAGCTGCCAGCACGGAAAGCTGTAGCTGGTTTTCACTGTCCCTTGGAACTGCATTCGCTGGTAGACAGACATTCGCGTTCTGCAACAGCTTTCGTTCGTAATGGGGCAACACTGTGTATTTCTCTCTGGGAGAGCCCGGCTGCCAAATTCGAAACGTCCAGCGATTGCGCCCACAGGAAAGCTGCCAGCACGGAAAGCTGTAGCTGGTTTTCACTGTCCCTTGGAACTGCATTCGCTGGTAGACAGACATTCGCGTTCTGCAACAGGTTTCGTTCGTAAAGGGGCAACACTGTGTATTTCTCTCTCGGAGAGCCCGGCTGCCAAATTCGAAACGTCCAGCGATTGCGCCCACAGGAAAGCTGCCAGCACGGAAAGCTGTAGCTGGTTTTCACTGTCCCTTGGAACTGCATTCGCTGGTAGACAGACATTCGCGTTCTGCAAAAGCTTTGGTTCGTAATGGGGCAACACTGTGTATTTCTCTCTCGGAGAGCGCGGCTGCCAAATTCGAAACGTCCAGCGATTGCGCCCACAGGAAAGCTCCCAGCACGGAAAGCTGTAGCTGGTTTTCACTGTCCCTTGGAACTGCATTCGCTGCTACACAGACATTCGCGTTCTGCAAAAGCTTTCGTTCGTAATGAGGCAACACTGTGTATTTCTCTCTCGCAGAGCCCGGCTGACAAATTCGAAACGTCCAGCGATTGCGCCCACAGGAAAGCTGCCAGCACGGAAAGCTGTAGCTGGTTTTCACTGTCCTTTGGAACTGCATTCGCTGGTAGACAGACATTCGCGTTCTGCAAAAGCTTTGTTTCGTAATGGGGCAACACTGTGTATTTCTCTCTCGGAGAGCCCGGCTGCCAAATTCGAAACGTCCAGCGATTGCGCCCACAGGAAAGCTCCCAGCACGGAAAGCTGTAGCTGGTTTTTACTGTCCCTTGGAACTGCATTCGCTGGTAGACAGACATTCGCGTTCTGCAAAAGCTTTCGTTCGTAATGGGGCAACACTGTGTATTTCTCTCTGGGAGAGCCCGGCTGCCAAATTCGAAACGTCCAGCGATTGCGCCCACAGGAAAGCTCCCAGCACGGAAAGCTGTAGCTGGTTTTCACTGTCCCTTGGAACTGCATTCGCTGGTAGACAGACATTCGCGTTCTGCAAAAGCTTTGGTTGGTAAAGGGGCAACACTGTGTATTTCTCTCTCGGAGAGCCCGGCTGCCAAATTCGAAACGTCCAGCGATTGCGCCCACAGGAAAGCTCCCAGCACGGAAAGCTGTAGCTGGTTTTCACTGTCCCTTGGAACTGCATTCGCTGGTAGACAGACATTCGCGTTCTGCAAAAGCTTTGGTTGGTAATGGGGCAATACTGTGTATTTCTCTCTGGGAGAGCCCGGCTGCCAAATTCGAAACGTCCAGCGATTGCGCCCACAGGAAAGCTGCCAGCATGGAAAGCTGTAGCTGGTTTTCACTGTCCCTTGGAACTGCATTCGCTGCTACACAGACATTCGCGTTCTGCAAAAGCTTTGGTTCGTAATGGGGCAACACTGTGTATGTCTGTCTGGGAGAGCCCGGCTGCCAAATTCGAAACGTCCAGCGATTGCGCCCACAGGAAAGCTGCCAGCACGGAAAGCTGTAGCTGGTTTTCACTGTCCCTTGGAACTGCATTCGCTGCTACACAGACATTCGTGTTCTGCAAAAGCTTTCGTTCGTAATGAGGCAACACTGTGTATTTCTCTCTCGCAGAGCCCGGCTGACAAATTCGAAACGTCCAGCGATTGCGCCCACAGGAAAGCTGCCAGCACGGAAAGCTGTAGCTGGTTTTCACTGTCCCTTGGAACTGCATTCGCTGGTAGACAGACATTCGCGTTCTGCAAAAGCTTTGTTTCGTAATGGGGCAACACTGTGTATTTCTCTCTCGGAGAGCCCGGCTGCCAAATTCGAAACGTCCAGCGATTGCGCCCACAGGAAAGCTGCCAGCACGGAAAGCTGTAGCTGGTTTTCACTGTCCCTTGGAACTGCATTCGCTGCTACACAGACATTCGCGTTCTGCAAAAGCTTTCGTTCGTAAAGGGGCAACACTGTGTATTTCTCTCTGGGAGAGCCCGGCTGCCAAATTCGAAACGTCCAGCGATTGCGCCCACAGGAAAGCTGCCAGCACGGAAAGCTGTAGCTGGTTTTCACTGTCCCTTGGAACTGCATTCGCTGGTAGACAGACATTCGCGTTCTGCAAAAGCTTTGGTTCGTAATGGGGCAACACTGTGTATTTCTCTCTCGCAGAGCCCGGCTGCCAAATTCGAAACGTCCAGCGATTGCGCCCACAGGAAAGCTCCCAGCACGGAAAGCTGTAGCTGGTTTTCACTGTCCCTTGGAACTGCATTCGCTGGTAGACAGACATTCGCGTTCTGCAAAAGCTTTGTTTGGTAAAGGGGCAACACTGTGTATTTCTCTCTCGGAGAGCCCGGCTGTCAAATTCGAAACGTCCAGCGATTGCGCCCACAGGAAAGCTGCCAGCACGGAAAGCTGTAGCTGGTTTTCACTGTCCCTTGGAACTGCATTCGCTGGTAGACGACATTCGTGTTCTGCAAAAGCTTTCGTTCGTAATGAGGCAACACTGTGTATTTCTCTCTCGGAGAGCGCGGCTGCCAAATTCGAAACGTCCAGCGATTGCGCCCACAGGAAAGCTCCCAGCACGGAAAGCTGTAGCTGGTTTTCACTGTCCCTTGGAACTGCATTCGCTGCTACACAGACATTCGCGTTCTGCAAAAGCTTTGGTTGGTAAAGGGGCAACACTGTGTATTTCTCTGTCGGAGAGCCCGGCTGCCAAATTCGAAACGTCCAACGATTGCGCCCACATGAAAGCTGCCAGCACGGAAAGCTGTAGCTGGTTTTCACTGTCCCGTGGAACTGCATTCGCTGCTACACAGACATTCGCGTTCTGCAAAAGCTTTGTTTCGTAATGGGGCAACACTGTGTATTTCTCTCTCGGAGAGCCCGGCTGCCAAATTCGAAACGTCCAGCGATTGCGCCCACAGGAAAGCTGCCAGCACGGAAAGCTGTAGCTGGTTTTCACTGTCCCTTGGAACTGCATTCGCTGGTAGACAGACATTCGCGTTCTGCAACAGCTTTCGTTCGTAATGGGGCAACACTGTGTATTTCTCTCTGGGAGAGCCCGGCTGCCAAATTCGAAACGTCCAGCGATTGCGCCCACAGGAAAGCTGCCAGCACGGAAAGCTGTAGCTGGTTTTCACTGTCCCTTGGAACTGCATTCGCTGGTAGACAGACATTCGCGTTCTGCAACAGGTTTCGTTCGTAAAGGGGCAACACTGTGTATTTCTCTCTCGCAGAGCCCGGCTGCCAAATTCGAAACGTCCAGCGATTGCGCCCACAGGAAAGCTGCCAGCACGGAAAGCTGTAGCTGGTTTTCACTGTCCCTTGGAACTGCATTCGCTGGTAGACAGACATTCGCGTTCTGCAAAAGCTTTGGTTCGTAATGGGGCAACACTGTGTATTTCTCTCTCGCAGAGCCCGGCTGACAAATTCGAAACGTCCAGCGATTGCGCCCACAGGAAAGCTCCCAGCACGGAAAGCTGTAGCTGGTTTTCACTGTCCCTTGGAACTGCATTCGCTGGTAGACAGACATTCGCGTTCTGCAAAAGCTTTGGTTGGTAAAGGGGCAACACTGTGTATTTCTCTCTCGGAGAGCCCGGCTGCCAAATTCGAAACGTCCAGCGATTGCGCCCACAGGAAAGCTGCCAGCACGGAAAGCTGTAGCTGGTTTTCACTGTCCCTTGGAACTGCATTCGCTGCTACACAGACATTCGTGTTCTGCAAAAGCTTTCGTTCGTAATGAGGCAACACTGTGTATTTCTCTCTCGCAGAGCCCGGCTGACAAATTCGAAACGTCCAGCGATTGCGCCCACAGGAAAGCTGCCAGCACGGAAAGCTGTAGCTGGTTTTCACTGTCCCTTGGAACTGCATTCGCTGGTAGACAGACATTCGCGTTCTGCAAAAGCTTTGTTTCGTAATGGGGCAACACTGTGTATTTCTCTCTCGGAGAGCCCGGCTGCCAAATTCGAAACGTCCAGCGATTGCGCCCACAGGAAAGCTGCCAGCACGGAAAGCTGTAGCTGGTTTTCACTGTCCCTTGGAACTGCATTCGCTGGTAGACAGACATTCGCGTTCTGCAACAGGTTTCTTTCGTAAAGGGGCAACACTGTGTATTTCTCTCTCGGAGAGCCCGGCTGCCAAATTCGAAACGTCCAGCGATTGCGCCCACAGGAAAGCTCCCAGCACGGAAAGCTGTAGCTGGTTTTCACTGTCCCTTGGAACTGCATTCGCTGGTAGACAGACATTCGCGTTTTGCAAAAGCTTTGTTTCGTAATGGGGCAACACTGTGTATTTCTCTCTCGCAGAGCCCGGCTGCCAAATTCGAAACGTCCAGCGATTGCGCCCACAGGAAAGCTCCCAGCACGGAAAGCTGTAGCTGGTTTTCACTGTCCCTTGGAACTGCATTCGCTGGTAGACGGACATTCGTGTTCTGCAAAAGCTTTCGTTCGTAATGAGGCAACACTGTGTATTTCTCTCTCGGAGAGCGCGGCTGCCAAATTCGAAACGTCCAGCGATTGCGCCCACAGGAAAGCTCCCAGCACGGAAAGCTGTAGCTGGTTTTCACTGTCCCTTGGAACTGCATTCGCTGCTACACAGACATTCGCGTTCTGCAAAAGCTTTGGTTGGTAAAGGGGCAACACTGTGTATTTCTCTGTCGGAGAGCCCGGCTGCCAAATTCGAAACGTCCAACGATTGCGCCCACATGAAAGCTGCCAGCACGGAAAGCTGTAGCTGGTTTTCACTGTCCCGTGGAACTGCATTCGCTGCTACACAGACATTCGCGTTCTGCAAAAGCTTTGTTTCGTAATGGGGCAACACTGTGTATTTCTCTCTCGGAGAGCCCGGCTGCCAAATTCGAAACGTCCAGCGATTGCGCCCACAGGAAAGCTGCCAGCACGGAAAGCTGTAGCTGGTTTTCACTGTCCCTTGGAACTGCATTCGCTGGTAGACAGACATTCGCGTTCTGCAACAGCTTTCGTTCGTAATGGGGCAACACTGTGTATTTCTCTCTGGGAGAGCCCGGCTGCCAAATTCGAAACGTCCAGCGATTGCGCCCACAGGAAAGCTGCCAGCACGGAAAGCTGTAGCTGGTTTTCACTGTCCCTTGGAACTGCATTCGCTGGTAGACAGACATTCGCGTTCTGCAACAGGTTTCGTTCGTAAAGGGGCAACACTGTGTATTTCTCTCTCGGAGAGCCCGGCTGCCAAATTCGAAACGTCCAGCGATTGCGCCCACAGGAAAGCTGCCAGCACGGAAAGCTGTAGCTGGTTTTCACTGTCCCTTGGAACTGCATTCGCTGCTACACAGACATTCGCGTTCTGCAAAAGCTTTCGTTCGTAATGGGGCAACACTGTGTATTTCTCTCTCGCAGAGCCCGGCTGCCAAATTCGAAACGTCCAGCGATTGCGCCCACAGGAAAGCTGCCAGCACGGAAAGCTGTAGCTGGTTTTCACTGTCCCTTGGAACTGCATTCGCTGGTAGACAGACATTCGCGTTCTGCAAAAGCTTTGGTTCGTAATGGGGCAACACTGTGTATTTCTCTCTCGGAGAGCGCGGCTGCCAAATTCGAAACGTCCAGCGATTGCGCCCACAGGAAAGCTCCCAGCACGGAAAGCTGTAGCTGGTTTTCACTGTCCCTTGGAACTGCATTCGCTGCTACACAGACATTCGCGTTCTGCAAAAGCTTTCGTTCGTAATGAGGCAACACTGTGTATTTCTCTCTCGCAAAGCCCGGCTGACAAATTCGAAACGTCCAGCGATTACGCCCACAGGAAAGCTGCCAGCACGGAAAGCTGTAGCTGGTTTTCACTGTCCTTTGGAACTGCATTCGCTGGTAGACAGACATTCGCGTTCTGCAAAAGCTTTGTTTCGTAATGGGGCAACACTGTGTATTTCTCTCTCGGAGAGCCCGGCTGCCAAATTCGAAACGTCCAGCGATTGCGCCCACAGGAAAGCTCCCAGCACGGAAAGCTGTAGCTGGTTTTTACTGTCCCTTGGAACTGCATTCGCTGGTAGACAGACATTCGCGTTCTGCAAAAGCTTTGGTTGGTAAAGGGGCAACACTGTGTATTTCTCTCTCGGAGAGCCCGGCTGCCAAATTCGAAACGTCCAGCGATTGCGCCCACAGGAAAGCTCCCAGCACGGAAAGCTGTAGCTGGTTTTCACTGTCCCTTGGAACTGCATTCGCTGGTAGACAGACATTCGCGTTCTGCAAAAGCTTTGGTTGGTAATGGGGCAATACTGTGTATTTCTCTCTGGGAGAGCCCGGCTGCCAAATTCGAAACGTCCAGCGATTGCGCCCACAGGAAAGCTGCCAGCACGGAAAGCTGTAGCTGGTTTTCACTGTCCCTTGGAACTGCATTCGCTGCTACACAGACATTCGCGTTCTGCAAAAGCTTTCGTTCGTAATGAGGCAACACTGTGTATTTCTCTCTCGCAGAGCCCGGCTGACAAATTCGAAACGTCCAGGGATTGCGCCCACAGGAAAGCTGCCAGCACGGAAAGCTGTAGCTGGTTTTCACTGTCCCTTGGAACTGCATTCGCTGCTACACAGACATTCGCGTTCTGCAACAGGTTTCGTTCGTAAAGGGGCAACACTGTGTATTTCTCTCTCGGAGAGCCCGGCTGCCAAATTCGAAACGTCCAGCGATTGCGCCCACAGGAAAGCTGCCAGCACGGAAAGCTGTAGCTGGTTTTCACTGTCCCTTGGAACTGCATTCGCTGGTAGACAGACATTCGCGTTCTGCAAAAGCTTTGGTTCGTAATGGGGCAACACTGTGTATTTCTCTCTCGCAGAGCCCGGCTGCCAAATTCGAAACGTCCAGCGATTGCGCCCACAGGAAAGCTCCCAGCACGGAAAGCTGTAGCTGGTTTTCACTGTCCCTTGGAACTGCATTCGCTGCTACACAGACATTCGCGTTCTGCAAAAGCTTTGTTTGGTAAAGGGGCACACTGTGTATTTCTCTCTCGGAGAGCGCGGCTGCCAAATTCGAAACGTCCAGCGATTGCGCCCACAGGAAAGCTCCCAGCACGGAAAGCTGTAGCTGGTTTTCACTGTCCCTTGGAACTGCATTCGCTGCTACACAGACATTCGCGTTCTGCAAAAGCTTTGGTTGGTAAAGGGGCAACACTGTGTATTTCTCTGTCGGAGAGCGCGGCTGACAAATTCGAAACGTCCAGCGATTGCGCCCACAGGAAAGCTGCCAGCACGGAAAGCTGTAGCTGGTTTTCACTGTCCTTTGGAACTGCATTCCCTGGTAGACAGACATTCGCGTTCTGCAAAAGCTTTCGTTCGTAATGGGGCAACACTGTGTATGTCTGTCTGGGAGAGCCCGGCTGCCAAATTCGAAACGTCCAGCGATTGCGCCCACAGGAAAGCTCCCAGCACGGAAAGCTGTAGCTGGTTTTCACTGTCCCTTGGAACTGCATTCGCTGGTAGACAGACATTCGCGTTCTGCAACAGGTTTCGTTCGTAAAGGGGCAACACTGTGTATTTCTCTCTCGGAGAGCCCGGCTGCCAAATTCGAAACGTCCAGCGATTGCGCCCACAGGAAAGCTCCCAGCACGGAAAGCTGTAGCTGGTTTTCACTGTCCCTTGGAACTGCATTCGCTGGTAGACAGACATTCGCGTTCTGCAAAAGCTTTGGTTGGTAATGGGGCAATACTGTGTATTTCTCTCTGGGAGAGCCCGGCTGCCAAATTCGAAACGTCCAGCGATTGCGCCCACAGGAAAGGTCCCAGCACGGAAAGCTGTAGCTGGTTTTCACTGTCCCTTGGAACTGCATTCGCTGGTAGACGGACATTCGTGTTCTGCAACAGCTTTCGTTCGTAATGAGGCAACACTGTGTATTTCTCTCTCGGAGAGCGCGGCTGCCAAATTCGAAACGTCCAGCGATTGCGCCCACAGGAAAGCTGCCAGCACGGAAAGCTGTAGCTGGTTTTCACTGTCCCTTGGAACTGCATTCGCTGCTACACAGACATTCGCGTTCTGCAAAAGCTTTGGTTGGTAAAGGGGCAACACTGTGTATTTCTCTGTCGGAGAGCCCGGCTGCCAAATACGAAACGTCCAACGATTGCGCCCACATGAAAGCTGCCAGCACGGAAAGCTGTAGCTGGTTTTCACTGTCCCTTGGAACTGCATTCGCTGGTAGACAGACATTCGCGTTCTGCAAAAGCTTTCGTTCGTAATGAGGCAACACTGTGTATTTCTCTCTCGGAGAGCCCGGCTGTCAAATTCGAAACGTCCAGCGATTGCGCCCACAGGAAAGCTGCCAGCACGGAAAGCTGTAGCTGGTTTTCACTGTCCCTTGGAACTGCATTCGCTGGTAGACAGACATTCGCGTTCTGCAAAAGCTTTGGTTGGTAATGGGGCAATACTGTGTATTTCTCTCTGGGAGAGCCCGGCTGCCAAATTCGAAACGTCCAGCGATTGCGCCCACAGGAAAGCTCCCAGCACGGAAAGCTGTAGCTGGTTTTCACTGTCCCTTGGAACTGCATTCGCTGGTAGACAGACATTCGCGTTCTGCAAAAGCTTTGTTTGGTAAATGGGCAACACTGTGTATTTCTCTCTCGGAGAGCCCGGCTGCCAAATTCGAAACGTCCAGCGATTGCGCCCACAGGAAAGCTGCCAGCACGGAAAGCTGTAGCTGGTTTTCACTGTCCCTTGGAACTGCATTCGCTGGTAGACAGACATTCGCGTTCTGCAAAAGCTTTGGTTGGTAATGGGGCAATACTGTGTATTTCTCTCTGGGAGAGCCCGGCTGCCAAATTCGAAACGTCCAGCGATTGCGCCCACAGGAAAGCTGCCAGCACGGAAAGCTGTAGCTGGTTTTCACTGTCCCTTGGAACTGCATTCGCTGGTAGACGGACATTCGTGTTCTGCAAAAGCTTTCGTTCGTAATGAGGCAACACTGTGTATTTCTCTCTCGGAGAGCGCGGCTGCCAAATTCGAAACGTCCAGCGATTGCGCCCACAGGAAAGCTCCCAGCACGGAAAGCTGTAGCTGGTTTTCACTGTCCCTTGGAACTGCATTCGCTGCTACACAGATATTCGCGTTCTGCAAAAGCTTTGGTTGGTAAAGGGGCAACACTGTGTATTTCTCTGTCGGAGAGCCCGGCTGCCAAATTCGAAACGTCCAACGATTGCGCCCACATGAAAGCTGCCAGCACGGAAAGCTGTAGCTGGTTTTCACTGTCCCTTGGAACTGCATTCGCTGCTACACAGACATTCGCGTTCTGCAAAAGCTTTGTTTGGTAAAGGGGCACACTGTGTATTTCTCTCTCGGAGAGCGCGGCTGCCAAATTCGAAACGTCCAGCGATTGCGCCCACAGGAAAGCTCCCAGCACGGAAAGCTGTAGCTGGTTTTCACTGTCCCTTGGAACTGCATTCGCTGCTACACAGACATTCGCGTTCTGCAAAAGCTTTGGTTGGTAAAGGGGCAACACTGTGTATTTCTCTCTGGGAGAGCCCGGCTGCCAAATTCGAAACGTCCAGCGATTGCGCCCACAGGAAAGCTGCCAGCACGGAAAGCTGTAGCTGGTTTTCACTGTCCTTTGGAACTGCATTCGCTGGTAGACAGACATTCGCGTTCTGCAAAAGCTTTCGTTCGTAATGGGGCAACACTGTGTATGTCTGTCTGGGAGAGCCCGGCTGCCAAATTCGAAACGTCCAGCGATTGCGCCCACAGGAAAGCTCCCAGCACGGAAAGCTGTAGCTGGTTTTCACTGTCCCTTGGAACTGCATTCGCTGGTAGACAGACATTCGCGTTCTGCAACAGGTTTCGTTCGTAAAGGGGCAACACTGTGTATTTCTCTCTCGGAGAGCCCGGCTGCCAAATTCGAAACGTCCAGCGATTGCGCCCACAGGAAAGCTCCCAGCACGGAAAGCTGTAGCTGGTTTTCACTGTCCCTTGGAACTGCATTCGCTGGTAGACAGACATTCGCGTTCTGCAAAAGCTTTGGTTGGTAATGGGGCAATACTGTGTATTTCTCTCTGGGAGAGCCCGGCTGCCAAATTCGAAACGTCCAGCGATTGCGCCCACAGGAAAGGTCCCAGCACGGAAAGCTGTAGCTGGTTTTCACTGTCCCTTGGAACTGCATTCGCTGGTAGACGGACATTCGTGTTCTGCAACAGCTTTCGTTCGTAATGAGGCAACACTGTGTATTTCTCTCTCGGAGAGCGCGGCTGCCAAATTCGAAACGTCCAGCGATTGCGCCCACAGGAAAGCTCCCAGCACGGAAAGCTGTAGCTGGTTTTCACTGTCCCTTGGAACTGCATTCGCTGCTACACAGACATTCGCGTTCTGCAAAAGCTTTGGTTGGTAAAGGGGCAACACTGTGTATTTCTCTGTCGGAGAGCCCGGCTGCCAAATTCGAAACGTCCAACGATTGCGCCCACATGAAAGCTGCCAGCACGGAAAGCTGTAGCTGGTTTTCACTGTCCCTTGGAACTGCATTCGCTGGTAGACAGACATTCGCGTTCTGCAAAAGCTTTCGTTCGTAATGAGGCAACACTGTGTATTTCTCTCTCGGAGAGCCCGGCTGTCAAATTCGAAACGTCCAGCGATTGCGCCCACAGGAAAGCTGCCAGCACGGAAAGCTGTAGCTGGTTTTCACTGTCCCTTGGAACTGCATTCGCTGGTAGACAGACATTCGCGTTCTGCAAAAGCTTTGGTTGGTAATGGGGCAATACTGTGTATTTCTCTCTGAGAGAGCCCGGCTGCCAAATTCGAAACGTCCAGCGATTGCGCCCACAGGAAAGCTCCCAGCACGGAAAGCTGTAGCTGGTTTTCACTGTCCCTTGGAACTGCATTCGCTGGTAGACAGACATTCGCGTTCTGCAAAAGCTTTGGTTGGTAAATGGGCAACACTGTGTATTTCTCTCTCGGAGAGCCCGGCTGCCAAATTCGAAACGTCCAGCGATTGCGCCCACAGGAAAGCTGCCAGCACGGAAAGCTGTAGCTGGTTTTCACTGTCCCTTGGAACTGCATTCGCTGGTAGACAGACATTCGCGTTCTGCAAAAGCTTTGGTTGGTAATGGGGCAATACTGTGTATTTCTCTCTGGGAGAGCCCGGCTGCCAAATTCGAAACGTCCAGCGATTGCGCCCACAGGAAAGCTCCCAGCACGGAAAGCTGTAGCTGGTTTTCACTGTCCCTTGGAACTGCATTCGCTGGTAGACGGACATTCGTGTTCTGCAAAAGCTTTCGTTCGTAATGAGGCAACACTGTGTATTTCTCTCTCGGAGAGCGCGGCTGCCAAATTCGAAACGTCCAGCGATTGCGCCCACAGGAAAGCTCCCAGCACGGAAAGCTGTAGCTGGTTTTCACTGTCCCTTGGAACTGCATTCGCTGCTACACAGACATTCGCGTTCTGCAAAAGCTTTGGTTGGTAAAGGGGCAACACTGTGTATTTCTCTGTCGGAGAGCCCGGCTGCCAAATTCGAAACGTCCAACGATTGCGCCCACATGAAAGCTGCCAGCACGGAAAGCTGTAGCTGGTTTTCACTGTCCCTTGGAACTGCATTCGCTGGTAGACAGACATTCGCGTTCTGCAAAAGCTTTCGTTCGTAATGGGGCAACACTGTGTATTTCTCTCTGGGAGAGCCCGGCTGCCAAATTCGAAACGTCCAGCGATTGCGCCCACAGGAAAGCTCCCAGCACGGAAAGCTGTAGCTGGTTTTCACTGTCCCTTGGAACTGCATTCGCTGGTAGACAGACATTCGCGTTCTGCAAAAGCTTTGGTTGGTAAAGGGGCAACACTGTGTATTTCTCTCTCGGAGAGCCCGGCTGCCAAATTCGAAACGTCCAGCGATTGCGCCCACAGGAAATCTGCCAGCACTGAAAGCTGTAGCTGGTTTTCACTGTCCCTTGGAACTGCATTCGCTGGTAGACAGACATTCGCGTTCTGCAAAAGCTTTGGTTGGTAATGGGGCAATACTGTGTATTTCTCTCTGGGAGAGCCCGGCTGCCAAATTCGAAACGTCCAGCGATTGCGCCCACAGGAAAGCTCCCAGCACGGAAAGCTGTAGCTGGTTTTCACTGTCCCTTGGAACTGCATTCGCTGGTAGACAGACATTCGTATTCTGCAAAAGCTTTCGTTCGTAATGAGGCAACACTGTGTATTTCTCTCTCGCAGAGCCCAGCTGACAAATTCGAAACGTCCAGCGATTGCGCCCACAGGAAAGCTGCCAGCACGGAAAGCTGTAGCTGGTTTTCACTGTCCCTTGGAACTGCATTCGCTGGTAGACAGACATTCGCGTTCTGCAAAAGCTTTGTTTCGTAATGGGGCAACACTGTGTATTTCTCTCTCGGAGAGCGCGGCTGCCAAATTCGAAACGTCCAGCGATTGCGCCCACAGGAAAGCTCCCAGCACGGAAAGCTGTAGCTGGTTTTCACTGTCCCTTGGTACTGCATTCGCTGCTACACAGACATTCGCGTTCTGCAAAAGCTTTGGTTGGTAAAGGGGCAACACTGTGTAGTTCTCTGTCGGAGAGTCCGGCTGCCAAATTCGAAACGTCCAACGATTGCGCCCACATGAAAGCTGCCAGCACGGAAAGCTGTAGCTGGTTTTCACTGTCCCTTGGAACTGCATTCGCTGCTACACAGACATTCGCGTTCTGCAAAAGCTTTCGTTCGTAATGGGGCAACACTGTGTATTTCTCTCTGGGAGAGCCCGGCTGCCAAATTCGAAACGTCCAGCGATTGCGCCCACAGGAAAGCTCCCAGCACGGAAAGCTGTAGCTGGTTTTCACTGTCCCTTGGAACTGCATTCGCTGGTAGACAGACATTCGCGTTCTGCAAAAGCTTTGTTTCGTAATGGGGCAACACTGTGTATTTCTCTCTCGGAGAGCCCGGCTGCCAAATTCGAAACGTCCAGCGATTGCGCCCACAGGAAAGCTGCCAGCACGGAAAGCTGTAGCTGGTTTTCACTGTCCCTTGGAACTGCATTCGCTGGTAGACAGACATTCGCGTTCTGCAAAAGCTTTGGTTGGTAATGGGGCAACACTGTGTATTTCTCTCTCGGAGAGCCCGGCTGCCAAATTCGAAACGTCCAGCGATTGCGCCCACAGGAAAGCTGCCAGCACGGAAAGCTGTAGCTGGTTTTCACTGTCCCTTGGAACTGCATTCGCTGGTAGACAGACATTCGCGTTCTGCAAAAGCTTTGTTTCGTAATGGGGCAACACTGTGTATTTCTCTCTCGCAGAGCCCGGCTGACAAATTCGAAACGTCCAGCGATTGCGCCCACAGGAAAGCTGCCAGCACGGAAAGCTGTAGCTGATTTTCACTGTCCCTTGGAACTGCATTCGCTGGTAGACAGACATTCGCGTTCTGCAAAAGCTTTGGTTGGTAATGGGGCAATACTGTGTATTTCTCTCTGGGAGAGCCCGGCTGCCAAATTCGAAACGTCCAGCGATTGCGCCCACAGGAAAGGTCCCAGCACGGAAAGCTGTAGCTGGTTTTCACTGTCCCTTGGAACTGCATTCGCTGGTAGACGGACATTCGTGTTCTGCAACAGCTTTCGTTCGTAATGAGGCAACACTGTGTATTTCTCTCTCGGAGAGCGCGGCTGCCAAATTCGAAACGTCCAGCGATTGCGCCCACAGGAAAGCTGCCAGCACGGAAAGCTGTAGCTGGTTTTCACTGTCCCTTGGAACTGCATTCGCTGCTACACAGACATTCGCGTTCTGCAAAAGCTTTGGTTGGTAAAGGGGCAACACTGTGTATTTCTCTGTCGGAGAGCCCGGCTGCCAAATTCGAAACGTCCAACGATTGCGCCCACATGAAAGCTGCCAGCACGGAAAGCTGTAGCTGGTTTTCACTGTCCCTTGGAACTGCATTCGCTGGTAGACAGACATTCGCGTTCTGCAAAAGCTTTCGTTCGTAATGAGGCAACACTGTGTATTTCTCTCTCGGAGAGCCCGGCTGTCAAATTCGAAACGTCCAGCGATTGCGCCCACAGGAAAGCTGCCAGCACGGAAAGCTGTAGCTGGTTTTCACTGTCCCTTGGAACTGCATTCGCTGGTAGACAGACATTCGCGTTCTGCAAAAGCTTTGGTTGGTAATGGGGCAATACTGTGTATTTCTCTCTGAGAGAGCCCGGCTGCCAAATTCGAAACGTCCAGCGATTGCGCCCACAGGAAAGCTCCCAGCACGGAAAGCTGTAGCTGGTTTTCACTGTCCCTTGGAACTGCATTCGCTGGTAGACAGACATTCGCGTTCTGCAAAAGCTTTGGTTGGTAAATGGGCAACACTGTGTATTTCTCTCTCGGAGAGCCCGGCTGCCAAATTCGAAACGTCCAGCGATTGCGCCCACAGGAAAGCTGCCAGCACGGAAAGCTGTAGCTGGTTTTCACTGTCCCTTGGAACTGCATTCGCTGGTAGACAGACATTCGCGTTCTGCAAAAGCTTTGGTTGGTAATGGGGCAATACTGTGTATTTCTCTCTGGGAGAGCCCGGCTGCCAAATTCGAAACGTCCAGCGATTGCGCCCACAGGAAAGCTCCCAGCACGGAAAGCTGTAGCTGGTTTTCACTGTCCCTTGGAACTGCATTCGCTGGTAGACGGACATTCGTGTTCTGCAAAAGCTTTCGTTCGTAATGAGGCAACACTGTGTATTTCTCTCTCGGAGAGCGCGGCTGCCAAATTCGAAACGTCCAGCGATTGCGCCCACAGGAAAGCTCCCAGCACGGAAAGCTGTAGCTGGTTTTCACTGTCCCTTGGAACTGCATTCGCTGCTACACAGACATTCGCGTTCTGCAAAAGCTTTGGTTGGTAAAGGGGCAACACTGTGTATTTCTCTGTCGGAGAGCCCGGCTGCCAAATTCGAAACGTCCAACGATTGCGCCCACATGAAAGCTGCCAGCACGGAAAGCTGTAGCTGGTTTTCACTGTCCCTTGGAACTGCATTCGCTGGTAGACAGACATTCGCGTTCTGCAAAAGCTTTCGTTCGTAATGGGGCAACACTGTGTATTTCTCTCTGGGAGAGCCCGGCTGCCAAATTCGAAACGTCCAGCGATTGCGCCCACAGGAAAGCTCCCAGCACGGAAAGCTGTAGCTGGTTTTCACTGTCCCTTGGAACTGCATTCGCTGGTAGACAGACATTCGCGTTCTGCAAAAGCTTTGGTTGGTAAAGGGGCAACACTGTGTATTTCTCTCTCGGAGAGCCCGGCTGCCAAATTCGAAACGTCCAGCGATTGCGCCCACAGGAAATCTGCCAGCACTGAAAGCTGTAGCTGGTTTTCACTGTCCCTTGGAACTGCATTCGCTGGTAGACAGACATTCGCGTTCTGCAAAAGCTTTGGTTGGTAATGGGGCAATACTGTGTATTTCTCTCTGGGAGAGCCCGGCTGCCAAATTCGAAACGTCCAGCGATTGCGCCCACAGGAAAGCTCCCAGCACGGAAAGCTGTAGCTGGTTTTCACTGTCCCTTGGAACTGCATTCGCTGGTAGACAGACATTCGTATTCTGCAAAAGCTTTCGTTCGTAATGAGGCAACACTGTGTATTTCTCTCTCGCAGAGCCCAGCTGACAAATTCGAAACGTCCAGCGATTGCGCCCACAGGAAAGCTGCCAGCACGGAAAGCTGTAGCTGGTTTTCACTGTCCCTTGGAACTGCATTCGCTGGTAGACAGACATTCGCGTTCTGCAAAAGCTTTGTTTCGTAATGGGGCAACACTGTGTATTTCTCTCTCGGAGAGCGCGGCTGCCAAATTCGAAACGTCCAGCGATTGCGCCCACAGGAAAGCTCCCAGCACGGAAAGCTGTAGCTGGTTTTCACTGTCCCTTGGTACTGCATTCGCTGCTACACAGACATTCGCGTTCTGCAAAAGCTTTGGTTGGTAAAGGGGCAACACTGTGTAGTTCTCTGTCGGAGAGTCCGGCTGCCAAATTCGAAACGTCCAACGATTGCGCCCACATGAAAGCTGCCAGCACGGAAAGCTGTAGCTGGTTTTCACTGTCCCTTGGAACTGCATTCGCTGCTACACAGACATTCGCGTTCTGCAAAAGCTTTCGTTCGTAATGGGGCAACACTGTGTATTTCTCTCTGGGAGAGCCCGGCTGCCAAATTCGAAACGTCCAGCGATTGCGCCCACAGGAAAGCTCCCAGCACGGAAAGCTGTAGCTGGTTTTCACTGTCCCTTGGAACTGCATTCGCTGGTAGACAGACATTCGCGTTCTGCAAAAGCTTTGTTTCGTAATGGGGCAACACTGTGTATTTCTCTCTCGGAGAGCCCGGCTGCCAAATTCGAAACGTCCAGCGATTGCGCCCACAGGAAAGCTGCCAGCACGGAAAGCTGTAGCTGGTTTTCACTGTCCCTTGGAACTGCATTCGCTGGTAGACAGACATTCGCGTTCTGCAAAAGCTTTGGTTGGTAATGGGGCAACACTGTGTATTTCTCTCTCGGAGAGCCCGGCTGCCAAATTCGAAACGTCCAGCGATTGCGCCCACAGGAAAGCTGCCAGCACGGAAAGCTGTAGCTGGTTTTCACTGTCCCTTGGAACTGCATTCGCTGGTAGACAGACATTCGCGTTCTGCAAAAGCTTTGTTTCGTAATGGGGCAACACTGTGTATTTCTCTCTCGCAGAGCCCGGCTGACAAATTCGAAACGTCCAGCGATTGCGCCCACAGGAAAGCTGCCAGCACGGAAAGCTGTAGCTGATTTTCACTGTCCCTTGGAACTGCATTCGCTGGTAGACAGACATTCGCGTTCTGCAAAAGCTTTGTTTCGTAATGGGGCAACACTGTGTATTTCTCTCTCGGAGAGCCCGGCTGCCAAATTCGAAACGTCCAGCGATTGCGCCCACAGGAAAGCTCCCAGCACGGAAAGCTGTAGCTGGTTTTCACTGTCCCTTGGAACTGCATTCGCTGGTAGACAGACATTCGCGTTCTGCAACAGGTTTCGTTCGTAAAGGGGCAACACTGTGTATTTCTCTCTCGGAGAGCCCGGCTGCCAAATTCGAAACGTCCAGCGATTGCGCCCACAGGAAAGCTGCCAGCACGGAAAGCTGTAGCTGGTTTTCACTGTCCCTTGGAACTGCATTCGCTGGTAGACAGACATTCGCGTTCTGCAAAAGCTTTGGTTCGTAATGGGGCAACAATGTGTATTTCTCTCTCGCAGAGCCCGGCTGCCAAATTCGAAACGTCCAGCGATTGCGCCCACAGGAAAGCTCCCAGCACGGAAAGCTGTAGCTGGTTTTCACTGTCCCTTGGAACTGCATTCGCTGCTACACAGACATCGCGTTCTGCAAAAGCTTTGTTTGGTAAAGGGGCAACACTGTGTATTTCTCTCTCCGAGAGCGCGGCTGCCAAATTCGAAACGTCCAGCGATTGCGCCCACAGGAAAGCTCCCAGCACGGAAAGCTGTACCTGGTTTTCACTGTCCCTTGGAACTGCATTCGCTGCTACACAGACATTCGCGTTCTGCAAAAGCTTTGGTTGGTAAAGGGGCAACACTGTGTATTTCTCTGTCGGAGAGCCCGGCTGCCAAATTCGAAACGTCCAACGATTGCGCCCACATGAAAGCTGCCAGCACGGAAAGCTGTAGCTGGTTTTCACTGTCCCGTGGAACTGCATTCGCTGGTAGACAGACATTCGCGTTCTGCAAAAGCTTTGGTTGGTAATGGGGCAATACTGTGTATTTCTCTCTGGGAGAGCCCGGCTGCCAAATTCGAAACGTCCAGCGATTGCGCCCACAGGAAAGCTGCCAGCACGGAAAGCTGTAGCTGGTTTTCACTGTCCCTTGGAACTGCATTCGCTGCTACACAGACATTCGCGTTCTGCAAAAGCTTTGGTTGGTAAAGGGGCAACACTGTGTATTTCTCTGTCGGAGAGCCCGGCTGCCAAATTCGAAACGTCCAACGATTGCGCCCACATGAAAGCTGCCAGCACGGAAAGCTGTAGCTGGTTTTCACTGTCCCTTGGAACTGCATTCGCTGGTAGACAGACATTCGCGTTCTGCAAAAGCTTTGGTTCGTAATGGGGCAACAATGTGTATTTCTCTCTCGCAGAGCCCGGCTGCCAAATTCGAAACGTCCAGCGATTGCGCCCACAGGAAAGCTGCCAGCACGGAAAGCTGTAGCTGGTTTTCACTGTCCCTTGGAACTGCATTCGCTGGTAGACAGACATTCGCGTTCTGCAAAAGCTTTGGTTGGTAATGGGGCAATACTGTGTATTTCTCTCTGGGAGAGCCCGGCTGCCAAATTCGAAACGTCCAGCGATTGCGCCCACAGGAAAGCTCCCAGCACGGAAAGCTGTAGCTGGTTTTCACTGTCCCTTGGAACTGCATTCGCTGGTAGACAGACATTCGCGTTCTGCAAAAGCTTTGGTTGGTAAATGGGCAACACTGTGTATTTCTCTCTCGGAGAGCCCGGCTGCCAAATTCGAAACGTCCAGCGATTGCGCCCACAGGAAAGCTGCCAGCACGGAAAGCTGTAGCTGGTTTTCACTGTCCCTTGGAACTGCATTCGCTGCTACACAGACATTCGTATTCTGCAAAAGCTTTCGTTCGTAATGAGGCAACACTGTGTATTTCTCTCTCGCAGAGCCCGGCTGACAAATTCGAAACGTCCAGCGATTGCGCCCACAGGAAAGCTGCCAGCACGGAAAGCTGTAGCTGGTTTTCACTGTCCCTTGGAACTGCATTCGCTGGTAGACAGACATTCGCGTTCTGCAAAAGCTTTGGTTGGTAAAGGGGCAACACTGTGTATTTCTCTCTCGGAGAGCCCGGCTGCCAAATTCGAAACGTCCAGCGATTGCGCCCACAGGAAAGCTGCCAGCACGGAAAGCTGTAGCTGGTTTTCACTGTCCCTTGGAACTGCATTCGCTGCTACACAGACATTTGTGTTCTGCAAAAGCTTTCGTTCGTAATGAGGCAACACTGTGTATTTCTCTCTCGCAGAGCCCGGCTGACAAATTCGAAACGTCCAGCGATTGCGCCCACAGGAAAGCTGCCAGCACGGAAAGCTGTAGCTGGTTTTCACTGTCCCTTGGAACTGCATTCGCTGGTAGACAGACATTCGCGTTCTGCAAAAGCTTTGTTTCGTAATGGGGCAACACTGTGTATTTCTCTCTCGGAGAGCCCGGCTGCCAAATTCGAAACGTCCAGCGATTGCGCCCACAGGAAAGCTGCCAGCACGGAAAGCTGTAGCTGGTTTTCACTGTCCCTTGGAACTGCATTCGCTGGTAGACAGACATTCGCGTTCTGCAACAGGTTTCGTTCGTAAAGGGGCAACACTGTGTATTTCTCTCTCGGAGAGCCCGGCTGCCAAATTCGAAACGTCCAGCGATTGCGCCCACAGGAAAGCTGCCAGCACGGAAAGCTGTAGCTGGTTTTCACTGTCCCTTGGAACTGCATTCGCTGGTAGACAGACATTCGCGTTCTGCAAAAGCTTTGGTTCGTAATGGGGCAACACTGTGTATTTCTCTCTCGCAGAGCCCGGCTGCCAAATTCGAAACGTCCAGCGATTGCGCCCACAGGAAAGCTCCCAGCACGGAAAGCTGTAGCTGGTTTTCACTGTCCCTTGGAACTGCATTCGCTGGTAGACAGACATTCGCGTTCTGCAAAAGCTTTGTTTGGTAAAGGGGCAACACTGTGTATTTCTCTCTCGGAGAGCCCGGCTGTCAAATTCGAAACGTCCAGCGATTGCGCCCACAGGAAAGCTGCCAGCACGGAAAGCTGTAGCTGGTTTTCACTGTCCCTTGGAACTGCATTCGCTGGTAGACAGACATTCGCGTTCTGCAAAAGCTTTGGTTGGTAATGGGGCAATACTGTGTATTTCTCTCTGGGAGAGCCCGGCTGCCAAATTCGAAACGTCCAGCGATTGCGTCCACAGGAAAGCTCCCAGCACGGAAAGCTGTAGCTGGTTTTCACTGTCCCTTGGAACTGCATTCGCTGGTAGACGGACATTCGTGTCCTGCAAAAGCTTTCGTTCGTAATGAGGCAACACTGTGTATTTCTCTCTCGGAGAGCGCGGCTGCCAAATTCGAAACGTCCAGCGATTGCGCCCACAGGAAAGCTCCCAGCACGGAAAGCTGTAGCTGGTTTTCACTGTCCCTTGGAACTGCATTCGCTGCTACACAGACATTCGCGTTCTGCAAAAGCTTTGGTTGGTAAAGGGGCAACACTGTGTATTTCTCTGTCGGAGAGCCCGGCTGCCAAATTCGAAACGTCCAACGATTGCGCCCACATGAAAGCTGCCAGCACGGAAAGCTGTAGCTGGTTTTCACTGTCCCGTGGAACTGCATTCGCTGCTACACAGACATTCGCGTTCTGCAAAAGCTTTGTTTCGTAATGGGGCAACACTGTGTATTTCTCTCTCGGAGAGCCCGGCTGCCAAATTCGAAACGTCCAGCGATTGCGCCCACAGGAAAGCTGCCAGCACGGAAAGCTGTAGCTGGTTTTCACTGTCCCTTGGAACTGCATTCGCTGGTAGACAGACATTCGCGTTCTGCAACAGCTTTCGTTCGTAATGGGGCAACACTGTGTATTTCTCTCTCGGAGAGCCCGGCTGCCAAATTCGAAACGTCCAGCGATTGCGCCCACAGGAAAGCTGCCAGCACGGAAAGCTGTAGCTGGTTTTCACTGTCCCTTGGAACTGCATTCGCTGCTACACAGACATTCGCGTTCTGCAAAAGCTTTCGTTCGTAATGGGGCAACACTGTGTATTTCTCTCTGGGAGAGCCCGGCTGCCAAATTCGAAACGTCCAGCGATTGCGCCCACAGGAAAGCTCCCAGCACGGAAAGCTGTAGCTGGTTTTCACTGTCCCTTGGAACTGCATTCGCTGGTAGACAGACATTCGCGTTCTGCAAAAGCTTTGTTTCGTAATGGGGCAACACTGTGTATTTCTCTCTCGGAGAGCCCGGCTGCCAAATTCGAAACGTCCAGCGATTGCGCCCACAGGAAAGCTGCCAGCACGGAAAGCTGTAGCTGGTTTTCACTGTCCCTTGGAACTGCATTCGCTGGTAGACAGACATTCGCGTTCTGCAAAAGCTTTGGTTGGTAAATGGGCAACACTGTGTATTTCTCTCTCGGAGAGCCCGGCTGCCAAATTCGAAACGTCCAGCGATTGCGCCCACAGGAAAGCTGCCAGCACGGAAAGCTGTAGCTGGTTTTCACTGTCCCTTGGAACTGCATTCGCTGGTAGACAGACATTCGCGTTCTGCAAAAGCTTTGTTTCGTAATGGGGCAACACTGTGTATTTCTCTCTCGCAGAGCCCGGCTGACAAATTCGAAACGTCCAGCGATTGCGCCCACAGGAAAGCTGCCAGCACGGAAAGCTGTAGCTGATTTTCACTGTCCCTTGGAACTGCATTCGCTGGTAGACAGACATTCGCGTTCTGCAAAAGCTTTGTTTCGTAATGGGGCAACACTGTGTATTTCTCTCTCGGAGAGCATGGCTGCCAAATTCGAAACGTCCAGCGATTGCGCCCACAGGAAAGCTGCCAGCACGGAAAGCTGTAGCTGGTTTTCACTGTCCCTTGGAACTGCATTCGCTGGTAGACAGACATTCGCGTTCTGCAACAGGTTTCGTGCGTAAAGGGGCAACACTGTGTATTTCTCTCTCGGAGAGCCCGGCTGCCAGATTCGAAACGTCCAGCGATTTCGCCCACACGAAAGCTGCCAGCACGGAATGCTGTAGCTGGTTTTCACTGTCCCTTGGAACTGCATTCGCCGGTAGACAGACATTCGCGTTCTGCAAAAGCTTTGGTTCGTAATGGGGCAACACTGTGTATTTCTCTCTCGCAGAGCCCGGCTGCCAAATTCGAAACGTCCAGCGATTGCGCCCACAGGAAAGCTCCCAGCACGGAAAGCTGTAGCTGGTTTTCACTGTCCCTTGGAACTGCATTCGCTGCTACACAGACATCGCGTTCTGCAAAAGCTTTGTTTGGTAAAGGGGCAACACTGTGTATTTCTCTCTCCGAGAGCGCGGCTGCCAAATTCGAAACGTCCAGCGATTGCGCCCACAGGAAAGCTGCCAGCACGGAAAGCTGTAGCTGGTTTTCACTGTCCCTTGGAACTGCATTCGCTGGTAGACAGACATTCGCGTTCTGCAAAAGCTTTGGTTGGTAAAGGGGCAACACTGTGTATTTCTCTGTCGGAGAGCCCGGCTGCCAAATTCGAAACGTCCAACGATTGCGCCCACAGGAAAGCTGCCAGCACGGAAAGCTGTAGCTGGTTTTCACTGTCCCTTGGAACTGCATTCGCTGGTAGACGGACATTCGTGTTCTGCAAAAGCTTTCGTTCGTAATGAGGCAACACTGTGTATTTCTCTCTCGGAGAGCGCGGCTGCCAAATTCGAAACGTCCAGCGATTGCGCCCACAGGAAAGCTGCCAGCACGGAAAGCTGTAGCTGGTTTTCACTGTCCCTTGGAACTGCATTCGCTGGTAGACAGACATTCGCGTTCTGCAAAAGCTTTGGTTGGTAATGGGGCAATACTGTGTATTTCTCTCTGGGAGAGCCCGGCTGCCAAATTCGAAACGTCCAGCGATTGCGTCCACAGGAAAGCTCCCAGCACGGAAAGCTGTAGCTGGTTTTCACTGTCCCTTGGAACTGCATTCGCTGGTAGACGGACATTCGTGTCCTGCAAAAGCTTTCGTTCGTAATGAGGCAACACTGTGTATTTCTCTCTCGGAGAGCGCGGCTGCCAAATTCGAAACGTCCAGCGATTGCGCCCACAGGAAAGCTCCCAGCACGGAAAGCTGTAGCTGGTTTTCACTGTCCCTTGGAACTGCATTCGCTGCTACACAGACATTCGCGTTCTGCAAAAGCTTTGGTTGGTAAAGGGGCAACACTGTGTATTTCTCTGTCGGAGAGCCCGGCTGCCAAATTCGAAACGTCCAACGATTGCGCCCACATGAAAGCTGCCAGCACGGAAAGCTGTAGCTGGTTTTCACTGTCCCGTGGAACTGCATTCGCTGCTACACAGACATTCGCGTTCTGCAAAAGCTTTGTTTCGTAATGGGGCAACACTGTGTATTTCTCTCTCGGAGAGCCCGGCTGCCAAATTCGAAACGTCCAGCGATTGCGCCCACAGGAAAGCTGCCAGCACGGAAAGCTGTAGCTGGTTTTCACTGTCCCTTGGAACTGCATTCGCTGGTAGACAGACATTCGCGTTCTGCAACAGCTTTCGTTCGTAATGGGGCAACACTGTGTATTTCTCTCTGGGAGAGCCCGGCTGCCAAATTCGAAACGTCCAGCGATTGCGCCCACAGGAAAGCTGCCAGCACGGAAAGCTGTAGCTGGTTTTCACTGTCCCTTGGAACTGCATTCGCTGGTAGACAGACATTCGCGTTCTGCAAAAGCTTTGTTTCGTAATGGGGCAACACTGTGTATTTCTCTCTCGCAGAGCCCGGCTGACAAATTCGAAACGTCCAGCGATTGCGCCCACAGGAAAGCTGCCAGCACGGAAAGCTGTAGCTGATTTTCACTGTCCCTTGGAACTGCATTCGCTGGTAGACAGACATTCGCGTTCTGCAAAAGCTTTGTTTCGTAATGGGGCAACACTGTGTATTTCTCTCTCGGAGAGCCCGGCTGCCAAATTCGAAACGTCCAGCGATTGCGCCCACAGGAAAGCTGCCAGCACGGAAAGCTGTAGCTGGTTTTCACTGTCCCTTGGAACTGCATTCGCTGGTAGACAGACATTCGCGTTCTGCAACAGGTTTCGTGCGTAAAGGGGCAACACTGTGTATTTCTCTCTCGGAGAGCCCGGCTGCCAGATTCGAAACGTCCAGCGATTTCGCCCACACGAAAGCTGCCAGCACGGAATGCTGTAGCTGGTTTTCACTGTCCCTTGGAACTGCATTCGCCGGTAGACAGACATTCGCGTTCTGCAAAAGCTTTGGTTCGTAATGGGGCAACACTGTGTATTTCTCTCTCGCAGAGCCCGGCTGCCAAATTCGAAACGTCCAGCGATTGCGCCCACAGGAAAGCTCCCAGCACGGAAAGCTGTAGCTGGTTTTCACTGTCCCTTGGAACTGCATTCGCTGCTACACAGACATCGCGTTCTGCAAAAGCTTTGTTTGGTAAAGGGGCAACACTGTGTATTTCTCTCTCCGAGAGCGCGGCTGCCAAATTCGAAACGTCCAGCGATTGCGCCCACAGGAAAGCTGCCAGCACGGAAAGCTGTAGCTGGTTTTCACTGTCCCTTGGAACTGCATTCGCTGGTAGACAGACATTCGCGTTCTGCAAAAGCTTTGTTTCGTAATGGGGCAACACTGTGTATTTCTCTCTCGGAGAGCCCGGCTGCCAAATTCGAAACGTCCAGCGATTGCGCCCACAGGAAAGCTGCCAGCACGGAAAGCTGTAGCTGGTTTTCACTGTCCCTTGGAACTGCATTCGCTGGTAGACAGACATTCGCGTTCTGCAACAGGTTTCGTTCGTAAAGGGGCAACACTGTGTATTTCTCTCTCGGAGAGCCCGGCTGCCAAATTCGAAACGTCCAGCGATTGCGCCCACAGGAAAGCTGCCAGCACGGAAAGCTGTAGCTGGTTTTCACTGTCCCTTGGAACTGCATTCGCTGGTAGACAGACATTCGCGTTCTGCAAAAGCTTTGGTTCGTAATGGGGCAACACTGTGTATTTCTCTCTCGCAGAGCCCGGCTGCCAAATTCGAAACGTCCAGCGATTGCGCCCACAGGAAAGCTCCCAGCACGGAAAGCTGTAGCTGGTTTTCACTGTCCCTTGGAACTGCATTCGCTGGTAGACAGACATTCGCGTTCTGCAAAAGCTTTGTTTGGTAAAGGGGCAACACTGTGTATTTCTCTCTCGGAGAGCCCGGCTGTCAAATTCGAAACGTCCAGCGATTGCGCCCACAGGAAAGCTGCCAGCACGGAAAGCTGTAGCTGGTTTTCACTGTCCCTTGGAACTGCATTCGCTGGTAGACAGACATTCGCGTTCTGCAAAAGCTTTGGTTGGTAATGGGGCAATACTGTGTATTTCTCTCTGGGAGAGCCCGGCTGCCAAATTCGAAACGTCCAGCGATTGCGTCCACAGGAAAGCTCCCAGCACGGAAAGCTGTAGCTGGTTTTCACTGTCCCTTGGAACTGCATTCGCTGGTAGACGGACATTCGTGTCCTGCAAAAGCTTTCGTTCGTAATGAGGCAACACTGTGTATTTCTCTCTCGGAGAGCGCGGCTGCCAAATTCGAAACGTCCAGCGATTGCGCCCACAGGAAAGCTCCCAGCACGGAAAGCTGTAGCTGGTTTTCACTGTCCCTTGGAACTGCATTCGCTGCTACACAGACATTCGCGTTCTGCAAAAGCTTTGGTTGGTAAAGGGGCAACACTGTGTATTTCTCTCTCGGAGAGCCCGGCTGCCAAATTCGAAACGTCCAACGATTGCGCCCACATGAAAGCTGCCAGCACGGAAAGCTGTAGCTGGTTTTCACTGTCCCGTGGAACTGCATTCGCTGCTACACAGACATTCGCGTTCTGCAAAAGCTTTGTTTCGTAATGGGGCAACACTGTGTATTTCTCTCTCGGAGAGCCCGGCTGCCAAATTCGAAACGTCCAGCGATTGCGCCCACAGGAAAGCTGCCAGCACGGAAAGCTGTAGCTGGTTTTCACTGTCCCTTGGAACTGCATTCGCTGGTAGACAGACATTCGCGTTCTGCAACAGCTTTCGTTCGTAATGGGGCAACACTGTGTATTTCTCTCTGGGAGAGCCCGGCTGCCAAATTCGAAACGTCCAGCGATTGCGCCCACAGGAAAGCTGCCAGCACGGAAAGCTGTAGCTGGTTTTCACTGTCCCTTGGAACTGCATTCGCTGCTACACAGACATTCGCGTTCTGCAAAAGCTTTCGTTCGTAATGGGGCAACACTGTGTATTTCTCTCTGGGAGAGCCCGGCTGCCAAATTCGAAACGTCCAGCGATTGCGCCCACAGGAAAGCTCCCAGCACGGAAAGCTGTAGCTGGTTTTCACTGTCCCTTGGAACTGCATTCGCTGGTAGACAGACATTCGCGTTCTGCAAAAGCTTTGTTTCGTAATGGGGCAACACTGTGTATTTCTCTCTCGGAGAGCCCGGCTGCCAAATTCGAAACGTCCAGCGATTGCGCCCACAGGAAAGCTGCCAGCACGGAAAGCTGTAGCTGGTTTTCACTGTCCCTTGGAACTGCATTCGCTGGTAGACAGACATTCGCGTTCTGCAAAAGCTTTGGTTGGTAAATGGGCAACACTGTGTATTTCTCTCTCGGAGAGCCCGGCTGCCAAATTCGAAACGTCCAGCGATTGCGCCCACAGGAAAGCTGCCAGCACGGAAAGCTGTAGCTGGTTTTCACTGTCCCTTGGAACTGCATTCGCTGGTAGACAGACATTCGCGTTCTGCAAAAGCTTTGTTTCGTAATGGGGCAACACTGTGTATTTCTCTCTCGCAGAGCCCGGCTGACAAATTCGAAACGTCCAGCGATTGCGCCCACAGGAAAGCTGCCAGCACGGAAAGCTGTAGCTGATTTTCACTGTCCCTTGGAACTGCATTCGCTGGTAGACAGACCATTCGCGTTCTGCAAAAGCTTTGTTTCGTAATGGGGCAACACTGTGTATTTCTCTCTCGGAGAGCATGGCTGCCAAATTCGAAACGTCCAGCGATTGCGCCCACAGGAAAGCTGCCAGCACGGAAAGCTGTAGCTGGTTTTCACTGTCCCTTGGAACTGCATTCGCTGGTAGACAGACATTCGCGTTCTGCAACAGGTTTCGTGCGTAAAGGGGCAACACTGTGTATTTCTCTCTCGGAGAGCCCGGCTGCCAGATTCGAAACGTCCAGCGATTTCGCCCACACGAAAGCTGCCAGCACGGAATGCTGTAGCTGGTTTTCACTGTCCCTTGGAACTGCATTCGCCGGTAGACAGACATTCGCGTTCTGCAAAAGCTTTGGTTCGTAATGGGGCAACACTGTGTATTTCTCTCTCGCAGAGCCCGGCTGCCAAATTCGAAACGTCCAGCGATTGCGCCCACAGGAAAGCTCCCAGCACGGAAAGCTGTAGCTGGTTTTCACTGTCCCTTGGAACTGCATTCGCTGCTACACAGACATCGCGTTCTGCAAAAGCTTTGTTTGGTAAAGGGGCAACACTGTGTATTTCTCTCTCCGAGAGCGCGGCTGCCAAATTCGAAACGTCCAGCGATTGCGCCCACAGGAAAGCTGCCAGCACGGAAAGCTGTAGCTGGTTTTCACTGTCCCTTGGAACTGCATTCGCTGGTAGACAGACATTCGCGTTCTGCAAAAGCTTTGGTTGGTAAAGGGGCAACACTGTGTATTTCTCTGTCGGAGAGCCCGGCTGCCAAATTCGAAACGTCCAACGATTGCGCCCACAGGAAAGCTGCCAGCACGGAAAGCTGTAGCTGGTTTTCACTGTCCCTTGGAACTGCATTCGCTGGTAGACGGACATTCGTGTTCTGCAAAAGCTTTCGTTCGTAATGAGGCAACACTGTGTATTTCTCTCTCGGAGAGCGCGGCTGCCAAATTCGAAACGTCCAGCGATTGCGCCCACAGGAAAGCTGCCAGCACGGAAAGCTGTAGCTGGTTTTCACTGTCCCTTGGAACTGCATTCGCTGGTAGACAGACATTCGCGTTCTGCAAAAGATTTGGTTGGTAATGGGGCAATACTGTGTATTTCTCTCTGGGAGAGCCCGGCTGCCAAATTCGAAACGTCCAGCGATTGCGTCCACAGGAAAGCTCCCAGCACGGAAAGCTGTAGCTGGTTTTCACTGTCCCTTGGAACTGCATTCGCTGGTAGACGGACATTCGTGTCCTGCAAAAGCTTTCGTTCGTAATGAGGCAACACTGTGTATTTCTCTCTCGGAGAGCGCGGCTGCCAAATTCGAAACGTCCAGCGATTGCGCCCACAGGAAAGCTCCCAGCACGGAAAGCTGTAGCTGGTTTTCACTGTCCCTTGGAACTGCATTCGCTGCTACACAGACATTCGCGTTCTGCAAAAGCTTTGGTTGGTAAAGGGGCAACACTGTGTATTTCTCTGTCGGAGAGCCCGGCTGCCAAATTCGAAACGTCCAACGATTGCGCCCACATGAAAGCTGCCAGCACGGAAAGCTGTAGCTGGTTTTCACTGTCCCGTGGAACTGCATTCGCTGCTACACAGACATTCGCGTTCTGCAAAAGCTTTGTTTCGTAATGGGGCAACACTGTGTATTTCTCTCTCGGAGAGCCCGGCTGCCAAATTCGAAACGTCCAGCGATTGCGCCCACAGGAAAGCTGCCAGCACGGAAAGCTGTAGCTGGTTTTCACTGTCCCTTGGAACTGCATTCGCTGGTAGACAGACATTCGCGTTCTGCAACAGCTTTCGTTCGTAATGGGGCAACACTGTGTATTTCTCTCTGGGAGAGCCCGGCTGCCAAATTCGAAACGTCCAGCGATTGCGTCCACAGGAAAGCTCCCAGCACGGAAAGCTGTAGCTGGTTTTCACTGTCCCTTGGAACTGCATTCGCTGCTACACAGACATTCGCGTTCTGCAAAAGCTTTCGTTCGTAATGGGGCAACACTGTGTATTTCTCTCTGGGAGAGCCCGGCTGCCAAATTCGAAACGTCCAGCGATTGCGCCCACAGGAAAGCTCCCAGCACGGAAAGCTGTAGCTGGTTTTCACTGTCCCTTGGAACTGCATTCGCTGGTAGACAGACATTCGCGTTCTGCAAAAGCTTTGTTTCGTAATGGGGCAACACTGTGTATTTCTCTCTCGGAGAGCCCGGCTGCCAAATTCGAAACGTCCAGCGATTGCGCCCACAGGAAAGCTGCCAGCACGGAAAGCTGTAGCTGGTTTTCACTGTCCCTTGGAACTGCATTCGCTGGTAGACAAACATTCGCGTTCTGCAAAAGCTTTGTTTCGTAATGGGGCAACACTGTGTATTTCTCTCTCGCAGAGCCCGGCTGACAAATTCGAAACGTCCAGCGATTGCGCCCACAGGAAAGCTGCCAGCACGGAAAGCTGTAGCTGATTTTCACTGTCCCTTGGAACTGCATTCGCTGGTAGACAGACATTCGCGTTCTGCAAAAGCTTTGTTTCGTAATGGGGCAACACTGTGTATTTCTCTCTCGGAGAGCCCGGCTGCCAAATTCGAAACGTCCAGCGATTGCGCCCACAGGAAAGCTGCCAGCACGGAAAGCTGTAGCTGGTTTTCACTGTCCCTTGGAACTGCATTCGCTGGTAGACAGACATTCGCGTTCTGCAACAGGTTTCGTGCGTAAAGGGGCAACACTGTGTATTTCTCTCTCGGAGAGCCCGGCTGCCAGATTCGAAACGTCCAGCGATTTCGCCCACACGAAAGCTGCCAGCACGGAATGCTGTAGCTGGTTTTCACTGTCCCTTGGAACTGCATTCGCCGGTAGACAGACATTCGCGTTCTGCAAAAGCTTTGGTTCGTAATGGGGCAACACTGTGTATTTCTCTCTCGCAGAGCCCGGCTGCCAAATTCGAAACGTCCAGCGATTGCGCCCACAGGAAAGCTCCCAGCACGGAAAGCTGTAGCTGGTTTTCACTGTCCCTTGGAACTGCATTCGCTGCTACACAGACATCGCGTTCTGCAAAAGCTTTGTTTGGTAAAGGGGCAACACTGTGTATTTCTCTCTCCGAGAGCGCGGCTGCCAAATTCGAAACGTCCAGCGATTGCGCCCACAGGAAAGCTGCCAGCACGGAAAGCTGTAGCTGGTTTTCACTGTCCCTTGGAACTGCATTCGCTGGTAGACAGACATTCGCGTTCTGCAAAAGCTTTGGTTGGTAAAGGGGCAACACTGTGTATTTCTCTGTCGGAGAGCCCGGCTGCCAAATTCGAAACGTCCAACGATTGCGCCCACAGGAAAGCTGCCAGCACGGAAAGCTGTAGCTGGTTTTCACTGTCCCTTGGAACTGCATTCGCTGGTAGACGGACATTCGTGTTCTGCAAAAGCTTTCGTTCGTAATGAGGCAACACTGTGTATTTCTCTCTCGGAGAGCGCGGCTGCCAAATTCGAAACGTCCAGCGATTGCGCCCACAGGAAAGCTGCCAGCACGGAAAGCTGTAGCTGGTTTTCACTGTCCCTTGGAACTGCATTCGCTGCTACACAGACATTCGTATTCTGCAAAAGCTTTCGTTCGTAATGAGGCAACACTGTGTATTTCTCTCTCGCAGAGCCCGGCTGACAAATTCGAAACGTCCAGCGATTGCGCCCACAGGAAAGCTGCCAGCACGGAAAGCTGTAGCTGGTTTTCACTGTCCCTTGGAACTGCATTCGCTGGTAGACAGACATTCGCGTTCTGCAAAAGCTTTGGTTGGTAATGGGGCAATACTGTGTATTTCTCTCTGGGAGAGCCCGGCTGCCAAATTCGAAACGTCCAGCGATTGCGCCCACAGGAAAGCTGCCAGCACGGAAAGCTGTAGCTGGTTTTCACTGTCCCTTGGAACTGCATTCGCTGGTAGACAGACATTCGCGTTCTGCAAAAGCTTTGGTTGGTAAATGGGCAACACTGTGTATTTCTCTCTCGGAGAGCCCGGCTGCCAAATTCGAAACGTCCAGCGATTGCGCCCACAGGAAAGCTGCCAGCACGGAAAGCTGTAGCTGGTTTTCACTGTCCCTTGGAACTGCATTCGCTGCTACACAGACATTCGTGTTCTGCAAAAGCTTTCGTTCGTAATGAGGCAACACTGTGTATTTCTCTCTCGCAGAGCCCGGCTGCCAAATTCGAAACGTCCAGCGATTGCGCCCACAGGAAAGCTGCCAGCACGGAAAGCTGTAGCTGGTTTTCACTGTCCCTTGGAACTGCATTCGCTGGTAGGCAGACATTCGCGTTCTGCAAAAGCTTTGTTTCGTAATGGGGCAACACTGTGTATTTCTCTCTCGGAGAGCGCGGCTGCCAAATTCGAAACGTCCAGCGATTGCGCCCACAGGAAAGCTGCCAGCACGGAAAGCTGTAGCTGGTTTTCACTGTCCCTTGGAACTGCATTCGCTGGTAGACAGACATTCGCGTTCTGCAACAGGTTTCGTTCGTAAAGGGGCAACACTGTGTATTTCTCTCTCGGAGAGCCCGGCTGCCAAATTCGAAACGTCCAGCGATTGCGCCCACAGGAAAGCTGCCAGCACGGAAAGCTGTAGCTGGTTTTCACTGTCCCTTGGAACTGCATTCGCTGGTAGACAGACATTCGCGTTCTGCAAAAGCTTTGGTTCGTAATGGGGCAACACTGTGTATTTCTCTCTCGCAGAGCCCGGCTGCCAAATTCGAAACGTCCAGCGATTGCGCCCACAGGAAAGCTCCCAGCACGGAAAGCTGTAGCTGGTTTTCACTGTCCCTTGGAACTGCATTCGCTGGTAGACAGACATTCGCGTTCTGCAAAAGCTTTGTTTGGTAAAGGGGCAACACTGTGTATTTCTCTCTCGGAGAGCCCGGCTGTCAAATTCGAAACGTCCAGCGATTGCGCCCACAGGAAAGCTGCCAGCACGGAAAGCTGTAGCTGGTTTTCACTGTCCCTTGGAACTGCATTCGCTGGTAGACAGACATTCGCGTTCTGCAAAAGCTTTGGTTGGTAATGGGGCAATACTGTGTATTTCTCTCTGGGAGAGCCCGGCTGCCAAATTCGAAACGTCCAGCGATTGCGTCCACAGGAAAGCTCCCAGCACGGAAAGCTGTAGCTGGTTTTCACTGTCCCTTGGAACTGCATTCGCTGGTAGACGGACATTCGTGTCCTGCAAAAGCTTTCGTTCGTAATGAGGCAACACTGTGTATTTCTCTCTCGGAGAGCGCGGCTGCCAAATTCGAAACGTCCAGCGATTGCGCCCACAGGAAAGCTCCCAGCACGGAAAGCTGTAGCTGGTTTTCACTGTCCCTTGGAACTGCATTCGCTGCTACACAGACATTCGCGTTCTGCAAAAGCTTTGGTTGGTAAAGGGGCAACACTGTGTATTTCTCTGTCGGAGAGCCCGGCTGCCAAATTCGAAACGTCCAACGATTGCGCCCACATGAAAGCTGCCAGCACGGAAAGCTGTAGCTGGTTTTCACTGTCCCGTGGAACTGCATTCGCTGCTACACAGACATTCGCGTTCTGCAAAAGCTTTGTTTCGTAATGGGGCAACACTGTGTATTTCTCTCTCGGAGAGCCCGGCTGCCAAATTCGAAACGTCCAGCGATTGCGCCCACAGGAAAGCTGCCAGCACGGAAAGCTGTAGCTGGTTTTCACTGTCCCTTGGAACTGCATTCGCTGGTAGACAGACATTCGCGTTCTGCAACAGCTTTCGTTCGTAATGGGGCAACACTGTGTATTTCTCTCTGGGAGAGTCCGGCTGCCAAATTCGAAACGTCCAGCGATTGCGCCCACAGGAAAGCTGCCAGCACGGAAAGCTGTAGCTGGTTTTCACTGTCCCTTGGAACTGCATTCGCTGCTACACAGACATTCGCGTTCTGCAAAAGCTTTCGTTCGTAATGGGGCAACACTGTGTATTTCTCTCTGGGAGAGCCCGGCTGCCAAATTCGAAACGTCCAGCGATTGCGCCCACAGGAAAGCTCCCAGCACGGAAAGCTGTAGCTGGTTTTCACTGTCCCTTGGAACTGCATTCGCTGGTAGACAGACATTCGCGTTCTGCAAAAGCTTTGTTTCGTAATGGGGCAACACTGTGTATTTCTCTCTCGGAGAGCCCGGCTGCCAAATTCGAAACGTCCAGCGATTGCGCCCACAGGAAAGCTGCCAGCACGGAAAGCTGTAGCTGGTTTTCACTGTCCCTTGGAACTGCATTCGCTGGTAGACAGACATTCGCGTTCTGCAAAAGCTTTGGTTGGTAAATGGGCAACACTGTGTATTTCTCTCTCGGAGAGCCCGGCTGCCAAATTCGAAACGTCCAGCGATTGCGCCCACAGGAAAGCTGCCAGCACGGAAAGCTGTAGCTGGTTTTCACTGTCCCTTGGAACTGCATTCGCTGGTAGACAGACATTCGCGTTCTGCAAAAGCTTTGTTTCGTAATGGGGCAACACTGTGTATTTCTCTCTCGCAGAGCCCGGCTGACAAATTCGAAACGTCCAGCGATTGCGCCCACAGGAAAGCTGCCAGCACGGAAAGCTGTAGCTGATTTTCACTGTCCCTTGGAACTGCATTCGCTGGTAGACAGACATTCGCGTTCTGCAAAAGCTTTGTTTCGTAATGGGGCAACACTGTGTATTTCTCTCTCGGAGAGCCCGGCTGCCAAATTCGAAACGTCCAGCGATTGCGCCCACAGGAAAGCTGCCAGCACGGAAAGCTGTAGCTGGTTTTCACTGTCCCTTGGAACTGCATTCGCTGGTAGACAGACATTCGCGTTCTGCAACAGGTTTCGTTCGTAAAGGGGCAACACTGTGTATTTCTCTCTCGGAGAGCCCGGCTGCCAGATTCGAAACGTCCAGCGATTTCGCCCACACGAAAGCTGCCAGCACGGAATGCTGTAGCTGGTTTTCACTGTCCCTTGGAACTGCATTCGCCGGTAGACAGACATTCGCGTTCTGCAAAAGCTTTGGTTCGTAATGGGGCAACACTGTGTATTTCTCTCTCGCAGAGCCCGGCTGCCAAATTCGAAACGTCCAGCGATTGCGCCCACAGGAAAGCTCCCAGCTCGGAAAGCTGTAGCTGGTTTTCACTGTCCCTTGGAACTGCATTCGCTGCTACACAGACATCGCGTTCTGCAAAAGCTTTGTTTGGTAAAGGGGCAACACTGTGTATTTCTCTCTCCGAGAGCGCGGCTGCCAAATTCGAAACGTCCAGCGATTGCGCCCACAGGAAAGCTGCCAGCACGGAAAGCTGTAGCTGGTTTTCACTGTCCCTTGGAACTGCATTCGCTGGTAGACAGACATTCGCGTTCTGCAAAAGCTTTGGTTGGTAAAGGGGCAACACTGTGTATTTCTCTGTCGGGGAGCCCGGCTGCCAAATTCGAAACGTCCAACGATTGCGCCCACAGGAAAGCTGCCAGCACGGAAAGCTGTAGCTGGTTTTCACTGTCCCTTGGAACTGCATTCGCTGGTAGACGGACATTCGTGTTCTGCAAAAGCTTTCGTTCGTAATGAGGCAACACTGTGTATTTCTCTCTCGGAGAGCGCGGCTGCCAAATTCGAAACGTCCAGCGATTGCGCCCACAGGAAAGCTGCCAGCACGGAAAGCTGTAGCTGGTTTTCACTGTCCCTTGGAACTGCATTCGCTGCTACACAGACATTCGCGTTCTGCAAAAGCTTTGGTTGGTAAAGGGGCAACACTGTGTATTTCTCTGTCGGAGAGCCCGGCTGCCAAATTCGAAACGTCCAACGATTGCGCCCACATGAAAGCTGCCAGCACGGAAAGCTGTAGCTGGTTTTCACTGTCCCTTGGAACTGCATTCGCTGGTAGACAGACATTCGCGTTCTGCAAAAGCTTTCGTTCGTAATGAGGCAACACTGTGTATTTCTCTCTCGGAGAGCCCGGCTGTCAAATTCGAAACGTCCAGCGATTGCGCCCACAGGAAAGCTGCCAGCACGGAAAGCTGTAGCTGGTTTTCACTGTCCCTTGGAACTGCATTCGCTGGTAGACAGACATTCGCGTTCTGCAAAAGCTTTGGTTGGTAATGGGGCAACACTGTGTATTTCTCTCTCGCAGAGCCCGGCTGACAAATTCGAAACGTCCAGCGATTGCGCCCACAGGAAAGCTCCCAGCACGGAAAGCTGTAGCTGGTTTTCACTGTCCCTTGGAACTGCATTCGCTGGTAGACAGACATTCGCGTTCTGCAAAAGCTTTGGTTGGTAAAGGGGCAACAATGTGTATTTCTCTCTCGGAGAGCCCGGCTGCCAAATTCGAAACGTCCAGCGATTGCGCCCACAGGAAAGCTGCCAGCACGGAAAGCTGTAGCTGGTTTTCACTGTCCCTTGGAACTGCATTCGCTGCTACACAGACATTCGTGTTCTGCAAAAGATTTCGTTCGTAATGAGGCAACACTGTGTATTTCTCTCTCGCAGAGCCCGGCTGACAAATTCGAAACGTCCAGCGATTGCGCCCACAGGAAAGCTGCCAGCACGGAAAGCTGTAGCTGGTTTTCACTGTCCCTTGGAACTGCATTCGCTGGTAGACAGACATTCGCGTTCTGCAAAAGCTTTGTTTCGTAATGGGGCAACACTGTGTATTTCTCTCTCGGAGAGCCCGGCTGCCAAATTCGAAACGTCCAGCGATTGCGCCCACAGGAAAGCTGCCAGCACGGAAAGCTGTAGCTGGTTTTCACTGTCCCTTGGAACTGCATTCGCTGGTAGACAGACATTCGCGTTCTGCAACAGGTTTCGTTCGTAAAGGGGCAACACTGTGTATTTCTCTCTCGGAGAGCCCGGCTGCCAAATTCGAAACGTCCAGCGATTGCGCCCACAGGAAAGCTGCCAGCACGGAAAGCTGTAGCTGGTTTTCACTGTCCCTTGGAACTGCATTCGCTGGTAGACAGACATTCGCGTTCTGCAAAAGCTTTGGTTCGTAATGGGGCAACACTGTGTATTTCTCTCTCGCAGAGCCCGGCTGCCAAATTCGAAACGTCCAGCGATTGCGCCCACAGGAAAGCTCCCAGCACGGAAAGCTGTAGCTGGTTTTCACTGTCCCTTGGAACTGCATTCGCTGGTAGACAGACATTCGCGTTCTGCAAAAGCTTTGGTTGGTAATGGGGCAATACTGTGTATTTCTCTCTGGGAGAGCCCGGCTGCCAAATTCGAAACGTCCAGCGATTGCGCCCACAGGAAAGCTGCCAGCACGGAAAGCTGTAGCTGGTTTTCACTGTCCCTTGGAACTGCATTCGCTGCTACACAGACATTCGTATTCTGCAAAAGCTTTCGTTCGTAATGAGGCAACACTGTGTATTTCTCTCTCCGAGAGCGCGGCTGCCAAATTCGAAACGTCCAGCGATTGCGCCCACAGGAAAGCTGCCAGCACGGAAAGCTGTAGCTGGTTTTCACTGTCCCTTGGAACTGCATTCGCTGGTAGACAGACATTCGCGTTCTGCAAAAGCTTTGGTTGGTAAAGGGGCAACACTGTGTATTTCTCTCTCGGAGAGCCCGGCTGCCAAATTCGAAACGTCCAGAGATTGCGCCCACAGGAAAGCTGCCAGCACGGAAAGCTGTAGCTGGTTTTCACTGTCCCTTGGAACTGCATTCGCTGCTACACAGACATTCGTGTTCTGCAAAAGCTTTCGTTCGTAATGAGGCAACACTGTGTATTTCTCTCTCGCAGAGCCCGGCTGACAAATTCGAAACGTCCAGCGATTGCGCCCACAGGAAAGCTGCCAGCACGGAAAGCTGTAGCTGGTTTTCACTGTCCCTTGGAACTGCATTCGCTGGTAGACAGACATTCGCGTTCTGCAAAAGCTTTGTTTCGTAATGGGGCAACACTGTGTATTTCTCTCTCGGAGAGCCCGGCTGCCAAATTCGAAACGTCCAGCGATTGCGCCCACAGGAAAGCTGCCAGCACGGAAAGCTGTAGCTGGTTTTCACTGTCCCTTGGAACTGCATTTGCTGGTAGACAGACATTCGCGTTCTGCAACAGGTTTCGTTCGTAAAGGGGCAACACTGTGTATTTCTCTCTCGGAGAGCCCGGCTGCCAAATTCGAAACGTCCAGCGATTGCGCCCACAGGAAAGCTGCCAGCACGGAAAGCTGTAGCTGGTTTTCACTGTCCCTTGGAACTGCATTCGCTGCTACACAGACATTCGTATTCTGCAAAAGCTTTCGTTCGTAATGAGGCAACACTGTGTATTTCTCTCTCGCAGAGCCCGGCTGACAAATTCGAAACGTCCAGCGATTGCGCCCACAGGAAAGCTCCCAGCACGGAAAGCTGTAGCTGGTTTTCACTGTCCCTTGGAACTGCATTCGCTGGTAGACAGACATTCGCGTTCTGCAAAAGCTTTGGTTGGTAAAGGGGCAACAATGTGTATTTCTCTCTCGGAGAGCCCGGCTGCCAAATTCGAAACGTCCAGCGATTGCGCCCACAGGAAAGCTGCCAGCACGGAAAGCTGTAGCTGGTTTTCACTGTCCCTTGGAACTGCATTCGCTGCTACACAGACATTCGTGTTCTGCAAAAGCTTTCGTTCGTAATGAGGCAACACTGTGTATTTCTCTCTCGCAGAGCCCGGCTGACAAATTCGAAACGTCCAGCGATTGCGCCCACAGGAAAGCTGCCAGCACGGAAAGCTGTAGCTGGTTTTCACTGTCCCTTGGAACTGCATTCGCTGGTAGACAGACATTCGCGTTCTGCAAAAGCTTTGTTTCGTAATGGGGCAACACTGTGTATTTCTCTCTCGGAGAGCCCGGCTGCCAAATTCGAAACGTCCAGCGATTGCGCCCACAGGAAAGCTGCCAGCACGGAAAGCTGTAGCTGGTTTTCACTGTCCCTTGGAACTGCATTCGCTGGTAGACAGACATTCGCGTTCTGCAACAGGTTTCGTTCGTAAAGGGGCAACACTGTGTATTTCTCTCTCGGAGAGCCCGGCTGCCAAATTCGAAACGTCCAGCGATTGCGCCCACAGGAAAGCTGCCAGCACGGAAAGCTGTAGCTGGTTTTCACTGTCCCTTGGAACTGCATTCGCTGGTAGACAGACATTCGCGTTCTGCAAAAGCTTTGGTTCGTAATGGGGCAACACTGTGTATTTCTCTCTCGCAGAGCCCGGCTGCCAAATTCGAAACGTCCAGCGATTGCGCCCACAGGAAAGCTCCCAGCACGGAAAGCTGTAGCTGGTTTTCACTGTCCCTTGGAACTGCATTCGCTGGTAGACAGACATTCGCGTTCTGCAAAAGCTTTGGTTCGTAATGGGGCAACACTGTGTATTTCTCTCTCGCAGAGCCCGGCTGCCAAATTCGAAACGTCCAGCGATTGCGCCCACAGGAAAGCTCCCAGCACGGAAAGCTGTAGCTGGTTTTCACTGTCCCTTGGAACTGCATTCGCTGGTAGACAGACATTCGCGTTCTGCAAAAGCTTTGTTTGGTAAAGGGGCAACACTGTGTATTTCTCTCTCGCAGAGCCCGGCTGTCAAATTCGAAACGTCCAGCGATTGCGCCCACAGGAAAGCTGCCAGCACGGAAAGCTGTAGCTGGTTTTCACTGTCCCTTGGAACTGCATTCGCTGGTAGACAGACATTCGCGTTCTGCAAAAGCTTTCGTTCGTAATGAGGCAACACTGTGTATTTCTCTCTCGGAGAGCCCGGCTGTCAAATTCGAAACGTCCAGCGATTGCGCCCACAGGAAAGCTGCCAGCACGGAAAGCTGTAGCTGGTTTTCACTGTCCCTTGGAACTGCATTCGCTGGTAGACAGACATTCGCGTTCTGCAAAAGCTTTGGTTGGTAATGGGGCAATACTGTGTATTTCTCTCTGGGAGAGCCCGGCTGCCAAATTCGAAACGTCCAGCGATTGCGCCCACAGGAAAGCTGCCAGCACGGAAAGCTGTAGCTGGTTTTCACTGTCCCTTGGAACTGCATTCGCTGCTACACAGACATTCGTATTCTGCAAAAGCTTTCGTTCGTAATGAGGCAACACTGTGTATTTCTCTCTCGCAGAGCCCGGCTGACAAATTCGAAACGTCCAGCGATTGCGCCCACAGGAAAGCTCCCAGCACGGAAAGCTGTAGCTGGTTTTCACTGTCCCTTGGAACTGCATTCGCTGGTAGACAGACATTCGCGTTCTGCAAAAGCTTTGGTTGGTAAAGGGGCAACACTGTGTATTTCTCTCTCGGAGAGCCCGGCTGCCAAATTCGAAACGTCCAGCGATTGCGCCCACAGGAAAGCTCCCAGCACGGAAAGCTGTAGCTGGTTTTCACTGTCCCTTGGAACTGCATTCGCTGCTACACAGACATTCGTGTTCTGCAAAAGCTTTCGTTCGTAATGAGGCAACACTGTGTATTTCTCTCTCGCAGAGCCCGGCTGACAAATTCGAAACGTCCAGCGATTGCGCCCACAGGAAAGCTGCCAGCACGGAAAGCTGTAGCTGGTTTTCACTGTCCCTTGGAACTGCATTCGCTGGTAGACAGACATTCGCGTTCTGCAAAAGCTTTGTTTCGTAATGGGGCAACACTGTGTATTTCTCTCTCGGAGAGCCCGGCTGCCAAATTCGAAACGTCCAGCGATTGCGCCCACAGGAAAGCTGCCAGCACGGAAAGCTGTAGCTGGTTTTCACTGTCCCTTGGAACTGCATTTGCTGGTAGACAGACATTCGCGTTCTGCAACAGGTTTCGTTCGTAAAGGGGCAACACTGTGTATTTCTCTCTCGGAGAGCCCGGCTGCCAAATTCGAAACGTCCAGCGATTGCGCCCACAGGAAAGCTGCCAGCACGGAAAGCTGTAGCTGGTTTTCACTGTCCCTTGGAACTGCATTCGCTGGTAGACAGACATTCGCGTTCTGCAAAAGCTTTGGTTCGTAATGGGGCAACACTGTGTATTTCTCTCTCGCAGAGCCCGGCTGCCAAATTCGAAACGTCCAGCGATTGCGCCCACAGGAAAGCTCCCAGCACGGAAAGCTGTAGCTGGTTTTCACTGTCCCTTGGAACTGCATTCGCTGGTAGACAGACATTCGCGTTCTGCAAAAGCTTTGTTTGGTAAAGGGGCAACACTGTGTATTTCTCTCTCGGAGAGCCCGGCTGTCAAATTCGAAACGTCCAGCGATTGCGCCCACAGGAAAGCTGCCAGCACGGAAAGCTGTAGCTGGTTTTCACTGTCCCTTGGAACTGCATTCGCTGCTACACAGACATTCGCGTTCTGCAAAAGCTTTGGTTGGTAATGGGGCAATACTGTGTATTTCTCTCTGGGAGAGCCCGGCTGCCAAATTCGAAACGTCCAGCGATTGCGTCCACAGGAAAGCTGCCAGCACGGAAAGCTGTAGCTGGTTTTCACTGTCCCTTGGAACTGCATTCGCTGGTAGACGGACATTCGTGCCCTGCAAAAGCTTTCGTTCGTAATGAGGCAACACTGTGTATTTCTCTCTCGGAGAGCGCGGCTGCCAAATTCGAAACGTCCAGCGATTGCGCCCACAGGAAAGCTCCCAGCACGGAAAGCTGTAGCTGGTTTTCACTGTCCCTTGGAACTGCATTCGCTGCTACACAGACATTCTCGTTCTGCAAAAGATTTGGTTGGTAAAGGGGCAACACTGTGTATTTCTCTCTCGGAGAGCCCGGCTGCCAAATTCGAAACGTCCAACGATTGCGCCCACATGATAGCTGCCAGCGTGGAAAGCTGTAGCTGGTTTTCACTGTCCCGTGGAACTGCATTCGCTGCTACACAGACATTCGCGTTCTGCAAAAGCTTTGTTTCGTAATGGGGCAACACTGTGTATTTCTCTCTCGGAGAGCCCGGCTGCCAAATTCGAAACGTCCAGCGATTGCGCCCACAGGAAAGCTGCCAGCACGGAAAGCTGTAGCTGGTTTTCACTGTCCCTTGGAACTGCATTCGCTGGTAGACAGACATTCGCGTTCTGCAACAGCTTTCGTTCGTAATGGGGCAACACTGTGTATTTCTCTCTGGGAGAGCCCGGCTGCCAAATTCGAAACGTCCAGCGATTGCGCCCACAGGAAAGCTGCCAGCACGGAAAGCTGTAGCTGGTTTTCACTGTCCCTTGGAACTGCATTCGCTGGTAGACAGACATTCGCGTTCTGCAACAGGTTTCGTTCGTAAAGGGGCAACACTGTGTATTTCTCTCTCGGAGAGCCCGGCTGCCAAATTCGAAACGTCCAGCGATTGCGCCCACAGGAAAGCTGCCAGCACGGAAAGCTGTAGCTGGTTTTCACTGTCCCTTGGAACTGCATTCGCTGGTAGACAGACATTCGCGTTCTGCAAAAGCTTTGGTTCGTAATGGGGCAACACTGTGTATTTCTCTCTCGGAGAGCGCGGCTGCCAAATTCGAAACGTCCAGCGATTGCGCCCACAGGAAAGCTCCCAGCACGGAAAGCTGTAGCTGGTTTTCACTGTCCCTTGGAACTGCATTCGCTGCTACACAGACATTCGCGTTCTGCAAAAGCTTTCGTTCGTAATGAGGCAACACTGTGTATTTCTCTCTCGCAGAGCCCGGCTGACAAATTCGAAACGTCCAGCGATTGCGCCCACAGGAAAGCTGCCAGCACGGAAAGCTGTAGCTGGTTTTCACTGTCCTTTGGAACTGCATTCGCTGGTAGACAGACATTCGCGTTCTGCAAAAGCTTTGTTTCGTAATGGGGCAACACTGTGTATTTCTCTCTCGGAGAGCCCGGCTGCCAAATTCGAAACGTCCAGCGATTGCGCCCACAGGAAAGCTCCCAGCACGGAAAGCTGTAGCTGGTTTTTACTGTCCCTTGGAACTGCATTCGCTGGTAGACAGACATTCGCGTTCTGCAAAAGCTTTCGTTCGTAATGGGGCAACACTGTGTATTTCTCTCTGGGAGAGCCCGGCTGCCAAATTCGAAACGTCCAGCGATTGCGCCCACAGGAAAGCTCCCAGCACGGAAAGCTGTAGCTGGTTTTCACTGTCCCTTGGAACTGCATTCGCTGGTAGACAGACATTCGCGTTCTGCAAAAGCTTTGGTTGGTAAAGGGGCAACACTGTGTATTTCTCTCTCGGAGAGCCCGGCTGCCAAATTCGAAACGTCCAGCGATTGCGCCCACAGGAAAGCTCCCAGCACGGAAAGCTGTAGCTGGTTTTCACTGTCCCTTGGAACTGCATTCGCTGGTAGACAGACATTCGCGTTCTGCAAAAGCTTTGGTTGGTAATGGGGCAATACTGTGTATTTCTCTCTGGGAGAGCCCGGCTGCCAAATTCGAAACGTCCAGCGATTGCGCCCACAGGAAAGCTGCCAGCACGGAAAGCTGTAGCTGGTTTTCACTGTCCCTTGGAACTGCATTCGCTGCTACACAAACATTCGCGTTCTGCAAAAGCTTTCGTTCGTAATGAGGCAACACTGTGTATTTCTCTCTCGCAGAGCCCGGCTGACAAATTCGAAACGTCCAGGGATTGCGCCCACAGGAAAGCTGCCAGCACGGAAAGCTGTAGCTGGTTTTCACTGTCCCTTGGAACTGCATTTGCTGGTAGACAGACATTCGCGTTCTGCAACAGGTTTCGTTCGTAAAGGGGCAACACTGTGTATTTCTCTCTCGGAGAGCCCGGCTGCCAAATTCGAAACGTCCAGCGATTGCGCCCACAGGAAAGCTGCCAGCACGGAAAGCTGTAGCTGGTTTTCACTGTCCCTTGGAACTGCATTCGCTGGTAGACAGACATTCGCGTTCTGCAAAAGCTTTGGTTCGTAATGGGGCAACACTGTGTATTTCTCTCTCGCAGAGCCCGGCTGCCAAATTCGAAACGTCCAGCGATTGCGCCCACAGGAAAGCTCCCAGCACGGAAAGCTGTAGCTGGTTTTCACTGTCCCTTGGAACTGCATTTGCTGCTACACAGACATTCGCGTTCTGCAAAAGCTTTGTTTGGTAAAGGGGCAACACTGTGTATTTCTCTCTCGGAGAGCGCGGCTGCCTAATTCGAAACGTCCAGCGATTGCGCCCACAGGAAAGCTCCCAGCACGGAAAGCTGTAGCTGGTTTTCACTGTCCCTTGGAACTGCATTCGCTGCTACACAGACATTCGCGTTCTGCCAAAGCTTTGGTTGGTAAAGGGGCAACACTGTGTATTTCTCTGTCGGAGAGCGCGGCTGCCAAATTCGAAACGTCCAACGATTGCGCCCACATGAAAGCTGCCAGCACGGAAAGCTGTAGCTGGTTTTCACTGTCCCTTGGAACTGCATTCGCTGGTAGACAGACATTCGCGTTCTGCAAAAGCTTTGTTTCGTAATGGGGCAACACTGTGTATTTCTCTCTCGGAGAGCCCGGCTGCCAAATTCGAAACGTCCAGCGATTGCGCCCACAGGAAAGCTGCCAGCACGGAAAGCTGTAGCTGGTTTTCACTGTCCCTTGGAACTGCATTTGCTGGTAGACAGACATTCGCGTTCTGCAACAGGTTTCGTTCGTAAAGGGGCAACACTGTGTATTTCTCTCTCGGAGAGCCCGGCTGCCAAATTCGAAACGTCCAGCGATTGCGCCCACAGGAAAGCTGCCAGCACGGAAAGCTGTAGCTGGTTTTCACTGTCCCTTGGAACTGCATTCGCTGGTAGACAGACATTCGCGTTCTGCAAAAGCTTTGGTTCGTAATGGGGCAACACTGTGTATTTCTCTCTCGCAGAGCCCGGCTGCCAAATTCGAAACGTCCAGCGATTGCGCCCACAGGAAAGCTCCCAGCACGGAAAGCTGTAGCTGGTTTTCACTGTCCCTTGGAACTGCATTCGCTGGTAGACAGACATTCGCGTTCTGCAAAAGCTTTGTTTGGTAAAGGGGCAACACTGTGTATTTCTCTCTCGGAGAGCCCGGCTGTCAAATTCGAAACGTCCAGCGATTGCGCCCACAGGAAAGCTGCCAGCACGGAAAGCTGTAGCTGGTTTTCACTGTCCCTTGGAACTGCATTCGCTGGTAGACAGACATTCGCGTTCTGCAAAAGCTTTGGTTGGTAATGGGGCAATACTGTGTATTTCTCTCTGGGAGAGCCCGGCTGCCAAATTCGAAACGTCCAGCGATTGCGTCCACAGGAAAGCTGCCAGCACGGAAAGCTGTAGCTGGTTTTCACTGTCCCTTGGAACTGCATTCGCTGGTAGACGGACATTCGTGCCCTGCAAAAGCTTTCGTTCGTAATGAGGCAACACTGTGTATTTCTCTCTCGGAGAGCGCGGCTGCCAAATTCGAAACGTCCAGCGATTGCGCCCACAGGAAAGCTCCCAGCACGGAAAGCTGTAGCTGGTTTTCACTGTCCCTTGGAACTGCATTCGCTGCTACACAGACATTCGCGTTCTGCAAAAGATTTGGTTGGTAAAGGGGCAACACTGTGTATTTCTCTGTCGGAGAGCCCGGCTGCCAAATTCGAAACGTCCAACGATTGCGCCCACATGAAAGCTGCCAGCACGGAAAGCTGTAGCTGGTTTTCACTGTCCCGTGGAACTGCATTCGCTGCTACACAGACATTCGCGTTCTGCAAAAGCTTTGTTTCGTAATGGGGCAACACTGTGTATTTCTCTCTCGGAGAGCCCGGCTGCCAAATTCGAAACGTCCAGCGATTGCGCCCACAGGAAAGCTGCCAGCACGGAAAGCTGTAGCTGGTTTTCACTGTCCCTTGGAACTGCATTCGCTGGTAGACAGACATTCGCGTTCTGCAACAGCTTTCGTTCGTAATGGGGCAACACTGTGTATTTCTCTCTGGGAGAGCCCGGCTGCCAAATTCGAAACGTCCAGCGATTGCGCCCACAGGAAAGCTGCCAGCACGGAAAGCTGTAGCTGGTTTTCACTGTCCCTTGGAACTGCATTCGCTGGTAGACAGACATTCGCGTTCTGCAACAGGTTTCGTTCGTAAAGGGGCAACACTGTGTATTTCTCTCTCGGAGAGCCCGGCTGCCAAATTCGAAACGTCCAGCGATTGCGCCCACAGGAAAGCTGCCAGCACGGAAAGCTGTAGCTGGTTTTCACTGTCCCTTGGAACTGCATTCGCTGGTAGACAGACATTCGCGTTCTGCAAAAGCTTTGGTTCGTAATGGGGCAACACTGTGTATTTCTCTCTCGGAGAGCGCGGCTGCCAAATTCGAAACGTCCAGCGATTGCGCCCACAGGAAAGCTCCCAGCACGGAAAGCTGTAGCTGGTTTTCACTGTCCCTTGGAACTGCATTCGCTGCTACACAGACATTCGCGTTCTGCAAAAGCTTTCGTTCGTAATGAGGCAACACTGTGTATTTCTCTCTCGCAGAGCCCGGCTGACAAATTCGAAACGTCCAGCGATTGCGCCCACAGGAAAGCTGCCAGCACGGAAAGCTGTAGCTGGTTTTCACTGTCCTTTGGAACTGCATTCGCTGGTAGACAGACATTCGCTTTCTGCAAAAGCTTTGTTTCGTAATGGGGCAACACTGTGTATTTCTCTCTGGGAGAGCCCGGCTGCCAAATTCGAAACGTCCAGCGATTGCGCCCACAGGAAAGCTCCCAGCACGGAAAGCTGTAGCTGGTTTTTACTGTCCCTTGGAACTGCATTCGCTGGTAGACAGACATTCGCGTTCTGCAAAAGCTTTCGTTCGTAATGGGGCAACACTGTGTATTTCTCTCTCGCAGAGCCCGGCTGCCAAATTCGAAACGTCCAGCGATTGCGCCCACAGGAAAGCTCCCAGCACGGAAAGCTGTAGCTGGTTTTCACTGTCCCTTGGAACTGCATTCGCTGGTAGACAGACATTCGCGTTCTGCAAAAGCTTTGGTTGGTAAAGGGGCAACACTGTGTATTTCTCTCTCGGAGAGCCCGGCTGCCAAATTCGAAACGTCCAGCGATTGCGCCCACAGGAAAGCTCCCAGCACGGAAAGCTGTAGCTGGTTTTCACTGTCCCTTGGAACTGCATTCGCTGGTAGACAGACATTCGCGTTCTGCAAAAGCTTTTGTTGGTAATGGGGCAATACTGTGTATTTCTCTCTGGGAGAGCCCGGCTGCCAAATTCGAAACGTCCAGCGATTGCGCCCACAGGAAAGCTGCCAGCACGGAAAGCTGTAGCTGGTTTTCACTGTCCCTTGGAACTGCATTCGCTGCTACACAGACATTCGCGTTCTGCAAAAGCTTTCGTTCGTAATGAGGCAACACTGTGTATTTCTCTCTCGCAGAGCCCGGCTGACAAATTCGAAACGTCCAGGGATTGCGCCCACAGGAAAGCTGCCAGCACGGAAAGCTGTAGCTGGTTTTCACTGTCCCTTGGAACTGCATTTGCTGGTAGACAGACATTCGCGTTCTGCAACAGGTTTCGTTCGTAAAGGGGCAACACTGTGTATTTCTCTCTCGGAGAGCCCGGCTGCCAAATTCGAAACGTCCAGCGATTGCGCCCACAGGAAAGCTGCCAGCACGGAAAGCTGTAGCTGGTTTTCACTGTCCCTTGGAACTGCATTCGCTGGTAGACAGACATTCGCGTTCTGCAAAAGCTTTGGTTCGTAATGGGGCAACACTGTGTATTTCTCTCTCGCAGAGCCCGGCTGCCAAATTCGAAACGTCCAGCGATTGCGCCCACAGGAAAGCTCCCAGCACGGAAAGCTGTAGCTGGTTTTCACTGTCCCTTGGAACTGCATTCGCTGCTACACAGACATTCGCGTTCTGCAAAAGCTTTGTTTGGTAAAGGGGCAACACTGTGTATTTCTCTCTTGGAGAGCGCGGCTGCCTAATTCGAAACGTCCAGCGATTGCGCCCACAGGAAAGCTCCCAGCACGGAAAGCTGTAGCTGGTTTTCACTGTCCCTTGGAACTGCATTCGCTGCTACACAGACATTCGCGTTCTGCAAAAGCTTTGGTTGGTAAAGGGGCAACACTGTGTATTTCTCTGTCGGAGAGCGCGGCTGCCAAATTCGAAACGTCCAACGATTGCGCCCACATGAAAGCTGCCAGCACGGAAAGCTGTAGCTGGTTTTCACTGTCCCTTGGAACTGCATTCGCTGGTAGACAGACATTCGCGTTCTGCAAAAGCTTTCGTTCGTAATGGGGCAACACTGTGTATGTCTCTCTGGGAGAGCCCGGCTGCCAAATTCGAAACGTCCAGCGATTGCGCCCACAGGAAAGCTGCCAGCACGGAAAGCTGTAGCTGGTTTTCACTGTCCCTTGGAACTGCATTCGCTGCTACACAGACATTCGTGTTCTGCAAAAGCTTTCGTTCGTAATGAGGCAACACTGTGTATTTCTCTCTCGCAGAGCCCGGCTGACAAATTCGAAACGTCCAGCGATTGCGCCCACAGGAAAGCTGCCAGCACGGAAAGCTGTAGCTGGTTTTCACTGTCCCTTGGAACTGCATTCGCTGGTAGACAGACATTCGCGTTCTGCAAAAGCTTTGTTTCGTAATGGGGCAACACTGTGTATTTCTCTCTCGGAGAGCCCGGCTGCCAAATTCGAAACGTCCAGCGATTGCGCCCACAGGAAAGCTGCCAGCACGGAAAGCTGTAGCTGGTTTTCACTGTCCCTTGGAACTGCATTCGCTGGTAGACAGACATTCGCGTTCTGCAACAGCTTTCGTTCGTAATGGGGCAACACTGTGTATTTCTCTCTCGGAGAGCCCGGCTGTCAAATTCGAAACGTCCAGCGATTGCGCCCACAGGAAAGCTGCCAGCACGGAAAGCTGTAGCTGGTTTTCACTGTCCCTTGGAACTGCATTCGCTGGTAGACGGACATTCGTGTCCTGCAAAAGCTTTCGTTCGTAATGAGGCAACACTGTGTATTTCTCTCTCGGAGAGCGCGGCTGCCAAATTCGAAACGTCCAGCGATTGCGCCCACAGGAAAGCTCCCAGCACGGAAAGCTGTAGCTGGTTTTCACTGTCCCTTGGAACTGCATTCGCTGCTACACAGACATTCGCGTTCTGCAAAAGCTTTGGTTGGTAAAGGGGCAACACTGTGTATTTCTCTGTCGGAGAGCCCGGCTGCCAAATTCGAAACGTCCAACGATTGCGCCCACATGAAAGCTGCCAGCACGGAAAGCTGTAGCTGGTTTTCACTGTCCCGTGGAACTGCATTCGCTGCTACACAGACATTCGCGTTCTGCAAAAGCTTTGTTTCGTAATGGGGCAACACTGTGTATTTCTCTCTCGGAGAGCCCGGCTGCCAAATTCGAAACGTCCAGCGATTGCGCCCACAGGAAAGCTGCCAGCACGGAAAGCTGTAGCTGGTTTTCACTGTCCCTTGGAACTGCATTCGCTGGTAGACAGACATTCGCGTTCTGCAACAGCTTTCGTTCGTAATGGGGCAACACTGTGTATTTCTCTCTGGGAGAGCCCGGCTGCCAAATTCGAAACGTCCAGCGATTGTGCCCACAGGAAAGCTGCCAGCACGGAAAGCTGTAGCTGGTTTTCACTGTCCCTTGGAACTGCATTCGCTGGTAGACAGACATTCGCGTTCTGCAACAGGTTTTGTTCGTAAAGGGGCAACACTGTGTATTTCTCTCTCGGAGAGCCCGGCTGCCAAATTCGAAACGTCCAGCGATTGCGCCCACAGGAAAGCTGCCAGCACGGAAAGCTGTAGCTGGTTTTCACTGTCCCTTGGAACTGCATTCGCTGGTAGACAGACATTCGCGTTCTGCAAAAGCTTTGGTTCGTAATGGGGCAACACTGTGTATTTCTCTCTCGGAGAGCGCGGCTGCCAAATTCGAAACGTCCAGCGATTGCGCCCACAGGAAAGCTCCCAGCACGGAAAGCTGTAGCTGGTTTTCACTGTCCCTTGGAACTGCATTCGCTGCTACACAGACATTCGCGTTCTGCAAAAGCTTTCGTTCGTAATGAGGCAACACTGTGTATTTCTCTCTCGCAGAGCCCGGCTGACAAATTCGAAACGTCCAGCGATTGCGCCCACAGGAAAGCTGCCAGCACGGAAAGCTGTAGCTGGTTTTCACTGTCCCTTGGAACTGCATTCGCTGCTACACAGACATTCGCGTTCTGCAAAAGCTTTGGTTGGTAAAGGGGCAACACTGTGTATTTCTCTGTCGGAGAGCGCGGCTGCCAAATTCGAAACGTCCAACGATTGCGCCCACATGAAAGCTGCCAGCACGGAAAGCTGTAGCTGGTTTTCACTGTCCCTTGGAACTGCATTCGCTGGTAGACAGACATTCGCGTTCTGCAACAGCTTTCGTTCGTAATGGGGCAACACTGTGTATGTCTGTCTGGGAGAGCCCGGCTGCCAAATTCGAAACGTCCAGCGATTGCGCCCACAGGAAAGCTGCCAGCACGGAAAGCTGTAGCTGGTTTTCACTGTCCCTTGGAACTGCATTCGCTGGTAGACAGACATTCGCGTTCTGCAACAGGTTTCGTTCGTAAAGGGGCAACACTGTGTATTTCTCTCTGGGAGAGCCCGGCTGCCAAATTCGAAACGTCCAGCGATTGCGCCCACAGGAAAGCTGCCAGCACGGAAAGCTGTAGCTGGTTTTCACTGTCCCTTGGAACTGCATTCGCTGGTAGACAGACATTCGCGTTCTGCAAAAGCTTTGTTTGGTAAAGGGGCAACACTGTGTATTTCTCTCTCGGAGAGCCCGGCTGTCAAATTCGAAACGTCCAGCGATTGCGCCCACAGGAAAGCTGCCAGCACGGAAAGCTGTAGCTGGTTTTCACTGTCCCTTGGAACTGCATTCGCTGGTAGACGGACATTCGTGTCCTGCAAAAGCTTTCGTTTGTAATGAGGCAACACTGTGATTTCTCTCTCGGAGAGCGCGGCTGCCAAATTCGAAACGTCCAGCGATTGCGCCCACAGGAAAGCTCCCAGCACGGAAAGCTGTAGCTGGTTTTCACTGTCCCTTGGAACTGCATTCGCTGCTACACAGACATTCGCGTTCTGCAAAAGCTTTGGTTGGTAAAGGGGCAACACTGTGTATTTCTCTGTCGGAGAGCCCGGCTGCCAAATTCGAAACGTCCAACGATTGCGCCCACATGAAAGCTGCCAGCACGGAAAGCTGTAGCTGGTTTTCACTGTCCCGTGGAACTGCATTCGCTGCTACACAGACATTCGCGTTCTGCAAAAGCTTTGTTTCGTAATGGGGCAACACTGTGTATGTCTGTCTGGGAGAGCCCGGCTGCCAAATTCGAAACGTCCAGCGATTGCGCCCACAGGAAAGCTGCCAGCACGGAAAGCTGTAGCTGGTTTTCACTGTCCCTTGGAACTGCATTCGCTGCTACACAGACATTCGTGTTCTGCAAAAGCTTTCGTTCGTAATGAGGCAACACTGTGTATTTCTCTCTCGCAGAGCCCGGCTGACAAATTCGAAACGTCCAGCGATTGCGCCCACAGGAAAGCTGCCAGCACGGAAAGCTGTAGCTGGTTTTCACTGTCCCTTGGAACTGCATTCGCTGGTAGACAGACATTCGCGTTCTGCAAAAGCTTTGGTTCGTAATGGGGCAACACTGTGTATTTCTCTCTCGGAGAGCGCGGCTGCCAAATTCGAAACGTCCAGCGATTGCGCCCACAGGAAAGCTCCCAGCACGGAAAGCTGTAGCTGGTTTTCACTGTCCCTTGGAACTGCATTCGCTGCTACACAGACATTCGCGTTCTGCAAAAGCTTTCGTTCGTAATGAGGCAACACTGTGTATTTCTCTCTCGCAGAGCCCGGCTGACAAATTCGAAACGTCCAGCGATTGCGCCCACAGGAAAGCTGCCAGCACGGAAAGCTGTAGCTGGTTTTCACTGTCCCTTGGAACTGCATTCGCTGCTACACAGACATTCGCGTTCTGCAAAAGCTTTGGTTGGTAAAGGGGCAACACTGTGTATTTCTCTGTCGGAGAGCGCGGCTGCCAAATTCGAAACGTCCAACGATTGCGCCCACATGAAAGCTGCCAGCACGGAAAGCTGTAGCTGGTTTTCACTGTCCCTTGGAACTGCATTCGCTGGTAGACAGACATTCGCGTTCTGCAAAAGCTTTCGTTCGTAATGGGGCAACACTGTGTATGTCTGTCTGGGAGAGCCCGGCTGCCAAATTCGAAACGTCCAGCGATTGCGCCCACAGGAAAGCTGCCAGCACGGAAAGCTGTAGCTGGTTTTCACTGTCCCTTGGAACTGCATTCGCTGCTACACAGACATTCGTGTTCTGCAAAAGCTTTCGTTCGTAATGAGGCAACACTGTGTATTTCTCTCTCGCAGAGCCCGGCTGACAAATTCGAAACGTCCAGCGATTGCGCCCACAGGAAAGCTGCCAGCACGGAAAGCTGTAGCTGGTTTTCACTGTCCCTTGGAACTGCATTCGCTGGTAGACAGACATTCGCGTTCTGCAAAAGCTTTGTTTCGTAATGGGGCAACACTGTGTATTTCTCTCTCGGAGAGCCCGGCTGCCAAATTCGAAACGTCCAGCGATTGCGCCCACAGGAAAGCTGCCAGCACGGAAAGCTGTAGCTGGTTTTCACTGTCCCTTGGAACTGCATTCGCTGGTAGACAGACATTCGCGTTCTGCAACAGGTTTCGTTCGTAAAGGGGCAACACTGTGTATTTCTCTCTCGGAGAGCCCGGCTGCCAAATTCGAAACGTCCAGCGATTGCGCCCACAGGAAAGCTGCCAGCACGGAAAGCTGTAGATGGTTTTCACTGTCCCTTGGAACTGCATTCGCTGGTAGACAGACATTCGCGTTCTGCAAAAGCTTTGGTTCGTAATGGGGCAACACTGTGTATTTCTCTCTCGCAGAGCCCGGCTGCCAAATTCGAAACGTCCAGCGATTGCGCCCACAGGAAAGCTCCCAGCACGGAAAGCTGTAGCTGGTTTTCACTGTCCCTTGGAACTGCATTCGCTGGTAGACAGACATTCGCGTTCTGCAAAAGCTTTGTTTGGTAAAGGGGCAACACTGTGTATTTCTCTCTCGGAGAGCCCGGCTGTCAAATTCGAAACGTCCAGCGATTGCGCCCACAGGAAAGCTGCCAGCACGGAAAGCTGTAGCTGGTTTTCACTGTCCCTTGGAACTGCATTCGCTGGTAGACAGACATTCGCGTTCTGCAAAAGCTTTGGTTGGTAATGGGGCAATACTGTGTATTTCTCTCTGGGAGAGCCCGGCTGCCAAATTGGAAACGTCCAGCGATTGCGTCCACAGGAAAGCTCCCAGCACGGAGAGCTGTAGCTGGTTTTCACTGTCCCTTGGAACTGCATTCGCTGGTAGACGGACATTCGTGTCCTGCAAAAGCTTTCGTTCGTAATGAGGCAACACTGTGTATTTCTCTCTCGGAGAGCGCGGCTGCCAAATTCGAAACGTCCAGCGATTGCGCCCACAGGAAAGCTCCCAGCACGGAAAGCTGTAGCTGGTTTTCACTGTCCCTTGGAACTGCATTCGCTGCTACACAGACATTCGCGTTCTGCAAAAGCTTTGGTTGGTAAAGGGGCAACACTGTGTATTTCTCTGTCGGAGAGCCCGGCTGCCAAATTCGAAACGTCCAACGATTGCGCCCACATGAAAGCTGCCAGCACGGAAAGCTGTAGCTGGTTTTCACTGTCCCTTGGAACTGCATTCGCTGGTAGACAGACATTCGCGTTCTGCAACAGCTTTCGTTCGTAATGGGGCAACACTGTGTATTTCTCTCTGGGAGAGCCCGGCTGCCAAATTCGAAACGTCCAGCGATTGCGCCCACAGGAAAGCTGCCAGCACGGAAAGCTGTAGCTGGTTTTCACTGTCCCTTGGAACTGCATTCGCTGGTAGACAGACATTCGCGTTCTGCAACAGGTTTCGTTCGTAAAGGGGCAACACTGTGTATTTCTCTCTCGGAGAGCGCGGCTGCCAAATTCGAAACGTCCAGCGATTGCGCCCACAGGAAAGCTGCCAGCACGGAAAGCTGTAGCTGGTTTTCACTGTCCCTTGGAACTGCATTCGCTGGTAGACAGACATTCGCGTTCTGCAAAAGCTTTCGTTCGTAATGGGGCAACACTGTGTATTTCTCTCTCGGAGAGCGCGGCTGCCAAATTCGAAACGTCCAGCGATTGCGCCCACAGGAAAGCTCCCAGCACGGAAAGCTGTAGCTGGTTTTCACTGTCCCTTGGAACTGCATTCGCTGCTACACAGACATTCGCGTTCTGCAAAAGCTTTCGTTCGTAATGAGGCAACACTGTGTATTTCTCTCTCGCAGAGCCCGGCTGACAAATTCGAAACGTCCAGCGATTGCGCCCACAGGAAAGCTGCCAGCACGGAAAGCTGTAGCTGGTTTTCACTGTCCTTTGGAACTGCATTCGCTGGTAGACAGACATTCGCGTTCTGCAAAAGCTTTGTTTCGTAATGGGGCAACACTGTGTATTTCTCTCTCGGAGAGCCCGGCTGCCAAATTCGAAACGTCCAGCGATTGCGCCCACAGGAAAGCTCCCAGCACGGAAAGCTGTAGCTGGTTTTTACTGTCCCTTGGAACTGCATTCGCTGGTAGACAGACATTCGCGTTCTGCAAAAGCTTTCGTTCGTAATGGGGCAACACTGTGTATTTCTCTCTGGGAGAGCCCGGCTGCCAAATTCGAAACGTCCAGCGATTGCGCCCACAGGAAAGCTCCCAGCACGGAAAGCTGTAGCTGGTTTTCACTGTCCCTTGGAACTGCATTCGCTGGTAGACAGACATTCGCGTTCTGCAAAAGCTTTGGTTGGTAATGGGGCAATACTGTGTATTTCTCTCTGGGAGAGCCCGGCTGCCAAATTCGAAACGTCCAGCGATTGCGCCCACAGGAAAGCTGCCAGCACGGAAAGCTGTAGCTGGTTTTCACTGTCCCTTGGAACTGCATTCGCTGCTACACAGACATTCGCGTTCTGCAAAAGCTTTCGTTCGTAATGAGGCAACACTGTGTATTTCTCTCTCGCAGAGCCCGGCTGACAAATTCGAAACGTCCAGGGATTGCGCCCACAGGAAAGCTGCCAGCACGGAAAGCTGTAGCTGGTTTTCACTGTCCCTTGGAACTGCATTTGCTGGTAGACAGACATTCGCGTTCTGCAACAGGTTTCGTTCGTAAAGGGGCAACACTGTGTATTTCTCTCTCGGAGAGCCCGGCTGCCAAATTCGAAACGTCCAGCGATTGCGCCCACAGGAAAGCTGCCAGCACGGAAAGCTGTAGCTGGTTTTCACTGTCCCTTGGAACTGCATTCGCTGGTAGACAGACATTCGCGTTCTGCAAAAGCTTTGGTTCGTAATGGGGCAACACTGTGTATTTCTCTCTCGCAGAGCCCGGCTGCCAAATTCGAAACGTCCAGCGATTGCGCCCACAGGAAAGCTCCCAGCACGGAAAGCTGTAGCTGGTTTTCACTGTCCCTTGGAACTGCATTCGCTGCTACACAGACATTCGCGTTCTGCAAAAGCTTTGTTTGGTAAAGGGGCAACACTGTGTATTTCTCTCTCGGAGAGCGCGGCTGCCAAATTCGAAACGTCCAGCGATTGCGCCCACAGGAAAGCTCCCAGCACGGAAAGCTGTAGCTGGTTTTCACTGTCCCTTGGAACTGCATTCGCTGCTACACAGACATTCGCGTTCTGCAAAAGCTTTGGTTGGTAAAGGGGCAACACTGTGTATTTCTCTGTCGGAGAGCGCGGCTGCCAAATTCGAAACGTCCAACGATTGCGCCCACATGAAAGCTGCCAGCACGGAAAGCTGTAGCTGGTTTTCACTGTCCCTTGGAACTGCATTCGCTGGTAGACAGACATTCGCGTTCTGCAAAAGCTTTCGTTCGTAATGGGGCAACACTGTGTATGTCTCTCTGGGAGAGCCCGGCTGCCAAATTCGAAACGTCCAGCGATTGCGCCCACAGGAAAGCTGCCAGCACGGAAAGCTGTAGCTGGTTTTCACTGTCCCTTGGAACTGCATTCGCTGGTAGACAGACATTCGCGTTCTGCAAAAGCTTTCGTTCGTAAAGGGGCAACACTGTGTATTTCTCTCTCGGAGAGCCCGGCTGCCAAATTCGAAACGTCCAGCGATTGCGCCCACAGGAAAGCTGCCAGCACGGAAAGCTGTAGCTGGTTTTCACTGTCCCTTGGAACTGCATTCGCTGGTAGACAGACATTCGCGTTCTGCAAAAGCTTTGGTTGGTAATGGGGCAATACTGTGTATTTCTCTCTGGGAGAGCCCGGCTGCCAAATTCGAAACGTCCAGCGATTGCGCCCACAGGAAAGCTGCCAGCACGGAAAGCTGTAGCTGGTTTTCACTGTCCCTTGGAACTGCATTCGCTGCTACACAGACATTCGTGTTCTGCAAAAGCTTTCGTTCGTAATGAGGCAACACTGTGTATTTCTCTCTCGCAGAGCCCGGCTGACAAATTCGAAACGTCCAGCGATTGCGCCCACAGGAAAGCTGCCAGCACGGAAAGCTGTAGCTGGTTTTCACTGTCCTTTGGAACTGCATTCGCTGGTAGACAGACATTCGCGTTCTGCAAAAGCTTTGTTTCGTAATGGGGCAACACTGTGTATTTCTCTCTCGGAGAGCCCGGCTGCCAAATTCGAAACGTCCAGCGATTGCGCCCACAGGAAAGCTGCCAGCACGGAAAGCTGTAGCTGGTTTTCACTGTCCCTTGGAACTGCATTCGCTGGTAGACAGACATTCGCGTTCTGCAACAGCTTTCGTTCGTAATGGGGCAACACTGTGTATTTCTCTCTGGGAGAGCCCGGCTGCCAAATTCGAAACGTCCAGCGATTGCGCCCACAGGAAAGCTGCCAGCACGGAAAGCTGTAGCTGGTTTTCACTGTCCCTTGGAACTGCATTCGCTGGTAGACAGACATTCGCGTTCTGCAACAGGTTTCGTTCGTAAAGGGGCAACACTGTGTATTTCTCTCTCGGAGAGCCCGGCTGCCAAATTCGAAACGTCCAGCGATTGCGCCCACAGGAAAGCTGCCAGCACGGAAAGCTGTAGCTGGTTTTCACTGTCCCTTGGAACTGCATTCGCTGGTAGACAGACATTCGCGTTCTGCAAAAGCTTTGGTTCGTAATGGGGCAACACTGTGTATTTCTCTCTCGGAGAGCGCGGCTGCCAAATTCGAAACGTCCAGCGATTGCGCCCACAGGAAAGCTCCCAGCACGGAAAGCTGTAGCTGGTTTTCACTGTCCCTTGGAACTGCATTCGCTGCTACACAGACATTCGCGTTCTGCAAAAGCTTTCGTTCGTAATGAGGCAACACTGTGTATTTCTCTCTCGCAGAGCCCGGCTGACAAATTCGAAACGTCCAGCGATTGCGCCCACAGGAAAGCTGCCAGCACGGAAAGCTGTAGCTGGTTTTCACTGTCCTTTGGAACTGCATTCGCTGGTAGACAGACATTCGCGTTCTGCAAAAGCTTTGTTTCGTAATGGGGCAACACTGTGTATTTCTCTCTCGGAGAGCCCGGCTGCCAAATTCGAAACGTCCAGCGATTGCGCCCACAGGAAAGCTCCCAGCACGGAAAGCTGTAGCTGGTTTTTACTGTCCCTTGGAACTGCATTCGCTGGTAGACAGACATTCGCGTTCTGCAAAAGCTTTCGTTCGTAATGGGGCAACACTGTGTATTTCTCTCTGGGAGAGCCCGGCTGCCAAATTCGAAACGTCCAGCGATTGCGCCCACAGGAAAGCTCCCAGCACGGAAAGCTGTAGCTGGTTTTCACTGTCCCTTGGAACTGCATTCGCTGGTAGACAGACATTCGCGTTCTGCAAAAGCTTTGGTTGGTAAAGGGGCAACACTGTGTATTTCTCTCTCGGAGAGCCCGGCTGCCAAATTCGAAACGTCCAGCGATTGCGCCCACAGGAAAGCTGCCAGCACGGAAAGCTGTAGCTGGTTTTCACTGTCCCTTGGAACTGCATTCGCTGCTACACAGACATTTGCGTTCTGCAAAAGCTTTGGTTGGTAAATGGGCAACACTGTGTATTTCTCTCTGGGAGAGCCCGGCTGCCAAATTCGAAACGTCCAGCGATTGCGCCCACAGGAAAGCTGCCAGCACGGAAAGCTGTAGCTGGTTTTCACTGTCCCTTGGAACTGCATTCGCTGCTACACAGACATTCGCGTTCTGCAAAAGCTTTCGTTCGTAATGAGGCAACACTGTGTATTTCTCTCTCGCAGAGCCCGGCTGACAAATTCGAAACGTCCAGGGATTGCGCCCACAGGAAAGCTGCCAGCACGGAAAGCTGTAGCTGGTTTTCACTGTCCCTTGGAACTGCATTTGCTGGTAGACAGACATTCGCGTTCTGCAACAGGTTTCGTTCGTAAAGGGGCAACACTGTGTATTTCTCTCTCGGAGAGCCCGGCTGCCAAATTCGAAACGTCCAGCGATTGCGCCCACAGGAAAGCTGCCAGCACGGAAAGCTGTAGCTGGTTTTCACTGTCCCTTGGAACTGCATTCGCTGGTAGACAGACATTCGCGTTCTGCAAAAGCTTTGGTTCGTAATGGGGCAACACTGTGTATTTCTCTCTCGCAGAGCCCGGCTGCCAAATTCGAAACGTCCAGCGATTGCGCCCACAGGAAAGCTCCCAGCACGGAAAGCTGTAGCTGGTTTTCACTGTCCCTTGGAACTGCATTCGCTGCTACACAGACATTCGCGTTCTGCAAAAGCTTTGTTTGGTAAAGGGGCAACACTGTGTATTTCTCTCTCGGAGAGCGCGGCTGCCAAATTCGAAACGTCCAGCGATTGCGCCCACAGGAAAGCTCCCAGCACGGAAAGCTGTAGCTGGTTTTCACTGTCCCTTGGAACTGCATTCGCTGCTACACAGACATTCGTGTTCTGCAACAGGTTTCGTTCGTAATGAGGCAACACTGTGTATGTCTCTCTGGGAGAGCCCGGCTGCCAAATTCGAAACGTCCAGCGATTGCGCCCACAGGAAAGCTCCCAGCACGGAAAGCTGTAGCTGGTTTTCACTGTCCCTTGGAACTGCATTCGCTGGTAGACAGACATTCGCGTTCTGCAACAGGTTTCGTTCGTAAAGGGGCAACACTGTGTATTTCTCTCTGGGAGAGCCCGGCTGCCAAATTCGAAACGTCCAGCGATTGCGCCCACAGGAAAGCTGCCAGCACGGAAAGCTGTAGCTGGTTTTCACTGTCCCTTGGAACTGCATTCGCTGGTAGACAGACATTCGCGTTCTGCAAAAGCTTTGGTTGGTAATGGGGCAATACTGTGTATTTCTCTCTGGGAGAGCCCGGCTGCCAAATTCGAAACGTCCAGCGATTGCGCCCACAGGAAAGCTGCCAGCACGGAAAGCTGTAGCTGGTTTTCACTGTCCCTTGGAACTGCATTCGCTGCTACACAGACATTCGTGTTCTGCAAAAGCTTTCGTTCGTAATGAGGCAACACTGTGTATTTCTCTCTCGCAGAGCCCGGCTGACAAATTCGAAACGTCCAGCGATTGCGCCCACAGGAAAGCTGCCAGCACGGAAAGCTGTAGCTGGTTTTCACTGTCCTTTGGAACTGCATTCGCTGGTAGACAGACATTCGCGTTCTGCAAAAGCTTTGTTTCGTAATGGGGCAACACTGTGTATTTCTCTCTCGGAGAGCCCGGCTGCCAAATTCGAAACGTCCAGCGATTGCGCCCACAGGAAAGCTGCCAGCACGGAAAGCTGTAGCTGGTTTTCACTGTCCCTTGGAACTGCATTCGCTGGTAGACAGACATTCGCGTTCTGCAACAGCTTTCGTTCGTAATGGGGCAACACTGTGTATTTCTCTCTGGGAGAGCCCGGCTGCCAAATTCGAAACGTCCAGCGATTGCGCCCACAGGAAAGCTGCCAGCACGGAAAGCTGTAGCTGGTTTTCACTGTCCCTTGGAACTGCATTCGCTGGTAGACAGACATTCGCGTTCTGCAAAAGCTTTGGTTCGTAATGGGGCAACACTGTGTATTTCTCTCTCGCAGAGCCCGGCTGCCAAATTCGAAACGTCCAGCGATTGCGCCCACAGGAAAGCTCCCAGCACGGAAAGCTGTAGCTGGTTTTCACTGTCCCTTGGAACTGCATTCGCTGCTACACAGACATTCGCGTTCTGCAAAAGCTTTGTTTGGTAAAGGGGCAACACTGTGTATTTCTCTCTCGGAGAGCGCGGCTGCCAAATTCGAAACGTCCAGCGATTGCGCCCACAGGAAAGCTCCCAGCACGGAAAGCTGTAGCTGGTTTTCACTGTCCCTTGGAACTGCATTCGCTGCTACACAGACATTCGCGTTCTGCAAAAGCTTTCGTTCGTAATGAGGCAACACTGTGTATTTCTCTCTCGCAGAGCCCGGCTGACAAATTCGAAACGTCCAGCGATTGCGCCCACAGGAAAGCTGCCAGCACGGAAAGCTGTAGCTGGTTTTCACTGTCCTTTGGAACTGCATTCGCTGGTAGACAGACATTCGCGTTCTGCAAAAGCTTTCGTTCGTAATGGGGCAACACTGTGTATTTCTCTCTGGGAGAGCCCGGCTGCCAAATTCGAAACGTCCAGCGATTGCGCCCACAGGAAAGCTCCCAGCACGGAAAGCTGTAGCTGGTTTTTACTGTCCCTTGGAACTGCATTCGCTGGTAGACAGACATTCGCGTTCTGCAAAAGCTTTCGTTCGTAATGGGGCAACACTGTGTATTTCTCTCTGGGAGAGCCCGGCTGCCAAATTCGAAACGTCCAGCGATTGCGCCCACAGGAAAGCTCCCAGCACGGAAAGCTGTAGCTGGTTTTCACTGTCCCTTGGAACTGCATTCGCTGGTAGACAGACATTCGCGTTCTGCAAAAGCTTTGGTTGGTAAAGGGGCAACACTGTGTATTTCTCTCTCGGAGAGCCCGGCTGCCAAATTCGAAACGTCCAGCGATTGCGCCCACAGGAAAGCTCCCAGCACGGAAAGCTGTAGCTGGTTTTCACTGTCCCTTGGAACTGCATTCGCTGGTAGACAGACATTCGCGTTCTGCAAAAGCTTTGGTTGGTAATGGGGCAATACTGTGTATTTCTCTCTGGGAGAGCCCGGCTGCCAAATTCGAAACGTCCAGCGATTGCGCCCACAGGAAAGCTGCCAGCACGGAAAGCTGTAGCTGGTTTTCACTGTCCCTTGGAACTGCATTCGCTGCTACACAGACATTCGCGTTCTGCAAAAGCTTTCGTTCGTAATGAGGCAACACTGTGTATTTCTCTCTCGCAGAGCCCGGCTGACAAATTCGAAACGTCCAGGGATTGCGCCCACAGGAAAGCTCCCAGCACGGAAAGCTGTATCTGGTTTTCACTGTCCCTTGGAACGGCATTTGCTGGTAGACAGACATTCGCGTTCTGCAACAGGTTTCGTTCGTAAAGGGGCAACACTGTGTATTTCTCTCTCGGAGAGCCCGGCTGCCAAATTCGAAACGTCCAGCGATTGCGCCCACAGGAAAGCTGCCAGCACGGAAAGCTGTAGCTGGTTTTCACTGTCCCTTGGAACTGCATTCGCTGGTAGACAGACATTCGCGTTCTGCAAAAGCTTTGGTTCGTAATGGGGCAACACTGTGTATTTCTCTCTCGCAGAGCCCGGCTGCCAAATTCGAAACGTCCAGCGATTGCGCCCACAGGAAAGCTCCCAGCACGGAAAGCTGTAGCTGGTTTTCACTGTCCCTTGGAACTGCATTCGCTGCTACACAGACATTCGCGTTCTGCAAAAGCTTTGTTTGGTAAAGGGGCAACACTGTGTATTTCTCTCTCGGAGAGCGCGGCTGCCAAATTCGAAACGTCCAGCGATTGCGCCCACAGGAAAGCTCCCAGCACGGAAAGCTGTAGCTGGTTTTCACTGTCCCTTGGAACTGCATTCGCTGCTACACAGACATTCGCGTTCTGCAAAAGCTTTGGTTGGTAAAGGGGCAACACTGTGTATTTCTCTGTCGGAGAGCGCGGCTGCCAAATTCGAAACGTCCAACGATTGCGCCCACATGAAAGCTGCCAGCACGGAAAGCTGTAGCTGGTTTTCACTGTCCCTTGGAACTGCATTCGCTGCTACACAGACATTCGTGTTCTGCAAAAGCTTTCGTTCGTAATGGGGCAACACTGTGTATGTCTCTCTGGGAGAGCCCGGCTGCCAAATTCGAAACGTCCAGCGATTGCGCCCACAGGAAAGCTCCGAGCACGGAAAGCTGTAGCTGGTTTTCACTGTCCCTTGGAACTGCATTCGCTGGTAGACAGACATTCGCGTTCTGCAAAAGCTTTCGTTCGTAAAGGGGCAACACTGTGTATTTCTCTCTCGGAGAGCCCGGCTGCCAAATTCGAAACATCCAGCGATTGCGCCCACAGGAAAGCTGCCAGCACGGAAAGCTGTAGCTGGTTTTCACTGTCCCTTGGAACTGCATTCGCTGGTAGACAGACATTCGCGTTCTGCAAAAGCTTTGGTTGGTAATGGGGCAATACTGTGTATTTCTCTCTGGGAGAGCCCGGCTGCCAAATTCGAAACGTCCAGCGATTGCGCCCACAGGAAAGCTGCCAGCACGGAAAGCTGTAGCTGGTTTTCACTGTCCCTTGGAACTGCATTCGCTGCTACACAGACATTCGTGTTCTGCAAAAGCTTTCGTTCGTAATGAGGCAACACTGTGTATTTCTCTCTCGCAGAGCCCGGCTGACAAATTCGAAACGTCCAGCGATTGCGCCCACAGGAAAGCTGCCAGCACGGAAAGCTGTAGCTGGTTTTCACTGTCCTTTGGAACTGCATTCGCTGGTAGACAGACATTCGCGTTCTGCAAAAGCTTTGTTTCGTAATGGGGCAACACTGTGTATTTCTCTCTGGGAGAGCCCGGCTGCCAAATTCGAAACGTCCAGCGATTGCGCCCACAGGAAAGCTCCCAGCACGGAAAGCTGTAGCTGGTTTTCACTGTCCCTTGGAACTGCATTCGCTGGTAGACAGACATTCGCGTTCTGCAAAAGCTTTGGTTGGTAAAGGGGCAACACTGTGTATTTCTCTCTCGGAGAGCCCGGCTGCCAAATTCGAAACGTCCAGCGATTGCGCCCACAGGAAAGCTCCCAGCACGGAAAGCTGTAGCTGGTTTTCACTGTCCCTTGGAACTGCATTCGCTGGTAGACAGACATTCGCGTTCTGCAAAAGCTTTGGTTGGTAATGGGGCAATACTGTGTATTTCTCTCTGGGAGAGCCCGGCTGCCAAATTCGAAACGTCCAGCGATTGCGCCCACAGGAAAGCTGCCAGCACGGAAAGCTGTAGCTGGTTTTCACTGTCCCTTGGAACTGCATTCGCTGCTACACAGACATTCGCGTTCTGCAAAAGCTTTCGTTCGTAATGAGGCAACACTGTGTATTTCTCTCTCGCAGAGCCCGGCTGACAAATTCGAAACGTCCAGGGATTGCGCCCACAGGAAAGCTGCCAGCACGGAAAGCTGTAGCTGGTTTTCACTGTCCCTTGGAACTGCATTTGCTGGTAGACAGACATTCGCGTTCTGCAACAGGTTTCGTTCGTAAAGGGGCAACACTGTGTATTTCTCTCTCGGAGAGCCCGGCTGCCAAATTCGAAACGTCCAGCGATTGCGCCCACAGGAAAGCTGCCAGCACGGAAAGCTGTAGCTGGTTTTCACTGTCCCTTGGAACTGCATTCGCTGGTAGACAGACATTCGCGTTCTGCAAAAGCTTTGGTTCGTAATGGGGCAACACTGTGTATTTCTCTCTCGCAGAGCCCGGCTGCCAAATTCGAAACGTCCAGCGATTGCGCCCACAGGAAAGCTCCCAGCACGGAAAGCTGTAGCTGGTTTTCACTGTCCCTTGGAACTGCATTCGCTGCTACACAGACATTCGCGTTCTGCAAAAGCTTTGTTTGGTAAAGGGGCAACACTGTGTATTTCTCTCTCGGAGAGCGCGGCTGCCAAATTCGAAACGTCCAGCGATTGCGCCCACATGAAAGCTCCCAGCACGGAAAGCTGTAGCTGGTTTTCACTGTCCCTTGGAACTGCATTCGCTGCTACACAGACATTCGCGTTCTGCAAAAGCTTTGGTTGGTAAAGGGGCAACACTGTGTATTTCTCTCTCGGAGAGCGCGGCTGCCAAATTCGAAACGTCCAACGATTGCGCCCACATGAAAGCTGCCAGCACGGAAAGCTGTAGCTGGTTTTCACTGTCCCTTGGAACTGCATTCGCTGGTAGACAGACATTCGCGTTCTGCAAAAGCTTTCGTTCGTAATGGGGCAACACTGTGTATGTCTCTCTGGGAGAGCCCGGCTGCCAAATTCGAAACGTCCAGCGATTGCGCCCACAGGAAAGCTCCCAGCACGGAAAGCTGTAGCTGGTTTTCACTGTCCCTTGGAACTGCATTCGCTGGTAGACAGACATTCGCGTTCTGCAAAAGCTTTCGTTCGTAAAGGGGCAACACTGTGTATTTCTCTCTCGGAGAGCCCGGCTGCCAAATTCGAAACGTCCAGCGATTGCGCCCACAGGAAAGCTGCCAGCACGGAAAGCTGTAGCTGGTTTTCACTGTCCCTTGGAACTGCATTCGCTGGTAGACAGACATTCGCGTTCTGCAAAAGCTTTGGTTGGTAATGGGGCAATACTGTGTATTTCTCTCTGGGAGAGCCCGGCTGCCAAATTCGAAACGTCCAGCGATTGCGCCCACAGGAAAGCTGCCAGCACGGAAAGCTGTAGCTGGTTTTCACTGTCCCTTGGAACTGCATTCGCTGCTACACAGACATTCGTGTTCTGCAAAAGCTTTCGTTCGTAATGAGGCAACACTGTGTATTTCTCTCTCGCAGAGCCCGGCTGACAAATTCGAAACGTCCAGCGATTGCGCCCACAGGAAAGCTGCCAGCACGGAAAGCTGTAGCTGGTTTTCACTGTCCTTTGGAACTGCATTCGCTGGTAGACAGACATTCGCGTTCTGCAAAAGCTTTGTTTCGTAATGGGGCAACACTGTGTATTTCTCTCTCGGAGAGCCCGGCTGCCAAATTCGAAACGTCCAGCGATTGCGCCCACAGGAAAGCTGCCAGCACGGAAAGCTGTAGCTGGTTTTCACTGTCCCTTGGAACTGCATTCGCTGGTAGACAGACATTCGCGTTCTGCAACAGCTTTCGTTCGTAATGGGGCAACACTGTGTATTTCTCTCTGGGAGAGCCCGGCTGCCAAATTCGAAACGTCCAGCGATTGCGCCCACAGGAAAGCTGCCAGCACGGAAAGCTGTAGCTGGTTTTCACTGTCCCTTGGAACTGCATTCGCTGGTAGACAGACATTCGCGTTCTGCAACAGGTTTCGTTCGTAAAGGGGCAACACTGTGTATTTCTCTCTCGGAGAGCCCGGCTGCCAAATTCGAAACGTCCAGCGATTGCGCCCACAGGAAAGCTGCCAGCACGGAAAGCTGTAGCTGGTTTTCACTGTCCCTTGGAACTGCATTCGCTGGTAGACAGACATTCGCGTTCTGCAACAGCTTTCGTTCGTAATGGGGCAACACTGTGTATTTCTCTCTGGGAGAGCCCGGCTGCCAAATTCGAAACGTCCAGCGATTGCGCCCACAGGAAAGCTGCCAGCACGGAAAGCTGTAGCTGGTTTTCACTGTCCCTTGGAACTGCATTCGCTGGTAGACAGACATTCGCGTTCTGCAACAGGTTTCGTTCGTAAAGGGGCAACACTGTGTATTTCTCTCTCGGAGAGCCCGGCTGCCAAATTCGAAACGTCCAGCGATTGCGCCCACAGGAAAGCTGCCAGCACGGAAAGCTGTAGCTGGTTTTCACTGTCCCTTGGAACTGCATTCGCTGCTACACAGACATTCGCGTTCTGCAAAAGCTTTCGTTCGTAATGGGGCAACACTGTGTATGTCTCTCTGGGAGAGCCCGGCTGCCAAATTCGAAACGTCCAGCGATTGCGCCCACAGGAAAGCTGCCAGCACGGAAAGCTGTAGCTGGTTTTCACTGTCCCTTGGAACTGCATTCGCTGGTAGACAGACATTCGCGTTCTGCAAAAGCTTTCGTTCGTAAAGGGGCAACACTGTGTATTTCTCTCTCGGAGAGCCCGGCTGCCAAATTCGAAACGTCCAGCGATTGCGCCCACAGGAAAGCTGCCAGCACGGAAAGCTGTAGCTGGTTTTCACTGTCCCTTGGAACTGCATTCGCTGGTAGACAGACATTCGCGTTCTGCAAAAGCTTTGGTTGGTAATGGGGCAATACTGTGTATTTCTCTCTGGGAGAGCCCGGCTGCCAAATTCGAAACGTCCAGCGATTGCGCCCACAGGAAAGCTGCCAGCACGGAAAGCTGTAGCTGGTTTTCACTGTCCCTTGGAACTGCATTCGCTGGTAGACAGACATTCGTGTTCTGCAAAAGCTTTCGTTCGTAATGAGGCAACACTGTGTAGTTCTCTCTCGCAGAGCCCGGCTGACAAATTCGAAACGTCCAGCGATTGCGCCCACAGGAAAGCTGCCAGCACGGAAAGCTGTAGCTGGTTTTCACTGTCCTTTGGAACTGCATTCGCTGGTAGACAGACATTCGCGTTCTGCAAAAGCTTTGTTTCGTAATGGGGCAACACTGTGTATTTCTCTCTCGCAGAGCCCGGCTGCCAAATTCGAAACGTCCAGCGATTGCGCCCACAGGAAAGCTGCCAGCACGGAAAGCTGTAGCTGGTTTTCACTGTCCCTTGGAACTGCATTCGCTGGTAGACAGACATTCGCGTTCTGCAACAGCTTTCGTTCGTAATGGGGCAACACTGTGTATTTCTCTCTGGGAGAGCCCGGCTGCCAAATTCGAAACGTCCAGCGATTGCGCCCACAGGAAAGCTGCCAGCACGGAAAGCTGTAGCTGGTTTTCACTGTCCCTTGGAACTGCATTCGCTGGTAGACAGACATTCGCGTTCTGCAACAGGTTTCGTTCGTAAAGGGGCAACACTGTGTATTTCTCTCTCGGAGAGCCCGGCTGCCAAATTCGAAACGTCCAGCGATTGCGCCCACAGGAAAGCTGCCAGCACGGAAAGCTGTAGCTGGTTTTCACTGTCCCTTGGAACTGCATTCGCTGGTAGACAGACATTCGCGTTCTGCAACAGCTTTCGTTCGTAATGGGGCAACACTGTGTATTTCTCTCTGGGAGAGCCCGGCTGCCAAATTCGAAACGTCCAGCGATTGCGCCCACAGGAAAGCTGCCAGCACGGAAAGCTGTAGCTGGTTTTCACTGTCCCTTGGAACTGCATTCGCTGCTACACAGACATTCGCGTTCTGCAACAGGTTTCGTTCGTAAAGGGGCAACACTGTGTATTTCTCTCTCGGAGAGCCCGGCTGCCAAATTCGAAACGTCCAGCGATTGCGCCCACAGGAAAGCTGCCAGCACGGAAAGCTGTAGCTGGTTTTCACTGTCCCTTGGAACTGCATTCGCTGGTAGACAGACATTCGCGTTCTGCAAAAGCTTTGGTTCGTAATGGGGCAACACTGTGTATTTCTCTCTCGGAGAGCGCGGCTGCCAAATTCGAAACGTCCAGCGATTGCGCCCACAGGAAAGCTCCCAGCACGGAAAGCTGTAGCTGGTTTTCACTGTCCCTTGGAACTGCATTCGCTGCTACACAGACATTCGCGTTCTGCAAAAGCTTTCGTTCGTAATGGGGCAACACTGTGTATTTCTCTCTCGCAGAGCCCGGCTGACAAATTCGAAACGTCCAGCGATTGCGCCCACAGGAAAGCTGCCAGCACGGAAAGCTGTAGCTGGTTTTCACTGTCCTTTGGAACTGCATTCGCTGGTAGACAGACATTCGCGTTCTGCAAAAGCTTTGTTTCGTAATGGGGCAACACTGTGTATTTCTCTCTCGGAGAGCCCGGCTGCCAAATTCGAAACGTCCAGCGATTGCGCCCACAGGAAAGCTCCCAGCACGGAAAGCTGTAGCTGGTTTTTACTGTCCCTTGGAACTGCATTCGCTGGTAGACAGACATTCGCGTTCTGCAAAAGCTTTCGTTCGTAATGGGGCAACACTGTGTATTTCTCTCTGGGAGAGCCCGGCTGCCAAATTCGAAACGTCCAGCGATTGCGCCCACAGGAAAGCTCCCAGCACGGAAAGCTGTAGCTGGTTTTCACTGTCCCTTGGAACTGCATTCGCTGGTAGACAGACATTCGCGTTCTGCAAAAGCTGTGGTTGGTAAAGGGGCAACACTGTGTATTTCTCTCTCGGAGAGCCTGGCTGCCAAATTCGAAACGTCCAGCGATTGCGCCCACAGGAAAGCTCCCAGCACGGAAAGCTGTAGCTGGTTTTCACTGTCCCTTGGAACTGCATTTGCTGGTAGACAGACATTCGCGTTCTGCAACAGGTTTCGTTCGTAAAGGGGCAACACTGTGTATTTCTCTCTCGGAGAGCCCGGCTGCCAAATTCGAAACGTCCAGCGATTGCGCCCACAGGAAAGCTGCCAGCACGGAAAGCTGTAGCTGGTTTTCACTGTCCCTTGGAACTGCATTCGCTGGTAGACAGACATTCGCGTTCTGCAAAAGCTTTGGTTCGTAATGGGGCAACACTGTGTATTTCTCTCTCGCAGAGCCCGGCTGCCAAATTCGAAACGTCCAGCGATTGCGCCCACAGGAAAGCTCCCAGCACGGAAAGCTGTAGCTGGTTTTCACTGTCCCTTGGAACTGCATTCGCTGCTACACAGACATTCGCGTTCTGCAAAAGCTTTGTTTGGTAAAGGGGCAACACTGTGTATTTCTCTCTCGGAGAGCGCGGCTGCCAAATTCGAAACGTCCAGCGATTGCGCCCACAGGAAAGCTGCCAGCACGGAAAGCTGTAGCTGGTTTTCACTGTCCCTTGGAACTGCATTCGCTGCTACACAGACATTCGCGTTCTGCAAAAGCTTTGGTTGGTAAAGGGGCAACACTGTGTATTTCTCTGTCGGAGAGCGCGGCTGCCAAATTCGAAACGTCCAACGATTGCGCCCACATGAAAGCTGCCAGCACGGAAAGCTGTAGCTGGTTTTCACTGTCCCTTGGAACTGCATTCGCTGGTAGACAGACATTCGCGTTCTGCAAAAGCTTTGGTTGGTAATGGGGCAATACTGTGTATTTCTCTCTGGGAGAGCCCGGCTGCCAAATTCGAAACGTCCAGCGATTGCGCCCACAGGAAAGCTGCCAGCACGGAAAGCTGTAGCTGGTTTTCACTGTCCCTTGGAACTGCATTCGCTGCTACACAGACATTCGCGTTCTGCAACAGGTTTCGTTTGTAATGAGGCAACACTGTGTATTTCTCTCTCGCAGAGCCCGGCTGACAAATTCGAAACGTCCAGCGATTGCGCCCACAGGAAAGCTGCCAGCACGGAAAGCTGTAGCTGGTTTTCACTGTCCTTTGGAACTGCATTCGCTGGTAGACAGACATTCGCGTTCTGCAAAAGCTTTGTTTCGTAATGGGGCAACACTGTGTATTTCTCTCTCGGAGAGCCCGGCTGCCAAATTCGAAACGTCCAGCGATTGCGCCCACAGGAAAGCTGCCAGCACGGAAAGCTGTAGCTGGTTTTCACTGTCCCTTGGAACTGCATTCGCTGGTAGACAGACATTCGCGTTCTGCAAAAGCTTTGGTTGGTAAAGGGGCAACACTGTGTATTTCTCTCTCGGAGAGCCCGGCTGCCAAATTCGAAACGTCCAGCGATTGCGCCCACAGGAAAGCTGCCAGCACGGAAAGCTGTAGCTGGTTTTCACTGTCCCTTGGAACTGCATTCGCTGGTAGACAGACATTCGCGTTCTGCAAAAGCTTTGGTTGGTAATGGGGCAATACTGTGTATTTCTCTCTGGGAGAGCCCGGCTGCCAAATTCGAAACGTCCAGCGATTGCGCCCACAGGAAAGCTGCCAGCACGGAAAGCTGTAGCTGGTTTTCACTGTCCCTTGGAACTGCATTCGCTGCTACACAGACATTCGCGTTCTGCAAAAGCTTTCGTTCGTAATGAGGCAACACTGTGTATTTCTCTCTCGCAGAGCCCGGCTGACAAATTCGAAACGTCCAGGGATTGCGCCCACAGGAAAGCTGCCAGCACGGAAAGCTGTAGCTGGTTTTCACTGTCCCTTGGAACTGCATTTGCTGGTAGACAGACATTCGCGTTCTGCAACAGGTTTCGTTCGTAAAGGGGCAACACTGTGTATTTCTCTCTCGGAGAGCCCGGCTGCCAAATTCGAAACGTCCAGCGATTGCGCCCACAGGAAAGCTGCCAGCACGGAAAGCTGTAGCTGGTTTTCACTGTCCCTTGGAACTGCATTCGCTGGTAGACAGACATTCGCGTTCTGCAAAAGCTTTGGTTCGTAATGGGGCAACACTGTGTATTTCTCTCTCGCAGAGCCCGGCTGCCAAATTCGAAACGTCCAGCAATTGCGCCCACAGGAAAGCTCCCAGCACGGAAAGCTGTAGCTGGTTTTCACTGTCCCTTGGAACTGCATTCGCTGCTACACAGACATTCGCGTTCTGCAAAAGCTTTGTTTGGTAAAGGGGCAACACTGTGTATTTCTCTCTCGGAGAGCGCGGCTGCCAAATTAGAAACGTCCAGCGATTGCGCCCACAGGAAAGCTCCCAGCACGGAAAGCTGTAGCTGGTTTTCACTGTCCCTTGGAACTGCATTCGCTGCTACACAGACATTCGCGTTCTGCAAAAGCTTTGGTTGGTAAAGGGGCAACACTGTGTATTTCTCTGTCGGAGAGCGCGGCTGCCAAATTCGAAACGTCCAACGATTGCGCCCACATGAAAGCTGCCAGCACGGAAAGCTGTAGCTGGTTTTCACTGTCCCTTGGAACTGCATTCGCTGGTAGACAGACATTCGCGTTCTGCAAAAGCTTTCGTTCGTAATGGGGCAACACTGTGTATGTCTCTCTGGGAGAGCCCGGCTGCCAAATTCGAAACGTCCAGCGATTGCGCCCACAGGAAAGCTCCCAGCACGGAAAGCTGTAGCTGGTTTTCACTGTCCCTTGGAACTGCATTCGCTGGTAGACAGACATTCGCGTTCTGCAAAAGCTTTGGTTGGTAAAGGGGCAACACTGTGTATTTCTCTCTCGGAGAGCCCGGCTGCCAAATTCGAAACGTCCAGCGATTGCGCCCACAGGAAAGCTGCCAGCACGGAAAGCTGTAGCTGGTTTTCACTGTCCCTTGGAACTGCATTCGCTGGTAGACAGACATTCGCGTTCTGCAAAAGCTTTGGTTGGTAATGGGGCAATACTGTGTATTTCTCTCTGGGAGAGCCCGGCTGCCAAATTCGAAACGTCCAGCGATTGCGCCCACAGGAAAGCTGCCAGCACGGAAAGCTGTAGCTGGTTTTCACTGTCCCTTGGAACTGCATTCGCTGCTACACAGACATTCGTGTTCTGCAAAAGCTTTCGTTCGTAATGAGGCAACACTGTGTATTTCTCTCTCGCAGAGCCCGGCTGACAAATTCGAAACGTCCAGCGATTGCGCCCACAGGAAAGCTGCCAGCACGGAAAGCTGTAGCTGGTTTTCACTGTCCTTTGGAACTGCATTCGCTGGTAGACAGACATTCGCGTTCTGCAAAAGCTTTGTTTCGTAATGGGGCAACACTGTGTATTTCTCTCTTGGAGAGCCCGGCTGCCAAATTCGAAACGTCCAGCGATTGCGCCCACAGGAAAGCTGCCAGCACGGAAAGCTGTAGCTGGTTTTCACTGTCCCTTGGAACTGCATTCGCTGGTAGACAGACATTCGCGTTCTGCAACAGCTTTCGTTCGTAATGGGGCAACACTGTGTATTTCTCTCTGGGAGAGCCCGGCTGCCAAATTCGAAACGTCCAGCGATTGCGCCCACAGGAAAGCTGCCAGCACGGAAAGCTGTAGCTGGTTTTCACTGTCCCTTGGAACTGCATTCGCTGGTAGACAGACATTCGCGTTCTGCAACAGGTTTCGTTCGTAAAGGGGCAACACTGTGTATTTCTCTCTCGGAGAGCCCGGCTGCCAAATTCGAAACGTCCAGCGATTGCGCCCACAGGAAAGCTGCCAGCACGGAAAGCTGTAGCTGGTTTTCACTGTCCCTTGGAACTGCATTCGCTGGTAGACAGACATTCGCGTTCTGCAAAAGCTTTGGTTCGTAATGGGGCAACACTGTGTATTTCTCTCTCGGAGAGCGCGGCTGCCAAATTCGAAACGTCCAGCGATTGCGCCCACAGGAAAGCTCCCAGCACGGAAAGCTGTAGCTGGTTTTCACTGTCCCTTGGAACTGCATTCGCTGCTACACAGACATTCGCGTTCTGCAAAAGCTTTCGTTCGTAATGAGGCAACACTGTGTATTTCTCTCTCGCAGAGCCCGGCTGACAAATTCGAAACGTCCAGCGATTGCGCCCACAGGAAAGCTGCCAGCACGGAAAGCTGTAGCTGGTTTTCACTGTCCCTTGGAACTGCATTCGCTGGTAGACAGACATTCGCGTTCTGCAACAGGTTTCGTTCGTAAAGGGGCAACACTGTGTATTTCTCTCTCGGAGAGCCCGGCTGCCAAATTCGAAACGTCCAGCGATTGCGCCCACAGGAAAGCTGCCAGCACGGAAAGCTGTAGCTGGTTTTCACTGTCCCTTGGAACTGCATTCGCTGGTAGACAGACATTCGCGTTCTGCAAAAGCTTTGGTTCGTAATGGGGCAACACTGTGTATTTCTCTCTCGGAGAGCGCGGCTGCCAAATTCGAAACGTCCAGCGATTGCGCCCACAGGAAAGCTCCCAGCACGGAAAGCTGTAGCTGGTTTTCACTGTCCCTTGGAACTGCATTCGCTGCTACACAGACATTCGCGTTCTGCAAAAGCTTTCGTTCGTAATGAGGCAACACTGTGTATTTCTCTCTCGCAGAGCCCGGCTGACAAATTCGAAACGTCCAGCGATTGCGCCCACAGGAAAGCTGCCAGCACGGAAAGCTGTAGCTGGTTTTCACTGTCCTTTGGAACTGCATTCGCTGGTAGACAGACATTCGCGTTCTGCAAAAGCTTTGTTTCGTAATGGGGCAACACTGTGTATTTCTCTCTCGGAGAGCCCGGCTGCCAAATTCGAAACGTCCAGCGATTGCGCCCACAGGAAAGCTCCCAGCACGGAAAGCTGTAGCTGGTTTTTACTGTCCCTTGGAACTGCATTCGCTGGTAGACAGACATTCGCGTTCTGCAAAAGCTTTCGTTCGTAATGGGGCAACACTGTGTATTTCTCTCTGGGAGAGCCCGGCTGCCAAATTCGAAACGTCCAGCGATTGCGCCCACAGGAAAGCTCCCAGCACGGAAAGCTGTAGCTGGTTTTCACTGTCCCTTGGAACTGCATTCGCTGGTAGACAGACATTCGCGTTCTGCAAAAGCTTTGGTTGGTAAAGGGGCAACACTGTGTATTTCTCTCTCGGAGAGCCCGGCTGCCAAATTCGAAACGTCCAGCGATTGCGCCCACAGGAAAGCTCCCAGCACGGAAAGCTGTAGCTGGTTTTCACTGTCCCTTGGAACTGCATTCGCTGGTAGACAGACATTCGTATTCTGCAAAAGCTTTGGTTGGTAATGGGGCAATACTGTGTATTTCTCTCTGGGAGAGCCCGGCTGCCAAATTCGAAACGTCCAGCGATTGCGCCCACAGGAAAGCTGCCAGCACGGAAAGCTGTAGCTGGTTTTCACTGTCCCTTGGAACTGCATTCGCTGCTACACAGACATTCGCGTTCTGCAAAAGCTTTCGTTCGTAATGAGGCAACACTGTGTATTTCTCTCTCGCAGAGCCCGGCTGACAAATTCGAAACGTCCAGGGATTGCGCCCACAGGAAAGCTGCCAGCACGGAAAGCTGTAGCTGGTTTTCACTGTCCCTTGGAACTGCATTTGCTGGTAGACAGACATTCGCGTTCTGCAACAGGTTTCGTTCGTAAAGGGGCAACACTGTGTATTTCTCTCTGGGAGAGCCCGGCTGCCAAATTCGAAACGTCCAGCGATTGCGCCCACAGGAAAGCTGCCAGCACGGAAAGCTGTAGCTGGTTTTCACTGTCCCTTGGAACTGCATTCGCTGGTAGACAGACATTCGCGTTCTGCAAAAGCTTTGGTTCGTAATGGGGCAACACTGTGTATTTCTCTCTCGCAGAGCCCGGCTGCCAAATTCGAAACGTCCAGCGATTGCGCCCACAGGAAAGCTCCCAGCACGGAAAGCTGTAGCTGGTTTTCACTGTCCCTTGGAACTGCATTCGCTGGTAGACAGACATTCGCGTTCTGCAAAAGCTTTCGTTCGTAAAGGGGCAACACTGTGTATTTCTCTCTCGGAGAGCCCGGCTGCCAAATTCGAAACGTCCAGCGATTGCGCCCACAGGAAAGCTGCCAGCACGGAAAGCTGTAGCTGGTTTTCACTGTCCCTTGGAACTGCATTCGCTGGTAGACAGACATTCGCGTTCTGCAAAAGCTTTGGTTGGTAATGGGGCAATACTGTGTATTTCTCTCTGGGAGAGCCCGGCTGCCAAATTCGAAACGTCCAGCGATTGCGCCCACAGGAAAGCTGCCAGCACGGAAAGCTGTAGCTGGTTTTCACTGTCCCTTGGAACTGCATTCGCTGCTACACAGACATTCGTGTTCTGCAAAAGCTTTCGTTCGTAATGAGGCAACACTGTGTATTTCTCTCTCGCAGAGCCCGGCTGACAAATTCGAAACGTCCAGCGATTGCGCCCACAGGAAAGCTGCCAGCACGGAAAGCTGTAGCTGGTTTTCACTGTCCCTTGGAACTGCATTCGCTGGTAGACAGACATTCGCGTTCTGCAACAGCTTTCGTTCGTAATGGGGCAACACTGTGTATTTCTCTCTGGGAGAGCCCGGCTGCCAAATTCGAAACGTCCAGCGATTGCGCCCACAGGAAAGCTGCCAGCACGGAAAGCTGTAGCTGGTTTTCACTGTCCCTTGGAACTGCATTCGCTGGTAGACAGACATTCGCGATCTGCAACAGGTTTCGTTCGTAAAGGGGCAACACTGTGTATTTCTCTCTCGGAGAGCCCGGCTGCCAAATTCGAAACGTCCAGCGATTGCGCCCACAGGAAAGCTGCCAGCACGGAAAGCTGTAGCTGGTTTTCACTGTCCCTTGGAACTGCATTCGCTGGTAGACAGACATTCGCGTTCTGCAAAAGCTTTGGTTCGTAATGGGGCAACACTGTGTATTTCTCTCTCGGAGAGCGCGGCTGCCAAATTCGAAACGTCCAGCGATTGCGCCCACAGGAAAGCTCCCAGCACGGAAAGCTGTAGCTGGTTTTCACTGTCCCTTGGAACTGCATTCGCTGCTACACAGACATTCGCGTTCTGCAAAAGCTTTCGTTCGTAATGAGGCAACACTGTGTATTTCTCTCTCGCAGAGCCCGGCTGACAAATTCGAAACGTCCAGCGATTGCGCCCACAGGAAAGCTGCCAGCACGGAAAGCTGTAGCTGGTTTTCACTGTCCCTTGGAACTGCATTCGCTGGTAGACAGACATTCGCGTTCTGCAACAGGTTTCGTTCGTAAAGGGGCAACACTGTGTATTTCTCTCTCGGAGAGCCCGGCTGCCAAATTCGAAACGTCCAGCGATTGCGCCCACAGGAAAGCTGCCAGCACGGAAAGCTGTAGCTGGTTTTCACTGTCCCTTGGAACTGCATTCGCTGGTAGACAGACATTCGCGTTCTGCAAAAGCTTTGGTTCGTAATGGGGCAACACTGTGTATTTCTCTCTCGGAGAGCGCGGCTGCCAAATTCGAAACGTCCAGCGATTGCGCCCACAGGAAAGCTCCCAGCACGGAAAGCTGTAGCTGGTTTTCACTGTCCCTTGGAACTGCATTCGCTGCTACACAGACATTCGCGTTCTGCAAAAGCTTTCGTTCGTAATGAGGCAACACTGTGTATTTCTCTCTCGCAGAGCCCGGCTGACAAATTCGAAACGTCCAGGGATTGCGCCCACAGGAAAGCTGCCAGCACGGAAAGCTGTAGCTGGTTTTCACTGTCCTTTGGAACTGCATTCGCTGGTAGACAGACATTCGCGTTCTGCAAAAGCTTTGTTTCGTAATGGGGCAACACTGTGTATTTCTCTCTCGGAGAGCCCGGCTGCCAAATTCGAAACGTCCAGCGATTGCGCCCACAGGAAAGCTCCCAGCACGGAAAGCTGTAGCTGGTTTTTACTGTCCCTTGGAACTGCATTCGCTGGTAGACAGACATTCGCGTTCTGCAAAAGCTTTCGTTCGTAATGGGGCAACACTGTGTATTTCTCTCTGGGAGAGCCCGGCTGCCAAATTCGAAACGTCCAGCGATTGCGCCCACAGGAAAGCTCCCAGCACGGAAAGCTGTAGCTGGTTTTCACTGTCCCTTGGAACTGCATTCGCTGGTAGACAGACATTCGCGTTCTGCAAAAGCTTTGGTTGGTAAAGGGGCAACACTGTGTATTTCACTCTCGGAGAGCCCGGCTGCCAAATTCGAAACGTCCAGCGATTGCGCCCACAGGAAAGCTCCCAGCACGGAAAGCTGTAGCTGGTTTTCACTGTCCCTTGGAACTGCATTCGCTGGTAGACAGACATTCGTATTCTGCAAAAGCTTTGGTTGGTAATGGGGCAATACTGTGTATTTCTCTCTGGGAGAGCCCGGCTGCCAAATTCGAAACGTCCAGCGATTGCGCCCACAGGAAAGCTGCCAGCACGGAAAGCTGTAGCTGGTTTTCACTGTCCCTTGGAACTGCATTCGCTGCTACACAGACATTCGCGTTCTGCAAAAGCTTTCGTTCGTAATGAGGCAACACTGTGTATTTCTCTCTCGCAGAGCCCGGCTGACAAATTCGAAACGTCCAGGGATTGCGCCCACAGGAAAGCTGCCAGCACGGAAAGCTGTAGCTGGTTTTCACTGTCCCTTGGAACTGCATTTGCTGGTAGACAGACATTCGCGTTCTGCAACAGGTTTCGTTCGTAAAGGGGCAACACTGTGTATTTCTCTCTCGGAGAGCCCGGCTGCCAAATTCGAAACGTCCAGCGATTGCGCCCACAGGAAAGCTGCCAGCACGGAAAGCTGTAGCTGGTTTTCACTGTCCCTTGGAACTGCATTCGCTGGTAGACAGACATTCGCGTTCTGCAAAAGCTTTGGTTCGTAATGGGGCAACACTGTGTATTTCTCTCTCGCAGAGCCCGGCTGCCAAATTCGAAACGTCCAGCGATTGCGCCCACAGGAAAGCTCCCAGCACGGAAAGCTGTAGCTGGTTTTCACTGTCCCTTGGAACTGCATTCGCTGGTAGACAGACATTCGCGTTCTGCAAAAGCTTTGGTTGGTAAAGGGGCAATACTGTGTATTTCTCTCTCGGAGAGCCCGGCTGCCAAATTCGAAACGTCCAGCGATTGCGCCCACAGGAAAGCTGCCAGCACGGAAAGCTGTAGCTGGTTTTCACTGTCCCTTGGAACTGCATTCGCTGGTAGACAGACATTCGCGTTCTGCAAAAGCTTTGGTTGGTAATGGGGCAATACTGTGTATTTCTCTCTGGGAGAGCCCGGCTGCCAAATTCGAAACGTCCAGCGATTGCGCCCACAGGAAAGCTCCCAGCACGGAAAGCTGTAGCTGGTTTTCACTGTCCCTTGGAACTGCATTCGCTGCTACACAGACATTCGCGTTCTGCAAAAGCTTTCGTTCGTAATGAGGCAACACTGTGTATTTCTCTCTCGCAGAGCCCGGCTGACAAATTCGAAACGTCCAGGGATTGCGCCCACAGGAAAGCTGCCAGCACGGAAAGCTGTAGCTGGTTTTCACTGTCCCTTGGAACTGCATTTGCTGGTAGACAGACATTCGCGTTCTGCAACAGGTTTCGTTCGTAAAGGGGCAACACTGTGTATTTCTCTCTCGGAGAGCCCGGCTGCCAAATTCGAAACGTCCAGCGATTGCGCCCACAGGAAAGCTGCCAGCACGGAAAGCTGTAGCTGGTTTTCACTGTCCCTTGGAACTGCATTCGCTGGTAGACAGACATTCGCGTTCTGCAAAAGCTTTGGTTCGTAATGGGGCAACACTGTGTATTTCTCTCTCGCAGAGCCCGGCTGCCAAATTCGAAACGTCCAGCGATTGCGCCCACAGGAAAGCTCCCAGCACGGAAAGCTGTAGCTGGTTTTCACTGTCCCTTGGAACTGCATTCGCTGGTAGACAGACATTCGCGTTCTGCAAAAGCTTTGGTTGGTAAAGGGGCAACACTGTGTATTTCTCTCTCGGAGAGCCCGGCTGCCAAATTCGAAACGTCCAGCGATTGCGCCCACAGGAAAGCTCCCAGCACGGAAAGCTGTAGCTGGTTTTCACTGTCCCTTGGAACTGCATTCGCTGGTAGACAGACATTCGCGTTCTGCAACAGCTTTCGTTCGTAATGGGGCAACACTGTGTATTTCTCTCTGGGAGAGCCCGGCTGCCAAATTCGAAACGTCCAGCGATTGCGCCCACAGGAAAGCTGCCAGCACGGAAAGCTGTAGCTGGTTTTCACTGTCCCTTGGAACTGCATTCGCTGGTAGACAGACATTCGCGATCTGCAACAGGTTTCGTTCGTAAAGGGGCAACACTGTGTATTTCTCTCTCGGAGAGCCCGGCTGCCAAATTCGAAACGTCCAGCGATTGCGCCCACAGGAAAGCTGCCAGCACGGAAAGCTGTAGCTGGTTTTCACTGTCCCTTGGAACTGCATTCGCTGGTAGACAGACATTCGCGTTCTGCAAAAGCTTTGGTTCGTAATGGGGCAACACTGTGTATTTCTCTCTCGGAGAGCGCGGCTGCCAAATTCGAAACGTCCAGCGATTGCGCCCACAGGAAAGCTCCCAGCACGGAAAGCTGTAGCTGGTTTTCACTGTCCCTTGGAACTGCATTCGCTGCTACACAGACATTCGCGTTCTGCAAAAGCTTTCGTTCGTAATGAGGCAACACTGTGTATTTCTCTCTCGCAGAGCCCGGCTGACAAATTCGAAACGTCCAGCGATTGCGCCCACAGGAAAGCTGCCAGCACGGAAAGCTGTAGCTGGTTTTCACTGTCCCTTGGAACTGCATTCGCTGGTAGACAGACATTCGCGTTCTGCAACAGGTTTCGTTCGTAAAGGGGCAACACTGTGTATTTCTCTCTCGGAGAGCCCGGCTGCCAAATTCGAAACGTCCAGCGATTGCGCCCACAGGAAAGCTGCCAGCACGGAAAGCTGTAGCTGGTTTTCACTGTCCCTTGGAACTGCATTCGCTGGTAGACAGACATTCGCGTTCTGCAAAAGCTTTGGTTCGTAATGGGGCAACACTGTGTATTTCTCTCTCGGAGAGCGCGGCTGCCAAATTCGAAACGTCCAGCGATTGCGCCCACAGGAAAGCTCCCAGCACGGAAAGCTGTAGCTGGTTTTCACTGTCCCTTGGAACTGCATTCGCTGCTACACAGACATTCGCGTTCTGCAAAAGCTTTCGTTCGTAATGAGGCAACACTGTGTATTTCTCTCTCGCAGAGCCCGGCTGACAAATTCGAAACGTCCAGGGATTGCGCCCACAGGAAAGCTGCCAGCACGGAAAGCTGTAGCTGGTTTTCACTGTCCTTTGGAACTGCATTCGCTGGTAGACAGACATTCGCGTTCTGCAAAAGCTTTGTTTCGTAATGGGGCAACACTGTGTATTTCTCTCTCGGAGAGCCCGGCTGCCAAATTCGAAACGTCCAGCGATTGCGCCCACAGGAAAGCTCCCAGCACGGAAAGCTGTAGCTGGTTTTTACTGTCCCTTGGAACTGCATTCGCTGGTAGACAGACATTCGCGTTCTGCAAAAGCTTTCGTTCGTAATGGGGCAACACTGTGTATTTCTCTCTGGGAGAGCCCGGCTGCCAAATTCGAAACGTCCAGCGATTGCGCCCACAGGAAAGCTCCCAGCACGGAAAGCTGTAGCTGGTTTTCACTGTCCCTTGGAACTGCATTCGCTGGTAGACAGACATTCGCGTTCTGCAAAAGCTTTGGTTGGTAAAGGGGCAACACTGTGTATTTCACTCTCGGAGAGCCCGGCTGCCAAATTCGAAACGTCCAGCGATTGCGCCCACAGGAAAGCTCCCAGCACGGAAAGCTGTAGCTGGTTTTCACTGTCCCTTGGAACTGCATTCGCTGGTAGACAGACATTCGTATTCTGCAAAAGCTTTGGTTGGTAATGGGGCAATACTGTGTATTTCTCTCTGGGAGAGCCCGGCTGCCAAATTCGAAACGTCCAGCGATTGCGCCCACAGGAAAGCTGCCAGCACGGAAAGCTGTAGCTGGTTTTCACTGTCCCTTGGAACTGCATTCGCTGCTACACAGACATTCGCGTTCTGCAAAAGCTTTCGTTCGTAATGAGGCAACACTGTGTATTTCTCTCTCGCAGAGCCCGGCTGACAAATTCGAAACGTCCAGGGATTGCGCCCACAGGAAAGCTGCCAGCACGGAAAGCTGTAGCTGGTTTTCACTGTCCCTTGGAACTGCATTTGCTGGTAGACAGACATTCGCGTTCTGCAACAGGTTTCGTTCGTAAAGGGGCAACACTGTGTATTTCTCTCTCGGAGAGCCCGGCTGCCAAATTCGAAACGTCCAGCGATTGCGCCCACAGGAAAGCTGCCAGCACGGAAAGCTGTAGCTGGTTTTCACTGTCCCTTGGAACTGCATTCGCTGGTAGACAGACATTCGCGTTCTGCAAAAGCTTTGGTTCGTAATGGGGCAACACTGTGTATTTCTCTCTCGCAGAGCCCGGCTGCCAAATTCGAAACGTCCAGCGATTGCGCCCACAGGAAAGCTCCCAGCACGGAAAGCTGTAGCTGGTTTTCACTGTCCCTTGGAACTGCATTCGCTGGTAGACAGACATTCGCGTTCTGCAAAAGCTTTGGTTGGTAAAGGGGCAATACTGTGTATTTCTCTCTCGGAGAGCCCGGCTGCCAAATTCGAAACGTCCAGCGATTGCGCCCACAGGAAAGCTCCCAGCACGGAAAGCTGTAGCTGGTTTTCACTGTCCCTTGGAACTGCATTCGCTGGTAGACAGACATTCGCGTTCTGCAAAAGCTTTGGTTGGTAATGGGGCAATACTGTGTATTTCTCTCTGGGAGAGCCCGGCTGCCAAATTCGAAACGTCCAGCGATTGCGCCCACAGGAAAGCTCCCAGCACGGAAAGCTGTAGCTGGTTTTCACTGTCCCTTGGAACTGCATTCGCTGCTACACAGACATTCGCGTTCTGCAAAAGCTTTCGTTCGTAATGAGGCAACACTGTGTATTTCTCTCTCGCAGAGCCCGGCTGACAAATTCGAAACGTCCAGGGATTGCGCCCACAGGAAAGCTGCCAGCACGGAAAGCTGTAGCTGGTTTTCACTGTCCCTTGGAACTGCATTTGCTGGTAGACAGACATTCGCGTTCTGCAACAGGTTTCGTTCGTAAAGGGGCAACACTGTGTATTTCTCTCTCGGAGAGCCCGGCTGCCAAATTCGAAACGTCCAGCGATTGCGCCCACAGGAAAGCTGCCAGCACGGAAAGCTGTAGCTGGTTTTCACTGTCCCTTGGAACTGCATTCGCTGGTAGACAGACATTCGCGTTCTGCAAAAGCTTTGGTTCGTAATGGGGCAACACTGTGTATTTCTCTCTCGCAGAGCCCGGCTGCCAAATTCGAAACGTCCAGCGATTGCGCCCACAGGAAAGCTCCCAGCACGGAAAGCTGTAGCTGGTTTTCACTGTCCCTTGGAACTGCATTCGCTGGTAGACAGACATTCGCGTTCTGCAAAAGCTTTGGTTGGTAAAGGGGCAACACTGTGTATTTCTCTCTCGGAGAGCCCGGCTGCCAAATTCGAAACGTCCAGCGATTGCGCCCACAGGAAAGCTCCCAGCACGGAAAGCTGTAGCTGGTTTTCACTGTCCCTTGGAACTGCATTCGCTGGTAGACAGACATTCGCGTTCTGCAAAAGCTTTCGTTCGTAATGGGGCAACACTGTGTATGTCTCTCTGGGAGAGCCCGGCTGCCAAATTCGAAACGTCCAGCGATTGCGCCCACAGGAAAGCTCCCAGCACGGAAAGCTGTAGCTGGTTTTCACTGTCCCTTGGAACTGCATTCGCTGGTAGACAGACATTCGCGTTCTGCAAAAGCTTTCGTTCGTAAAGGGGCAACACTGTGTATTTCTCTCTCGCAGAGCCCGGCTGCCAAATTCGAAACGTCCAGCGATTGCGCCCACAGGAAAGCTGCCAGCACGGAAAGCTGTAGCTGGTTTTCACTGTCCCTTGGAACTGCATTCGCTGGTAGACAGACATTCGCGTTCTGCAAAAGCTTTGGTTGGTAATGGGGCAATATTGTGTATTTCTCTCTGGGAGAGCCCGGCTGCCAAATTCGAAACGTCCAGCGATTGCGCCCACAGGAAAGCTGCCAGCACGGAAAGCTGTAGCTGGTTTTCACTGTCCCTTGGAACTGCATTCGCTGGTAGACAGACATTCGCGTTCTGCAAAAGCTTTGGTTCGTAATGGGGCAACACTGTGTATTTCTCTCTCGGAGAGCGCGGCTGCCAAATTCGAAACGTCCAGCGATTGCGCCCACAGGAAAGCTCCCAGCACGGAAAGCTGTAGCTGGTTTTCACTGTCCCTTGGAACTGCATTCGCTGCTACACAGACATTCGCGTTCTGCAAAAGCTTTCGTTCGTAATGAGGCAACACTGTGTATTTCTCTCTCGCAGAGCCCGGCTGACAAATTCGAAACGTCCAGCGATTGCGCCCACAGGAAAGCTGCCAGCACGGAAAGCTGTAGCTGGTTTTCACTGTCCTTTGGAACTGCATTCGCTGGTAGACAGACATTCGCGTTCTGCAAAAGCTTTGTTTCGTAATGGGGCAACACTGTGTATTTCTCTCTCGGAGAGCCCGGCTGCCAAATTCGAAACGTCCAGCGATTGCGCCCACAGGAAAGCTCCCAGCACGGAAAGCTGTAGCTGGTTTTTACTGTCCCTTGGAACTGCATTCGCTGGTAGACAGACATTCGCGTTCTGCAAAAGCTTTCGTTCGTAATGGGGCAACACTGTGTATTTCTCTCTGGGAGAGCCCGGCTGCCAAATTCGAAACGTCCAGCGATTGCGCCCACAGGAAAGCTCCCAGCACGGAAAGCTGTAGCTGGTTTTCACTGTCCCTTGGAACTGCATTCGCTGGTAGACAGACATTCGCGTTCTGCAAAAGCTTTGGTTGGTAAAGGGGCAACACTGTGTATTTCTCTCTCGGAGAGCCCGGCTGCCAAATTCGAAACGTCCAGCGATTGCGCCCACAGGAAAGCTCCCAGCACGGAAAGCTGTAGCTGGTTTTCACTGTCCCTTGGAACTGCATTCGCTGGTAGACAGACATTCGTATTCTGCAAAAGCTTTGGTTGGTAATGGGGCAATACTGTGTATTTCTCTCTGGGAGAGCCCGGCTGCCAAATTCGAAACGTCCAGCGATTGCGCCCACAGGAAAGCTGCCAGCACGGAAAGCTGTAGCTGGTTTTCACTGTCCCTTGGAACTGCATTCGCTGCTACACAGACATTCGCGTTCTGCAAAAGCTTTCGTTCGTAATGAGGCAACACTGTGTATTTCTCTCTCGCAGAGCCCGGCTGACAAATTCGAAACGTCCAGGGATTGCGCCCACAGGAAAGCTGCCAGCACGGAAAGCTGTAGCTGGTTTTCACTGTCCCTTGGAACTGCATTTGCTGGTAGACAGACATTCGCGTTCTGCAACAGGTTTCGTTCGTAAAGGGGCAACACTGTGTATTTCTCTCTCGGAGAGCCCGGCTGCCAAATTCGAAACGTCCAGCGATTGCGCCCACAGGAAAGCTGCCAGCACGGAAAGCTGTAGCAGGTTTTCACTGTCCCTTGGAACTGCATTCGCTGGTAGACAGACATTCGCGTTCTGCAAAAGCTTTGGTTCGTAATGGGGCAACACTGTGTATTTCTCTCTCGCAGAGCCCGGCTGCCAAATTCGAAACGTCCAGCGATTGCGCCCACAGGAAAGCTCCCAGCACGGAAAGCTGTAGCTGGTTTTCACTGTCCCTTGGAACTGCATTCGCTGGTAGACAGACATTCGCGTTCTGCAAAAGCTTTCGTTCGTAAAGGGGCAACACTGTGTATTTCTCTCTCGGAGAGCCCGGCTGCCAAATTCGAAACGTCCAGCGATTGCGCCCACAGGAAAGCTGCCAGCACGGAAAGCTGTAGCTGGTTTTCACTGTCCCTTGGAACTGCATTCGCTGGTAGACAGACATTCGCGTTCTGCAAAAGCTTTGGTTGGTAATGGGGCAATACTGTGTATTTCTCTCTGGGAGAGCCCGGCTGCCAAATTCGAAACGTCCAGCGATTGCGCCCACAGGAAAGCTGCCAGCACGGAAAGCTGTAGCTGGTTTTCACTGTCCCTTGGAACTGCATTCGCTGCTACACAGACATTCGTGTTCTGCAAAAGCTTTCGTTCGTAATGAGGCAACACTGTGTATTTCTCTCTCGCAGAGCCCGGCTGACAAATTCGAAACGTCCAGCGATTGCGCCCACAGGAAAGCTGCCAGCACGGAAAGCTGTAGCTGGTTTTCACTGTCCCTTGGAACTGCATTCGCTGGTAGACAGACATTCGCGTTCTGCAACAGCTTTCGTTCGTAATGGGGCAACACTGTGTATTTCTCTCTGGGAGAGCCCGGCTGCCAAATTCGAAACGTCCAGCGATTGCGCCCACAGGAAAGCTGCCAGCACGGAAAGCTGTAGCTGGTTTTCACTGTCCCTTGGAACTGCATTCGCTGGTAGACAGACATTCGCGTTCTGCAACAGGTTTCGTTCGTAAAGGGGCAACACTGTGTATTTCTCTCTCGGAGAGCCCGGCTGCCAAATTCGAAACGTCCAGCGATTGCGCCCACAGGAAAGCTGCCAGCACGGAAAGCTGTAGCTGGTTTTCACTGTCCCTTGGAACTGCATTCGCTGGTAGACAGACATTCGCGTTCTGCAAAAGCTTTGGTTCGTAATGGGGCAACACTGTGTATTTCTCTCTCGGAGAGCGCGGCTGCCAAATTCGAAACGTCCAGCGATTGCGCCCACAGGAAAGCTCCCAGCACGGAAAGCTGTAGCTGGTTTTCACTGTCCCTTGGAACTGCATTCGCTGCTACACAGACATTCGCGTTCTGCAAAAGCTTTGTTTGGTAAAGGGGCAACACTGTGTATTTCTCTCTCGGAGAGCGCGGCTGCCAAATTCGAAACGTCCAGCGATTGCGCCCACAGGAAAGCTGCCAGCACGGAAAGCTGTAGCTGGTTTTCACTGTCCCTTGGAACTGCATTCGCTGGTAGACAGACATTCGCGTTCTGCAAAAGCTTTGGTTGGTAAAGGGGCAACACTGTGTATTTCTCTGTCGGAGAGCGCGGCTGCCAAATTCGAAACGTCCAACGATTGCGCCCACATGAAAGCTGCCAGCACGGAAAGCTGTAGCTGGTTTTCACTGTCCCTTGGAACTGCATTCGCTGGTAGACAGACATTCGCGTTCTGCAAAAGCTTTGGTTGGTAATGGGGCAATACTGTGTATTTCTCTCTGGGAGAGCCCGGCTGCCAAATTCGAAACGTCCAGCGATTGCGCCCACAGGAAAGCTGCCAGCACGGAAAGCTGTAGCTGGTTTTCACTGTCCCTTGGAACTGCATTCGCTGCTACACAGACATTCGTGTTCTGCAAAAGCTTTCGTTCGTAATGAGGCAACACTGTGTATTTCTCTCTCGCAGAGCCCGGCTGACAAATTCGAAACGTCCAGCGATTGCGCCCACAGGAAAGCTGCCAGCACGGAAAGCTGTAGCTGGTTTTCACTGTCCTTTGGAACTGCATTCGCTGGTAGACAGACATTCGCGTTCTGCAAAAGCTTTGTTTCGTAATGGGGCAACACTGTGTATTTCTCTCTCGGAGAGCCCGGCTGCCAAATTCGAAACGTCCAGCGATTGCGCCCACAGGAAAGCTGCCAGCACGGAAAGCTGTAGCTGGTTTTCACTGTCCCTTGGAACTGCATTCGCTGGTAGACAGACATTCGCGTTCTGCAAAAGCTTTGGTTGGTAAAGGGGCAACACTGTGTATTTCTCTCTCGGAGAGCCCGGCTGCCAAATTCGAAACGTCCAGCGATTGCGCCCACAGGAAAGCTGCCAGCACGGAAAGCTGTAGCTGGTTTTCACTGTCCCTTGGAACTGCATTCGCTGGTAGACAGACATTCGCGTTCTGCAAAAGCTTTGGTTGGTAATGGGGCAATACTGTGTATTTCTCTCTGGGAGAGCCCGGCTGCCAAATTCGAAACGTCCAGCGATTGCGCCCACAGGAAAGCTGCCAGCACGGAAAGCTGTAGCTGGTTTTCACTGTCCCTTGGAACTGCATTCGCTGCTACACAGACATTCGCGTTCTGCAAAAGCTTTCGTTCGTAATGAGGCAACACTGTGTATTTCTCTCTCGCAGAGCCCGGCTGACAAATTCGAAACGTCCAGGGATTGCGCCCACAGGAAAGCTGCCAGCACGGAAAGCTGTAGCTGGTTTTCACTGTCCCTTGGAACTGCATTTGCTGGTAGACAGACATTCGCGTTCTGCAACAGGTTTCGTTCGTAAAGGGGCAACACTGTGTATTTCTCTCTCGGAGAGCGCGGCTGCCAAATTCGAAACGTCCAGCGATTGCGCCCACAGGAAAGCTGCCAGCACGGAAAGCTGTAGCTGGTTTTCACTGTCCCTTGGAACTGCATTCGCTGGTAGACAGACATTCGCGTTCTGCAAAAGCTTTGGTTCGTAATGGGGCAACACTGTGTATTTCTCTCTCGCAGAGCCCGGCTGCCAAATTCGAAACGTCCAGCAATTGCGCCCACAGGAAAGCTCCCAGCACGGAAAGCTGTAGCTGGTTTTCACTGTCCCTTGGAACTGCATTCGCTGCTACACAGACATTCGCGTTCTGCAAAAGCTTTGTTTGGTAAAGGGGCAACACTGTGTATTTCTCTCTCGGAGAGCGCGGCTGCCAAATTAGAAACGTCCAGCGATTGCGCCCACAGGAAAGCTCCCAGCACGGAAAGCTGTAGCTGGTTTTCACTGTCCCTTGGAACTGCATTCGCTGCTACACAGACATTCGCGTTCTGCAAAAGCTTTGGTTGGTAAAGGGGCAACACTGTGTATTTCTCTGTCGGAGAGCGCGGCTGCCAAATTCGAAACGTCCAACGATTGCGCCCACATGAAAGCTGCCAGCACGGAAAGCTGTAGCTGGTTTTCACTGTCCCTTGGAACTGCATTCGCTGGTAGACAGACATTCGCGTTCTGCAAAAGCTTTCGTTCGTAATGGGGCAACACTGTGTATGTCTCTCTGGGAGAGCCCGGCTGCCAAATTCGAAACGTCCAGCGATTGCGCCCACAGGAAAGCTCCCAGCACGGAAAGCTGTAGCTGGTTTTCACTGTCCCTTGGAACTGCATTCGCTGGTAGACAGACATTCGCGTTCTGCAAAAGCTTTGGTTGGTAAAGGGGCAACACTGTGTATTTCTCTCTCGGAGAGCCCGGCTGCCAAATTCGAAACGTCCAGCGATTGCGCCCACAGGAAAGCTGCCAGCACGGAAAGCTGTAGCTGGTTTTCACTGTCCCTTGGAACTGCATTCGCTGGTAGACAGACATTCGCGTTCTGCAAAAGCTTTGGTTGGTAATGGGGCAATACTGTGTATTTCTCTCTGGGAGAGCCCGGCTGCCAAATTCGAAACGTCCAGCGATTGCGCCCACAGGAAAGCTGCCAGCACGGAAAGCTGTAGCTGGTTTTCACTGTCCCTTGGAACTGCATTCGCTGCTACACAGACATTCGTGTTCTGCAAAAGCTTTCGTTCGTAATGAGGCAACACTGTGTATTTCTCTCTCGCAGAGCCCGGCTGACAAATTCGAAACGTCCAGCGATTGCGCCCACAGGAAAGCTGCCAGCACGGAAAGCTGTAGCTGGTTTTCACTGTCCTTTGGAACTGCATTCGCTGGTAGACAGACATTCGCGTTCTGCAAAAGCTTTGTTTCGTAATGGGGCAACACTGTGTATTTCTCTCTTGGAGAGCCCGGCTGCCAAATTCGAAACGTCCAGCGATTGCGCCCACAGGAAAGCTGCCAGCACGGAAAGCTGTAGCTGGTTTTCACTGTCCCTTGGAACTGCATTCGCTGGTAGACAGACATTCGCGTTCTGCAACAGCTTTCGTTCGTAATGGGGCAACACTGTGTATTTCTCTCTGGGAGAGCCCGGCTGCCAAATTCGAAACGTCCAGCGATTGCGCCCACAGGAAAGCTGCCAGCACGGAAAGCTGTAGCTGGTTTTCACTGTCCCTTGGAACTGCATTCGCTGGTAGACAGACATTCGCGTTCTGCAACAGGTTTCGTTCGTAAAGGGGCAACACTGTGTATTTCTCTCTCGGAGAGCCCGGCTGCCAAATTCGAAACGTCCAGCGATTGCGCCCACAGGAAAGCTGCCAGCACGGAAAGCTGTAGCTGGTTTTCACTGTCCCTTGGAACTGCATTCGCTGGTAGACAGACATTCGCGTTCTGCAAAAGCTTTGGTTCGTAATGGGGCAACACTGTGTATTTCTCTCTCGGAGAGCGCGGCTGCCAAATTCGAAACGTCCAGCGATTGCGCCCACAGGAAAGCTCCCAGCACGGAAAGCTGTAGCTGGTTTTCACTGTCCCTTGGAACTGCATTCGCTGCTACACAGACATTCGCGTTCTGCAAAAGCTTTCGTTCGTAATGAGGCAACACTGTGTATTTCTCTCTCGCAGAGCCCGGCTGACAAATTCGAAACGTCCAGCGATTGCGCCCACAGGAAAGCTGCCAGCACGGAAAGCTGTAGCTGGTTTTCACTGTCCCTTGGAACTGCATTCGCTGGTAGACAGACATTCGCGTTCTGCAACAGGTTTCGTTCGTAAAGGGGCAACACTGTGTATTTCTCTCTCGGAGAGCCCGGCTGCCAAATTCGAAACGTCCAGCGATTGCGCCCACAGGAAAGCTGCCAGCACGGAAAGCTGTAGCTGGTTTTCACTGTCCCTTGGAACTGCATTCGCTGGTAGACAGACATTCGCGTTCTGCAAAAGCTTTGGTTCGTAATGGGGCAACACTGTGTATTTCTCTCTCGGAGAGCGCGGCTGCCAAATTCGAAACGTCCAGCGATTGCGCCCACAGGAAAGCTCCCAGCACGGAAAGCTGTAGCTGGTTTTCACTGTCCCTTGGAACTGCATTCGCTGCTACACAGACATTCGCGTTCTGCAAAAGCTTTCGTTCGTAATGAGGCAACACTGTGTATTTCTCTCTCGCAGAGCCCGGCTGACAAATTCGAAACGTCCAGCGATTGCGCCCACAGGAAAGCTGCCAGCACGGAAAGCTGTAGCTGGTTTTCACTGTCCTTTGGAACTGCATTCGCTGGTAGACAGACATTCGCGTTCTGCAAAAGCTTTGTTTCGTAATGGGGCAACACTGTGTATTTCTCTCTCGGAGAGCCCGGCTGCCAAATTCGAAACGTCCAGCGATTGCGCCCACAGGAAAGCTCCCAGCACGGAAAGCTGTAGCTGGTTTTTACTGTCCCTTGGAACTGCATTCGCTGGTAGACAGACATTCGCGTTCTGCAAAAGCTTTCGTTCGTAATGGGGCAACACTGTGTATTTCTCTCTGGGAGAGCCCGGCTGCCAAATTCGAAACGTCCAGCGATTGCGCCCACAGGAAAGCTCCCAGCACGGAAAGCTGTAGCTGGTTTTCACTGTCCCTTGGAACTGCATTCGCTGGTAGACAGACATTCGCGTTCTGCAAAAGCTTTGGTTGGTAAAGGGGCAACACTGTGTATTTCTCTCTCGGAGAGCCCGGCTGCCAAATTCGAAACGTCCAGCGATTGCGCCCACAGGAAAGCTCCCAGCACGGAAAGCTGTAGCTGGTTTTCACTGTCCCTTGGAACTGCATTCGCTGGTAGACAGACATTCGTATTCTGCAAAAGCTTTGGTTGGTAATGGGGCAATACTGTGTATTTCTCTCTGGGAGAGCCCGGCTGCCAAATTCGAAACGTCCAGCGATTGCGCCCACAGGAAAGCTGCCAGCACGGAAAGCTGTAGCTGGTTTTCACTGTCCCTTGGAACTGCATTCGCTGCTACACAGACATTCGCGTTCTGCAAAAGCTTTCGTTCGTAATGAGGCAACACTGTGTATTTCTCTCTCGCAGAGCCCGGCTGACAAATTCGAAACGTCCAGGGATTGCGCCCACAGGAAAGCTGCCAGCACGGAAAGCTGTAGCTGGTTTTCACTGTCCCTTGGAACTGCATTTGCTGGTAGACAGACATTCGCGTTCTGCAACAGGTTTCGTTCGTAAAGGGGCAACACTGTGTATTTCTCTCTCGGAGAGCCCGGCTGCCAAATTCGAAACGTCCAGCGATTGCGCCCACAGGAAAGCTGCCAGCACGGAAAGCTGTAGCTGGTTTTCACTGTCCCTTGGAACTGCATTCGCTGGTAGACAGACATTCGCGTTCTGCAAAAGCTTTGGTTCGTAATGGGGCAACACTGTGTATTTCTCTCTCGCAGAGCCCGGCTGCCAAATTCGAAACGTCCAGCGATTGCGCCCACAGGAAAGCTCCCAGCACGGAAAGCTGTAGCTGGTTTTCACTGTCCCTTGGAACTGCATTCGCTGGTAGACAGACATTCGCGTTCTGCAAAAGCTTTCGTTCGTAAAGGGGCAACACTGTGTATTTCTCTCTCGGAGAGCCCGGCTGCCAAATTCGAAACGTCCAGCGATTGCGCCCACAGGAAAGCTGCCAGCACGGAAAGCTGTAGCTGGTTTTCACTGTCCCTTGGAACTGCATTCGCTGGTAGACAGACATTCGCGTTCTGCAAAAGCTTTGGTTGGTAATGGGGCAATACTGTGTATTTCTCTCTGGGAGAGCCCGGCTGCCAAATTCGAAACGTCCAGCGATTGCGCCCACAGGAAAGCTGCCAGCACGGAAAGCTGTAGCTGGTTTTCACTGTCCCTTGGAACTGCATTCGCTGCTACACAGACATTCGTGTTCTGCAAAAGCTTTCGTTCGTAATGAGGCAACACTGTGTATTTCTCTCTCGCAGAGCCCGGCTGACAAATTCGAAACGTCCAGCGATTGCGCCCACAGGAAAGCTGCCAGCACGGAAAGCTGTAGCTGGTTTTCACTGTCCCTTGGAACTGCATTCGCTGGTAGACAGACATTCGCGTTCTGCAACAGCTTTCGTTCGTAATGGGGCAACACTGTGTATTTCTCTCTGGGAGAGCCCGGCTGCCAAATTCGAAACGTCCAGCGATTGCGCCCACAGGAAAGCTGCCAGCACGGAAAGCTGTAGCTGGTTTTCACTGTCCCTTGGAACTGCATTCGCTGGTAGACAGACATTCGCGATCTGCAACAGGTTTCGTTCGTAAAGGGGCAACACTGTGTATTTCTCTCTCGGAGAGCCCGGCTGCCAAATTCGAAACGTCCAGCGATTGCGCCCACAGGAAAGCTGCCAGCACGGAAAGCTGTAGCTGGTTTTCACTGTCCCTTGGAACTGCATTCGCTGGTAGACAGACATTCGCGTTCTGCAAAAGCTTTGGTTCGTAATGGGGCAACACTGTGTATTTCTCTCTCGGAGAGCGCGGCTGCCAAATTCGAAACGTCCAGCGATTGCGCCCACAGGAAAGCTCCCAGCACGGAAAGCTGTAGCTGGTTTTCACTGTCCCTTGGAACTGCATTCGCTGCTACACAGACATTCGCGTTCTGCAAAAGCTTTCGTTCGTAATGAGGCAACACTGTGTATTTCTCTCTCGCAGAGCCCGGCTGACAAATTCGAAACGTCCAGCGATTGCGCCCACAGGAAAGCTGCCAGCACGGAAAGCTGTAGCTGGTTTTCACTGTCCCTTGGAACTGCATTCGCTGGTAGACAGACATTCGCGTTCTGCAACAGGTTTCGTTCGTAAAGGGGCAACACTGTGTATTTCTCTCTCGGAGAGCCCGGCTGCCAAATTCGAAACGTCCAGCGATTGCGCCCACAGGAAAGCTGCCAGCACGGAAAGCTGTAGCTGGTTTTCACTGTCCCTTGGAACTGCATTCGCTGGTAGACAGACATTCGCGTTCTGCAAAAGCTTTGGTTCGTAATGGGGCAACACTGTGTATTTCTCTCTCGGAGAGCGCGGCTGCCAAATTCGAAACGTCCAGCGATTGCGCCCACAGGAAAGCTCCCAGCACGGAAAGCTGTAGCTGGTTTTCACTGTCCCTTGGAACTGCATTCGCTGCTACACAGACATTCGCGTTCTGCAAAAGCTTTCGTTCGTAATGAGGCAACACTGTGTATTTCTCTCTCGCAGAGCCCGGCTGACAAATTCGAAACGTCCAGGGATTGCGCCCACAGGAAAGCTGCCAGCACGGAAAGCTGTAGCTGGTTTTCACTGTCCTTTGGAACTGCATTCGCTGGTAGACAGACATTCGCGTTCTGCAAAAGCTTTGTTTCGTAATGGGGCAACACTGTGTATTTCTCTCTCGGAGAGCCCGGCTGCCAAATTCGAAACGTCCAGCGATTGCGCCCACAGGAAAGCTCCCAGCACGGAAAGCTGTAGCTGGTTTTTACTGTCCCTTGGAACTGCATTCGCTGGTAGACAGACATTCGCGTTCTGCAAAAGCTTTCGTTCGTAATGGGGCAACACTGTGTATTTCTCTCTGGGAGAGCCCGGCTGCCAAATTCGAAACGTCCAGCGATTGCGCCCACAGGAAAGCTCCCAGCACGGAAAGCTGTAGCTGGTTTTCACTGTCCCTTGGAACTGCATTCGCTGGTAGACAGACATTCGCGTTCTGCAAAAGCTTTGGTTGGTAAAGGGGCAACACTGTGTATTTCACTCTCGGAGAGCCCGGCTGCCAAATTCGAAACGTCCAGCGATTGCGCCCACAGGAAAGCTCCCAGCACGGAAAGCTGTAGCTGGTTTTCACTGTCCCTTGGAACTGCATTCGCTGGTAGACAGACATTCGTATTCTGCAAAAGCTTTGGTTGGTAATGGGGCAATACTGTGTATTTCTCTCTGGGAGAGCCCGGCTGCCAAATTCGAAACGTCCAGCGATTGCGCCCACAGGAAAGCTGCCAGCACGGAAAGCTGTAGCTGGTTTTCACTGTCCCTTGGAACTGCATTCGCTGCTACACAGACATTCGCGTTCTGCAAAAGCTTTCGTTCGTAATGAGGCAACACTGTGTATTTCTCTCTCGCAGAGCCCGGCTGACAAATTCGAAACGTCCAGGGATTGCGCCCACAGGAAAGCTGCCAGCACGGAAAGCTGTAGCTGGTTTTCACTGTCCCTTGGAACTGCATTTGCTGGTAGACAGACATTCGCGTTCTGCAACAGGTTTCGTTCGTAAAGGGGCAACACTGTGTATTTCTCTCTCGGAGAGCCCGGCTGCCAAATTCGAAACGTCCAGCGATTGCGCCCACAGGAAAGCTGCCAGCACGGAAAGCTGTAGCTGGTTTTCACTGTCCCTTGGAACTGCATTCGCTGGTAGACAGACATTCGCGTTCTGCAAAAGCTTTGGTTCGTAATGGGGCAACACTGTGTATTTCTCTCTCGCAGAGCCCGGCTGCCAAATTCGAAACGTCCAGCGATTGCGCCCACAGGAAAGCTCCCAGCACGGAAAGCTGTAGCTGGTTTTCACTGTCCCTTGGAACTGCATTCGCTGGTAGACAGACATTCGCGTTCTGCAAAAGCTTTGGTTGGTAAAGGGGCAATACTGTGTATTTCTCTCTCGGAGAGCCCGGCTGCCAAATTCGAAACGTCCAGCGATTGCGCCCACAGGAAAGCTCCCAGCACGGAAAGCTGTAGCTGGTTTTCACTGTCCCTTGGAACTGCATTCGCTGGTAGACAGACATTCGCGTTCTGCAAAAGCTTTGGTTGGTAATGGGGCAATACTGTGTATTTCTCTCTGGGAGAGCCCGGCTGCCAAATTCGAAACGTCCAGCGATTGCGCCCACAGGAAAGCTCCCAGCACGGAAAGCTGTAGCTGGTTTTCACTGTCCCTTGGAACTGCATTCGCTGCTACACAGACATTCGCGTTCTGCAAAAGCTTTCGTTCGTAATGAGGCAACACTGTGTATTTCTCTCTCGCAGAGCCCGGCTGACAAATTCGAAACGTCCAGGGATTGCGCCCACAGGAAAGCTGCCAGCACGGAAAGCTGTAGCTGGTTTTCACTGTCCCTTGGAACTGCATTTGCTGGTAGACAGACATTCGCGTTCTGCAACAGGTTTCGTTCGTAAAGGGGCAACACTGTGTATTTCTCTCTCGGAGAGCCCGGCTGCCAAATTCGAAACGTCCAGCGATTGCGCCCACAGGAAAGCTGCCAGCACGGAAAGCTGTAGCTGGTTTTCACTGTCCCTTGGAACTGCATTCGCTGGTAGACAGACATTCGCGTTCTGCAAAAGCTTTGGTTCGTAATGGGGCAACACTGTGTATTTCTCTCTCGCAGAGCCCGGCTGCCAAATTCGAAACGTCCAGCGATTGCGCCCACAGGAAAGCTCCCAGCACGGAAAGCTGTAGCTGGTTTTCACTGTCCCTTGGAACTGCATTCGCTGGTAGACAGACATTCGCGTTCTGCAAAAGCTTTGGTTGGTAAAGGGGCAACACTGTGTATTTCTCTCTCGGAGAGCCCGGCTGCCAAATTCGAAACGTCCAGCGATTGCGCCCACAGGAAAGCTCCCAGCACGGAAAGCTGTAGCTGGTTTTCACTGTCCCTTGGAACTGCATTCGCTGGTAGACAGACATTCGCGTTCTGCAAAAGCTTTCGTTCGTAATGGGGCAACACTGTGTATGTCTCTCTGGGAGAGCCCGGCTGCCAAATTCGAAACGTCCAGCGATTGCGCCCACAGGAAAGCTCCCAGCACGGAAAGCTGTAGCTGGTTTTCACTGTCCCTTGGAACTGCATTCGCTGGTAGACAGACATTCGCGTTCTGCAAAAGCTTTCGTTCGTAAAGGGGCAACACTGTGTATTTCTCTCTCGCAGAGCCCGGCTGCCAAATTCGAAACGTCCAGCGATTGCGCCCACAGGAAAGCTGCCAGCACGGAAAGCTGTAGCTGGTTTTCACTGTCCCTTGGAACTGCATTCGCTGGTAGACAGACATTCGCGTTCTGCAAAAGCTTTGGTTGGTAATGGGGCAATATTGTGTATTTCTCTCTGGGAGAGCCCGGCTGCCAAATTCGAAACGTCCAGCGATTGCGCCCACAGGAAAGCTGCCAGCACGGAAAGCTGTAGCTGGTTTTCACTGTCCCTTGGAACTGCATTCGCTGGTAGACAGACATTCGCGTTCTGCAAAAGCTTTGGTTCGTAATGGGGCAACACTGTGTATTTCTCTCTCGGAGAGCGCGGCTGCCAAATTCGAAACGTCCAGCGATTGCGCCCACAGGAAAGCTCCCAGCACGGAAAGCTGTAGCTGGTTTTCACTGTCCCTTGGAACTGCATTCGCTGCTACACAGACATTCGCGTTCTGCAAAAGCTTTCGTTCGTAATGAGGCAACACTGTGTATTTCTCTCTCGCAGAGCCCGGCTGACAAATTCGAAACGTCCAGCGATTGCGCCCACAGGAAAGCTGCCAGCACGGAAAGCTGTAGCTGGTTTTCACTGTCCTTTGGAACTGCATTCGCTGGTAGACAGACATTCGCGTTCTGCAAAAGCTTTGTTTCGTAATGGGGCAACACTGTGTATTTCTCTCTCGGAGAGCCCGGCTGCCAAATTCGAAACGTCCAGCGATTGCGCCCACAGGAAAGCTCCCAGCACGGAAAGCTGTAGCTGGTTTTTACTGTCCCTTGGAACTGCATTCGCTGGTAGACAGACATTCGCGTTCTGCAAAAGCTTTCGTTCGTAATGGGGCAACACTGTGTATTTCTCTCTGGGAGAGCCCGGCTGCCAAATTCGAAACGTCCAGCGATTGCGCCCACAGGAAAGCTCCCAGCACGGAAAGCTGTAGCTGGTTTTCACTGTCCCTTGGAACTGCATTCGCTGGTAGACAGACATTCGCGTTCTGCAAAAGCTTTGGTTGGTAAAGGGGCAACACTGTGTATTTCTCTCTCGGAGAGCCCGGCTGCCAAATTCGAAACGTCCAGCGATTGCGCCCACAGGAAAGCTCCCAGCACGGAAAGCTGTAGCTGGTTTTCACTGTCCCTTGGAACTGCATTCGCTGGTAGACAGACATTCGTATTCTGCAAAAGCTTTGGTTGGTAATGGGGCAATACTGTGTATTTCTCTCTGGGAGAGCCCGGCTGCCAAATTCGAAACGTCCAGCGATTGCGCCCACAGGAAAGCTGCCAGCACGGAAAGCTGTAGCTGGTTTTCACTGTCCCTTGGAACTGCATTCGCTGCTACACAGACATTCGCGTTCTGCAAAAGCTTTCGTTCGTAATGAGGCAACACTGTGTATTTCTCTCTCGCAGAGCCCGGCTGACAAATTCGAAACGTCCAGGGATTGCGCCCACAGGAAAGCTGCCAGCACGGAAAGCTGTAGCTGGTTTTCACTGTCCCTTGGAACTGCATTTGCTGGTAGACAGACATTCGCGTTCTGCAACAGGTTTCGTTCGTAAAGGGGCAACACTGTGTATTTCTCTCTCGGAGAGCCCGGCTGCCAAATTCGAAACGTCCAGCGATTGCGCCCACAGGAAAGCTGCCAGCACGGAAAGCTGTAGCAGGTTTTCACTGTCCCTTGGAACTGCATTCGCTGGTAGACAGACATTCGCGTTCTGCAAAAGCTTTGGTTCGTAATGGGGCAACACTGTGTATTTCTCTCTCGCAGAGCCCGGCTGCCAAATTCGAAACGTCCAGCGATTGCGCCCACAGGAAAGCTCCCAGCACGGAAAGCTGTAGCTGGTTTTCACTGTCCCTTGGAACTGCATTCGCTGGTAGACAGACATTCGCGTTCTGCAAAAGCTTTCGTTCGTAAAGGGGCAACACTGTGTATTTCTCTCTCGGAGAGCCCGGCTGCCAAATTCGAAACGTCCAGCGATTGCGCCCACAGGAAAGCTGCCAGCACGGAAAGCTGTAGCTGGTTTTCACTGTCCCTTGGAACTGCATTCGCTGGTAGACAGACATTCGCGTTCTGCAAAAGCTTTGGTTGGTAATGGGGCAATACTGTGTATTTCTCTCTGGGAGAGCCCGGCTGCCAAATTCGAAACGTCCAGCGATTGCGCCCACAGGAAAGCTGCCAGCACGGAAAGCTGTAGCTGGTTTTCACTGTCCCTTGGAACTGCATTCGCTGCTACACAGACATTCGTGTTCTGCAAAAGCTTTCGTTCGTAATGAGGCAACACTGTGTATTTCTCTCTCGCAGAGCCCGGCTGACAAATTCGAAACGTCCAGCGATTGCGCCCACAGGAAAGCTGCCAGCACGGAAAGCTGTAGCTGGTTTTCACTGTCCCTTGGAACTGCATTCGCTGGTAGACAGACATTCGCGTTCTGCAACAGCTTTCGTTCGTAATGGGGCAACACTGTGTATTTCTCTCTGGGAGAGCCCGGCTGCCAAATTCGAAACGTCCAGCGATTGCGCCCACAGGAAAGCTGCCAGCACGGAAAGCTGTAGCTGGTTTTCACTGTCCCTTGGAACTGCATTCGCTGGTAGACAGACATTCGCGTTCTGCAACAGGTTTCGTTCGTAAAGGGGCAACACTGTGTATTTCTCTCTCGGAGAGCCCGGCTGCCAAATTCGAAACGTCCAGCGATTGCGCCCACAGGAAAGCTGCCAGCACGGAAAGCTGTAGCTGGTTTTCACTGTCCCTTGGAACTGCATTCGCTGGTAGACAGACATTCGCGTTCTGCAAAAGCTTTGGTTCGTAATGGGGCAACACTGTGTATTTCTCTCTCGGAGAGCGCGGCTGCCAAATTCGAAACGTCCAGCGATTGCGCCCACAGGAAAGCTCCCAGCACGGAAAGCTGTAGCTGGTTTTCACTGTCCCTTGGAACTGCATTCGCTGCTACACAGACATTCGCGTTCTGCAAAAGCTTTCGTTCGTAATGAGGCAACACTGTGTATTTCTCTCTCGCAGAGCCCGGCTGACAAATTCGAAACGTCCAGCGATTGCGCCCACAGGAAAGCTGCCAGCACGGAAAGCTGTAGCTGGTTTTCACTGTCCCTTGGAACTGCATTCGCTGGTAGACAGACATTCGCGTTCTGCAACAGGTTTCGTTCGTAAAGGGGCAACACTGTGTATTTCTCTCTCGGAGAGCCCGGCTGCCAAATTCGAAACGTCCAGCGATTGCGCCCACAGGAAAGCTGCCAGCACGGAAAGCTGTAGCTGGTTTTCACTGTCCCTTGGAACTGCATTCGCTGGTAGACAGACATTCGCGTTCTGCAAAAGCTTTGGTTCGTAATGGGGCAACACTGTGTATTTCTCTCTTGGAGAGCGCGGCTGCCAAATTCGAAACGTCCAGCGATTGCGCCCACAGGAAAGCTCCCAGCACGGAAAGCTGTAGCTGGTTTTCACTGTCCCTTGGAACTGCATTCGCTGCTACACAGACATTCGCGTTCTGCAAAAGCTTTCGTTCGTAATGAGGCAACACTGTGTATTTCTCTCTCGCAGAGCCCGGCTGACAAATTCGAAACGTCCAGCGATTGCGCCCACAGGAAAGCTGCCAGCACGGAAAGCTGTAGCTGGTTTTCACTGTCCTTTGGAACTGCATTCGCTGGTAGACAGACATTCGCGTTCTGCAAAAGCTTTGTTTCGTAATGGGGCAACACTGTGTATTTCTCTCTCGGAGAGCCCGGCTGCCAAATTCGAAACGTCCAGCGATTGCGCCCACAGGAAAGCTGCCAGCACGGAAAGCTGTAGCTGGTTTTCACTGTCCCTTGGAACTGCATTCGCTGGTAGACAGACATTCGCGTTCTGCAAAAGCTTTGGTTCGTAATGGGGCAACACTGTGTATTTCTCTCTCGGAGAGCGCGGCTGCCAAATTCGAAACGTCCAGCGATTGCGCCCACAGGAAAGCTCCCAGCACGGAAAGCTGTAGCTGGTTTTCACTGTCCCTTGGAACTGCATTCGCTGCTACACAGACATTCGCGTTCTGCAAAAGCTTTCGTTCGTAATGAGGCAACACTGTGTATTTCTCTCTCGCAGAGCCCGGCTGACAAATTCGAAACGTCCAGCGATTGCGCCCACAGGAAAGCTGCCAGCACGGAAAGCTGTAGCTGGTTTTCACTGTCCTTTGGAACTGCATTCGCTGGTAGACAGACATTCGCGTTCTGCAAAAGCTTTGTTTCGTAATGGGGCAACACTGTGTATTTCTCTCTCGGAGAGCCCGGCTGCCAAATTCGAAACGTCCAGCGATTGCGCCCACAGGAAAGCTCCCAGCACGGAAAGCTGTAGCTGGTTTTCACTGTCCCTTGGAACTGCATTCGCTGGTAGACAGACATTCGCGTTCTGCAAAAGCTTTGGTTGGTAAAGGGGCAACACTGTGTATTTCTCTCTCGGAGAGCCCGGCTGCCAAATTCGAAACGTCCAGCGATTGCGCCCACAGGAAAGCTCCCAGCACGGAAAGCTGTAGCTGGTTTTCACTGTCCCTTGGAACTGCATTCGCTGGTAGACAGACATTCGCGTTCTGCAAAAGCTTTGGTTGGTAATGGGGCAATACTGTGTATTTCTCTCTGGGAGAGCCCGGCTGCCAAATTCGAAACGTCCAGCGATTGCGCCCACAGGAAAGCTGCCAGCACGGAAAGCTGTAGCTGGTTTTCACTGTCCCTTGGAACTGCATTCGCTGCTACACAGACATTCGCGTTCTGCAAAAGCTTTCGTTCGTAATGAGGCAACACTGTGTATTTCTCTCTCGCAGAGCCCGGCTGACAAATTCGAAACGTCCAGGGATTGCGCCCACAGGAAAGCTGCCAGCACGGAAAGCTGTAGCTGGTTTTCACTGTCCCTTGGAACTGCATTTGCTGGTAGACAGACATTCGCGTTCTGCAACAGGTTTCGTTCGTAAAGGGGCAACACTGTGTATTTCTCTCTCGGAGAGCCCGGCTGCCAAATTCGAAACGTCCAGCGATTGCGCCCACAGGAAAGCTCCCAGCACGGAAAGCTGTAGCTGGTTTTCACTGTCCCTTGGAACTGCATTCGCTGGTAGACAGACATTCGCGTTCTGCAAAAGCTTTGGTTCGTAATGGGGCAACACTGTGTATTTCTCTCTCGCAGAGCCCGGCTGCCAAATTCGAAACGTCCAGCGATTGCGCCCACAGGAAAGCTCCCAGCACGGAAAGCTGTAGCTGGTTTTCACTGTCCCTTGGAACTGCATTCGCTGGTAGACAGACATTCGCGTTCTGCAAAAGCTTTGGTTGGTAAAGGGGCAACACTGTGTATTTCTCTCTCGGAGAGCCCGGCTGCCAAATTCGAAACGTCCAGCGATTGCGCCCACAGGAAAGCTCCCAGCACGGAAAGCTGTAGCTGGTTTTCACTGTCCCTTGGAACTGCATTCGCTGGTAGACAGACATTCGCGTTCTGCAAAAGCTTTCGTTCGTAATGGGGCAACACTGTGTATGTCTCTCTGGGAGAGCCCGGCTGCCAAATTCGAAACGTCCAGCGATTGCGCCCACAGGAAAGCTCCCAGCACGGAAAGCTGTAGCTGGTTTTCACTGTCCCTTGGAACTGCATTCGCTGGTAGACAGACATTCGCGTTCTGCAAAAGCTTTCGTTCGTAAAGGGGCAACACTGTGTATTTCTCTCTCGGAGAGCCCGGCTGCCAAATTCGAAACGTCCAGCGATTGCGCCCACAGGAAAGCTCCCAGCACGGAAAGCTGTAGCTGGTTTTCACTGTCCCTTGGAACTGCATTCGCTGGTAGACAGACATTCGCGTTCTGCAAAAGCTTTGGTTGGTAATGGGGCAATATTGTGTATTTCTCTCTGGGAGAGCCCGGCTGCCAAATTCGAAACGTCCAGCGATTGCGCCCACAGGAAAGCTGCCAGCACGGAAAGCTGTAGCTGGTTTTCACTGTCCCTTGGAACTGCATTCGCTGCTACACAGACATTCGTGTTCTGCAAAAGCTTTCGTTCGTAATGAGGCAACACTGTGTATTTCTCTCTCGCAGAGCCCGGCTGACAAATTCGAAACGTCCAGCGATTGCGCCCACAGGAAAGCTGCCAGCACGGAAAGCTGTAGCTGGTTTTCACTGTCCTTTGGAACTGCATTCGCTGGTAGACAGACATTCGCGTTCTGCAAAAGCTTTGTTTCGTAATGGGGCAACACTGTGTATTTCTCTCTCGGAGAGCCCGGCTGCCAAATTCGAAACGTCCAGCGATTGCGCCCACAGGAAAGCTGCCAGCACGGAAAGCTGTAGCTGGTTTTCACTGTCCCTTGGAACTGCATTCGCTGGTAGACAGACATTCGCGTTCTGCAACAGCTTTCGTTCGTAATGGGGCAACACTGTGTATTTCTCTCTGGGAGAGCCCGGCTGCCAAATTCGAAACGTCCAGCGATTGCGCCCACAGGAAAGCTGCCAGCACGGAAAGCTGTAGCTGGTTTTCACTGTCCCTTGGAACTGCATTCGCTGGTAGACAGACATTCGCGTTCTGCAACAGGTTTCGTTCGTAAAGGGGCAACACTGTGTATTTCTCTCTCGGAGAGCCCGGCTGCCAAATTCGAAACGTCCAGCGATTGCGCCCACAGGAAAGCTGCCAGCACGGAAAGCTGTAGCTGGTTTTCACTGTCCCTTGGAACTGCATTCGCTGGTAGACAGACATTCGCGTTCTGCAAAAGCTTTGGTTCGTAATGGGGCAACACTGTGTATTTCTCTCTCGGAGAGCGCGGCTGCCAAATTCGAAACGTCCAGCGATTGCGCCCACAGGAAAGCTCCCAGCACGGAAAGCTGTAGCTGGTTTTCACTGTCCCTTGGAACTGCATTCGCTGCTACACAGACATTCGCGTTCTGCAAAAGCTTTCGTTCGTAATGAGGCAACACTGTGTATTTCTCTCTCGCAGAGCCCGGCTGACAAATTCGAAACGTCCAGCGATTGCGCCCACAGGAAAGCTGCCAGCACGGAAAGCTGTAGCTGGTTTTCACTGTCCTTTGGAACTGCATTCGCTGGTAGACAGACATTCGCGTTCTGCAAAAGCTTTGTTTCGTAATGGGGCAACACTGTGTATTTCTCTCTCGGAGAGCCCGGCTGCCAAATTCGAAACGTCCAGCGATTGCGCCCACAGGAAAGCTCCCAGCACGGAAAGCTGTAGCTGGTTTTCACTGTCCCTTGGAACTGCATTCGCTGGTAGACAGACATTCGCGTTCTGCAAAAGCTTTGGTTGGTAAAGGGGCAACACTGTGTATTTCTCTCTCGGAGAGCCCGGCTGCCAAATTCGAAACGTCCAGCGATTGCGCCCACAGGAAAGCTCCCAGCACGGAAAGCTGTAGCTGGTTTTCACTGTCCCTTGGAACTGCATTCGCTGGTAGACAGACATTCGCGTTCTGCAAAAGCTTTGGTTGGTAATGGGGCAATACTGTGTATTTCTCTCTGGGAGAGCCCGGCTGCCAAATTCGAAACGTCCAGCGATTGCGCCCACAGGAAAGCTGCCAGCACGGAAAGCTGTAGCTGGTTTTCACTGTCCCTTGGAACTGCATTCGCTGCTACACAGACATTCGCGTTCTGCAAAAGCTTTCGTTCGTAATGAGGCAACACTGTGTATTTCTCTCTCGCAGAGCCCGGCTGACAAATTCGAAACGTCCAGGGATTGCGCCCACAGGAAAGCTGCCAGCACGGAAAGCTGTAGCTGGTTTTCACTGTCCCTTGGAACTGCATTTGCTGGTAGACAGACATTCGCGTTCTGCAACAGGTTTCGTTCGTAAAGGGGCAACACTGTGTATTTCTCTCTCGGAGAGCCCGGCTGCCAAATTCGAAACGTCCAGCGATTGCGCCCACAGGAAAGCTCCCAGCACGGAAAGCTGTAGCTGGTTTTCACTGTCCCTTGGAACTGCATTCGCTGGTAGACAGACATTCGCGTTCTGCAAAAGCTTTGGTTCGTAATGGGGCAACACTGTGTATTTCTCTCTCGCAGAGCCCGGCTGCCAAATTCGAAACGTCCAGCGATTGCGCCCACAGGAAAGCTCCCAGCACGGAAAGCTGTAGCTGGTTTTCACTGTCCCTTGGAACTGCATTCGCTGGTAGACAGACATTCGCGTTCTGCAAAAGCTTTGGTTGGTAAAGGGGCAACACTGTGTATTTCTCTCTCGGAGAGCCCGGCTGCCAAATTCGAAACGTCCAGCGATTGCGCCCACAGGAAAGCTCCCAGCACGGAAAGCTGTAGCTGGTTTTCACTGTCCCTTGGAACTGCATTCGCTGGTAGACAGACATTCGCGTTCTGCAAAAGCTTTCGTTCGTAATGGGGCAACACTGTGTATGTCTCTCTGGGAGAGCCCGGCTGCCAAATTCGAAACGTCCAGCGATTGCGCCCACAGGAAAGCTCCCAGCACGGAAAGCTGTAGCTGGTTTTCACTGTCCCTTGGAACTGCATTCGCTGGTAGACAGACATTCGCGTTCTGCAAAAGCTTTCGTTCGTAAAGGGGCAACACTGTGTATTTCTCTCTCGGAGAGCCCGGCTGCCAAATTCGAAACGTCCAGCGATTGCGCCCACAGGAAAGCTCCCAGCACGGAAAGCTGTAGCTGGTTTTCACTGTCCCTTGGAACTGCATTCGCTGGTAGACAGACATTCGCGTTCTGCAAAAGCTTTGGTTGGTAATGGGGCAATATTGTGTATTTCTCTCTGGGAGAGCCCGGCTGCCAAATTCGAAACGTCCAGCGATTGCGCCCACAGGAAAGCTGCCAGCACGGAAAGCTGTAGCTGGTTTTCACTGTCCCTTGGAACTGCATTCGCTGCTACACAGACATTCGTGTTCTGCAAAAGCTTTCGTTCGTAATGAGGCAACACTGTGTATTTCTCTCTCGCAGAGCCCGGCTGACAAATTCGAAACGTCCAGCGATTGCGCCCACAGGAAAGCTGCCAGCACGGAAAGCTGTAGCTGGTTTTCACTGTCCTTTGGAACTGCATTCGCTGGTAGACAGACATTCGCGTTCTGCAAAAGCTTTGTTTCGTAATGGGGCAACACTGTGTATTTCTCTCTCGGAGAGCCCGGCTGCCAAATTCGAAACGTCCAGCGATTGCGCCCACAGGAAAGCTGCCAGCACGGAAAGCTGTAGCTGGTTTTCACTGTCCCTTGGAACTGCATTCGCTGGTAGACAGACATTCGCGTTCTGCAACAGCTTTCGTTCGTAATGGGGCAACACTGTGTATTTCTCTCTGGGAGAGCCCGGCTGCCAAATTCGAAACGTCCAGCGATTGCGCCCACAGGAAAGCTGCCAGCACGGAAAGCTGTAGCTGGTTTTCACTGTCCCTTGGAACTGCATTCGCTGGTAGACAGACATTCGCGTTCTGCAACAGGTTTCGTTCGTAAAGGGGCAACACTGTGTATTTCTCTCTCGGAGAGCCCGGCTGCCAAATTCGAAACGTCCAGCGATTGCGCCCACAGGAAAGCTGCCAGCACGGAAAGCTGTAGCTGGTTTTCACTGTCCCTTGGAACTGCATTCGCTGGTAGACAGACATTCGCGTTCTGCAAAAGCTTTGGTTCGTAATGGGGCAACACTGTGTATTTCTCTCTCGGAGAGCGCGGCTGCCAAATTCGAAACGTCCAGCGATTGCGCCCACAGGAAAGCTCCCAGCACGGAAAGCTGTAGCTGGTTTTCACTGTCCCTTGGAACTGCATTCGCTGCTACACAGACATTCGCGTTCTGCAAAAGCTTTCGTTCGTAATGAGGCAACACTGTGTATTTCTCTCTCGCAGAGCCCGGCTGACAAATTCGAAACGTCCAGCGATTGCGCCCACAGGAAAGCTGCCAGCACGGAAAGCTGTAGCTGGTTTTCACTGTCCTTTGGAACTGCATTCGCTGGTAGACAGACATTCGCGTTCTGCAAAAGCTTTGTTTCGTAATGGGGCAACACTGTGTATTTCTCTCTCGGAGAGCCCGGCTGCCAAATTCGAAACGTCCAGCGATTGCGCCCACAGGAAAGCTCCCAGCACGGAAAGCTGTAGCTGGTTTTTACTGTCCCTTGGAACTGCATTCGCTGGTAGACAGACATTCGCGTTCTGCAAAAGCTTTCGTTCGTAATGGGGCAACACTGTGTATTTCTCTCTGGGAGAGCCCGGCTGCCAAATTCGAAACGTCCAGCGATTGCGCCCACAGGAAAGCTCCCACCACGGAAAGCTGTAGCTGGTTTTCACTGTCCCTTGGAACTGCATTCGCTGGTAGACAGACATTCGCGTTCTGCAAAAGCTTTGGTTGGTAAAGGGGCAACACTGTGTATTTCTCTCTCGGAGAGCCCGGCTGCCAAATTCGAAACGTCCAGCGATTGCGCCCACAGGAAAGCTGCCAGCACGGAAAGCTGTAGCTGGTTTTCACTGTCCCTTGGAACTGCATTCGCTGGTAGACAGACATTCGCGTTCTGCAAAAGCTTTGGTTGGTAATGGGGCAATACTGTGTATTTCTCTCTGGGAGAGCCCGGCTGCCAAATTCGAAACGTCCAGCGATTGCGCCCACAGGAAAGCTGCCAGCACGGAAAGCTGTAGCTGGTTTTCACTGTCCCTTGGAACTGCATTCGCTGCTACACAGACATTCGCGTTCTGCAAAAGCTTTCGTTCGTAATGAGGCAACACTGTGTATTTCTCTCTCGCAGAGCCCGGCTGACAAATTCGAAACGTCCAGCGATTGCGCCCACAGGAAAGCTCCCAGCACGGAAAGCTGTAGCTGGTTTTCACTGTCCCTTGGAACTGCATTCGCTGCTACACAGACATTCGCGTTCTGCAAAAGCTTTGTTTGGTAAAGGGGCAACACTGTGTATGTCTCTCTGGGAGAGCCCGGCTGCCAAATTCGAAACGTCCAGCGATTGCGCCCACAGGAAAGCTCCCAGCACGGAAAGCTGTAGCTGGTTTTCACTGTCCCTTGGAACTGCATTCGCTGGTAGACAGACATTCGCGTTCTGCAACAGGTTTCGTTCGTAAAGGGGCAACACTGTGTATTTCTCTCTCGGAGAGCCCGGCTGCCAAATTCGAAACGTCCAGCGATTGCGCCCACAGGAAAGCTGCCAGCACGGAAAGCTGTAGCTGGTTTTCACTGTCCCTTGGAACTGCATTCGCTGGTAGACAGACATTCGCGTTCTGCAAAAGCTTTGGTTGGTAATGGGGCAATACTGTGTATTTCTCTCTGGGAGAGCCCGGCTGCCAAATTCGAAACGTCCAGCGATTGCGCCCACAGGAAAGCTGCCAGCACGGAAATCTGTAGCTGGTTTTCACTGTCCCTTGGAACTGCATTCGCTGGTAGACAGACATTCGCGTTCTGCAAAAGCTTTCGTTCGTAATGAGGCAACACTGTGTATTTCTCTCTCGCAGAGCCCGGCTGACAAATTCGAAACGTCCAGCGATTGCGCCCACAGGAAAGCTGCCAGCACGGAAAGCTGTAGCTGGTTTTCACTGTCCTTTGGAACTGCATTCGCTGGTAGACAGACATTCGCGTTCTGCAAAAGCTTTGTTTCGTAATGGGGCAACACTGTGTATTTCTCTCTCGGAGAGCCCGGCTGCCAAATTCGAAACGTCCAGCGATTGCGCCCACAGGAAAGCTGCCAGCACGGAAAGCTGTAGCTGGTTTTCACTGTCCCTTGGAACTGCATTCGCTGCTACACAGACATTCGTGTTCTGCAAAAGCTTTCGTTCGTAATGGGGCAACACTGTGTATTTCTCTCTGGGAGAGCCCGGCTGCCAAATTCGAAACGTCCAGCGATTGCGCCCACAGGAAAGCTCCCAGCACGGAAAGCTGTAGCTGGTTTTCACTGTCCCTTGGAACTGCATTCGCTGGTAGACAGACATTCGCGTTCTGCAAAAGCTTTGGTTGGTAAAGGGGCAACACTGTGTATTTCTCTCTCGGAGAGCCCGGCTGCCAAATTCGAAACGTCCAGCGATTGCGCCCACAGGAAAGCTCCCAGCACGGAAAGCTGTAGCTGGTTTTCACTGTCCCTTGGAACTGCATTCGCTGGTAGACAGACATTCGTATTCTGCAAAAGCTTTGGTTGGTAATGGGGCAATACTGTGTATTTCTCTCTGGGAGAGCCCGGCTGCCAAATTCGAAACGTCCAGCGATTGCGCCCACAGGAAAGCTGCCAGCACGGAAAGCTGTAGCTGGTTTTCACTGTCCCTTGGAACTGCATTCGCTGCTACACAGACATTCGCGTTCTGCAAAAGCTTTCGTTCGTAATGAGGCAACACTGTGTATTTCTCTCTCGCAGAGCCCGGCTGACAAATTCGAAACGTCCAGGGATTGCGCCCACAGGAAAGCTGCCAGCACGGAAAGCTGTAGCTGGTTTTCACTGTCCCTTGGAACTGCATTTGCTGGTAGACAGACATTCGCGTTCTGCAACAGGTTTCGTTCGTAAAGGGGCAACACTGTGTATTTCTCTCTCGGAGAGCCCGGCTGCCAAATTCGAAACGTCCAGCGATTGCGCCCACAGGAAAGCTGCCAGCACGGAAAGCTGTAGCTGGTTTTCACTGTCCCTTGGAACTGCATTCGCTGGTAGACAGACATTCGCGTTCTGCAAAAGCTTTGGTTCGTAATGGGGCAACACTGTGTATTTCTCTCTCGGAGAGCGCGGCTGCCAAATTCGAAACGTCCAGCGATTGCGCCCACAGGAAAGCTCCCAGCACGGAAAGCTGTAGCTGGTTTTCACTGTCCCTTGGAACTGCATTCGCTGGTAGACAGACATTCGCGTTCTGCAAAAGCTTTCGTTCGTAAAGGGGCAACACTGTGTATTTCTCTCTCGGAGAGCCCGGCTGCCAAATTCGAAACGTCCAGCGATTGCGCCCACAGGAAAGCTGCCAGCACGGAAAGCTGTAGCTGGTTTTCACTGTCCCTTGGAACTGCATTCGCTGGTAGACAGACATTCGCGTTCTGCAAAAGCTTTGGTTGGTAATGGGGCAATACTGTGTATTTCTCTCTGGGAGAGCCCGGCTGCCAAATTCGAAACGTCCAGCGATTGCGCCCACAGGAAAGCTGCCAGCACGGAAAGCTGTAGCTGGTTTTCACTGTCCCTTGGAACTGCATTCGCTGCTACACAGACATTCGTGTTCTGCAAAAGCTTTCGTTCGTAATGAGGCAACACTGTGTATTTCTCTCTCGCAGAGCCCGGCTGACAAATTCGAAACGTCCAGCGATTGCGCCCACAGGAAAGCTGCCAGCACGGAAAGCTGTAGCTGGTTTTCACTGTCCCTTGGAACTGCATTCGCTGCTACACAGACATTCGCGTTCTGCAAAAGCTTTCGTTCGTAATGAGGCAACACTGTGTATTTCTCTCTCGCAGAGCCCGGCTGACAAATTCGAAACGTCCAGGGATTGCGCCCACAGGAAAGCTGCCAGCACGGAAAGCTGTAGCTGGTTTTCACTGTCCCTTGGAACTGCATTTGCTGGTAGACAGACATTCGCGTTCTGCAACAGGTTTCGTTCGTAAAGGGGCAACACTGTGTATTTCTCTCTCGGAGAGCCCGGCTGCCAAATTCGAAACGTCCAGCGATTGCGCCCACAGGAAAGCTGCCAGCACGGAAAGCTGTAGCTGGTTTTCACTGTCCCTTGGAACTGCATTCGCTGGTAGACAGACATTCGCGTTCTGCAAAAGCTTTGGTTCGTAATGGGGCAACACTGTGTATTTCTCTCTCGCAGAGCCCGGCTGCCAAATTCGAAACGTCCAGCGATTGCGCCCACAGGAAAGCTGCCAGCACGGAAAGCTGTAGCTGGTTTTCACTGTCCCTTGGAACTGCATTCGCTGCTACACAGACATTCGCGTTCTGCAAAAGCTTTGTTTGGTAAAGGGGCAACACTGTGTATTTCTCTCTCGGAGAGCGCGGCTGCCAAATTCGAAACGTCCAGCGATTGCGCCCACAGGAAAGCTGCCAGCACGGAAAGCTGTAGCTGGTTTTCACTGTCCCTTGGAACTGCATTCGCTGGTAGACAGACATTCGCGTTCTGCAAAAGCTTTGTTTGGTAAAGGGGCAACACTGTGTATGTCTCTCTGGGAGAGCCCGGCTGCCAAATTCGAAACGTCCAGCGATTGCGCCCACAGGAAAGCTCCCAGCACGGAAAGCTGTAGCTGGTTTTCACTGTCCCTTGGAACTGCATTCGCTGGTAGACAGACATTCGCGTTCTGCAACAGGTTTCGTTCGTAAAGGGGCAACACTGTGTATTTCTCTCTCGGAGAGCCCGGCTGCCAAATTCGAAACGTCCAGCGATTGCGCCCACAGGAAAGCTGCCAGCACGGAAAGCTGTAGCTGGTTTTCACTGTCCCTTGGAACTGCATTCGCTGGTAGACAGACATTCGCGTTCTGCAAAAGCTTTGGTTGGTAATGGGGCAATACTGTGTATTTCTCTCTGGGAGAGCCCGGCTGCCAAATTCGAAACGTCCAGCGATTGCGCCCACAGGAAAGCTGCCAGCACGGAAAGCTGTAGCTGGTTTTCACTGTCCCTTGGAACTGCATTCGCTGCTACACAGACATTCGTGTTCTGCAAAAGCTTTCGTTCGTAATGAGGCAACACTGTGTATTTCTCTCTCGCAGAGCCCGGCTGACAAATTCGAAACGTCCAGCGATTGCGCCCACAGGAAAGCTGCCAGCACGGAAAGCTGTAGCTGGTTTTCACTGTCCTTTGGAACTGCATTCGCTGGTAGACAGACATTCGCGTTCTGCAAAAGCTTTGTTTCGTAATGGGGCAACACTGTGTATTTCTCTCTCGGAGAGCCCGGCTGCCAAATTCGAAACGTCCAGCGATTGCGCCCACAGGAAAGCTGCCAGCACGGAAAGCTGTAGCTGGTTTTCACTGTCCCTTGGAACTGCATTCGCTGCTACACAGACATTCGTGTTCTGCAAAAGCTTTCGTTCGTAATGGGGCAACACTGTGTATTTCTCTCTGGGAGAGCCCGGCTGCCAAATTCGAAACGTCCAGCGATTGCGCCCACAGGAAAGCTCCCAGCACGGAAAGCTGTAGCTGGTTTTCACTGTCCCTTGGAACTGCATTCGCTGGTAGACAGACATTCGCGTTGTGCAAAAGCTTTGGTTGGTAAAGGGGCAACACTGTGTATTTCTCTCTCGGAGAGCCCGGCTGCCAAATTCGAAACGTCCAGCGATTGCGCCCACAGGAAAGCTCCCAGCACGGAAAGCTGTAGCTGGTTTTCACTGTCCCTTGGAACTGCATTCGCTGGTAGACAGACATTCGTATTCTGCAAAAGCTTTGGTTGGTAATGGGGCAATACTGTGTATTTCTCTCTGGGAGAGCCCGGCTGCCAAATTCGAAACGTCCAGCGATTGCGCCCACAGGAAAGCTGCCAGCACGGAAAGCTGTAGCTGGTTTTCACTGTCCCTTGGAACTGCATTCGCTGCTACACAGACATTCGCGTTCTGCAAAAGCTTTCGTTCGTAATGAGGCAACACTGTGTATTTCTCTCTCGCAGAGCCCGGCTGACAAATTCGAAACGTCCAGGGATTGCGCCCACAGGAAAGCTGCCAGCACGGAAAGCTGTAGCTGGTTTTCACTGTCCCTTGGAACTGCATTTGCTGGTAGACAGACATTCGCGTTCTGCAACAGGTTTCGTTCGTAAAGGGGCAACACTGTGTATTTCTCTCTCGGAGAGCCCGGCTGCCAAATTCGAAACGTCCAGCGATTGCGCCCACAGGAAAGCTGCCAGCACGGAAAGCTGTAGCTGGTTTTCACTGTCCCTTGGAACTGCATTCGCTGGTAGACAGACATTCGCGTTCTGCAAAAGCTTTGGTTCGTAATGGGGCAACACTGTGTATTTCTCTCTCGCAGAGCCCGGCTGCCAAATTCGAAACGTCCAGCGATTGCGCCCACAGGAAAGCTCCCAGCACGGAAAGCTGTAGCTGGTTTTCACTGTCCCTTGGAACTGCATTCGCTGGTAGACAGACATTCGCGTTCTGCAAAAGCTTTCGTTCGTAAAGGGGCAACACTGTGTATTTCTCTCTCGGAGAGCCCGGCTGCCAAATTCGAAACGTCCAGCGATTGCGCCCACAGGAAAGCTGCCAGCACGGAAAGCTGTAGCTGGTTTTCACTGTCCCTTGGAACTGCATTCGCTGGTAGACAGACATTCGCGTTCTGCAAAAGCTTTGGTTGGTAATGGGGCAATACTGTGTATTTCTCTCTGGGAGAGCCCGGCTGCCAAATTCGAAACGTCCAGCGATTGCGCCCACAGGAAAGCTGCCAGCACGGAAAGCTGTAGCTGGTTTTCACTGTCCCTTGGAACTGCATTCGCTGCTACACAGACATTCGTGTTCTGCAAAAGCTTTCGTTCGTAATGAGGCAACACTGTGTATTTCTCTCTCGCAGAGCCCGGCTGACAAATTCGAAACGTCCAGCGATTGCGCCCACAGGAAAGCTGCCAGCACGGAAAGCTGTAGCTGGTTTTCACTGTCCTTTGGAACTGCATTCGCTGGTAGACAGACATTCGCGTTCTGCAAAAGCTTTGTTTCGTAATGGGGCAACACTGTGTATTTCTCTCTCGGAGAGCCCGGCTGCCAAATTCGAAACGTCCAGCGATTGCGCCCACAGGAAAGCTGCCAGCACGGAAAGCTGTAGCTGGTTTTCACTGTCCCTTGGAACTGCATTCGCTGGTAGACAGACATTCGCGTTCTGCAACAGCTTTCGTTCGTAATGGGGCAACACTGTGTATTTCTCTCTGGGAGAGCCCGGCTGCCAAATTCGAAACGTCCAGCGATTGCGCCCACAGGAAAGCTGCCAGCACGGAAAGCTGTAGCTGGTTTTCACTGTCCCTTGGAACTGCATTCGCTGGTAGACAGACATTCGCGTTCTGCAACAGGTTTCGTTCGTAAAGGGGCAACACTGTGTATTTCTCTCTCGCAGAGCCCGGCTGCCAAATTCGAAACGTCCAGCGATTGCGCCCACAGGAAAGCTGCCAGCACGGAAAGCTGTAGCTGGTTTTCACTGTCCCTTGGAACTGCATTCGCTGGTAGACAGACATTCGCGTTCTGCAAAAGCTTTGGTTCGTAATGGGGCAACACTGTGTATTTCTCTCTCGGAGAGCGCGGCTGCCAAATTCGAAACGTCCAGCGATTGCGCCCACAGGAAAGCTCCCAGCACGGAAAGCTGTAGCTGGTTTTCACTGTCCCTTGGAACTGCATTCGCTGCTACACAGACATTCGCGTTCTGCAAAAGCTTTCGTTCGTAATGAGGCAACACTGTGTATTTCTCTCTCGCAGAGCCCGGCTGACAAATTCGAAACGTCCAGCGATTGCGCCCACAGGAAAGCTGCCAGCACGGAAAGCTGTAGCTGGTTTTCACTGTCCCTTGGAACTGCATTCGCTGGTAGACAGACATTCGCGTTCTGCAACAGGTTTCGTTCGTAAAGGGGCAACACTGTGTATTTCTCTCTGGGAGAGCCCGGCTGCCAAATTCGAAACGTCCAGCGATTGCGCCCACAGGAAAGCTGCCAGCACGGAAAGCTGTAGCTGGTTTTCACTGTCCCTTGGAACTGCATTCGCTGGTAGACAGACATTCGCGTTCTGCAAAAGCTTTGGTTCGTAATGGGGCAACACTGTGTATTTCTCTCTCGGAGAGCGCGGCTGCCAAATTCGAAACGTCCAGCGATTGCGCCCACAGGAAAGCTCCCAGCACGGAAAGCTGTAGCTGGTTTTCACTGTCCCTTGGAACTGCATTCGCTGCTACACAGACATTCGCGTTCTGCAAAAGCTTTCGTTCGTAATGAGGCAACACTGTGTATTTCTCTCTCGCAGAGCCCGGCTGACAAATTCGAAACGTCCAGCGATTGCGCCCACAGGAAAGCTGCCAGCACGGAAAGCTGTAGCTGGTTTTCACTGTCCTTTGGAACTGCATTCGCTGGTAGACAGACATTCGCGTTCTGCAAAAGCTTTGTTTCGTAATGGGGCAACACTGTGTATTTCTCTCTCGGAGAGCCCGGCTGCCAAATTCGAAACGTCCAGCGATTGCGCCCACAGGAAAGCTCCCAGCACGGAAAGCTGTAGCTGGTTTTTACTGTCCCTTGGAACTGCATTCGCTGGTAGACAGACATTCGCGTTCTGCAAAAGCTTTCGTTCGTAATGGGGCAACACTGTGTATTTCTCTCTCGCAGAGCCCGGCTGCCAAATTCGAAACGTCCAGCGATTGCGCCCACAGGAAAGCTCCCAGCACGGAAAGCTGTAGCTGGTTTTCACTGTCCCTTGGAACTGCATTCGCTGGTAGACAGACATTCGCGTTCTGCAAAAGCTTTGGTTGGTAAAGGGGCAACACTGTGTATTTCACTCTCGGAGAGCCCGGCTGCCAAATTCGAAACGTCCAGCGATTGCGCCCACAGGAAAGCTCCCAGCACGGAAAGCTGTAGCTGGTTTTCACTGTCCCTTGGAACTGCATTCGCTGGTAGACAGACATTCGTATTCTGCAAAAGCTTTGGTTGGTAATGGGGCAATACTGTGTATTTCTCTCTGGGAGAGCCCGGCTGCCAAATTCGAAACGTCCAGCGATTGCGCCCACAGGAAAGCTGCCAGCACGGAAAGCTGTAGCTGGTTTTCACTGTCCCTTGGAACTGCATTCGCTGCTACACAGACATTCGCGTTCTGCAAAAGCTTTCGTTCGTAATGAGGCAACACTGTGTATTTCTCTCTCGCAGAGCCCGGCTGACAAATTCGAAACGTCCAGGGATTGCGCCCACAGGAAAGCTGCCAGCACGGAAAGCTGTAGCTGGTTTTCACTGTCCCTTGGAACTGCATTTGCTGGTAGACAGACATTCGCGTTCTGCAACAGGTTTCGTTCGTAAAGGGGCAACACTGTGTATTTCTCTCTCGGAGAGCCCGGCTGCCAAATTCGAAACGTCCAGCGATTGCGCCCACAGGAAAGCTGCCAGCACGGAAAGCTGTAGCTGGTTTTCACTGTCCCTTGGAACTGCATTCGCTGGTAGACAGACATTCGCGTTCTGCAAAAGCTTTCGTTCGTAATGGGGCAACACTGTGTATTTCTCTCTCGCAGAGCCCGGCTGCCAAATTCGAAACGTCCAGCGATTGCGCCCACAGGAAAGCTCCCAGCACGGAAAGCTGTAGCTGGTTTTCACTGTCCCTTGGAACTGCATTCGCTGGTAGACAGACATTCGCGTTCTGCAAAAGCTTTGGTTGGTAAAGGGGCAACACTGTGTATTTCTCTCTCGGAGAGCCCGGCTGCCAAATTCGAAACGTCCAGCGATTGCGCCCACAGGAAAGCTCCCAGCACGGAAAGCTGTAGCTGGTTTTCACTGTCCCTTGGAACTGCATTCGCTGGTAGACAGACATTCGCGTTCTGCAAAAGCTTTGGTTGGTAATGGGGCAATACTGTGTATTTCTCTCTGGGAGAGCCCGGCTGCCAAATTCGAAACGTCCAGCGATTGCGCCCACAGGAAAGCTGCCAGCACGGAAAGCTGTAGCTGGTTTTCACTGTCCCTTGGAACTGCATTCGCTGCTACACAGACATTCGCGTTCTGCAAAAGCTTTCGTTCGTAATGAGGCAACACTGTGTATTTCTCTCTCGCAGAGCCCGGCTGACAAATTCGAAACGTCCAGGGATTGCGCCCACAGGAAAGCTGCCAGCACGGAAAGCTGTAGCTGGTTTTCACTGTCCCTTGGAACTGCATTTGCTGGTAGACAGACATTCGCGTTCTGCAACAGGTTTCGTTCGTAAAGGGGCAACACTGTGTATTTCTCTCTCGGAGAGCCCGGCTGCCAAATTCGAAACGTCCAGCGATTGCGCCCACAGGAAAGCTGCCAGCACGGAAAGCTGTAGCTGGTTTTCACTGTCCCGTGGAACTGCATTCGCTGCTACACAGACATTCGCGTTCTGCAAAAGCTTTGGTTCGTAATGGGGCAACACTGTGTATTTCTCTCTCGCAGAGCCCGGATGCCAAATTCGAAACGTCCAGCGATTGCGCCCACAGGAAAGCTCCCAGCACGGAAAGCTGTAGCTGGTTTTCACTGTCCCTTGGAACTGCATTCGCTGGTAGACAGACATTCGCGTTCTGCAAAAGCTTTGGTTGGTAAAGGGGCAACACTGTGTATTTCTCTCTCGGAGAGCGCGGCTGCCAAATTCGAAACGTCCAGCGATTGCGCCCACAGGAAAGCTCCCAGCACGGAAAGCTGTAGCTGGTTTTCACTGTCCCTTGGAACTGCATTCGCTGGTAGACAGACATTCGCGTTCTGCAAAAGCTTTCGTTCGTAATGGGGCAACACTGTGTATGTCTCTCTGGGAGAGCCCGGCTGCCAAATTCGAAACGTCCAGCGATTGCGCCCACAGGAAAGCTCCCAGCACGGAAAGCTGTAGCTGGTTTTCACTGTCCCTTGGAACTGCATTCGCTGGTAGACAGACATTCGCGTTCTGCAAAAGCTTTCGTTCGTAAAGGGGCAACACTGTGTATTTCTCTCTCGGAGAGCCCGGCTGCCAAATTCGAAACGTCCAGCGATTGCGCCCACAGGAAAGCTGCCAGCACGGAAAGCTGTAGCTGGTTTTCACTGTCCCTTGGAACTGCATTCGCTGGTAGACAGACATTCGCGTTCTGCAAAAGCTTTGGTTGGTAATGGGGCAATATTGTGTATTTCTCTCTGGGAGAGCCCGGCTGCCAAATTCGAAACGTCCAGCGATTGCGCCCACAGGAAAGCTGCCAGCACGGAAAGCTGTAGCTGGTTTTCACTGTCCCTTGGAACTGCATTCGCTGCTACACAGACATTCGTGTTCTGCAAAAGCTTTCGTTCGTAATGAGGCAACACTGTGTATTTCTCTCTCGCAGAGCCCGGCTGACAAATTCGAAACGTCCAGCGATTGCGCCCACAGGAAAGCTGCCAGCACGGAAAGCTGTAGCTGGTTTTCACTGTCCTTTGGAACTGCATTCGCTGGTAGACAGACATTCGCGTTCTGCAAAAGCTTTGTTTCGTAATGGGGCAACACTGTGTATTTCTCTCTCGGAGAGCCCGGCTGCCAAATTCGAAACGTCCAGCGATTGCGCCCACAGGAAAGCTGCCAGCACGGAAAGCTGTAGCTGGTTTTCACTGTCCCTTGGAACTGCATTCGCTGGTAGACAGACATTCGCGTTCTGCAACAGCTTTCGTTCGTAATGGGGCAACACTGTGTATTTCTCTCTCGCAGAGCCCGGCTGCCAAATTCGAAACGTCCAGCGATTGCGCCCACAGGAAAGCTCCCAGCACGGAAAGCTGTAGCTGGTTTTCACTGTCCCTTGGAACTGCATTCGCTGGTAGACAGACATCCGCGTTCTGCAAAAGCTTTGGTTGGTAAAGGGGCAACACTGTGTATTTCTCTCTCGGAGAGCCCGGCTGCCAAATTCGAAACGTCCAGCGATTGCGCCCACAGGAAAGCTCCCAGCACGGAAAGCTGTAGCTGGTTTTCACTGTCCCTTGGAACTGCATTCGCTGGTAGACAGACATTCGCGTTCTGCAAAAGCTTTGGTTGGTAATGGGGCAATACTGTGTATTTCTCTCTGGGAGAGCCCGGCTGCCAAATTCGAAACGTCCAGCGATTGCGCCCACAGGAAAGCTGCCAGCACGGAAAGCTGTAGCTGGTTTTCACTGTCCCTTGGAACTGCATTCGCTGCTACACAGACATTCGCGTTCTGCAAAAGCTTTCGTTCGTAATGAGGCAACACTGTGTATTTCTCTCTCGCAGAGCCCGGCTGACAAATTCGAAACGTCCAGGGATTGCGCCCACAGGAAAGCTGCCAGCACGGAAAGCTGTAGCTGGTTTTCACTGTCCCTTGGAACTGCATTTGCTGGTAGACAGACATTCGCGTTCTGCAACAGGTTTCGTTCGTAAAGGGGCAACACTGTGTATTTCTCTCTCGGAGAGCCCGGCTGCCAAATTCGAAACGTCCAGCGATTGCGCCCACAGGAAAGCTGCCAGCACGGAAAGCTGTAGCTGGTTTTCACTGTCCCTTGGAACTGCATTCGCTGGTAGACAGACATTCGCGTTCTGCAAAAGCTTTGGTTCGTAATGGGGCAACACTGTGTATTTCTCTCTCGCAGAGCCCGGATGCCAAATTCGAAACGTCCAGCGATTGCGCCCACAGGAAAGCTCCCAGCACGGAAAGCTGTAGCTGGTTTTCACTGTCCCTTGGAACTGCATTCGCTGGTAGACAGACATTCGCGTTCTGCAAAAGCTTTGGTTGGTAAAGGGGCAACACTGTGTATTTCTCTCTCGGAGAGCCCGGCTGCCAAATTCGAAACGTCCAGCGATTGCGCCCACAGGAAAGCTCCCAGCACGGAAAGCTGTAGCTGGTTTTCACTGTCCCTTGGAACTGCATTCGCTGGTAGACAGACATTCGCGTTCTGCAAAAGCTTTCGTTCGTAATGGGGCAACACTGTGTATGTCTCTCTGGGAGAGCCCGGCTGCCAAATTCGAAACGTCCAGCGATTGCGCCCACAGGAAAGCTCCCAGCACGGAAAGCTGTAGCTGGTTTTCACTGTCCCTTGGAACTGCATTCGCTGGTAGACAGACATTCGCGTTCTGCAACAGCTTTCGTTCGTAATGGGGCAACACTGTGTATTTCTCTCTGGGAGAGCCCGGCTGCCAAATTCGAAACGTCCAGCGATTGCGCCCACAGGAAAGCTGCCAGCACGGAAAGCTGTAGCTGGTTTTCACTGTCCCTTGGAACTGCATTCGCTGGTAGACAGACATTCGCGTTCTGCAACAGGTTTCGTTCGTAAAGGGGCAACACTGTGTATTTCTCTCTCGGAGAGCCCGGCTGCCAAATTCGAAACGTCCAGCGATTGCGCCCACAGGAAAGCTGCCAGCACGGAAAGCTGTAGCTGGTTTTCACTGTCCCTTGGAACTGCATTCGCTGGTAGACAGACATTCGCGTTCTGCAAAAGCTTTGGTTGGTAATGGGGCAATATTGTGTATTTCTCTCTGGGAGAGCCCGGCTGCCAAATTCGAAACGTCCAGCGATTGCGCCCACAGGAAAGCTGCCAGCACGGAAAGCTGTAGCTGGTTTTCACTGTCCCTTGGAACTGCATTCGCTGCTACACAGACATTCGTGTTCTGCAAAAGCTTTCGTTCGTAATGAGGCAACACTGTGTATTTCTCTCTCGCAGAGCCCGGCTGACAAATTCGAAACGTCCAGCGATTGCGCCCACAGGAAAGCTGCCAGCACGGAAAGCTGTAGCTGGTTTTCACTGTCCTTTGGAACTGCATTCGCTGGTAGACAGACATTCGCGTTCTGCAAAAGCTTTGTTTCGTAATGGGGCAACACTGTGTATTTCTCTCTCGGAGAGCCCGGCTGCCAAATTCGAAACGTCCAGCGATTGCGCCCACAGGAAAGCTGCCAGCACGGAAAGCTGTAGCTGGTTTTCACTGTCCCTTGGAACTGCATTCGCTGGTAGACAGACATTCGCGTTCTGCAACAGCTTTCGTTCGTAATGGGGCAACACTGTGTATTTCTCTCTCGCAGAGCCCGGCTGCCAAATTCGAAACGTCCAGCGATTGCGCCCACAGGAAAGCTCCCAGCACGGAAAGCTGTAGCTGGTTTTCACTGTCCCTTGGAACTGCATTCGCTGGTAGACAGACATTCGCGTTCTGCAAAAGCTTTGGTTGGTAAAGGGGCAACACTGTGTATTTCTCTCTCGGAGAGCCCGGCTGCCAAATTCGAAACGTCCAGCGATTGCGCCCACAGGAAAGCTCCCAGCATGGAAAGCTGTAGCTGGTTTTCACTGTCCCTTGGAACTGCATTCGCTGGTAGACAGACATTCGCGTTCTGCAAAAGCTTTGGTTGGTAATGGGGCAATACTGTGTATTTCTCTCTGGGAGAGCCCGGCTGCCAAATTCGAAACGTCCAGCGATTGCGCCCACAGGAAAGCTGCCAGCACGGAAAGCTGTAGCTGGTTTTCACTGTCCCTTGGAACTGCATTCGCTGCTACACAGACATTCGCGTTCTGCAAAAGCTTTCGTTCGTAATGAGGCAACACTGTGTATTTCTCTCTCGCAGAGCCCGGCTGACAAATTCGAAACGTCCAGGGATTGCGCCCACAGGAAAGCTGCCAGCACGGAAAGCTGTAGCTGGTTTTCACTGTCCCTTGGAACTGCATTTGCTGGTAGACAGACATTCGCGTTCTGCAACAGGTTTCGTTCGTAAAGGGGCAACACTGTGTATTTCTCTCTCGGAGAGCCCGGCTGCCAAATTCGAAACGTCCAGCGATTGCGCCCACAGGAAAGCTGCCAGCACGGAAAGCTGTAGCTGGTTTTCACTGTCCCTTGGAACTGCATTCGCTGGTAGACAGACATTCGCGTTCTGCAAAAGCTTTGGTTCGTAATGGGGCAACACTGTGTATTTCTCTCTCGCAGAGCCCGGATGCCAAATTCGAAACGTCCAGCGATTGCGCCCACAGGAAAGCTCCCAGCACGGAAAGCTGTAGCTGGTTTTCACTGTCCCTTGGAACTGCATTCGCTGGTAGACAGACATTCGCGTTCTGCAAAAGCTTTGGTTGGTAAAGGGGCAACACTGTGTATTTCTCTCTCGGAGAGCCCGGCTGCCAAATTCGAAACGTCCAGCGATTGCGCCCACAGGAAAGCTCCCAGCACGGAAAGCTGTAGCTGGTTTTCACTGTCCCTTGGAACTGCATTCGCTGGTAGACAGACATTCGCGTTCTGCAAAAGCTTTCGTTCGTAATGGGGCAACACTGTGTATGTCTCTCTGGGAGAGCCCGGCTGCCAAATTCGAAACGTCCAGCGATTGCGCCCACAGGAAAGCTCCCAGCACGGAAAGCTGTAGCTGGTTTTCACTGTCCCTTGGAACTGCATTCGCTGGTAGACAGACATTCGCGTTCTGCAAAAGCTTTCGTTCGTAAAGGGGCAACACTGTGTATTTCTCTCTCGGAGAGCCCGGCTGCCAAATTCGAAACGTCCAGCGATTGCGCCCACAGGAAAGCTGCCAGCACGGAAAGCTGTAGCTGGTTTTCACTGTCCCTTGGAACTGCATTCGCTGGTAGACAGACATTCGCGTTCTGCAAAAGCTTTGGTTGGTAATGGGGCAATATTGTGTATTTCTCTCTGGGAGAGCCCGGCTGCCAAATTCGAAACGTCCAGCGATTGCGCCCACAGGAAAGCTGCCAGCACGGAAAGCTGTAGCTGGTTTTCACTGTCCCTTGGAACTGCATTCGCTGCTACACAGACATTCGTGTTCTGCAAAAGCTTTCGTTCGTAATGAGGCAACACTGTGTATTTCTCTCTCGCAGAGCCCGGCTGACAAATTCGAAACGTCCAGCGATTGCGCCCACAGGAAAGCTGCCAGCACGGAAAGCTGTAGCTGGTTTTCACTGTCCTTTGGAACTGCATTCGCTGGTAGACAGACATTCGCGTTCTGCAAAAGCTTTGTTTCGTAATGGGGCAACACTGTGTATTTCTCTCTCGGAGAGCCCGGCTGCCAAATTCGAAACGTCCAGCGATTGCGCCCACAGGAAAGCTGCCAGCACGGAAAGCTGTAGCTGGTTTTCACTGTCCCTTGGAACTGCATTCGCTGGTAGACAGACATTCGCGTTCTGCAACAGCTTTCGTTCGTAATGGGGCAACACTGTGTATTTCTCTCTGGGAGAGCCCGGCTGCCAAATTCGAAACGTCCAGCGATTGCGCCCACAGGAAAGCTGCCAGCACGGAAAGCTGTAGCTGGTTTTCACTGTCCCTTGGAACTGCATTCGCTGGTAGACAGACATTCGCGTTCTGCAACAGGTTTCGTTCGTAAAGGGGCAACACTGTGTATTTCTCTCTCGGAGAGCCCGGCTGCCAAATTCGAAACGTCCAGCGATTGCGCCCACAGGAAAGCTGCCAGCACGGAAAGCTGTAGCTGGTTTTCACTGTCCCTTGGAACTGCATTCGCTGGTAGACAGACATTCGCGTTCTGCAAAAGCTTTGGTTCGTAATGGGGCAACACTGTGTATTTCTCTCTCGGAGAGCGCGGCTGCCAAATTCGAAACGTCCAGCGATTGCGCCCACAGGAAAGCTCCCAGCACGGAAAGCTGTAGCTGGTTTTCACTGTCCCTTGGAACTGCATTCGCTGCTACACAGACATTCGCGTTCTGCAAAAGCTTTCGTTCGTAATGAGGCAACACTGTGTATTTCTCTCTCGCAGAGCCCGGCTGACAAATTCGAAACGTCCAGCGATTGCGCCCACAGGAAAGCTGCCAGCACGGAAAGCTGTAGCTGGTTTTCACTGTCCTTTGGAACTGCATTCGCTGGTAGACAGACATTCGTGTTCTGCAAAAGCTTTGTTTCGTAATGGGGCAACACTGTGTATTTCTCTCTCGGAGAGCCCGGCTGCCAAATTCGAAACGTCCAGCGATTGCGCCCACAGGAAAGCTGCCAGCACGGAAAGCTGTAGCTGGTTTTTACTGTCCCTTGGAACTGCATTCGCTGGTAGACAGACATTCGCGTTCTGCAAAAGCTTTCGTTCGTAATGGGGCAACACTGTGTATTTCTCTCTGGGAGAGCCCGGCTGCCAAATTCGAAACGTCCAGCGATTGCGCCCACAGGAAAGCTCCCAGCACGGAAAGCTGTAGCTGGTTTTCACTGTCCCTTGGAACTGCATTCGCTGGTAGACAGACATTCGCGTTCTGCAAAAGCTTTGGTTGGTAAAGGGGCAACACTGTGTATTTCTCTCTCGGAGAGCCCGGCTGCCAAATTCGAAACGTCCAGCGATTGCGCCCACAGGAAAGCTGCCAGCACGGAAAGCTGTAGCTGGTTTTCACTGTCCCTTGGAACTGCATTCGCTGGTAGACAGACATTCGCGTTCTGCAAAAGCTTTGGTTGGTAATGGGGCAATACTGTGTATTTCTCTCTGGGAGAGCCCGGCTGCCAAATTCGAAACGTCCAGCGATTGCGCCCACAGGAAAGCTGCCAGCACGGAAAGCTGTAGCTGGTTTTCACTGTCCCTTGGAACTGCATTCGCTGCTACACAGACATTCGCGTTCTGCAAAAGCTTTCGTTCGTAATGAGGCAACACTGTGTATTTCTCTCTCGCAGAGCCCGGCTGACAAATTCGAAACGTCCAGGGATTGCGCCCACAGGAAAGCTGCCAGCACGGAAAGCTGTAGCTGGTTTTCACTGTCCCTTGGAACTGCATTTGCTGGTAGACAGACATTCGCGTTCTGCAACAGCTTTCGTTCGTAAAGGGGCAACACTGTGTATTTCTCTCTCGGAGAGCCCGGCTGCCAAATTCGAAACGTCCAGCGATTGCGCCCACAGGAAAGCTGCCAGCACGGAAAGCTGTAGCTGGTTTTCACTGTCCCTTGGAACTGCATTCGCTGGTAGACAGACATTCGCGTTCTGCAAAAGCTTTGGTTCGTAATGGGGCAACACTGTGTATTTCTCTCTCGCAGAGCCCGGCTGCCAAATTCGAAACGTCCAGCGATTGCGCCCACAGGAAAGCTCCCAGCACGGAAAGCTGTAGCTGGTTTTCACTGTCCCTTGGAACTGCATTCGCTGCTACACAGACATTCGCGTTCTGCAAAAGCTTTGTTTGGTAAAGGGGCAACACTGTGTATTTCTCTCTCGGAGAGCGCGGCTGCCAAATTCGAAACGTCCAGCGATTGCGCCCACAGGAAAGCTCCCAGCACGGAAAGCTGTAGCTGGTTTTCACTGTCCCTTGGAACTGCATTCGCTGCTACACAGACATTCGCGTTCTGCAAAAGCTTTGTTTGGTAAAGGGGCAACACTGTGTATGTCTCTCTGGGAGAGCCCGGCTGCCAAATTCGAAACGTCCAGCGATTGCGCCCACAGGAAAGCTCCCAGCACGGAAAGCTGTAGCTGGTTTTCACTGTCCCTTGGAACTGCATTCGCTGGTAGACAGACATTCGCGTTCTGCAACAGGTTTCGTTCGTAAAGGGGCAACACTGTGTATTTCTCTCTCGGAGAGCCCGGCTGCCAAATTCGAAACGTCCAGCGATTGCGCCCACAGGAAAGCTCCCAGCACGGAAAGCTGTAGCTGGTTTTCACTGTCCCTTGGAACTGCATTCGCTGGTAGACAGACATTCGCGTTCTGCAAAAGCTTTGGTTGGTAATGGGGCAATACTGTGTATTTCTCTCTGGGAGAGCCCGGCTGCCAAATTCGAAACGTCCAGCGATTGCGCCCACAGGAAAGCTGCCAGCACGGAAAGCTGTAGCTGGTTTTCACTGTCCCTTGGAACTGCATTCGCTGCTACACAGACATTCGTGTTCTGCAAAAGCTTTCGTTCGTAATGAGGCAACACTGTGTATTTCTCTCTCGCAGAGCCCGGCTGACAAATTCGAAACGTCCAGCGATTGCGCCCACAGGAAAGCTGCCAGCACGGAAAGCTGTAGCTGGTTTTCACTGTCCTTTGGAACTGCATTCGCTGGTAGACAGACATTCGCGTTCTGCAAAAGCTTTGTTTGGTAAAGGGGCAACACTGTGTATTTCTCTCTCGGAGAGCCCGGCTGCCAAATTCGAAACGTCCAGCGATTGCGCCCACAGGAAAGCTGCCAGCACGGAAAGCTGTAGCTGGTTTTCACTGTCCCTTGGAACTGCATTCGCTGGTAGACAGACATTCGCGTTCTGCAACAGGTTTCGTTCGTAATGGGGCAACACTGTGTATTTCTCTCTGGGAGAGCCCGGCTGCCAAATTCGAAACGTCCAGCGATTGCGCCCACAGGAAAGCTGCCAGCACGGAAAGCTGTAGCTGGTTTTCACTGTCCCTTGGAACTGCATTCGCTGGTAGACAGACATTCGCGTTCTGAAAAAGCTTTGGTTCGTAATGGGGCAACACTGTGTATTTCTCTCTCGCAGAGCCCGGCTGCAAAATTCGAAACGTCCAGCGATTGCGCCCACAGGAAAGCTCCCAGCACGGAAAGCTGTAGCTGGTTTTCACTGTCCCTTGGAACTGCATTCGCTGCTACACAGACATTCGCGTTCTGCAAAAGCTTTGTTTGGTAAAGGGGCAACACTGTGTATTTCTCTCTCGGAGAGCGCGGCTGCCAAATTCGAAACGTCCAGCGATTGCGCCCACAGGAAAGCTCCCAGCACGGAAAGCTGTAGCTGGTTTTCACTGTCCCTTGGAACTGCATTCGCTGCTACACAGACATTCGCGTTCTGCAAAAGCTTTCGTTCGTAATGAGGCAACACTGTGTATTTCTCTCTCGCAGAGCCCGGCTGCCAAATTCGAAACGTCCAGCGATTGCGCCCACAGGAAAGCTGCCAGCACGGAAAGCTGTAGCTGGTTTTCACTGTCCTTTGGAACTGCATTCGCTGGTAGACAGACATTCGCGTTCTGCAAAAGCTTTCGTTCGTAATGGGGCAACACTGTGTATTTCTCTCTGGGAGAGCCCGGCTGCCAAATTCGAAACGTCCAGCGATTGCGCCCACAGGAAAGCTCCCAGCACGGAAAGCTGTAGCTGGTTTTTACTGTCCCTTGGAACTGCATTCGCTGGTAGACAGACATTCGCGTTCTGCAAAAGCTTTCGTTCGTAATGGGGCAACACTGTGTATTTCTCTCTGGGAGAGCCCGGCTGCCAAATTCGAAACGTCCAGCGATTGCGCCCACAGGAAAGCTCCCAGCACGGAAAGCTGTAGCTGGTTTTCACTGTCCCTTGGAACTGCATTCGCTGGTAGACAGACATTCGCGTTCTGCAAAAGCTTTGGTTGGTAAAGGGGCAACACTGTGTATTTCTCTCTCGGAGAGCCCGGCTGCCAAATTCGAAACGTCCAGCGATTGCGCCCACAGGAAAGCTCCCAGCACGGAAAGCTGTAGCTGGTTTTCACTGTCCCTTGGAACTGCATTCGCTGGTAGACAGACATTCGCGTTCTGCAAAAGCTTTGGTTGGTAATGGGGCAATACTGTGTATTTCTCTCTGGGAGAGCCCGGCTGCCAAATTCGAAACGTCCAGCGATTGCGCCCACAGGAAAGCTGCCAGCACGGAAAGCTGTAGCTGGTTTTCACTGTCCCTTGGAACTGCATTCGCTGCTACACAGACATTCGCGTTCTGCAAAAGCTTTCGTTCGTAATGAGGCAACACTGTGTATTTCTCTCTCGCAGAGCCCGGCTGACAAATTCGAAACGTCCAGGGATTGCGCCCACAGGAAAGCTGCCAGCACGGAAAGCTGTAGCTGGTTTTCACTGTCCCTTGGAACTGCATTTGCTGGTAGACAGACATTCGCGTTCTGCAACAGGTTTCGTTCGTAAAGGGGCAACACTGTGTATTTCTCTCTCGGAGAGCCCGGCTGCCAAATTCGAAACGTCCAGCGATTGCGCCCACAGGAAAGCTGCCAGCACGGAAAGCTGTAGCTGGTTTTCACTGTCCCTTGGAACTGCATTCGCTGGTAGACAGACATTCGCGTTCTGCAAAAGCTTTGGTTCGTAATGGGGCAACACTGTGTATTTCTCTCTCGCAGAGCCCGGCTGCCAAATTCGAAACGTCCAGCGATTGCGCCCACAGGAAAGCTCCCAGCACGGAAAGCTGTAGCTGGTTTTCACTGTCCCTTGGAACTGCATTCGCTGCTACACAGACATTCGCGTTCTGCAAAAGCTTTGTTTGGTAAAGGGGCAACACTGTGTATTTCTCTCTCGGAGAGCGCGGCTGCCAAATTCGAAACGTCCAGCGATTGCGCCCACAGGAAAGCTCCCAGCACGGAAAGCTGTAGCTGGTTTTCACTGTCCCTTGGAACTGCATTCGCTGCTACACAGACATTCGCGTTCTGCAAAAGCTTTGGTTGGTAAAGGGGCAACACTGTGTATTTCTCTGTCGCAGAGCGCGGCTGCCAAATTCGAAACGTCCAACGATTGCGCCCACATGAAAGCTGCCAGCACGGAAAGCTGTAGCTGGTTTTCACTGTCCCTTGGAACTGCATTCGCTGCTACACAGACATTCGTGTTCTGCAAAAGCTTTCGTTCGTAATGGGGCAACACTGTGTATGTCTCTCTGGGAGAGCCCGGCTGCCAAATTCGAAACGTCCAGCGATTGCGCCCACAGGAAAGCTCCCAGCACGGAAAGCTGTAGCTGGTTTTCACTGTCCCTTGGAACTGCATTCGCTGGTAGACAGACATTCGCGTTCTGCAAAAGCTTTCGTTCGTAAAGGGGCAACACTGCGTATTTCTCTCTGGGAGAGCCCGGCTGCCAAATTCGAAACGTCCAGCGATTGCGCCCACAGGAAAGCTGCCAGCACGGAAAGCTGTAGCTGGTTTTCACTGTCCCTTGGAACTGCATTCGCTGGTAGACAGACATTCGCGTTCTGCAAAAGCTTTGGTTGGTAATGGGGCAATACTGTGTATTTCTCTCTGGGAGAGCCCGGCTGCCAAATTCGAAACGTCCAGCGATTGCGCCCACAGGAAAGCTGCCAGCACGGAAAGCTGTAGCTGGTTTTCACTGTCCCTTGGAACTGCATTCGCTGCTACACAGACATTCGTGTTCTGCAAAAGCTTTCGTTCGTAATGAGGCAACACTGTGTATTTCTCTCTCGCAGAGCCCGGCTGACAAATTCGAAACGTCCAGCGATTGCGCCCACAGGAAAGCTGCCAGCACGGAAAGCTGTAGCTGGTTTTCACTGTCCTTTGGAACTGCATTCGCTGGTAGACAGACATTCGCGTTCTGCAAAAGCTTTGTTTCGTAATGGGGCAACACTGTGTATTTCTCTCTGGGAGAGCCCGGCTGCCAAATTCGAAACGTCCAGCGATTGCGCCCACAGGAAAGCTCCCAGCACGGAAAGCTGTAGCTGGTTTTCACTGTCCCTTGGAACTGCATTCGCTGGTAGACAGACATTCGCGTTCTGCAAAAGCTTTGGTTGGTAAAGGGGCAACACTGTGTATTTCTCTCTCGGAGAGCCCGGCTGCCAAATTCGAAACGTCCAGCGATTGCGCCCACAGGAAAGCTCCCAGCACGGAAAGCTGTAGCTGGTTTTCACTGTCCCTTGGAACTGCATTCGCTGGTAGACAGACATTCGCGTTCTGCAAAAGCTTTGGTTGGTAATGGGGCAATACTGTGTATTTCTCTCTGGGAGAGCCCGGCTGCCAAATTCGAAACGTCCAGCGATTGCGCCCACAGGAAAGCTGCCAGCACGGAAAGCTGTAGCTGGTTTTCACTGTCCCTTGGAACTGCATTCGCTGCTACACAGACATTCGCGTTCTGCAACAGGTTTCGTTCGTAATGAGGCAACACTGTGTATTTCTCTCTCGCAGAGCCCGGCTGACAAATTCGAAACGTCCAGGGATTGCGCCCACAGGAAAGCTGCCAGCACGGAAAGCTGTAGCTGGTTTTCACTGTCCCTTGGAACTGCATTTGCTGGTAGACAGACATTCGCGTTCTGCAACAGGTTTCGTTCGTAAAGGGGCAACACTGTGTATTTCTCTCTCGGAGAGCCCGGCTGCCAAATTCGAAACGTCCAGCGATTGCGCCCACAGGAAAGCTGCCAGCACGGAAAGCTGTAGCTGGTTTTCACTGTCCCTTGGAACTGCATTCGCTGGTAGACAGACATTCGCGTTCTGCAAAAGCTTTGGTTCGTAATGGGGCAACACTGTGTATTTCTCTCTCGCAGAGCCCGGCTGCCAAATTCGAAACGTCCAGCGATTGCGCCCACAGGAAAGCTCCCAGCACGGAAAGCTGTAGCTGGTTTTCACTGTCCCTTGGAACTGCATTCGCTGCTACACAGACATTCGCGTTCTGCAAAAGCTTTGTTTGGTAAAGGGGCAACACTGTGTATTTCTCTCTCGGAGAGCGCGGCTGCCAAATTCGAAACGTCCAGCGATTGCGCCCACAGGAAAGCTCCCAGCACGGAAAGCTGTAGCTGGTTTTCACTGTCCCTTGGAACTGCATTCGCTGCTACACAGACATTCGCGTTCTGCAAAAGCTTTGGTTGGTAAAGGGGCAACACTGTGTATTTCTCTCTCGGAGAGCCCGGCTGCCAAATTCGAAACGTCCAACGATTGCGCCCACATGAAAGCTGCCAGCACGGAAAGCTGTAGCTGGTTTTCACTGTCCCTTGGAACTGCATTCGCTGGTAGACAGACATTCGCGTTCTGCAACAGCTTTCGTTCGTAATGGGGCAACACTGTGTATGTCTCTCTGGGAGAGCCCGGCTGCCAAATTCGAAACGTCCAGCGATTGCGCCCACAGGAAAGCTCCCAGCACGGAAAGCTGTAGCTGGTTTTCACTGTCCCTTGGAACTGCATTCGCTGGTAGACAGACATTCGCGTTCTGCAAAAGCTTTCGTTCGTAAAGGGGCAACACTGTGTATTTCTCTCTCGGAGAGCCCGGCTGCCAAATTCGAAACGTCCAGCGATTGCGCCCACAGGAAAGCTGCCAGCACGGAAAGCTGTAGCTGGTTTTCACTGTCCCTTGGAACTGCATTCGCTGGTAGACAGACATTCGCGTTCTGCAAAAGCTTTGGTTGGTAATGGGGCAATACTGTGTATTTCTCTCTGGGAGAGCCCGGCTGCCAAATTCGAAACGTCCAGCGATTGCGCCCACAGGAAAGCTGCCAGCACGGAAAGCTGTAGCTGGTTTTCACTGTCCCTTGGAACTGCATTCGCTGCTACACAGACATTCGTGTTCTGCAAAAGCTTTCGTTCGTAATGAGGCAACACTGTGTATTTCTCTCTCGCAGAGCCCGGCTGACAAATTCGAAACGTCCAGCGATTGCGCCCACAGGAAAGCTGCCAGCACGGAAAGCTGTAGCTGGTTTTCACTGTCCTTTGGAACTGCATTCGCTGGTAGACAGACATTCGCGTTCTGCAAAAGCTTTGTTTCGTAATGGGGCAACACTGTGTATTTCTCTCTCGGAGAGCCCGGCTGCCAAATTCGAAACGTCCAGCGATTGCGCCCACAGGAAAGCTGCCAGCACGGAAAGCTGTAGCTGGTTTTCACTGTCCCTTGGAACTGCATTCGCTGGTAGACAGACATTCGCGTTCTGCAACAGCTTTCGTTCGTAATGGGGCAACACTGTGTATTTCTCTCTGGGAGAGCCCGGCTGCCAAATTCGAAACGTCCAGCGATTGCGCCCACAGGAAAGCTGCCAGCACGGAAAGCTGTAGCTGGTTTTCACTGTCCCTTGGAACTGCATTCGCTGGTAGACAGACATTCGCGTTCTGCAACAGGTTTCGTTCGTAAAGGGGCAACACTGTGTATTTCTCTCTCGGAGAGCCCGGCTGCCAAATTCGAAACGTCCAGCGATTGCGCCCACAGGAAAGCTGCCAGCACGGAAAGCTGTAGCTGGTTTTCACTGTCCCTTGGAACTGCATTCGCTGGTAGACAGACATTCGCGTTCTGCAACAGCTTTCGTTCGTAATGGGGCAACACTGTGTATTTCTCTCTGGGAGAGCCCGGCTGCCAAATTCGAAACGTCCAGCGATTGCGCCCACAGGAAAGCTGCCAGCACGGAAAGCTGTAGCTGGTTTTCACTGTCCCTTGGAACTGCATTCGCTGGTAGACAGACATTCGCGTTCTGCAACAGGTTTCGTTCGTAAAGGGGCAACACTGTGTATTTCTCTCTCGGAGAGCCCGGCTGCCAAATTCGAAACGTCCAGCGATTGCGCCCACAGGAAAGCTGCCAGCACGCAAAGCTGTAGCTGGTTTTCACTGTCCCTTGGAACTGCATTCGCTGGTAGACAGACATTCGCGTTCTGCAAAAGCTTTGGTTCGTAATGGGGCAACACTGTGTATTTCTCTCTCGGAGAGCGCGGCTGCCAAATTCGAAACGTCCAGCGATTGCGCCCACAGGAAAGCTCCCAGCACGGAAAGCTGTAGCTGGTTTTCACTGTCCCTTGGAACTGCATTCGCTGCTACACAGACATTCGCGTTCTGCAAAAGCTTTCGTTCGTAATGGGGCAACACTGTGTATGTCTCTCTGGGAGAGCCCGGCTGCCAAATTCGAAACGTCCAGCGATTGCGCCCACAGGAAAGCTCCCAGCACGGAAAGCTGTAGCTGGTTTTCACTGTCCCTTGGAACTGCATTCGCTGGTAGACAGACATTCGCGTTCTGCAAAAGCTTTCGTTCGTAAAGGGGCAACACTGTGTATTTCTCTCTCGGAGAGCCCGGCTGCCAAATTCGAAACGTCCAGCGATTGCGCCCACAGGAAAGCTGCCAGCACGGAAAGCTGTAGCTGGTTTTCACTGTCCCTTGGAACTGCATTCGCTGGTAGACAGACATTCGCGTTCTGCAAAAGCTTTGGTTGGTAATGGGGCAATACTTTGTATTTCTCTCTGGGAGAGCCCGGCTGCCAAATTCGAAACGTCCAGCGATTGCGCCCACAGGAAAGCTGCCAGCACGGAAAGCTGTAGCTGGTTTTCACTGTCCCTTGGAACTGCATTCGCTGCTACACAGACATTCGTGTTCTGCAAAAGCTTTCGTTCGTAATGAGGCAACACTGTGTATTTCTCTCTCGCAGAGCCCGGCTGACAAATTCGAAACGTCCAGCGATTGCGCCCACAGGAAAGCTGCCAGCACGGAAAGCTGTAGCTGGTTTTCACTGTCCTTTGGAACTGCATTCGCTGGTAGACAGACATTCGCGTTCTGCAACAGCTTTCGTTCCTAATGGGGCAACACTGTGTATTTCTCTCTGGGAGAGCCCGGCTGCCAAATTCGAAACGTCCAGCGATTGCGCCCACAGGAAAGCTGCCAGCACGGAAAGCTGTAGCTGGTTTTCACTGTCCCTTGGAACTGCATTCGCTGGTAGACAGACATTCGCGTTCTGCAACAGGTTTCGTTCGTAAAGGGGCAACACTGTGTATTTCTCTCTCGCAGAGCCCGGCTGCCAAATTCGAACGTCCAGCGATTGCGCCCACAGGAAAGCTGCCAGCACGGAAAGCTGTAGCTGGTTTTCACTGTCCCTTGGAACTGCATTCGCTGGTAGACAGACATTCGCGTTCTGCAAAAGCTTTGGTTGGTAATGGGGCAATACTGTGTATTTCTCTCTGGGAGAGCCCGGCTGCCAAATTCGAAACGTCCAGCGATTGCGCCCACAGGAAAGCTGCCAGCACGGAAAGCTGTAGCTGGTTTTCACTGTCCCTTGGAACTGCATTCGCTGCTACACAGACATTCGTGTTCTGCAAAAGCTTTCGTTCGTAATGAGGCAACACTGTGTATTTCTCTCTCGCAGAGCCCGGCTGACAAATTCGAAACGTCCAGCGATTGCGCCCACAGGAAAGCTGCCAGCACGGAAAGCTGTAGCTGGTTTTCACTGTCCTTTGGAACTGCATTCGCTGGTAGACAGACATTCGCGTTCTGCAAAAGCTTTGTTTGGTAAAGGGGCAACACTGTGTATTTCTCTCTCGGAGAGCCCGGCTGCCAAATTCGAAACGTCCAGCGATTGCGCCCACAGGAAAGCTGCCAGCACGGAAAGCTGTAGCTGGTTTTCACTGTCCCTTGGAACTGCATTCGCTGGTAGACAGACATTCGCGTTCTGCAACAGGTTTCGTTCGTAATGGGGCAACACTGTGTATTTCTCTCTGGGAGAGCCCGGCTGCCAAATTCGAAACGTCCAGCGATTGCGCCCACAGGAAAGCTGCCAGCACGGAAAGCTGTAGCTGGTTTTCACTGTCCCTTGGAACTGCATTCGCTGGTAGACAGACATTCGCGTTCTGAAAAAGCTTTGGTTCGTAATGGGGCAACACTGTGTATTTCTCTCTCGCAGAGCCCGGCTGCCAAATTCGAAACGTCCAGCGATTGCGCCCACAGGAAAGCTCCCAGCACGGAAAGCTGTAGCTGGTTTTCACTGTCCCTTGGAACTGCATTCGCTGCTACACAGACATTCGCGTTCTGCAAAAGCTTTGTTTGGTAAAGGGGCAACACTGTGTATTTCTCTCTCGGAGAGCGCGGCTGCCAAATTCGAAACGTCCAGCGATTGCGCCCACAGGAAAGCTCCCAGCACGGAAAGCTGTAGCTGGTTTTCACTGTCCCTTGGAACTGCATTCGCTGCTACACAGACATTCGCGTTCTGCAAAAGCTTTCGTTCGTAATGAGGCAACACTGTGTATTTCTCTCTCGCAGAGCCCGGCTGCCAAATTCGAAACGTCCAGCGATTGCGCCCACAGGAAAGCTGCCAGCACGGAAAGCTGTAGCTGGTTTTCACTGTCCTTTGGAACTGCATTCGCTGGTAGACAGACATTCGCGTTCTGCAAAAGCTTTCGTTCGTAATGGGGCAACACTGTGTATTTCTCTCTGGGAGAGCCCGGCTGCCAAATTCGAAACGTCCAGCGATTGCGCCCACAGGAAAGCTCCCAGCACGGAAAGCTGTAGCTGGTTTTTACTGTCCCTTGGAACTGCATTCGCTGGTAGACAGACATTCGCGTTCTGCAAAAGCTTTCGTTCGTAATGGGGCAACACTGTGTATTTCTCTCTGGGAGAGCCCGGCTGCCAAATTCGAAACGTCCAGCGATTGCGCCCACAGGAAAGCTCCCAGCACGGAAAGCTGTAGCTGGTTTTCACTGTCCCTTGGAACTGCATTCGCTGGTAGACAGACATTCGCGTTCTGCAAAAGCTTTGGTTGGTAAAGGGGCAACACTGTGTATTTCTCTCTCGGAGAGCCCGGCTGCCAAATTCGAAACGTCCAGCGATTGCGCCCACAGGAAAGCTCCCAGCACGGAAAGCTGTAGCTGGTTTTCACTGTCCCTTGGAACTGCATTCGCTGGTAGACAGACATTCGCGTTCTGCAAAAGCTTTGGTTGGTAATGGGGCAATACTGTGTATTTCTCTCTGGGAGAGCCCGGCTGCCAAATTCGAAACGTCCAGCGATTGCGCCCACAGGAAAGCTCCCAGCACGGAAAGCTGTAGCTGGTTTTCACTGTCCCTTGGAACTGCATTCGCTGCTACACAGACATTCGCGTTCTGCAAAAGCTTTCGTTCGTAATGAGGCAACACTGTGTATTTCTCTCTCGCAGAGCCCGGCTGACAAATTCGAAACGTCCAGGGATTGCGCCCACAGGAAAGCTGCCAGCACGGAAAGCTGTAGCTGGTTTTCACTGTCCCTTGGAACTGCATTTGCTGGTAGACAGACATTCGCGTTCTGCAACAGGTTTCGTTCGTAAAGGGGCAACACTGTGTATTTCTCTCTCGGAGAGCCCGGCTGCCAAATTCGAAACGTCCAGCGATTGCGCCCACAGGAAAGCTGCCAGCACGGAAAGCTGTAGCTGGTTTTCACTGTCCCTTGGAACTGCATTCGCTGGTAGACAGACATTCGCGTTCTGCAAAAGCTTTGGTTCGTAATGGGGCAACACTGTGTATTTCTCTCTCGCAGAGCCCGGCTGCCAAATTCGAAACGTCCAGCGATTGCGCCCACAGGAAAGCTCCCAGCACGGAAAGCTGTAGCTGGTTTTCACTGTCCCTTGGAACTGCATTCGCTGCTACACAGACATTCGCGTTCTGCAAAAGCTTTGTTTGGTAAAGGGGCAACACTGTGTATTTCTCTCTCGGAGAGCGCGGCTGCCAAATTCGAAACGTCCAGCGATTGCGCCCACAGGAAAGCTCCCAGCACGGAAAGCTGTAGCTGGTTTTCACTGTCCCTTGGAACTGCATTCGCTGCTACACAGACATTCGCGTTCTGCAAAAGCTTTGGTTGGTAAAGGGGCAACACTGTGTATTTCTCTGTCGCAGAGCGCGGCTGCCAAATTCGAAACGTCCAACGATTGCGCCCACATGAAAGCTGCCAGCACGGAAAGCTGTAGCTGGTTTTCACTGTACCTTGGAACTGCATTCGCTGCTACACAGACATTCGTGTTCTGCAAAAGCTTTCGTTCGTAATGGGGCAACACTGTGTATGTCTCTCTGGGAGAGCCCGGCTGCCAAATTCGAAACGTCCAGCGATTGCGCCCACAGGAAAGCTCCCAGCACGGAAAGCTGTAGCTGGTTTTCACTGTCCCTTGGAACTGCATTCGCTGGTAGACAGACATTCGCGTTCTGCAAAAGCTTTCGTTCGTAAAGGGGCAACACTGCGTATTTCTCTCTCGGAGAGCCCGGCTGCCAAATTCGAAACGTCCAGCGATTGCGCCCACAGGAAAGCTGCCAGCACGGAAAGCTGTAGCTGGTTTTCACTGTCCCTTGGAACTGCATTCGCTGGTAGACAGACATTCGCGTTCTGCAAAAGCTTTGGTTGGTAATGGGGCAATACTGTGTATTTCTCTCTGGGAGAGCCCGGCTGCCAAATTCGAAACGTCCAGCGATTGCGCCCACAGGAAAGCTGCCAGCACGGAAAGCTGTAGCTGGTTTTCACTGTCCCTTGGAACTGCATTCGCTGCTACACAGACATTCGTGTTCTGCAAAAGCTTTCGTTCGTAATGAGGCAACACTGTGTATTTCTCTCTCGCAGAGCCCGGCTGACAAATTCGAAACGTCCAGCGATTGCGCCCACAGGAAAGCTGCCAGCACGGAAAGCTGTAGCTGGTTTTCACTGTCCTTTGGAACTGCATTCGCTGGTAGACAGACATTCGCGTTCTGAAAAAGCTTTGTTTCGTAATGGGGCAACACTGTGTATTTCTCTCTGGGAGAGCCCGGCTGCCAAATTCGAAACGTCCAGCGATTGCGCCCACAGGAAAGCTCCCAGCACGGAAAGCTGTAGCTGGTTTTCACTGTCCCTTGGAACTGCATTCGCTGGTAGACAGACATTCGCGTTCTGCAAAAGCTTTGGTTGGTAAAGGGGCAACACTGTGTATTTCTCTCTCGGAGAGCCCGGCTGCCAAATTCGAAACGTCCAGCGATTGCGCCCACAGGAAAGCTGCCAGCACGGAAAGCTGTAGCTGGTTTTCACTGTCCCTTGGAACTGCATTCGCTGGTAGACAGACATTCGCGTTCTGCAAAAGCTTTGGTTGGTAATGGGGCAATACTGTGTATTTCTCTCTGGGAGAGCCCGGCTGCCAAATTCGAAACGTCCAGCGATTGCGCCCACAGGAAAGCTGCCAGCACGGAAAGCTGTAGCTGGTTTTCACTGTCCCTTGGAACTGCATTCGCTGCTACACAGACATTCGCGTTCTGCAACAGGTTTCGTTCGTAATGAGGCAACACTGTGTATTTCTCTCTCGCAGAGCCCGGCTGACAAATTCGAAACGTCCAGGGATTGCGCCCACAGGAAAGCTGCCAGCACGGAAAGCTGTAGCTGGTTTTCACTGTCCCTTGGAACTGCATTTGCTGGTAGACAGACATTCGCGTTCTGCAACAGGTTTCGTTCGTAAAGGGGCAACACTGTGTATTTCTCTCTCGGAGAGCCCGGCTGCCAAATTCGAAACGTCCAGCGATTGCGCCCACAGGAAAGCTGCCAGCACGGAAAGCTGTAGCTGGTTTTCACTGTCCCTTGGAACTGCATTCGCTGGTAGACAGACATTCGCGTTCTGCAAAAGCTTTGGTTCGTAATGGGGCAACACTGTGTATTTCTCTCTCGCAGAGCCCGGCTGCCAAATTCGAAACGTCCAGCGATTGCGCCCACAGGAAAGCTCCCAGCACGGAAAGCTGTAGCTGGTTTTCACTGTCCCTTGGAACTGCATTCGCTGCTACACAGACATTCGCGTTCTGCAAAAGCTTTGTTTGGTAAAGGGGCAACACTGTGTATTTCTCTCTCGGAGAGCGCGGCTGCCAAATTCGAAACGTCCAGCGATTGCGCCCACAGGAAAGCTCCCAGCACGGAAAGCTGTAGCTGGTTTTCACTGTCCCTTGGAACTGCATTCGCTGCTACACAGACATTCGCGTTCTGCAAAAGCTTTGGTTGGTAAAGGGGCAACACTGTGTATTTCTCTGTCGGAGAGCGCGGCTGCCAAATTCGAAACGTCCAACGATTGCGCCCACATGAAAGCTGCCAGCACGGAAAGCTGTAGCTGGTTTTCACTGTCCCTTGGAACTGCATTCGCTGGTAGACAGACATTCGCGTTCTGCAACAGCTTTCGTTCGTAATGGGGCAACACTGTGTATGTCTCTCTGGGAGAGCCCGGCTGCCAAATTCGAAACGTCCAGCGATTGCGCCCACAGGAAAGCTCCCAGCACGGAAAGCTGTAGCTGGTTTTCACTGTCCCTTGGAACTGCATTCGCTGGTAGACAGACATTCGCGTTCTGCAAAAGCTTTCGTTAGTAAAGGGGCAACACTGTGTATTTCTCTCTCGGAGAGCCCGGCTGCCAAATTCGAAACGTCCAGCGATTGCGCCCACAGGAAAGCTGCCAGCACGGAAAGCTGTAGCTGGTTTTCACTGTCCCTTGGAACTGCATTCGCTGGTAGACAGACATTCGCGTTCTGCAAAAGCTTTGGTTGGTAATGGGGCAATACTGTGTATTTCTCTCTGGGAGAGCCCGGCTGCCAAATTCGAAACGTCCAGCGATTGCGCCCACAGGAAAGCTGCCAGCACGGAAAGCTGTAGCTGGTTTTCACTGTCCCTTGGAACTGCATTCGCTGCTACACAGACATTCGTGTTCTGCAAAAGCTTTCGTTCGTAATGAGGCAACACTGTGTATTTCTCTCTCGCAGAGCCCGGCTGACAAATTCGAAACGTCCAGCGATTGCGCCCACAGGAAAGCTGCCAGCACGGAAAGCTGTAGCTGGTTTTCACTGTCCTTTGGAACTGCATTCGCTGGTAGACAGACATTCGCGTTCTGCAAAAGCTTTGTTTCGTAATGGGGCAACACTGTGTATTTCTCTCTCGGAGAGCCCGGCTGCCAAATTCGAAACGTCCAGCGATTGCGCCCACAGGAAAGCTGCCAGCACGGAAAGCTGTAGCTGGTTTTCACTGTCCCTTGGAACTGCATTCGCTGGTAGACAGATATTCGCGTTCTGCAACAGCTTTCGTTCGTAATGGGGCAACACTGTGTATTTCTCTCTGGGAGAGCCCGGCTGCCAAATTCGAAACGTCCAGCGATTGCGCCCACAGGAAAGCTGCCAGCACGGAAAGCTGTAGCTGGTTTTCACTGTCCCTTGGAACTGCATTCGCTGGTAGACAGACATTCGCGTTCTGCAACAGGTTTCGTTCGTAAAGGGGCAACACTGTGTATTTCTCTCTCGGAGAGCCCGGCTGCCAAATTCGAAACGTCCAGCGATTGCGCCCACAGGAAAGCTGCCAGCACGGAAAGCTGTAGCTGGTTTTCACTGTCCCTTGGAACTGCATTCGCTGGTAGACAGACATTCGCGTTCTGCAACAGCTTTCGTTCGTAATGGGGCAACACTCTGTATTTCTCTCTGGGAGAGCCCGGCTGCCAAATTCGAAACGTCCAGCGATTGCGCCCACAGGAAAGCTGCCAGCACGGAAAGCTGTAGCTGGTTTTCACTGTCCCTTGGAACTGCATTCGCTGGTAGACAGACATTCGCGTTCTGCAACAGGTTTCGTTCGTAAAGGGGCAACACTGTGTATTTCTCTCTCGGAGAGCCCGGCTGCCAAATTCGAAACGTCCAGCGATTGCGCCCACAGGAAAGCTGCCAGCACGCAAAGCTGTAGCTGGTTTTCACTGTCCCTTGGAACTGCATTCGCTGGTAGACAGACATTCGCGTTCTGCAAAAGCTTTGGTTCGTAATGGGGCAACACTGTGTATTTCTCTCTCGGAGAGCGCGGCTGCCAAATTCGAAACGTCCAGCGATTGCGCCCACAGGAAAGCTCCCAGCACGGAAAGCTGTAGCTGGTTTTCACTGTCCCTTGGAACTGCATTCGCTGCTACACAGACATTCGCGTTCTGCAAAAGCTTTCGTTCGTAATGGGGCAACACTGTGTATGTCTCTCTGGGAGAGCCCGGCTGCCAAATTCGAAACGTCCAGCGATTGCGCCCACAGGAAAGCTCCCAGCACGGAAAGCTGTAGCTGGTTTTCACTGTCCCTTGGAACTGCATTCGCTGGTAGACAGACATTCGCGTTCTGCAAAAGCTTTCGTTCGTAAAGGGGCAACACTGTGTATTTCTCTCTCGGAGAGCCCGGCTGCCAAATTCGAAACGTCCAGCGATTGCGCCCACAGGAAAGCTGCCAGCACGGAAAGCTGTAGCTGGTTTTCACTGTCCCTTGGAACTGCATTCGCTGGTAGACAGACATTCGCGTTCTGCAAAAGCTTTGGTTGGTAATGGGGCAATACTTTGTATTTCTCTCTGGGAGAGCCCGGCTGCCAAATTCGAAACGTCCAGCGATTGCGCCCACAGGAAAGCTGCCAGCACGGAAAGCTGTAGCTGGTTTTCACTGTCCCTTGGAACTGCATTCGTTGCTACACAGACATTCGTGTTCTGCAAAAGCTTTCGTTCGTAATGAGGCAACACTGTGTATTTCTCTCTCGCAGAGCCCGGCTGACAAATTCGAAACGTCCAGCGATTGCGCCCACAGGAAAGCTGCCAGCACGGAAAGCTGTAGCTGGTTTTCACTGTCCTTTGGAACTGCATTCGCTGGTAGACAGACATTCGCGTTCTGCAACAGCTTTCGTTCGTAATGGGGCAACACTGTGTATTTCTCTCTGGGAGAGCCCGGCTGCCAAATTCGAAACGTCCAGCGATTGCGCCCACAGGAAAGCTGCCAGCACGGAAAGCTGTAGCTGGTTTTCACTGTCCCTTGGAACTGCATTCGCTGGTAGACAGACATTCGCGTTCTGCAACAGGTTTCGTTCGTAAAGGGGCAACACTGTGTATTTCTCTCTCGGAGAGCCCGGCTGCCAAATTCGAACGTCCAGCGATTGCGCCCACAGGAAAGCTGCCAGCACGGAAAGCTGTAGCTGGTTTTCACTGTCCCTTGGAACTGCATTCGCTGGTAGACAGACATTCGCGTTCTGCAACAGCTTTCGTTCGTAATGGGGCAACACTGTGTATTTCTCTCTGGGAGAGCCCGGCTGCCAAATTCGAAACGTCCAGCGATTGCGCCCACAGGAAAGCTGCCAGCACGGAAAGCTGTAGCTGGTTTTCACTGTCCCTTGGAACTGCATTCGCTGGTAGACAGACATTCGCGTTCTGCAACAGGTTTCGTTCGTAAAGGGGCAACACTGTGTATTTCTCTCTCGGAGAGCCCGGCTGCCAAATTCGAAACGTCCAGCGATTGCGCCCACAGGAAAGCTGCCAGCACGGAAAGCTGTAGCTGGTTTTCACTGTCCCTTGGAACTGCATTCGCTGGTAGACAGACATTCGCGTTCTGCAAAAGCTTTGGTTCGTAATGGGGCAACACTGTGTATTTCTCTCTCGGAGAGCGCGGCTGCCAAATTCGAAACGTCCAGCGATTGCGCCCACAGGAAAGCTCCCAGCACGGAAAGCTGTAGCTGGTTTTCACTGTCCCTTGGAACTGCATTCGCTGCTACACAGACATTCGCGTTCTGCAAAAGCTTTCGTTCGTAATGAGGCAACACTGTGTATTTCTCTCTCGCAGAGCCCGGCTGACAAATTCGAAACGTCCAGCGATTGCGCCCACAGGAAAGCTGCCAGCACGGAAAGCTGTAGCTGGTTTTCACTGTCCTTTGGAACTGCATTCGCTGGTAGACAGACATTCGCGTTCTGCAAAAGCTTTGTTTCGTAATGGGGCAACACTGTGTATTTCTCTCTGGGAGAGCCCGGCTGCCAAATTCGAAACGTCCAGCGATTGCGCCCACAGGAAAGCTCCCAGCACGGAAAGCTGTAGCTGGTTTTTACTGTCCCTTGGAACTGCATTCGCTGGTAGACAGACATTCGCGTTCTGCAAAAGCTTTCGTTCGTAATGGGGCAACACTGTGTATTTCTCTCTGGGAGAGCCCGGCTGCCAAATTCGAAACGTCCAGCGATTGCGCCCACAGGAAAGCTCCCAGCACGGAAAGCTGTAGCTGGTTTTCACTGTCCCTTGGAACTGCATTCGCTGGTAGACAGACATTCGCGTTCTGCAAAAGCTGTGGTTGGTAAAGGGGCAACACTGTGTATTTCTCTCTGGGAGAGCCCGGCTGCCAAATTCGAAACGTCCAGCGATTGCGCCCACAGGAAAGCTGCCAGCACGGAAAGCTGTAGCTGGTTTTCACTGTCCCTTGGAACTGCATTCGCTGCTACACAGACATTCGCGTTCTGCAAAAGCTTTCGTTCGTAATGAGGCAACACTGTGTATTTCTCTCTCGCAGAGCCCGGCTGCCAAATTCGAAACGTCCAGCGATTGCGCCCACAGGAAAGCTGCCAGCACGGAAAGCTGTAGCTGGTTTTCACTGTCCCTTGGAACTGCATTTGCTGGTAGACAGACATTCGCGTTCTGCAACAGGTTTCGTTCGTAAAGGGGCAACACTGTGTATTTCTCTCTCGGAGAGCCCGGCTGCCAAATTCGAAACGTCCAGCGATTGCGCCCACAGGAAAGCTGCCAGCACGGAAAGCTGTAGCTGGTTTTCACTGTCCCTTGGAACTGCATTCGCTGGTAGACAGACATTCGCGTTCTGCAAAAGCTTTGGTTCGTAATGGGGCAACACTGTGTATTTCTCTCTCGCAGAGCCCGGCTGCCAAATTCGAAACGTCCAGCGATTGCGCCCACAGGAAAGCTCCCAGCACGGAAAGCTGTAGCTGGTTTTCACTGTCCCTTGGAACTGCATTCGCTGCTACACAGACATTCGCGTTCTGCAAAAGCTTTGTTTGGTAAAGGGGCAACACTGTGTATTTCTCTCTCGGAGAGCGCGGCTGCCAAATTCGAAACGTCCAGCGATTGCGCCCACAGGAAAGCTCCCAGCACGGAAAGCTGTAGCTGGTTTTCACTGTCCCTTGGAACTGCATTCGCTGCTACACAGACATTCGCGTTCTGCAAAAGCTTTGGTTGGTAAAGGGGCAACACTGTGTATTTCTCTGTCGGAGAGCGCGGCTGCCAAATTCGAAACGTCCAACGATTGCGCCCACATGAAAGCTGCCAGCACGGAAAGCTGTAGCTGGTTTTCACTGTCCCTTGGAACTGCATTCGCTGGTAGACAGACATTCGCGTTCTGCAAAAGCTTTGGTTGGTAATGGGGCAATACTGTGTATTTCTCTCTGGGAGAGCCCGGCTGCCAAATTCGAAACGTCCAGCGATTGCGCCCACAGGAAAGCTGCCAGCACGGAAAGCTGTAGCTGGTTTTCACTGTCCCTTGGAACTGCATTCGCTGGTAGACAGACATTCGTGTTCTGCAAAAGCTTTCGTTCGTAATGAGGCAACACTGTGTATTTCTCTCTCGCAGAGCCCGGCTGACAAATTCGAAACGTCCAGCGATTGCGCCCACAGGAAAGCTGCCAGCACGGAAAGCTGTAGCTGGTTTTCACTGTCCTTTGGAACTGCATTCGCTGGTAGACAGACATTCGCGTTCTGCAAAAGCTTTGTTTCGTAATGGGGCAACACTGTGTATTTCTCTCTGGGAGAGCCCGGCTGCCAAATTCGAAACGTCCAGCGATTGCGCCCACAGGAAAGCTCCCAGCACGGAAAGCTGTAGCTGGTTTTCACTGTCCCTTGGAACTGCATTCGCTGGTAGACAGACATTTGCGTTCTGCAAAAGCTTTGGTTGGTAAAGGGGCAACACTGTGTATTTCTCTCTCGGAGAGCCCGGCTGCCAAATTCGAAACGTCCAGCGATTGCGCCCACAGGAAAGCTCCCAGCACGGAAAGCTGTAGCTGGTTTTCACTGTCCCTTGGAACTGCATTCGCTGGTAGACAGACATTCGCGTTCTGCAAAAGCTTTGGTTGGTAATGGGGCAATACTGTGTATTTCTCTCTGGGAGAGCCCGGCTGCCAAATTCGAAACGTCCAGCGATTGCGCCCACAGGAAAGCTGCCAGCACGGAAAGCTGTAGCTGGTTTTCACTGTCCCTTGGAACTGCATTCGCTGCTACACAGACATTCGCGTTCTGCAAAAGCTTTCGTTCGTAATGAGGCAACACTGTGTATTTCTCTCTCGCAGAGCCCGGCTGACAAATTCGAAACGTCCAGGGATTGCGCCCACAGGAAAGCTGCCAGCACGGAAAGCTGTAGCTGGTTTTCACTGTCCCTTGGAACTGCATTTGCTGGTAGACAGACATTCGCGTTCTGCAACAGGTTTCGTTCGTAAAGGGGCAACACTGTGTATTTCTCTCTCGGAGAGCCCGGCTGTCAAATTCGAAACGTCCAGCGATTGCGCCCACAGGAAAGCTGCCAGCACGGAAAGCTGTAGCTGGTTTTCACTGTCCCTTGGAACTGCATTCGCTGGTAGACAGACATTCGCGTTCTGCAAAAGCTTTGGTTCGTAATGGGGCAACACTGTGTATTTCTCTCTCGCAGAGCCCGGCTGCCAAATTCGAAACGTCCAGCGATTGCGCCCACAGGAAAGCTCCCAGCACGGAAAGCTGTAGCTGGTTTTCACTGTCCCTTGGAACTGCATTCGCTGCTACACAGACATTCGCGTTCTGCAAAAGCTTTGTTTCGTAATGGGGCAACACTGTGTATTTCTCTCTCGGAGAGCGCGGCTGCCAAATTCGAAACGTCCAGCGATTGCGCCCACAGGAAAGCTCCCAGCACGGAAAGCTGTAGCTGGTTTTCACTGTCCCTTGGAACTGCATTCGCTGCTACACAGACATTCGCGTTCTGCAAAAGCTTTGGTTGGTAAAGGGGCAACACTGTGTATTTCTCTGTCGGAGAGCGCGGCTGCCAAATTCGAAACGTCCAACGATTGCGCCCACATGAAAGCTGCCAGCACGGAAAGCTGTAGCTGGTTTTCACTGTCCCTTGGAACTGCATTCGCTGGTAGACAGACATTCGCGTTCTGCAAAAGCTTTCGTTCGTAATGGGGCAACACTGTGTATGTCTCTCTGGGAGAGCCCGGCTGCCAAATTCGAAACGTCCAGCGATTGCGCCCACAGGAAAGCTGCCAGCACGGAAAGCTGTAGCTGGTTTTCACTGTCCCTTGGAACTGCATTCGCTGGTAGACAGACATTCGCGTTCTGCAAAAGCTTTGGTTGGTAATGGGGCAATACTGTGTATTTCTCTCTGGGAGAGCCCGGCTGCCAAATTCGAAACGTCCAGCGATTGCGCCCACAGGAAAGCTGCCAGCACGGAAAGCTGTAGCTGGTTTTCACTGTCCCTTGGAACTGCATTCGCTGCTACACAGACATTCGTGTTCTGCAAAAGCTTTCGTTCGTAATGAGGCAACACTGTGTATTTCTCTCTCGCAGAGCCCGGCTGACAAATTCGAAACGTCCAGCGATTGCGCCCACAGGAAAGCTGCCAGCACGGAAAGCTGTAGCTGGTTTTCACTGTCCTTTGGAACTGCATTCGCTGGTAGACAGACATTCGCGTTCTGCAAAAGCTTTGTTTCGTAATGGGGCAACACTGTGTATTTCTCTCTGGGAGAGCCCGGCTGCCAAATTCGAAACGTCCAGCGATTGCGCCCACAGGAAAGCTCCCAGCACGGAAAGCTGTAGCTGGTTTTCACTGTCCCTTGGAACTGCATTCGCTGGTAGACAGACATTCGCGTTCTGCAAAAGCTTTGGTTGGTAAAGGGGCAACACTGTGTATTTCTCTCTCGGAGAGCCCGGCTGCCAAATTCGAAACGTCCAGCGATTGCGCCCACAGGAAAGCTCCCAGCACGGAAAGCTGTAGCTGGTTTTCACTGTCCCTTGGAACTGCATTCGCTGGTAGACAGACATTCGCGTTCTGCAAAAGCTTTGGTTGGTAATGGGGCAATACTGTGTATTTCTCTCTGGGAGAGCCCGGCTGCCAAATTCGAAACGTCCAGCGATTGCGCCCACAGGAAAGCTGCCAGCACGGAAAGCTGTAGCTGGTTTTCACTGTCCCTTGGAACTGCATTCGCTGCTACACAGACATTCGCGTTCTGCAACAGGTTTCGTTCGTAATGAGGCAACACTGTGTATTTCTCTCTCGCAGAGCCCGGCTGACAAATTCGAAACGTCCAGCGATTGCGCCCACAGGAAAGCTGCCAGCACGGAAAGCTGTAGCTGGTTTTCACTGTCCCTTGGAACTGCATTTGCTGGTAGACAGACATTCGCGTTCTGCAACAGGTTTCGTTCGTAAAGGGGCAACACTGTGTATTTCTCTCTCGGAGAGCCCGGCTGCCAAATTCGAAACGTCCAGCGATTGCGCCCACAGGAAAGCTGCCAGCACGGAAAGCTGTAGCTGGTTTTCACTGTCCCTTGGAACTGCATTCGCTGGTAGACAGACATTCGCGTTCTCCAAAAGCTTTGGTTCGTAATGGGGCAACACTGTGTATTTCTCTCTCGCAGAGCCCGGCTGCCAAATTCGAAACGTCCAGCGATTGCGCCCACAGGAAAGCTGCCAGCACGGAAAGCTGTAGCTGGTTTTCACTGTCCCTTGGAACTGCATTCGCTGGTAGACAGACATTCGCGTTCTGCAACAGGTTTCGTTCGTAAAGGGGCAACACTGTGTATTTCTCTCTCGGAGAGCCCGGCTGCCAAATTCGAAACGTCCAGCGATTGCGCCCACAGGAAAGCTGCCAGCACGGAAAGCTGTAGCTGGTTTTCACTGTCCCTTGGAACTGCATTCGCTGGTAGACAGACATTCGCGTTCTGCAAAAGCTTTGGTTCGTAATGGGGCAACACTGTGTATTTCTCTCTCGGAGAGCGCGGCTGCCAAATTCGAAACGTCCAGCGATTGCGCCCACAGGAAAGCTCCCAGCACGGAAAGCTGTAGCTGGTTTTCACTGTCCCTTGGAACTGCATTCGCTGCTACACAGACATTCGCGTTCTGCAAAAGCTTTCGTTCGTAATGAGGCAACACTGTGTATTTCTCTCTCGCAGAGCCCGGCTGACAAATTCGAAACGTCCAGCGATTGCGCCCACAGGAAAGCTGCCAGCACGGAAAGCTGTAGCTGGTTTTCACTGTCCTTTGGAACTGCATTCGCTGGTAGACAGACATTCGCGTTCTGCAAAAGCTTTGTTTCGTAATGGGGCAACACTGTGTATTTCTCTCTGGGAGAGCCCGGCTGCCAAATTCGAAACGTCCAGCGATTGCGCCCACAGGAAAGCTCCCAGCACGGAAAGCTGTAGCTGGTTTTTACTGTCCCTTGGAACTGCATTCGCTGGTAGACAGACATTCGCGTTCTGCAAAAGCTTTCGTTCGTAATGGGGCAACACTGTGTATTTCTCTCTGGGAGAGCCCGGCTGCCAAATTCGAAACGTCCAGCGATTGCGCCCACAGGAAAGCTCCCAGCACGGAAAGCTGTAGCTGGTTTTCACTGTCCCTTGGAACTGCATTCGCTGGTAGACAGACATTCGCGTTCTGCAAAAGCTGTGGTTGGTAAAGGGGCAACACTGTGTATTTCTCTCTCGGAGAGCCTGGCTGCCAAATTCGAAACGTCCAGCGATTGCGCCCACAGGAAAGCTCCCAGCACGGAAAGCTGTAGCTGGTTTTCACTGTCCCTTGGAACTGCATTCGCTGGTAGACAGACATTCGCGTTCTGCAAAAGCTTTGGTTGGTAATGGGGCAATACTGTGTATTTCTCTCTGGGAGAGCCCGGCTGCCAAATTCGAAACGTCCAGCGATTGCGCCCACAGGAAAGCTGCCAGCACGGAAAGCTGTAGCTGGTTTTCACTGTCCCTTGGAACTGCATTCGCTGCTACACAGACATTCGCGTTCTGCAAAAGCTTTCGTTCGTAATGAGGCAACACTGTGTATTTCTCTCTCGCAGAGCCCGGCTGACAAATTCGAAACGTCCAGCGATTGCGCCCACAGGAAAGCTGCCAGCACGGAAAGCTGTAGCTGGTTTTCACTGTCCCTTGGAACTGCATTTGCTGGTAGACAGACATTCGCGTTCTGCAACAGGTTTCGTTCGTAAAGGGGCAACACTGTGTATTTCTCTCTCGGAGAGCCCGGCTGCCAAATTCGAAACGTCCAGCGATTGCGCCCACAGGAAAGCTGCCAGCACGGAAAGCTGTAGCTGGTTTTCACTGTCCCTTGGAACTGCATTCGCTGGTAGACAGACATTCGCGTTCTGCAAAAGCTTTGGTTCGTAATGGGGCAACACTGTGTATTTCTCTCTCGCAGAGCCCGGCTGCCAAATTCGAAACGTCCAGCGATTGCGCCCACAGGAAAGCTGCCAGCACGGAAAGCTGTAGCTGGTTTTCACTGTCCCTTGGAACTGCATTCGCTGGTAGACAGACATTCGCGTTCTGCAACAGGTTTCGTTCGTAAAGGGGCAACACTGTGTATTTCTCTCTCGGAGAGCCCGGCTGCCAAATTCGAAACGTCCAGCGATTGCGCCCACAGGAAAGCTGCCAGCACGGAAAGCTGTAGCTGGTTTTCACTGTCCCTTGGAACTGCATTCGCTGGTAGACAGACATTCGCGTTCTGCAAAAGCTTTGGTTCGTAATGGGGCAACACTGTGTATTTCTCTCTCGGAGAGCGCGGCTGCCAAATTCGAAACGTCCAGCGATTGCGCCCACAGGAAAGCTCCCAGCACGGAAAGCTGTAGCTGGTTTTCACTGTCCCTTGGAACTGCATTCGCTGCTACACAGACATTCGCGTTCTGCAAAAGCTTTCGTTCGTAATGAGGCAACACTGTGTATTTCTCTCTCGCAGAGCCCGGCTGACAAATTCGAAACGTCCAGCGATTGCGCCCACAGGAAAGCTGCCAGCACGGAAAGCTGTAGCTGGTTTTCACTGTCCTTTGGAACTGCATTCGCTGGTAGACAGACATTCGCGTTCTGCAAAAGCTTTGTTTCGTAATGGGGCAACACTGTGTATTTCTCTCTGGGAGAGCCCGGCTGCCAAATTCGAAACGTCCAGCGATTGCGCCCACAGGAAAGCTCCCAGCACGGAAAGCTGTAGCTGGTTTTTACTGTCCCTTGGAACTGCATTCGCTGGTAGACAGACATTCGCGTTCTGCAAAAGCTTTCGTTCGTAATGGGGCAACACTGTGTATTTCTCTCTGGGAGAGCCCGGCTGCCAAATTCGAAACGTCCAGCGATTGCGCCCACAGGAAAGCTCCCAGCACGGAAAGCTGTAGCTGGTTTTCACTGTCCCTTGGAACTGCATTCGCTGGTAGACAGACATTCGCGTTCTGCAAAAGCTGTGGTTGGTAAAGGGGCAACACTGTGTATTTCTCTCTCGGAGAGCCTGGCTGCCAAATTCGAAACGTCCAGCGATTGCGCCCACAGGAAAGCTCCCAGCACGGAAAGCTGTAGCTGGTTTTCACTGTCCCTTGGAACTGCATTCGCTGGTAGACAGACATTCGCGTTCTGCAAAAGCTTTGGTTGGTAATGGGGCAATACTGTGTATTTCTCTCTGGGAGAGCCCGGCTGCCAAATTCGAAACGTCCAGCGATTGCGCCCACAGGAAAGCTGCCAGCACGGAAAGCTGTAGCTGGTTTTCACTGTCCCTTGGAACTGCATTCGCTGCTACACAGACATTCGCGTTCTGCAAAAGCTTTCGTTCGTAATGAGGCAACACTGTGTATTTCTCTCTCGCAGAGCCCGGCTGCCAAATTCGAAACGTCCAGCGATTGCGCCCACAGGAAAGCTGCCAGCACGGAAAGCTGTAGCTGGTTTTCACTGTCCCTTGGAACTGCATTTGCTGGTAGACAGACATTCGCGTTCTGCAACAGGTTTCGTTCGTAAAGGGGCAACACTGTGTATTTCTCTCTCGGAGAGCCCGGCTGCCAAATTCGAAACGTCCAGCGATTGCGCCCACAGGAAAGCTGCCAGCACGGAAAGCTGTAGCTGGTTTTCACTGTCCCTTGGAACTGCATTCGCTGGTAGACAGACATTCGCGTTCTGCAAAAGCTTTGGTTCGTAATGGGGCAACACTGTGTATTTCTCTCTCGCAGAGCCCGGCTGCCAAATTCGAAACGTCCAGCGATTGCGCCCACAGGAAAGCTCCCAGCACGGAAAGCTGTAGCTGGTTTTCACTGTCCCTTGCAACTGCATTCGCTGCTACACAGACATTCGCGTTCTGCAAAAGCTTTGTTTGGTAAAGGGGCAACACTGTGTATTTCTCTCTCGGAGAGCGCGGCTGCCAAATTCGAAACGTCCAGCGATTGCGCCCACAGGAAAGCTCCCAGCACGGAAAGCTGTAGCTGGTTTTCACTGTCCCTTGGAACTGCATTCGCTGCTACACAGACATTCGCGTTCTGCAAAAGCTTTGGTTGGTAAAGGGGCAACACTGTGTATTTCTCTGTCGGAGAGCGCGGCTGCCAAATTCGAAACGTCCAACGATTGCGCCCACATGAAAGCTGCCAGCACGGAAAGCTGTAGCTGGTTTTCACTGTCCCTTGGAACTGCATTCGCTGGTAGACAGACATTCGCGTTCTGCAAAAGCTTTGGTTGGTAATGGGGCAATACTGTGTATTTCTCTCTGGGAGAGCCCGGCTGCCAAATTCGAAACGTCCAGCGATTGCGCCCACAGGAAAGCTGCCAGCACGGAAAGCTGTAGCTGGTTTTCACTGTCCCTTGGAACTGCATTCGCTGGTAGACAGACATTCGTGTTCTGCAAAAGCTTTCGTTCGTAATGAGGCAACACTGTGTATTTCTCTCTCGCAGAGCCCGGCTGACAAATTCGAAACGTCCAGCGATTGCGCCCACAGGAAAGCTGCCAGCACGGAAAGCTGTAGCTGGTTTTCACTGTCCTTTGGAACTGCATTCGCTGGTAGACAGACATTCGCGTTCTGCAAAAGCTTTGTTTCGTAATGGGGCAACACTGTGTATTTCTCTCTGGGAGAGCCCGGCTGCCAAATTCGAAACGTCCAGCGATTGCGCCCACAGGAAAGCTCCCAGCACGGAAAGCTGTAGCTGGTTTTCACTGTCCCTTGGAACTGCATTCGCTGGTAGAAAGACATTCGCGTTCTGCAAAAGCTTTGGTTGGTAAAGGGGCAACACTGTGTATTTCTCTCTCGGAGAGCCCGGCTGCCAAATTCGAAACGTCCAGCGATTGCGCCCACAGGAAAGCTGCCAGCACGGAAAGCTGTAGCTGGTTTTCACTGTCCCTTGGAACTGCATTCGCTGGTAGACAGACATTCGCGTTCTGCAAAAGCTTTGGTTGGTAATGGGGCAATACTGTGTATTTCTCTCTGGGAGAGCCCGGCTGCCAAATTCGAAACGTCCAGCGATTGCGCCCACAGGAAAGCTGCCAGCACGGAAAGCTGTAGCTGGTTTTCACTGTCCCTTGGAACTGCATTCGCTGGTAGACAGACATTCGCGTTCTGCAAAAGCTTTGGTTCGTAATGAGGCAACACTGTGTATTTCTCTCTCGCAGAGCCCGGCTGACAAATTCGAAACGTCCAGGGATTGCGCCCACAGGAAAGCTGCCAGCACGGAAAGCTGTAGCTGGTTTTCACTGTCCCTTGGAACTGCATTTGCTGGTAGACAGACATTCGCGTTCTGCAAAAGCTTTCGTTCGTAAAGGGGCAACACTGTGTATTTCTCTCTCGGAGAGCCCGGCTGTCAAATTCGAAACGTCCAGCGATTGCGCCCACAGGAAAGCTGCCAGCACGGAAAGCTGTAGCTGGTTTTCACTGTCCCTTGGAACTGCATTCGCTGGTAGACAGACATTCGCGTTCTGCAAAAGCTTTGGTTCGTAATGGGGCAACACTGTGTATTTCTCTCTCGGAGAGCGCGGCTGCCAAATTCGAAACGTCCAGCGATTGCGCCCACAGGAAAGCTCCCAGCACGGAAAGCTGTAGCTGGTTTTCACTGTCCCTTGGAACTGCATTCGCTGCTACACAGACATTCGCGTTCTGCAAAAGCTTTCGTTCGTAATGAGGCAACACTGTGTATTTCTCTCTCGCAGAGCCCGGCTGACAAATTCGAAACGTCCAGCGATTGCGCCCACAGGAAAGCTGCCAGCACGGAAAGCTGTAGCTGGTTTTCACTGTCCTTTGGAACTGCATTCGCTGGTAGACAGACATTCGCGTTCTGCAAAAGCTTTGTTTCGTAATGGGGCAACACTGTGTATTTCTCTCTGGGAGAGCCCGGCTGCCAAATTCGAAACGTCCAGCGATTGCGCCCACAGGAAAGCTCCCAGCACGGAAAGCTGTAGCTGGTTTTTACTGTCCCTTGGAACTGCATTCGCTGGTAGACAGACATTCGCGTTCTGCAAAAGCTTTCGTTCGTAATGGGGCAACACTGTGTATTTCTCTCTGGGAGAGCCCGGCTGCCAAATTCGAAACGTCCAGCGATTGCGCCCACAGGAAAGCTCCCAGCACGGAAAGCTGTAGCTGGTTTTCACTGTCCCTTGGAACTGCATTCGCTGGTAGACAGACATTCGCGTTCTGCAAAAGCTGTGGTTGGTAAAGGGGCAACACTGTGTATTTCTCTCTCGGAGAGCCTGGCTGCCAAATTCGAAACGTCCAGCGATTGCGCCCACAGGAAAGCTCCCAGCACGGAAAGCTGTAGCTGGTTTTCACTGTCCCTTGGAACTGCATTCGCTGGTAGACAGACATTCGCGTTCTGCAAAAGCTTTGGTTGGTAATGGGGCAATACTGTGTATTTCTCTCTGGGAGAGCCCGGCTGCCAAATTCGAAACGTCCAGCGATTGCGCCCACAGGAAAGCTGCCAGCACGGAAAGCTGTAGCTGGTTTTCACTGTCCCTTGGAACTGCATTCGCTGCTACACAGACATTCGCGTTCTGCAAAAGCTTTCGTTCGTAATGAGGCAACACTGTGTATTTCTCTCTCGCAGAGCCCGGCTGCCAAATTCGAAACGTCCAGCGATTGCGCCCACAGGAAAGCTGCCAGCACGGAAAGCTGTAGCTGGTTTTCACTGTCCCTTGGAACTGCATTTGCTGGTAGACAGACATTCGCGTTCTGCAACAGGTTTCGTTCGTAAAGGGGCAACACTGTGTATTTCTCTCTCGGAGAGCCCGGCTGCCAAATTCGAAACGTCCAGCGATTGCGCCCACAGGAAAGCTGCCAGCACGGAAAGCTGTAGCTGGTTTTCACTGTCCCTTGGAACTGCATTCGCTGGTAGACAGACATTCGCGTTCTGCAAAAGCTTTGGTTCGTAATGGGGCAACACTGTGTATTTCTCTCTCGCAGAGCCCGGCTGCCAAATTCGAAACGTCCAGCGATTGCGCCCACAGGAAAGCTCCCAGCACGGAAAGCTGTAGCTGGTTTTCACTGTCCCTTGGAACTGCATTCGCTGCTACACAGACATTCGCTTTCTGCAAAAGCTTTGTTTGGTAAAGGGGCAACACTGTGTATTTCTCTCTCGGAGAGCGCGGCTGCCAAATTCGAAACGTCCAGCGATTGCGCCCACAGGAAAGCTCCCAGCACGGAAAGCTGTAGCTGGTTTTCACTGTCCCTTGGAACTGCATTCGCTGCTACACAGACATTCGCGTTCTGCAAAAGCTTTGGTTGGTAAAGGGGCAACACTGTGTATTTCTCTGTCGGAGAGCGCGGCTGCCAAATTCGAAACGTCCAACGATTGCGCCCACATGAAAGCTGCCAGCACGGAAAGCTGTAGCTGGTTTTCACTGTCCCTTGGAACTGCATTCGCTGGTAGACAGACATTCGCGTTCTGCAAAAGCTTTGGTTGGTAATGGGGCAATACTGTGTATTTCTCTCTGGGAGAGCCCGGCTGCCAAATTCGAAACGTCCAGCGATTGCGCCCACAGGAAAGCTGCCAGCACGGAAAGCTGTAGCTGGTTTTCACTGTCCCTTGGAACTGCATTCGCTGGTAGACAGACATTCGTGTTCTGCAAAAGCTTTCGTTCGTAATGAGGCAACACTGTGTATTTCTCTCTCGCAGAGCCCGGCTGACAAATTCGAAACGTCCAGCGATTGCGCCCACAGGAAAGCTGCCAGCACGGAAAGCTGTAGCTGGTTTTCACTGTCCTTTGGAACTGCATTCGCTGGTAGACAGACATTCGCGTTCTGCAAAAGCTTTGTTTCGTAATGGGGCAACACTGTGTATTTCTCTCTCGGAGAGCCCGGCTGCCAAATTCGAAACGTCCAGCGATTGCGCCCACAGGAAAGCTCCCAGCACGGAAAGCTGTAGCTGGTTTTCACTGTCCCTTGGAACTGCATTCGCTGGTAGACAGACATTCGCGTTCTGCAAAAGCTTTGGTTGGTAAAGGGGCAACACTGTGTATTTCTCTCTCGGAGAGCCCGGCTGCCAAATTCGAAACGTCCAGCGATTGCGCCCACAGGAAAGCTCCCAGCACGGAAAGCTGTAGCTGGTTTTCACTGTCCCTTGGAACTGCATTCGCTGGTAGACAGACATTCGCGTTCTGCAAAAGCTTTGGTTGGTAATGGGGCAATACTGTGTATTTCTCTCTGGGAGAGCCCGGCTGCCAAATTCGAAACGTCCAGCGATTGCGCCCACAGGAAAGCTGCCAGCACGGAAAGCTGTAGCTGGTTTTCACTGTCCCTTGGAACTGCATTCGCTGCTACACAGACATTCGCGTTCTGCAAAAGCTTTCGTTCGTAATGAGGCAACACTGTGTATTTCTCTCTCGCAGAGCCCGGCTGACAAATTCGAAACGTCCAGGGATTGCGCCCACAGGAAAGCTGCCAGCACGGAAAGCTGTAGCTGGTTTTCACTGTCCCTTGGAACTGCATTTGCTGGTAGACAGACATTCGCGTTCTGCAACAGGTTTCGTTCGTAAAGGGGCAACACTGTGTATTTCTCTCTCGGAGAGCCCGGCTGTCAAATTCGAAACGTCCAGCGATTGCGCCCACAGGAAAGCTGCCAGCACGGAAAGCTGTAGCTGGTTTTCACTGTCCCTTGGAACTGCATTCGCTGGTAGACAGACATTCGCATTCTGCAAAAGCTTTGGTTCGTAATGGGGCAACACTGTGTATTTCTCTCTCGCAGAGCCCGGCTGCCAAATTCGAAACGTCCAGCGATTGCGCCCACAGGAAAGCTCCCAGCACGGAAAGCTGTAGCTGGTTTTCACTGTCCCTTGGAACTGCATTCGCTGCTACACAGACATTCGCGTTCTGCAAAAGCTTTGTTTCGTAATGGGGCAACACTGTGTATTTCTCTCTCGGAGAGCGCGGCTGCCAAATTCGAAACGTCCAGCGATTGCGCCCACAGGAAAGCTCCCAGCACGGAAAGCTGTAGCTGGTTTTCACAGTCCCTTGGAACTGCATTCGCTGCTACACAGACATTCGCGTTCTGCAAAAGCTTTGGTTGGTAAAGGGGCAACACTGTGTATTTCTCTGTCGGAGAGCGCGGCTGCCAAATTCGAAACGTCCAACGATTGCGCCCACATGAAAGCTGCCAGCACGGAAAGCTGTAGCTGGTTTTCACTGTCCCTTGGAACTGCATTCGCTGGTAGACAGACATTCGCGTTCTGCAAAAGCTTTCGTTCGTAATGGGGCAACACTGTGTATGTCTCTCTGGGAGAGCCCGGCTGCCAAATTCGAAACGTCCAGCGATTGCGCCCACAGGAAAGCTGCCAGCACGGAAAGCTGTAGCTGGTTTTCACTGTCCCTTGGAACTGCATTCGCTGGTAGACAGACATTCGCGTTCTGCAAAAGCTTTGGTTGGTAATGGGGCAATACTGTGTATTTCTCTCTGGGAGAGCCCGGCTGCCAAATTCGAAACGTCCAGCGATTGCGCCCACAGGAAAGCTGCCAGCACGGAAAGCTGTAGCTGGTTTTCACTGTCCCTTGGAACTGCATTCGCTGCTACACAGACATTCGTGTTCTGCAAAAGCTTTCGTTCGTAATGAGGCAACACTGTGTATTTCTCTCTCGCAGAGCCCGGCTGACAAATTCGAAACGTCCAGCGATTGCGCCCACAGGAAAGCTGCCAGCACGGAAAGCTGTAGCTGGTTTTCACTGTCCTTTGGAACTGCATTCGCTGGTAGACAGACATTCGCGTTCTGCAAAAGCTTTGTTTCGTAATGGGGCAACACTGTGTATTTCTCTCTGGGAGAGCCCGGCTGCCAAATTCGAAACGTCCAGCGATTGCGCCCACAGGAAAGCTCCCAGCACGGAAAGCTGTAGCTGGTTTTCACTGTCCCTTGGAACTGCATTCGCTGGTAGACAGACATTCGCGTTCTGCAAAAGCTTTGGTTGGTAAAGGGGCAACACTGTGTATTTCTCTCTCGGAGAGCCCGGCTGCCAAATTCGAAACGTCCAGCGATTGCGCCCACAGGAAAGCTCCCAGCACGGAAAGCTGTAGCTGGTTTTCACTGTCCCTTGGAACTGCATTCGCTGGTAGACAGACATTCGCGTTCTGCAAAAGCTTTGGTTGGTAATGGGGCAATACTGTGTATTTCTCTCTGGGAGAGCCCGGCTGCCAAATTCGAAACGTCCAGCGATTGCGCCCACAGGAAAGCTGCCAGCACGGAAAGCTGTAGCTGGTTTTCACTGTCCCTTGGAACTGCATTCGCTGCTACACAGACATTCGCGTTCTGCAAAAGCTTTCGTTCGTAATGAGGCAACACTGTGTATTTCTCTCTCGCAGAGCCCGGCTGACAAATTCGAAACGTCCAACGATTGCGCCCACAGGAAAGCTGCCAGCACGGAAAGCTGTAGCTGGTTTTCACTGTCCCTTGGAACTGCATTTGCTGGTAGACAGACATTCGCGTTCTGCAACAGGTTTCGTTCGTAAAGGGGCAACACTGTGTATTTCTCTCTGGGAGAGCCCGGCTGCCAAATTCGAAACGTCCAGCGATTGCGCCCACAGGAAAGCTGCCAGCACGGAAAGCTGTAGCTGGTTTTCACTGTCCCTTGGAACTGCATTCGCTGGTAGACAGACATTCGCGTTCTGCAAAAGCTTTGGTTCGTAATGGGGCAACACTGTGTATTTCTCTCTCGCAGAGCCCGGCTGCCAAATTCGAAACGTCCAGCGATTGCGCCCACAGGAAAGCTCCCAGCACGGAAAGCTGTAGCTGGTTTTCACTGTCCCTTGGAACTGCATTCGCTGCTACACAGACATTCGCGTTCTGCAAAAGCTTTGTTTCGTAATGGGGCAACACTGTGTATTTCTCTCTCGGAGAGCGCGGCTGCCAAATTCGAAACGTCCAGCGATTGCGCCCACAGGAAAGCTCCCAGCACGGAAAGCTGTAGCTGGTTTTCACTGTCCCTTGGAACTGCATTCGCTGCTACACAGACATTCGCGTTCTGCAAAAGCTTTGGTTGGTAAAGGGGCAACACTGTGTATTTCTCTGTCGGAGAGCGCGGCTGCCAAATTCGAAACGTCCAACGATTGCGCCCACATGAAAGCTGCCAGCACGGAAAGCTGTAGCTGGTTTTCACTGTCCCTTGGAACTGCATTCGCTGGTAGACAGACATTCGCGTTCTGCAAAAGCTTTCGTTCGTAATGGGGCAACACTGTGTATGTCTCTCTGGGAGAGCCCGGCTGCCAAATTCGAAACGTCCAGCGATTGCGCCCACAGGAAAGCTCCCAGCACGGAAAGCTGTAGCTGGTTTTCACTGTCCCTTGGAACTGCATTCGCTGGTAGACAGACATTCGCGTTCTGCAAAAGCTTTCGTTCGTAAAGGGGCAACACTGTGTATTTCTCTCTCGGAGAGCCCGGCTGCCAAATTCGAAACGTCCAGCGATTGCGCCCACAGGAAAGCTGCCAGCACGGAAAGCTGTAGCTGGTTTTCACTGTCCCTTGGAACTGCATTCGCTGGTAGACAGACATTCGCGTTCTGCAAAAGCTTTGGTTGGTAATGGGGCAATACTGTGTATTTCTCTCTGGGAGAGCCCGGCTGCCAAATTCGAAACGTCCAGCGATTGCGCCCACAGGAAAGCTGCCAGCACGGAAAGCTGTAGCTGGTTTTCACTGTCCCTTGGAACTGCATTCGCTGCTACACAGACATTCGTGTTCTGCAAAAGCTTTCGTTCGTAATGAGGCAACACTGTGTATTTCTCTCTCGCAGAGCCCGGCTGACAAATTCGAAACGTCCAGCGATTGCGCCCACAGGAAAGCTGCCAGCACGGAAAGCTGTAGCTGGTTTTCACTGTCCTTTGGAACTGCATTCGCTGGTAGACAGACATTCGCGTTCTGCAAAAGCTTTGTTTCGTAATGGGGCAACACTGTGTATTTCTCTCTCGGAGAGCCCGGCTGCCAAATTCGAAACGTCCAGCGATTGCGCCCACAGGAAAGCTGCCAGCACGGAAAGCTGTAGCTGGTTTTCACTGTCCCTTGGAACTGCATTCGCTGGTAGACAGACATTCGCGTTCTGCAACAGCTTTCGTTCGTAATGGGGCAACACTGTGTATTTCTCTCTGGGAGAGCCCGGCTGCCAAATTCGAAACGTCCAGCGATTGCGCCCACAGGAAAGCTGCCAGCACGGAAAGCTGTAGCTGGTTTTCACTGTCCCTTGGAACTGCATTCGCTGGTAGACAGACATTCGCGTTCTGCAACAGGTTTCGTTCGTAAAGGGGCAACACTGTGTATTTCTCTCTCGGAGAGCCCGGCTGCCAAATTCGAAACGTCCAGCGATTGCGCCCACAGGAAAGCTGCCAGCACGGAAAGCTGTAGCTGGTTTTCACTGTCCCTTGGAACTGCATTCGCTGGTAGACAGACATTCGCGTTCTGCAAAAGCTTTGGTTCGTAATGGGGCAACACTGTGTATTTCTCTCTCGGAGAGCGCGGCTGCCAAATTCGAAACGTCCAGCGATTGCGCCCACAGGAAAGCTGCCAGCACGGAAAGCTGTAGCTGGTTTTCACTGTCCTTTGGAACTGCATTCGCTGGTAGACAGACATTCGCGTTCTGCAAAAGCTTTGTTTCGTAATGGGGCAACACTGTGTATTTCTCTCTCGGAGAGCCCGGCTGCCAAATTCGAAACGTCCAGCGATTGCGCCCACAGGAAAGCTGCCAGCACGGAAAGCTGTAGCTGGTTTTCACTGTCCCTTGGAACTGCATTCGCTGGTAGACAGACATTCGCGTTCTGCAACAGCTTTCGTTCGTAATGGGGCAACACTGTGTATTTCTCTCTGGGAGAGCCCGGCTGCCAAATTCGAAACGTCCAGCGATTGCGCCCACAGGAAAGCTGCCAGCACGGAAAGCTGTAGCTGGTTTTCACTGTCCCTTGGAACTGCATTCGCTGGTAGACAGACATTCGCGTTCTGCAACAGGTTTCGTTCGTAAAGGGGCAACACTGTGTATTTCTCTCTCGGAGAGCCCGGCTGCCAAATTCGAAACGTCCAGCGATTGCGCCCACAGGAAAGCTGCCAGCACGGAAAGCTGTAGCTGGTTTTCACTGTCCCTTGGAACTGCATTCGCTGGTAGACAGACATTCGCGTTCTGCAAAAGCTTTGGTTCGTAATGGGGCAACACTGTGTATTTCTCTCTCGGAGAGCGCGGCTGCCAAATTCGAAACGTCCAGCGATTGCGCCCACAGGAAAGCTCCCAGCACGGAAAGCTGTAGCTGGTTTTCACTGTCCCTTGGAACTGCATTCGCTGCTACACAGACATTCGCGTTCTGCAAAAGCTTTCGTTCGTAATGAGGCAACACTGTGTATTTCTCTCTCGCAGAGCCCGGCTGACAAATTCGAAACGTCCAGCGATTGCGCCCACAGGAAAGCTGCCAGCACGGAAAGCTGTAGCTGGTTTTCACTGTCCCTTGGAACTGCATTCGCTGGTAGACAGACATTCGCGTTCTGCAACAGGTTTCCTTCGTAAAGGGGCAACACTGTGTATTTCTCTCTCGGAGAGCCCGGCTGCCAAATTCGAAACGTCCAGCGATTGCGCCCACAGGAAAGCTGCCAGCACGGAAAGCTGTAGCTGGTTTTCACTGTCCCTTGGAACTGCATTCGCTGGTAGACAGACATTCGCGTTCTGCAAAAGCTTTGTTTCGTAATGGGGCAACACTGTGTATTTCTCTCTCGGAGAGCGCGGCTGCCAAATTCGAAACGTCCAGCGATTGCGCCCACAGGAAAGCTCCCAGCACGGAAAGCTGTAGCTGGTTTTCACTGTCCCTTGGAACTGCATTCGCTGCTACACAGACATTCGCGTTCTGCAAAAGCTTTCGTTCGTAATGAGGCAACACTGTGTATTTCTCTCTCGCAGAGCCCGGCTGACAAATTCGAAACGTCCAGCGATTGCGCCCACAGGAAAGCTCCCAGCACGGAAAGCTGTAGCTGGTTTTCACTGTCCTTTGGAACTGCATTCGCTGGTAGACAGACATTCGCGTTCTGCAAAAGCTTTGTTTCGTAATGGGGCAACACTGTGTATTTCTCTCTCGGAGAGCCCGGCTGCCAAATTCGAAACGTCCAGCGATTGCGCCCACAGGAAAGCTCCCAGCACGGAAAGCTGTAGCTGGTTTTTACTGTCCCTTGGAACTGCATTCGCTGGTAGACAGACATTCGCGTTCTGCAAAAGCTTTCGTTCGTAATGGGGCAACACTGTGTATTTCTCTCTGGGAGAGCCCGGCTGCCAAATTCGAAACGTCCAGCGATTGCGCCCACAGGAAAGCTCCCAGCACGGAAAGCTGTAGCTGGTTTTCACTGTCCCTTGGAACTGCATTCGCTGGTAGACAGACATTCGCGTTCTGCAAAAGCTTTGGTTGGTAAAGGGGCAACACTGTGTATTTCACTCTCGGAGAGCCCGGCTGCCAAATTCGAAACGTCCAGCGATTGCGCCCACAGGAAAGCTCCCAGCACGGAAAGCTGTAGCTGGTTTTCACTGTCCCTTGGAACTGCATTCGCTGGTAGACAGACATTCGTATTCTGCAAAAGCTTTGGTTGGTAATGGGGCAATACTGTGTATTTCTCTCTGGGAGAGCCCGGCTGCCAAATTCGAAACGTCCAGCGATTGCGCCCACAGGAAAGCTGCCAGCACGGAAAGCTGTAGCTGGTTTTCACTGTCCCTTGGAACTGCATTCGCTGGTAGACAGACATTCGCGTTCTGCAAAAGCTTTCGTTCGTAATGAGGCAACACTGTGTATTTCTCTCTCGCAGAGCCCGGCTGACAAATTCGAAACGTCCAGGGATTGCGCCCACAGGAAAGCTGCCAGCACGGAAAGCTGTAGCTGGTTTTCACTGTCCCTTGGAACTGCATTTGCTGGTAGACAGACATTCGCGTTCTGCAACAGGTTTCGTTCGTAAAGGGGCAACACTGTGTATTTCTCTCTCGCAGAGCCCGGCTGCCAAATTCGAAACGTCCAGCGATTGCGCCCACAGGAAAGCTGCCAGCACGGAAAGCTGTAGCTGGTTTTCACTGTCCCTTGGAACTGCATTCGCTGGTAGACAGACATTCGCGTTCTGCAAAAGCTTTGGTTCGTAATGGGGCAACACTGTGTATTTCTCTCTCGCAGAGCCCGGCTGCCAAATTCGAAACGTCCAGCGATTGCGCCCACAGGAAAGCTCCCAGCACGGAAAGCTGTAGCTGGTTTTCACTGTCCCTTGGAACTGCATTCGCTGGTAGACAGACATTCGCGTTCTGCAAAAGCTTTGGTTGGTAAAGGGGCAACACTGTGTATTTCTCTCTCGGAGAGCCCGGCTGCCAAATTCGAAACGTCCAGCGATTGCGCCCACAGGAAAGCTCCCAGCACGGAAAGCTGTAGCTGGTTTTCACTGTCCCTTGGAACTGCATTCGCTGGTAGACAGACATTCGCGTTCTGCAAAAGCTTTGGTTGGTAATGGGGCAATACTGTGTATTTCTCTCTGGGAGAGCCCGGCTGCCAAATTCGAAACGTCCAGCGATTGCGCCCACAGGAAAGCTGCCAGCACGGAAAGCTGTAGCTGGTTTTCACTGTCCCTTGGAACTGCATTCGCTGCTACACAGACATTCGCGTTCTGCAAAAGCTTTCGTTCGTAATGAGGCAACACTGTGTATTTCTCTCTCGCAGAGCCCGGCTGACAAATTCGAAACGTCCAGGGATTGCGCCCACAGGAAAGCTGCCAGCACGGAAAGCTGTAGCTGGTTTTCACTGTCCCTTGGAACTGCATTTGCTGGTAGACAGACATTCGCATTCTGCAACAGGTTTCGTTCGTAAAGGGGCAACACTGTGTATTTCTCTCTCGGAGAGCCCGGCTGCCAAATTCGAAACGTCCAGCGATTGCGCCCACAGGAAAGCTCCCAGCACGGAAAGCTGTAGCTGGTTTTCACTGTCCCTTGGAACTGCATTCGCTGGTAGACAGACATTCGTGTTCTGCAAAAGCTTTCGTTCGTAATGAGGCAACACTGTGTATTTCTCTCTCGCAGAGCCCGGCTGACAAATTCGAAACGTCCAGCGATTGCGCCCACAGGAAAGCTGCCAGCACGGAAAGCTGTAGCTGGTTTTCACTGTCCTTTGGAACTGCATTCGCTGGTAGACAGACATTCGCGTTCTGCAAAAGCTTTGTTTCGTAATGGGGCAACACTGTGTATTTCTCTCTCGGAGAGCCCGGCTGCCAAATTCGAAACGTCCAGCGATTGCGCCCACAGGAAAGCTGCCAGCACGGAAAGCTGTAGCTGGTTTTCACTGTCCCTTGGAACTGCATTCGCTGGTAGACAGATATTCGCGTTCTGCAACAGCTTTCGTTCGTAATGGGGCAACACTGTGTATTTCTCTCTGGGAGAGCCCGGCTGCCAAATTCGAAACGTCCAGCGATTGCGCCCACAGGAAAGCTGCCAGCACGGAAAGCTGTAGCTGGTTTTCACTGTCCCTTGGAACTGCATTCGCTGGTAGACAGACATTCGCGTTCTGCAACAGGTTTCGTTCGTAAAGGGGCAACACTGTGTATTTCTCTCTCGGAGAGCCCGGCTGCCAAATTCGAAACGTCCAGCGATTGCGCCCACAGGAAAGCTGCCAGCACGGAAAGCTGTAGCTGGTTTTCACTGTCCCTTGGAACTGCATTCGCTGGTAGACAGACATTCGCGTTCTGCAACAGCTTTCGTTCGTAATGGGGCAACACTCTGTATTTCTCTCTGGGAGAGCCCGGCTGCCAAATTCGAAACGTCCAGCGATTGCGCCCACAGGAAAGCTGCCAGCACGGAAAGCTGTAGCTGGTTTTCACTGTCCCTTGGAACTGCATTCGCTGGTAGACAGACATTCGCGTTCTGCAACAGGTTTCGTTCGTAAAGGGGCAACACTGTGTATTTCTCTCTCGGAGAGCCCGGCTGCCAAATTCGAAACGTCCAGCGATTGCGCCCACAGGAAAGCTGCCAGCACGCAAAGCTGTAGCTGGTTTTCACTGTCCCTTGGAACTGCATTCGCTGGTAGACAGACATTCGCGTTCTGCAAAAGCTTTGGTTCGTAATGGGGCAACACTGTGTATTTCTCTCTCGGAGAGCGCGGCTGCCAAATTCGAAACGTCCAGCGATTGCGCCCACAGGAAAGCTCCCAGCACGGAAAGCTGTAGCTGGTTTTCACTGTCCCTTGGAACTGCATTCGCTGCTACACAGACATTCGCGTTCTGCAAAAGCTTTCGTTCGTAATGGGGCAACACTGTGTATGTCTCTCTGGGAGAGCCCGGCTGCCAAATTCGAAACGTCCAGCGATTGCGCCCACAGGAAAGCTCCCAGCACGGAAAGCTGTAGCTGGTTTTCACTGTCCCTTGGAACTGCATTCGCTGGTAGACAGACATTCGCGTTCTGCAAAAGCTTTCGTTCGTAAAGGGGCAACACTGTGTATTTCTCTCTCGGAGAGCCCGGCTGCCAAATTCGAAACGTCCAGCGATTGCGCCCACAGGAAAGCTGCCAGCACGGAAAGCTGTAGCTGGTTTTCACTGTCCCTTGGAACTGCATTCGCTGGTAGACAGACATTCGCGTTCTGCAAAAGCTTTGGTTGGTAATGGGGCAATACTTTGTATTTCTCTCTGGGAGAGCCCGGCTGCCAAATTCGAAACGTCCAGCGATTGCGCCCACAGGAAAGCTGCCAGCACGGAAAGCTGTAGCTGGTTTTCACTGTCCCTTGGAACTGCATTCGTTGCTACACAGACATTCGTGTTCTGCAAAAGCTTTCGTTCGTAATGAGGCAACACTGTGTATTTCTCTCTCGCAGAGCCCGGCTGACAAATTCGAAACGTCCAGCGATTGCGCCCACAGGAAAGCTGCCAGCACGGAAAGCTGTAGCTGGTTTTCACTGTCCTTTGGAACTGCATTCGCTGGTAGACAGACATTCGCGTTCTGCAACAGCTTTCGTTCGTAATGGGGCAACACTGTGTATTTCTCTCTGGGAGAGCCCGGCTGCCAAATTCGAAACGTCCAGCGATTGCGCCCACAGGAAAGCTGCCAGCACGGAAAGCTGTAGCTGGTTTTCACTGTCCCTTGGAACTGCATTCGCTGGTAGACAGACATTCGCGTTCTGCAACAGGTTTCGTTCGTAAAGGGGCAACACTGTGTATTTCTCTCTCGGAGAGCCCGGCTGCCAAATTCGAACGTCCAGCGATTGCGCCCACAGGAAAGCTGCCAGCACGGAAAGCTGTAGCTGGTTTTCACTGTCCCTTGGAACTGCATTCGCTGGTAGACAGACATTCGCGTTCTGCAACAGCTTTCGTTCGTAATGGGGCAACACTGTGTATTTCTCTCTGGGAGAGCCCGGCTGCCAAATTCGAAACGTCCAGCGATTGCGCCCACAGGAAAGCTGCCAGCACGGAAAGCTGTAGCTGGTTTTCACTGTCCCTTGGAACTGCATTCGCTGGTAGACAGACATTCGCGTTCTGCAACAGGTTTCGTTCGTAAAGGGGCAACACTGTGTATTTCTCTCTCGGAGAGCCCGGCTGCCAAATTCGAAACGTCCAGCGATTGCGCCCACAGGAAAGCTGCCAGCACGGAAAGCTGTAGCTGGTTTTCACTGTCCCTTGGAACTGCATTCGCTGGTAGACAGACATTCGCGTTCTGCAAAAGCTTTGGTTCGTAATGGGGCAACACTGTGTATTTCTCTCTCGGAGAGCGCGGCTGCCAAATTCGAAACGTCCAGCGATTGCGCCCACAGGAAAGCTCCCAGCACGGAAAGCTGTAGCTGGTTTTCACTGTCCCTTGGAACTGCATTCGCTGCTACACAGACATTCGCGTTCTGCAAAAGCTTTCGTTCGTAATGAGGCAACACTGTGTATTTCTCTCTCGCAGAGCCCGGCTGACAAATTCGAAACGTCCAGCGATTGCGCCCACAGGAAAGCTGCCAGCACGGAAAGCTGTAGCTGGTTTTCACTGTCCTTTGGAACTGCATTCGCTGGTAGACAGACATTCGCGTTCTGCAAAAGCTTTGTTTCGTAATGGGGCAACACTGTGTATTTCTCTCTGGGAGAGCCCGGCTGCCAAATTCGAAACGTCCAGCGATTGCGCCCACAGGAAAGCTCCCAGCACGGAAAGCTGTAGCTGGTTTTTACTGTCCCTTGGAACTGCATTCGCTGGTAGACAGACATTCGCGTTCTGCAAAAGCTTTCGTTCGTAATGGGGCAACACTGTGTATTTCTCTCTGGGAGAGCCCGGCTGCCAAATTCGAAACGTCCAGCGATTGCGCCCACAGGAAAGCTCCCAGCACGGAAAGCTGTAGCTGGTTTTCACTGTCCCTTGGAACTGCATTCGCTGGTAGACAGACATTCGCGTTCTGCAAAAGCTGTGGTTGGTAAAGGGGCAACACTGTGTATTTCTCTCTGGGAGAGCCCGGCTGCCAAATTCGAAACGTCCAGCGATTGCGCCCACAGGAAAGCTGCCAGCACGGAAAGCTGTAGCTGGTTTTCACTGTCCCTTGGAACTGCATTCGCTGCTACACAGACATTCGCGTTCTGCAAAAGCTTTCGTTCGTAATGAGGCAACACTGTGTATTTCTCTCTCGCAGAGCCCGGCTGCCAAATTCGAAACGTCCAGCGATTGCGCCCACAGGAAAGCTGCCAGCACGGAAAGCTGTAGCTGGTTTTCACTGTCCCTTGGAACTGCATTTGCTGGTAGACAGACATTCGCGTTCTGCAACAGGTTTCGTTCGTAAAGGGGCAACACTGTGTATTTCTCTCTCGGAGAGCCCGGCTGCCAAATTCGAAACGTCCAGCGATTGCGCCCACAGGAAAGCTGCCAGCACGGAAAGCTGTAGCTGGTTTTCACTGTCCCTTGGAACTGCATTCGCTGGTAGACAGACATTCGCGTTCTGCAAAAGCTTTGGTTCGTAATGGGGCAACACTGTGTATTTCTCTCTCGCAGAGCCCGGCTGCCAAATTCGAAACGTCCAGCGATTGCGCCCACAGGAAAGCTCCCAGCACGGAAAGCTGTAGCTGGTTTTCACTGTCCCTTGGAACTGCATTCGCTGCTACACAGACATTCGCGTTCTGCAAAAGCTTTGTTTGGTAAAGGGGCAACACTGTGTATTTCTCTCTCGGAGAGCGCGGCTGCCAAATTCGAAACGTCCAGCGATTGCGCCCACAGGAAAGCTCCCAGCACGGAAAGCTGTAGCTGGTTTTCACTGTCCCTTGGAACTGCATTCGCTGCTACACAGACATTCGCGTTCTGCAAAAGCTTTGGTTGGTAAAGGGGCAACACTGTGTATTTCTCTGTCGGAGAGCGCGGCTGCCAAATTCGAAACGTCCAACGATTGCGCCCACATGAAAGCTGCCAGCACGGAAAGCTGTAGCTGGTTTTCACTGTCCCTTGGAACTGCATTCGCTGGTAGACAGACATTCGCGTTCTGCAAAAGCTTTGGTTGGTAATGGGGCAATACTGTGTATTTCTCTCTGGGAGAGCCCGGCTGCCAAATTCGAAACGTCCAGCGATTGCGCCCACAGGAAAGCTGCCAGCACGGAAAGCTGTAGCTGGTTTTCACTGTCCCTTGGAACTGCATTCGCTGGTAGACAGACATTCGTGTTCTGCAAAAGCTTTCGTTCGTAATGAGGCAACACTGTGTATTTCTCTCTCGCAGAGCCCGGCTGACAAATTCGAAACGTCCAGCGATTGCGCCCACAGGAAAGCTGCCAGCACGGAAAGCTGTAGCTGGTTTTCACTGTCCTTTGGAACTGCATTCGCTGGTAGACAGACATTCGCGTTCTGCAAAAGCTTTGTTTCGTAATGGGGCAACACTGTGTATTTCTCTCTGGGAGAGCCCGGCTGCCAAATTCGAAACGTCCAGCGATTGCGCCCACAGGAAAGCTCCCAGCACGGAAAGCTGTAGCTGGTTTTCACTGTCCCTTGGAACTGCATTCGCTGGTAGACAGACATTTGCGTTCTGCAAAAGCTTTGGTTGGTAAAGGGGCAACACTGTGTATTTCTCTCTCGGAGAGCCCGGCTGCCAAATTCGAAACGTCCAGCGATTGCGCCCACAGGAAAGCTCCCAGCACGGAAAGCTGTAGCTGGTTTTCACTGTCCCTTGGAACTGCATTCGCTGGTAGACAGACATTCGCGTTCTGCAAAAGCTTTGGTTGGTAATGGGGCAATACTGTGTATTTCTCTCTGGGAGAGCCCGGCTGCCAAATTCGAAACGTCCAGCGATTGCGCCCACAGGAAAGCTGCCAGCACGGAAAGCTGTAGCTGGTTTTCACTGTCCCTTGGAACTGCATTCGCTGCTACACAGACATTCGCGTTCTGCAAAAGCTTTCGTTCGTAATGAGGCAACACTGTGTATTTCTCTCTCGCAGAGCCCGGCTGACAAATTCGAAACGTCCAGGGATTGCGCCCACAGGAAAGCTGCCAGCACGGAAAGCTGTAGCTGGTTTTCACTGTCCCTTGGAACTGCATTTGCTGGTAGACAGACATTCGCGTTCTGCAACAGGTTTCGTTCGTAAAGGGGCAACACTGTGTATTTCTCTCTCGGAGAGCCCGGCTGTCAAATTCGAAACGTCCAGCGATTGCGCCCACAGGAAAGCTGCCAGCACGGAAAGCTGTAGCTGGTTTTCACTGTCCCTTGGAACTGCATTCGCTGGTAGACAGACATTCGCGTTCTGCAAAAGCTTTGGTTCGTAATGGGGCAACACTGTGTATTTCTCTCTCGCAGAGCCCGGCTGCCAAATTCGAAACGTCCAGCGATTGCGCCCACAGGAAAGCTCCCAGCACGGAAAGCTGTAGCTGGTTTTCACTGTCCCTTGGAACTGCATTCGCTGCTACACAGACATTCGCGTTCTGCAAAAGCTTTGTTTCGTAATGGGGCAACACTGTGTATTTCTCTCTCGGAGAGCGCGGCTGCCAAATTCGAAACGTCCAGCGATTGCGCCCACAGGAAAGCTCCCAGCACGGAAAGCTGTAGCTGGTTTTCACTGTCCCTTGGAACTGCATTCGCTGCTACACAGACATTCGCGTTCTGCAAAAGCTTTGGTTGGTAAAGGGGCAACACTGTGTATTTCTCTGTCGGAGAGCGCGGCTGCCAAATTCGAAACGTCCAACGATTGCGCCCACATGAAAGCTGCCAGCACGGAAAGCTGTAGCTGGTTTTCACTGTCCCTTGGAACTGCATTCGCTGGTAGACAGACATTCGCGTTCTGCAAAAGCTTTCGTTCGTAATGGGGCAACACTGTGTATGTCTCTCTGGGAGAGCCCGGCTGCCAAATTCGAAACGTCCAGCGATTGCGCCCACAGGAAAGCTGCCAGCACGGAAAGCTGTAGCTGGTTTTCACTGTCCCTTGGAACTGCATTCGCTGGTAGACAGACATTCGCGTTCTGCAAAAGCTTTGGTTGGTAATGGGGCAATACTGTGTATTTCTCTCTGGGAGAGCCCGGCTGCCAAATTCGAAACGTCCAGCGATTGCGCCCACAGGAAAGCTGCCAGCACGGAAAGCTGTAGCTGGTTTTCACTGTCCCTTGGAACTGCATTCGCTGCTACACAGACATTCGTGTTCTGCAAAAGCTTTCGTTCGTAATGAGGCAACACTGTGTATTTCTCTCTCGCAGAGCCCGGCTGACAAATTCGAAACGTCCAGCGATTGCGCCCACAGGAAAGCTGCCAGCACGGAAAGCTGTAGCTGGTTTTCACTGTCCTTTGGAACTGCATTCGCTGGTAGACAGACATTCGCGTTCTGCAAAAGCTTTGTTTCGTAATGGGGCAACACTGTGTATTTCTCTCTGGGAGAGCCCGGCTGCCAAATTCGAAACGTCCAGCGATTGCGCCCACAGGAAAGCTCCCAGCACGGAAAGCTGTAGCTGGTTTTCACTGTCCCTTGGAACTGCATTCGCTGGTAGACAGACATTCGCGTTCTGCAAAAGCTTTGGTTGGTAAAGGGGCAACACTGTGTATTTCTCTCTCGGAGAGCCCGGCTGCCAAATTCGAAACGTCCAGCGATTGCGCCCACAGGAAAGCTCCCAGCACGGAAAGCTGTAGCTGGTTTTCACTGTCCCTTGGAACTGCATTCGCTGGTAGACAGACATTCGCGTTCTGCAAAAGCTTTGGTTGGTAATGGGGCAATACTGTGTATTTCTCTCTGGGAGAGCCCGGCTGCCAAATTCGAAACGTCCAGCGATTGCGCCCACAGGAAAGCTGCCAGCACGGAAAGCTGTAGCTGGTTTTCACTGTCCCTTGGAACTGCATTCGCTGCTACACAGACATTCGCGTTCTGCAACAGGTTTCGTTCGTAATGAGGCAACACTGTGTATTTCTCTCTCGCAGAGCCCGGCTGACAAATTCGAAACGTCCAGCGATTGCGCCCACAGGAAAGCTGCCAGCACGGAAAGCTGTAGCTGGTTTTCACTGTCCCTTGGAACTGCATTTGCTGGTAGACAGACATTCGCGTTCTGCAACAGGTTTCGTTCGTAAAGGGGCAACACTGTGTATTTCTCTCTCGGAGAGCCCGGCTGCCAAATTCGAAACGTCCAGCGATTGCGCCCACAGGAAAGCTGCCAGCACGGAAAGCTGTAGCTGGTTTTCACTGTCCCTTGGAACTGCATTCGCTGGTAGACAGACATTCGCGTTCTGCAAAAGCTTTGGTTCGTAATGGGGCAACACTGTGTATTTCTCTCTCGCAGAGCCCGGCTGCCAAATTCGAAACGTCCAGCGATTGCGCCCACAGGAAAGCTGCCAGCACGGAAAGCTGTAGCTGGTTTTCACTGTCCCTTGGAACTGCATTCGCTGGTAGACAGACATTCGCGTTCTGCAACAGGTTTCGTTCGTAAAGGGGCAACACTGTGTATTTCTCTCTCGGAGAGCCCGGCTGCCAAATTCGAAACGTCCAGCGATTGCGCCCACAGGAAAGCTGCCAGCACGGAAAGCTGTAGCTGGTTTTCACTGTCCCTTGGAACTGCATTCGCTGGTAGACAGACATTCGCGTTCTGCAAAAGCTTTGGTTCGTAATGGGGCAACACTGTGTATTTCTCTCTCGGAGAGCGCGGCTGCCAAATTCGAAACGTCCAGCGATTGCGCCCACAGGAAAGCTCCCAGCACGGAAAGCTGTAGCTGGTTTTCACTGTCCCTTGGAACTGCATTCGCTGCTACACAGACATTCGCGTTCTGCAAAAGCTTTCGTTCGTAATGAGGCAACACTGTGTATTTCTCTCTCGCAGAGCCCGGCTGACAAATTCGAAACGTCCAGCGATTGCGCCCACAGGAAAGCTGCCAGCACGGAAAGCTGTAGCTGGTTTTCACTGTCCTTTGGAACTGCATTCGCTGGTAGACAGACATTCGCGTTCTGCAAAAGCTTTGTTTCGTAATGGGGCAACACTGTGTATTTCTCTCTGGGAGAGCCCGGCTGCCAAATTCGAAACGTCCAGCGATTGCGCCCACAGGAAAGCTCCCAGCACGGAAAGCTGTAGCTGGTTTTTACTGTCCCTTGGAACTGCATTCGCTGGTAGACAGACATTCGCGTTCTGCAAAAGCTTTCGTTCGTAATGGGGCAACACTGTGTATTTCTCTCTGGGAGAGCCCGGCTGCCAAATTCGAAACGTCCAGCGATTGCGCCCACAGGAAAGCTCCCAGCACGGAAAGCTGTAGCTGGTTTTCACTGTCCCTTGGAACTGCATTCGCTGGTAGACAGACATTCGCGTTCTGCAAAAGCTGTGGTTGGTAAAGGGGCAACACTGTGTATTTCTCTCTCGGAGAGCCTGGCTGCCAAATTCGAAACGTCCAGCGATTGCGCCCACAGGAAAGCTCCCAGCACGGAAAGCTGTAGCTGGTTTTCACTGTCCCTTGGAACTGCATTCGCTGGTAGACAGACATTCGCGTTCTGCAAAAGCTTTGGTTGGTAATGGGGCAATACTGTGTATTTCTCTCTGGGAGAGCCCGGCTGCCAAATTCGAAACGTCCAGCGATTGCGCCCACAGGAAAGCTGCCAGCACGGAAAGCTGTAGCTGGTTTTCACTGTCCCTTGGAACTGCATTCGCTGCTACACAGACATTCGCGTTCTGCAAAAGCTTTCGTTCGTAATGAGGCAACACTGTGTATTTCTCTCTCGCAGAGCCCGGCTGCCAAATTCGAAACGTCCAGCGATTGCGCCCACAGGAAAGCTGCCAGCACGGAAAGCTGTAGCTGGTTTTCACTGTCCCTTGGAACTGCATTTGCTGGTAGACAGACATTCGCGTTCTGCAACAGGTTTCGTTCGTAAAGGGGCAACACTGTGTATTTCTCTCTCGGAGAGCCCGGCTGCCAAATTCGAAACGTCCAGCGATTGCGCCCACAGGAAAGCTGCCAGCACGGAAAGCTGTAGCTGGTTTTCACTGTCCCTTGGAACTGCATTCGCTGGTAGACAGACATTCGCGTTCTGCAAAAGCTTTGGTTCGTAATGGGGCAACACTGTGTATTTCTCTCTCGCAGAGCCCGGCTGCCAAATTCGAAACGTCCAGCGATTGCGCCCACAGGAAAGCTCCCAGCACGGAAAGCTGTAGCTGGTTTTCACTGTCCCTTGCAACTGCATTCGCTGCTACACAGACATTCGCGTTCTGCAAAAGCTTTGTTTGGTAAAGGGGCAACACTGTGTATTTCTCTCTCGGAGAGCGCGGCTGCCAAATTCGAAACGTCCAGCGATTGCGCCCACAGGAAAGCTCCCAGCACGGAAAGCTGTAGCTGGTTTTCACTGTCCCTTGGAACTGCATTCGCTGCTACACAGACATTCGCGTTCTGCAAAAGCTTTGGTTGGTAAAGGGGCAACACTGTGTATTTCTCTGTCGGAGAGCGCGGCTGCCAAATTCGAAACGTCCAACGATTGCGCCCACATGAAAGCTGCCAGCACGGAAAGCTGTAGCTGGTTTTCACTGTCCCTTGGAACTGCATTCGCTGGTAGACAGACATTCGCGTTCTGCAAAAGCTTTGGTTGGTAATGGGGCAATACTGTGTATTTCTCTCTGGGAGAGCCCGGCTGCCAAATTCGAAACGTCCAGCGATTGCGCCCACAGGAAAGCTGCCAGCACGGAAAGCTGTAGCTGGTTTTCACTGTCCCTTGGAACTGCATTCGCTGGTAGACAGACATTCGTGTTCTGCAAAAGCTTTCGTTCGTAATGAGGCAACACTGTGTATTTCTCTCTCGCAGAGCCCGGCTGACAAATTCGAAACGTCCAGCGATTGCGCCCACAGGAAAGCTGCCAGCACGGAAAGCTGTAGCTGGTTTTCACTGTCCTTTGGAACTGCATTCGCTGGTAGACAGACATTCGCGTTCTGCAAAAGCTTTGTTTCGTAATGGGGCAACACTGTGTATTTCTCTCTGGGAGAGCCCGGCTGCCAAATTCGAAACGTCCAGCGATTGCGCCCACAGGAAAGCTCCCAGCACGGAAAGCTGTAGCTGGTTTTCACTGTCCCTTGGAACTGCATTCGCTGGTAGAAAGACATTCGCGTTCTGCAAAAGCTTTGGTTGGTAAAGGGGCAACACTGTGTATTTCTCTCTCGGAGAGCCCGGCTGCCAAATTCGAAACGTCCAGCGATTGCGCCCACAGGAAAGCTGCCAGCACGGAAAGCTGTAGCTGGTTTTCACTGTCCCTTGGAACTGCATTCGCTGGTAGACAGACATTCGCGTTCTGCAAAAGCTTTGGTTGGTAATGGGGCAATACTGTGTATTTCTCTCTGGGAGAGCCCGGCTGCCAAATTCGAAACGTCCAGCGATTGCGCCCACAGGAAAGCTGCCAGCACGGAAAGCTGTAGCTGGTTTTCACTGTCCCTTGGAACTGCATTCGCTGGTAGACAGACATTCGCGTTCTGCAAAAGCTTTGGTTCGTAATGAGGCAACACTGTGTATTTCTCTCTCGCAGAGCCCGGCTGACAAATTCGAAACGTCCAGGGATTGCGCCCACAGGAAAGCTGCCAGCACGGAAAGCTGTAGCTGGTTTTCACTGTCCCTTGGAACTGCATTTGCTGGTAGACAGACATTCGCGTTCTGCAAAAGCTTTCGTTCGTAAAGGGGCAACACTGTGTATTTCTCTCTCGGAGAGCCCGGCTGTCAAATTCGAAACGTCCAGCGATTGCGCCCACAGGAAAGCTGCCAGCACGGAAAGCTGTAGCTGGTTTTCACTGTCCCTTGGAACTGCATTCGCTGGTAGACAGACATTCGCGTTCTGCAAAAGCTTTGGTTCGTAATGGGGCAACACTGTGTATTTCTCTCTCGGAGAGCGCGGCTGCCAAATTCGAAACGTCCAGCGATTGCGCCCACAGGAAAGCTCCCAGCACGGAAAGCTGTAGCTGGTTTTCACTGTCCCTTGGAACTGCATTCGCTGCTACACAGACATTCGCGTTCTGCAAAAGCTTTCGTTCGTAATGAGGCAACACTGTGTATTTCTCTCTCGCAGAGCCCGGCTGACAAATTCGAAACGTCCAGCGATTGCGCCCACAGGAAAGCTGCCAGCACGGAAAGCTGTAGCTGGTTTTCACTGTCCTTTGGAACTGCATTCGCTGGTAGACAGACATTCGCGTTCTGCAAAAGCTTTGTTTCGTAATGGGGCAACACTGTGTATTTCTCTCTGGGAGAGCCCGGCTGCCAAATTCGAAACGTCCAGCGATTGCGCCCACAGGAAAGCTCCCAGCACGGAAAGCTGTAGCTGGTTTTTACTGTCCCTTGGAACTGCATTCGCTGGTAGACAGACATTCGCGTTCTGCAAAAGCTTTCGTTCGTAATGGGGCAACACTGTGTATTTCTCTCTGGGAGAGCCCGGCTGCCAAATTCGAAACGTCCAGCGATTGCGCCCACAGGAAAGCTCCCAGCACGGAAAGCTGTAGCTGGTTTTCACTGTCCCTTGGAACTGCATTCGCTGGTAGACAGACATTCGCGTTCTGCAAAAGCTGTGGTTGGTAAAGGGGCAACACTGTGTATTTCTCTCTCGGAGAGCCTGGCTGCCAAATTCGAAACGTCCAGCGATTGCGCCCACAGGAAAGCTCCCAGCACGGAAAGCTGTAGCTGGTTTTCACTGTCCCTTGGAACTGCATTCGCTGGTAGACAGACATTCGCGTTCTGCAAAAGCTTTGGTTGGTAATGGGGCAATACTGTGTATTTCTCTCTGGGAGAGCCCGGCTGCCAAATTCGAAACGTCCAGCGATTGCGCCCACAGGAAAGCTGCCAGCACGGAAAGCTGTAGCTGGTTTTCACTGTCCCTTGGAACTGCATTCGCTGCTACACAGACATTCGCGTTCTGCAAAAGCTTTCGTTCGTAATGAGGCAACACTGTGTATTTCTCTCTCGCAGAGCCCGGCTGCCAAATTCGAAACGTCCAGCGATTGCGCCCACAGGAAAGCTGCCAGCACGGAAAGCTGTAGCTGGTTTTCACTGTCCCTTGGAACTGCATTTGCTGGTAGACAGACATTCGCGTTCTGCAACAGGTTTCGTTCGTAAAGGGGCAACACTGTGTATTTCTCTCTCGGAGAGCCCGGCTGCCAAATTCGAAACGTCCAGCGATTGCGCCCACAGGAAAGCTGCCAGCACGGAAAGCTGTAGCTGGTTTTCACTGTCCCTTGGAACTGCATTCGCTGGTAGACAGACATTCGCGTTCTGCAAAAGCTTTGGTTCGTAATGGGGCAACACTGTGTATTTCTCTCTCGCAGAGCCCGGCTGCCAAATTCGAAACGTCCAGCGATTGCGCCCACAGGAAAGCTCCCAGCACGGAAAGCTGTAGCTGGTTTTCACTGTCCCTTGGAACTGCATTCGCTGCTACACAGACATTCGCTTTCTGCAAAAGCTTTGTTTGGTAAAGGGGCAACACTGTGTATTTCTCTCTCGGAGAGCGCGGCTGCCAAATTCGAAACGTCCAGCGATTGCGCCCACAGGAAAGCTCCCAGCACGGAAAGCTGTAGCTGGTTTTCACTGTCCCTTGGAACTGCATTCGCTGCTACACAGACATTCGCGTTCTGCAAAAGCTTTGGTTGGTAAAGGGGCAACACTGTGTATTTCTCTGTCGGAGAGCGCGGCTGCCAAATTCGAAACGTCCAACGATTGCGCCCACATGAAAGCTGCCAGCACGGAAAGCTGTAGCTGGTTTTCACTGTCCCTTGGAACTGCATTCGCTGGTAGACAGACATTCGCGTTCTGCAAAAGCTTTGGTTGGTAATGGGGCAATACTGTGTATTTCTCTCTGGGAGAGCCCGGCTGCCAAATTCGAAACGTCCAGCGATTGCGCCCACAGGAAAGCTGCCAGCACGGAAAGCTGTAGCTGGTTTTCACTGTCCCTTGGAACTGCATTCGCTGGTAGACAGACATTCGTGTTCTGCAAAAGCTTTCGTTCGTAATGAGGCAACACTGTGTATTTCTCTCTCGCAGAGCCCGGCTGACAAATTCGAAACGTCCAGCGATTGCGCCCACAGGAAAGCTGCCAGCACGGAAAGCTGTAGCTGGTTTTCACTGTCCTTTGGAACTGCATTCGCTGGTAGACAGACATTCGCGTTCTGCAAAAGCTTTGTTTCGTAATGGGGCAACACTGTGTATTTCTCTCTCGGAGAGCCCGGCTGCCAAATTCGAAACGTCCAGCGATTGCGCCCACAGGAAAGCTCCCAGCACGGAAAGCTGTAGCTGGTTTTCACTGTCCCTTGGAACTGCATTCGCTGGTAGACAGACATTCGCGTTCTGCAAAAGCTTTGGTTGGTAAAGGGGCAACACTGTGTATTTCTCTCTCGGAGAGCCCGGCTGCCAAATTCGAAACGTCCAGCGATTGCGCCCACAGGAAAGCTCCCAGCACGGAAAGCTGTAGCTGGTTTTCACTGTCCCTTGGAACTGCATTCGCTGGTAGACAGACATTCGCGTTCTGCAAAAGCTTTGGTTGGTAATGGGGCAATACTGTGTATTTCTCTCTGGGAGAGCCCGGCTGCCAAATTCGAAACGTCCAGCGATTGCGCCCACAGGAAAGCTGCCAGCACGGAAAGCTGTAGCTGGTTTTCACTGTCCCTTGGAACTGCATTCGCTGCTACACAGACATTCGCGTTCTGCAAAAGCTTTCGTTCGTAATGAGGCAACACTGTGTATTTCTCTCTCGCAGAGCCCGGCTGACAAATTCGAAACGTCCAGGGATTGCGCCCACAGGAAAGCTGCCAGCACGGAAAGCTGTAGCTGGTTTTCACTGTCCCTTGGAACTGCATTTGCTGGTAGACAGACATTCGCGTTCTGCAACAGGTTTCGTTCGTAAAGGGGCAACACTGTGTATTTCTCTCTCGGAGAGCCCGGCTGTCAAATTCGAAACGTCCAGCGATTGCGCCCACAGGAAAGCTGCCAGCACGGAAAGCTGTAGCTGGTTTTCACTGTCCCTTGGAACTGCATTCGCTGGTAGACAGACATTCGCATTCTGCAAAAGCTTTGGTTCGTAATGGGGCAACACTGTGTATTTCTCTCTCGCAGAGCCCGGCTGCCAAATTCGAAACGTCCAGCGATTGCGCCCACAGGAAAGCTCCCAGCACGGAAAGCTGTAGCTGGTTTTCACTGTCCCTTGGAACTGCATTCGCTGCTACACAGACATTCGCGTTCTGCAAAAGCTTTGTTTCGTAATGGGGCAACACTGTGTATTTCTCTCTCGGAGAGCGCGGCTGCCAAATTCGAAACGTCCAGCGATTGCGCCCACAGGAAAGCTCCCAGCACGGAAAGCTGTAGCTGGTTTTCACAGTCCCTTGGAACTGCATTCGCTGCTACACAGACATTCGCGTTCTGCAAAAGCTTTGGTTGGTAAAGGGGCAACACTGTGTATTTCTCTGTCGGAGAGCGCGGCTGCCAAATTCGAAACGTCCAACGATTGCGCCCACATGAAAGCTGCCAGCACGGAAAGCTGTAGCTGGTTTTCACTGTCCCTTGGAACTGCATTCGCTGGTAGACAGACATTCGCGTTCTGCAAAAGCTTTCGTTCGTAATGGGGCAACACTGTGTATGTCTCTCTGGGAGAGCCCGGCTGCCAAATTCGAAACGTCCAGCGATTGCGCCCACAGGAAAGCTGCCAGCACGGAAAGCTGTAGCTGGTTTTCACTGTCCCTTGGAACTGCATTCGCTGGTAGACAGACATTCGCGTTCTGCAAAAGCTTTGGTTGGTAATGGGGCAATACTGTGTATTTCTCTCTGGGAGAGCCCGGCTGCCAAATTCGAAACGTCCAGCGATTGCGCCCACAGGAAAGCTGCCAGCACGGAAAGCTGTAGCTGGTTTTCACTGTCCCTTGGAACTGCATTCGCTGCTACACAGACATTCGTGTTCTGCAAAAGCTTTCGTTCGTAATGAGGCAACACTGTGTATTTCTCTCTCGCAGAGCCCGGCTGACAAATTCGAAACGTCCAGCGATTGCGCCCACAGGAAAGCTGCCAGCACGGAAAGCTGTAGCTGGTTTTCACTGTCCTTTGGAACTGCATTCGCTGGTAGACAGACATTCGCGTTCTGCAAAAGCTTTGTTTCGTAATGGGGCAACACTGTGTATTTCTCTCTGGGAGAGCCCGGCTGCCAAATTCGAAACGTCCAGCGATTGCGCCCACAGGAAAGCTCCCAGCACGGAAAGCTGTAGCTGGTTTTCACTGTCCCTTGGAACTGCATTCGCTGGTAGACAGACATTCGCGTTCTGCAAAAGCTTTGGTTGGTAAAGGGGCAACACTGTGTATTTCTCTCTCGGAGAGCCCGGCTGCCAAATTCGAAACGTCCAGCGATTGCGCCCACAGGAAAGCTGCCAGCACGGAAAGCTGTAGCTGGTTTTCACTGTCCCTTGGAACTGCATTCGCTGGTAGACAGACATTCGCGTTCTGCAAAAGCTTTGGTTGGTAATGGGGCAATACTGTGTATTTCTCTCTGGGAGAGCCCGGCTGCCAAATTCGAAACGTCCAGCGATTGCGCCCACAGGAAAGCTGCCAGCACGGAAAGCTGTAGCTGGTTTTCACTGTCCCTTGGAACTGCATTCGCTGCTACACAGACATTCGCGTTCTGCAAAAGCTTTCGTTCGTAATGAGGCAACACTGTGTATTTCTCTCTCGCAGAGCCCGGCTGACAAATTCGAAACGTCCAACGATTGCGCCCACAGGAAAGCTGCCAGCACGGAAAGCTGTAGCTGGTTTTCACTGTCCCTTGGAACTGCATTTGCTGGTAGACAGACATTCGCGTTCTGCAACAGGTTTCGTTCGTAAAGGGGCAACACTGTGTATTTCTCTCTGGGAGAGCCCGGCTGCCAAATTCGAAACGTCCAGCGATTGCGCCCACAGGAAAGCTGCCAGCACGGAAAGCTGTAGCTGGTTTTCACTGTCCCTTGGAACTGCATTCGCTGGTAGACAGACATTCGCGTTCTGCAAAAGCTTTGGTTCGTAATGGGGCAACACTGTGTATTTCTCTCTCGCAGAGCCCGGCTGCCAAATTCGAAACGTCCAGCGATTGCGCCCACAGGAAAGCTCCCAGCACGGAAAGCTGTAGCTGGTTTTCACTGTCCCTTGGAACTGCATTCGCTGCTACACAGACATTCGCGTTCTGCAAAAGCTTTGTTTCGTAATGGGGCAACACTGTGTATTTCTCTCTCGGAGAGCGCGGCTGCCAAATTCGAAACGTCCAGCGATTGCGCCCACAGGAAAGCTCCCAGCACGGAAAGCTGTAGCTGGTTTTCACTGTCCCTTGGAACTGCATTCGCTGCTACACAGACATTCGCGTTCTGCAAAAGCTTTGGTTGGTAAAGGGGCAACACTGTGTATTTCTCTGTCGGAGAGCGCGGCTGCCAAATTCGAAACGTCCAACGATTGCGCCCACATGAAAGCTGCCAGCACGGAAAGCTGTAGCTGGTTTTCACTGTCCCTTGGAACTGCATTCGCTGGTAGACAGACATTCGCGTTCTGCAAAAGCTTTCGTTCGTAATGGGGCAACACTGTGTATGTCTCTCTGGGAGAGCCCGGCTGCCAAATTCGAAACGTCCAGCGATTGCGCCCACAGGAAAGCTCCCAGCACGGAAAGCTGTAGCTGGTTTTCACTGTCCCTTGGAACTGCATTCGCTGGTAGACAGACATTCGCGTTCTGCAAAAGCTTTCGTTCGTAAAGGGGCAACACTGTGTATTTCTCTCTCGGAGAGCCCGGCTGCCAAATTCGAAACGTCCAGCGATTGCGCCCACAGGAAAGCTGCCAGCACGGAAAGCTGTAGCTGGTTTTCACTGTCCCTTGGAACTGCATTCGCTGGTAGACAGACATTCGCGTTCTGCAAAAGCTTTGGTTGGTAATGGGGCAATACTGTGTATTTCTCTCTGGGAGAGCCCGGCTGCCAAATTCGAAACGTCCAGCGATTGCGCCCACAGGAAAGCTGCCAGCACGGAAAGCTGTAGCTGGTTTTCACTGTCCCTTGGAACTGCATTCGCTGCTACACAGACATTCGTGTTCTGCAAAAGCTTTCGTTCGTAATGAGGCAACACTGTGTATTTCTCTCTCGCAGAGCCCGGCTGACAAATTCGAAACGTCCAGCGATTGCGCCCACAGGAAAGCTGCCAGCACGGAAAGCTGTAGCTGGTTTTCACTGTCCTTTGGAACTGCATTCGCTGGTAGACAGACATTCGCGTTCTGCAAAAGCTTTGTTTCGTAATGGGGCAACACTGTGTATTTCTCTCTCGGAGAGCCCGGCTGCCAAATTCGAAACGTCCAGCGATTGCGCCCACAGGAAAGCTGCCAGCACGGAAAGCTGTAGCTGGTTTTCACTGTCCCTTGGAACTGCATTCGCTGGTAGACAGACATTCGCGTTCTGCAACAGCTTTCGTTCGTAATGGGGCAACACTGTGTATTTCTCTCTGGGAGAGCCCGGCTGCCAAATTCGAAACGTCCAGCGATTGCGCCCACAGGAAAGCTGCCAGCACGGAAAGCTGTAGCTGGTTTTCACTGTCCCTTGGAACTGCATTCGCTGGTAGACAGACATTCGCGTTCTGCAACAGGTTTCGTTCGTAAAGGGGCAACACTGTGTATTTCTCTCTCGGAGAGCCCGGCTGCCAAATTCGAAACGTCCAGCGATTGCGCCCACAGGAAAGCTGCCAGCACGGAAAGCTGTAGCTGGTTTTCACTGTCCCTTGGAACTGCATTCGCTGGTAGACAGACATTCGCGTTCTGCAAAAGCTTTGGTTCGTAATGGGGCAACACTGTGTATTTCTCTCTCGGAGAGCGCGGCTGCCAAATTCGAAACGTCCAGCGATTGCGCCCACAGGAAAGCTGCCAGCACGGAAAGCTGTAGCTGGTTTTCACTGTCCTTTGGAACTGCATTCGCTGGTAGACAGACATTCGCGTTCTGCAAAAGCTTTGTTTCGTAATGGGGCAACACTGTGTATTTCTCTCTCGGAGAGCCCGGCTGCCAAATTCGAAACGTCCAGCGATTGCGCCCACAGGAAAGCTGCCAGCACGGAAAGCTGTAGCTGGTTTTCACTGTCCCTTGGAACTGCATTCGCTGGTAGACAGACATTCGCGTTCTGCAACAGCTTTCGTTCGTAATGGGGCAACACTGTGTATTTCTCTCTGGGAGAGCCCGGCTGCCAAATTCGAAACGTCCAGCGATTGCGCCCACAGGAAAGCTGCCAGCACGGAAAGCTGTAGCTGGTTTTCACTGTCCCTTGGAACTGCATTCGCTGGTAGACAGACATTCGCGTTCTGCAACAGGTTTCGTTCGTAAAGGGGCAACACTGTGTATTTCTCTCTCGGAGAGCCCGGCTGCCAAATTCGAAACGTCCAGCGATTGCGCCCACAGGAAAGCTGCCAGCACGGAAAGCTGTAGCTGGTTTTCACTGTCCCTTGGAACTGCATTCGCTGGTAGACAGACATTCGCGTTCTGCAAAAGCTTTGGTTCGTAATGGGGCAACACTGTGTATTTCTCTCTCGGAGAGCGCGGCTGCCAAATTCGAAACGTCCAGCGATTGCGCCCACAGGAAAGCTCCCAGCACGGAAAGCTGTAGCTGGTTTTCACTGTCCCTTGGAACTGCATTCGCTGCTACACAGACATTCGCGTTCTGCAAAAGCTTTCGTTCGTAATGAGGCAACACTGTGTATTTCTCTCTCGCAGAGCCCGGCTGACAAATTCGAAACGTCCAGCGATTGCGCCCACAGGAAAGCTGCCAGCACGGAAAGCTGTAGCTGGTTTTCACTGTCCCTTGGAACTGCATTCGCTGGTAGACAGACATTCGCGTTCTGCAACAGGTTTCCTTCGTAAAGGGGCAACACTGTGTATTTCTCTCTCGGAGAGCCCGGCTGCCAAATTCGAAACGTCCAGCGATTGCGCCCACAGGAAAGCTGCCAGCACGGAAAGCTGTAGCTGGTTTTCACTGTCCCTTGGAACTGCATTCGCTGGTAGACAGACATTCGCGTTCTGCAAAAGCTTTGTTTCGTAATGGGGCAACACTGTGTATTTCTCTCTCGGAGAGCGCGGCTGCCAAATTCGAAACGTCCAGCGATTGCGCCCACAGGAAAGCTCCCAGCACGGAAAGCTGTAGCTGGTTTTCACTGTCCCTTGGAACTGCATTCGCTGCTACACAGACATTCGCGTTCTGCAAAAGCTTTCGTTCGTAATGAGGCAACACTGTGTATTTCTCTCTCGCAGAGCCCGGCTGACAAATTCGAAACGTCCAGCGATTGCGCCCACAGGAAAGCTCCCAGCACGGAAAGCTGTAGCTGGTTTTCACTGTCCTTTGGAACTGCATTCGCTGGTAGACAGACATTCGCGTTCTGCAAAAGCTTTGTTTCGTAATGGGGCAACACTGTGTATTTCTCTCTCGGAGAGCCCGGCTGCCAAATTCGAAACGTCCAGCGATTGCGCCCACAGGAAAGCTCCCAGCACGGAAAGCTGTAGCTGGTTTTTACTGTCCCTTGGAACTGCATTCGCTGGTAGACAGACATTCGCGTTCTGCAAAAGCTTTCGTTCGTAATGGGGCAACACTGTGTATTTCTCTCTGGGAGAGCCCGGCTGCCAAATTCGAAACGTCCAGCGATTGCGCCCACAGGAAAGCTCCCAGCACGGAAAGCTGTAGCTGGTTTTCACTGTCCCTTGGAACTGCATTCGCTGGTAGACAGACATTCGCGTTCTGCAAAAGCTTTGGTTGGTAAAGGGGCAACACTGTGTATTTCACTCTCGGAGAGCCCGGCTGCCAAATTCGAAACGTCCAGCGATTGCGCCCACAGGAAAGCTCCCAGCACGGAAAGCTGTAGCTGGTTTTCACTGTCCCTTGGAACTGCATTCGCTGGTAGACAGACATTCGTATTCTGCAAAAGCTTTGGTTGGTAATGGGGCAATACTGTGTATTTCTCTCTGGGAGAGCCCGGCTGCCAAATTCGAAACGTCCAGCGATTGCGCCCACAGGAAAGCTGCCAGCACGGAAAGCTGTAGCTGGTTTTCACTGTCCCTTGGAACTGCATTCGCTGGTAGACAGACATTCGCGTTCTGCAAAAGCTTTCGTTCGTAATGAGGCAACACTGTGTATTTCTCTCTCGCAGAGCCCGGCTGACAAATTCGAAACGTCCAGGGATTGCGCCCACAGGAAAGCTGCCAGCACGGAAAGCTGTAGCTGGTTTTCACTGTCCCTTGGAACTGCATTTGCTGGTAGACAGACATTCGCGTTCTGCAACAGGTTTCGTTCGTAAAGGGGCAACACTGTGTATTTCTCTCTCGCAGAGCCCGGCTGCCAAATTCGAAACGTCCAGCGATTGCGCCCACAGGAAAGCTGCCAGCACGGAAAGCTGTAGCTGGTTTTCACTGTCCCTTGGAACTGCATTCGCTGGTAGACAGACATTCGCGTTCTGCAAAAGCTTTGGTTCGTAATGGGGCAACACTGTGTATTTCTCTCTCGCAGAGCCCGGCTGCCAAATTCGAAACGTCCAGCGATTGCGCCCACAGGAAAGCTCCCAGCACGGAAAGCTGTAGCTGGTTTTCACTGTCCCTTGGAACTGCATTCGCTGGTAGACAGACATTCGCGTTCTGCAAAAGCTTTGGTTGGTAAAGGGGCAACACTGTGTATTTCTCTCTCGGAGAGCCCGGCTGCCAAATTCGAAACGTCCAGCGATTGCGCCCACAGGAAAGCTCCCAGCACGGAAAGCTGTAGCTGGTTTTCACTGTCCCTTGGAACTGCATTCGCTGGTAGACAGACATTCGCGTTCTGCAAAAGCTTTGGTTGGTAATGGGGCAATACTGTGTATTTCTCTCTGGGAGAGCCCGGCTGCCAAATTCGAAACGTCCAGCGATTGCGCCCACAGGAAAGCTGCCAGCACGGAAAGCTGTAGCTGGTTTTCACTGTCCCTTGGAACTGCATTCGCTGCTACACAGACATTCGCGTTCTGCAAAAGCTTTCGTTCGTAATGAGGCAACACTGTGTATTTCTCTCTCGCAGAGCCCGGCTGACAAATTCGAAACGTCCAGGGATTGCGCCCACAGGAAAGCTGCCAGCACGGAAAGCTGTAGCTGGTTTTCACTGTCCCTTGGAACTGCATTTGCTGGTAGACAGACATTCGCATTCTGCAACAGGTTTCGTTCGTAAAGGGGCAACACTGTGTATTTCTCTCTCGGAGAGCCCGGCTGCCAAATTCGAAACGTCCAGCGATTGCGCCCACAGGAAAGCTCCCAGCACGGAAAGCTGTAGCTGGTTTTCACTGTCCCTTGGAACTGCATTCGCTGGTAGACAGACATTCGCGTTCTGCAAAAGCTTTGGTTGGTAAAGGGGCAACACTGTGTATTTCTCTCTCGGAGAGCCCGGCTGCCAAATTCGAAACGTCCAGCGATTGCGCCCACAGGAAAGCTCCCAGCACGGAAAGCTGTAGCTGGTTTTCACTGTCCCTTGGAACTGCATTCGCTGGTAGACAGACATTCGCGTTCTGCAAAAGCTTTCGTTCGTAATGGGGCAACACTGTGTATGTCTCTCTGGGAGAGCCCGGCTGCCAAATTCGAAACGTCCAGCGATTGCGCCCACAGGAAAGCTGCCAGCACGGAAAGCTGTAGCTGGTTTTCACTGTCCCTTGGAACTGCATTCGCTGCTACACAGACATTCGTGTTCTGCAAAAGCTTTCGTTCGTAATGAGGCAACACTGTGTATTTCTCTCTCGCAGAGCCCGGCTGACAAATTCGAAACGTCCAGCGATTGCGCCCACAGGAAAGCTGCCAGCACGGAAAGCTGTAGCTGGTTTTCACTGTCCTTTGGAACTGCATTCGCTGGTAGACAGACATTCGCGTTCTGCAAAAGCTTTGTTTCGTAATGGGGCAACACTGTGTATTTCTCTCTCGGAGAGCCCGGCTGCCAAATTCGAAACGTCCAGCGATTGCGCCCACAGGAAAGCTGCCAGCACGGAAAGCTGTAGCTGGTTTTCACTGTCCCTTGGAACTGCATTCGCTGGTAGACAGACATTCGCGTTCTGCAAAAGCTTTGGTTCGTAATGGGGCAACACTGTGTATTTCTCTCTCGCAGAGCCCGGCTGCCAAATTCGAAACGTCCAGCGATTGCGCCCACAGGAAAGCTCCCAGCACGGAAAGCTGTAGCTGGTTTTCACTGTCCCTTGGAACTGCATTCGCTGGTAGACAGACATTCGCGTTCTGCAAAAGCTTTGGTTGGTAAAGGGGCAACACTGTGTATTTCTCTCTCGGAGAGCCCGGCTGCCAAATTCGAAACGTCCAGCGATTGCGCCCACAGGAAAGCTCCCAGCACGGAAAGCTGTAGCTGGTTTTCACTGTCCCTTGGAACTGCATTCGCTGGTAGACAGACATTCGCGTTCTGCAAAAGCTTTGGTTGGTAATGGGGCAATATTGTGTATTTCTCTCTGGGAGAGCCCGGCTGCCAAATTCGAAACGTCCAGCGATTGCGCCCACAGGAAAGCTGCCAGCACGGAAAGCTGTAGCTGGTTTTCACTGTCCCTTGGAACTGCATTCGCTGCTACACAGACATTCGCGTTCTGCAAAAGCTTTCGTTCGTAATGAGGCAACACTGTGTATTTCTCTCTCGCAGAGCCCGGCTGACAAATTCGAAACGTCCAGGGATTGCGCCCACAGGAAAGCTGCCAGCACGGAAAGCTGTAGCTGGTTTTCACTGTCCCTTGGAACTGCATTCGCTGGTAGACAGACATTCGCGTTCTGCAAAAGCTTTGGTTCGTAATGGGGCAACACTGTGTATTTCTCTCTCGCAGAGCCCGGCTGCCAAATTCGAAACGTCCAGCGATTGCGCCCACAGGAAAGCTCCCAGCACGGAAAGCTGTAGCTGGTTTTCACTGTCCCTTGGAACTGCATTCGCTGGTAGACAGACATTCGCGTTCTGCAAAAGCTTTGGTTGGTAAAGGGGCAACACTGTGTATTTCTCTCTCGGAGAGCCCGGCTGCCAAATTCGAAACGTCCAGCGATTGCGCCCACAGGAAAGCTCCCAGCACGGAAAGCTGTAGCTGGTTTTCACTGTCCCTTGGAACTGCATTCGCTGGTAGACAGACATTCGCGTTCTGCAAAAGCTTTCGTTCGTAATGGGGCAACACTGTGTATGTCTCTCTGGGAGAGCCCGGCTGCCAAATTCGAAACGTCCAGCGATTGCGCCCACAGGAAAGCTGCCAGCACGGAAAGCTGTAGCTGGTTTTCACTGTCCCTTGGAACTGCATTCGCTGCTACACAGACATTCGTGTTCTGCAAAAGCTTTCGTTCGTAATGAGGCAACACTGTGTATTTCTCTCTCGCAGAGCCCGGCTGACAAATTCGAAACGTCCAGCGATTGCGCCCACAGGAAAGCTGCCAGCACGGAAAGCTGTAGCTGGTTTTCACTGTCCTTTGGAACTGCATTCGCTGGTAGACAGACATTCGCGTTCTGCAAAAGCTTTGTTTCGTAATGGGGCAACACTGTGTATTTCTCTCTCGGAGAGCCCGGCTGCCAAATTCGAAACGTCCAGCGATTGCGCCCACAGGAAAGCTGCCAGCACGGAAAGCTGTAGCTGGTTTTCACTGTCCCTTGGAACTGCATTCGCTGGTAGACAGACATTCGCGTTCTGCAACAGCTTTCGTTCGTAATGGGGCAACACTGTGTATTTCTCTCTGGGACAGCCCGGCTGCCAAATTCGAAACGTCCAGCGATTGCGCCCACAGGAAAGCTGCCAGCACGGAAAGCTGTAGCTGGTTTTCACTGTCCCTTGGAACTGCATTCGCTGGTAGACAGACATTCGCGTTCTGCAACAGGTTTCGTTCGTAAAGGGGCAACACTGTGTATTTCTCTCTGGGAGAGCCCGGCTGCCAAATTCGAAACGTCCAGCGATTGCGCCCACAGGAAAGCTGCCAGCACGGAAAGCTGTAGCTGGTTTTCACTGTCCCTTGGAACTGCATTCGCTGGTAGACAGACATTCGCGTTCTGCAACAGCTTTCGTTCGTAATGGGGCAACACTGTGTATTTCTCTCTGGGAGAGCCCGGCTGCCAAATTCGAAACGTCCAGCGATTGCGCCCACAGGAAAGCTGCCAGCACGGAAAGCTGTAGCTGGTTTTCACTGTCCCTTGGAACTGCATTCGCTGGTAGACAGACATTCGCGTTCTGCAACAGGTTTCGTTCGTAAAGGGGCAACACTGTGTATTTCTCTCTCGGAGAGCCCGGCTGCCAAATTCGAAACGTCCAGCGATTGCGCCCACAGGAAAGCTGCCAGCACGGAAAGCTGTAGCTGGTTTTCACTGTCCCTTGGAACTGCATTCGCTGGTAGACAGACATTCGCGTTCTGCAAAAGCTTTGGTTCGTAATGGGGCAACACTGTGTATTTCTCTCTCGGAGAGCGCGGCTGCCAAATTCGAAACGTCCAGCGATTGCGCCCACAGGAAAGCTCCCAGCACGGAAAGCTGTAGCTGGTTTTCACTGTCCCTTGGAACTGCATTCGCTGCTACACAGACATTCGTGTTCTGCAAAAGCTTTCGTTCGTAATGAGGCAACACTGTGTATTTCTCTCTCGCAGAGCCCGGCTGACAAATTCGAAACGTCCAGCGATTGCGCCCACAGGAAAGCTGCCAGCACGGAAAGCTGTAGCTGGTTTTCACTGTCCTTTGGAACTGCATTCGCTGGTAGACAGACATTCGCGTTCTGCAAAAGCTTTGTTTCGTAATGGGGCAACACTGTGTATTTCTCTCTCGGAGAGCCCGGCTGCCAAATTCGAAACGTCCAGCGATTGCGCCCACAGGAAAGCTCCCAGCACGGAAAGCTGTAGCTGGTTTTTACTGTCCCTTGGAACTGCATTCGCTGGTAGACAGACATTCGCGTTCTGCAAAAGCTTTCGTTCGTAATGGGGCAACACTGTGTATTTCTCTCTGGGAGAGCCCGGCTGCCAAATTCGAAACGTCCAGCGATTGCGCCCACAGGAAAGCTCCCAGCACGGAAAGCTGTAGCTGGTTTTCACTGTCCCTTGGAACTGCATTCGCTGGTAGACAGACATTCGCGTTCTGCAAAAGCTGTGGTTGGTAAAGGGGCAACACTGTGTATTTCTCTCTCGGAGAGCCTGGCTGCCAAATTCGAAACGTCCAGCGATTGCGCCCACAGGAAAGCTCCCAGCACGGAAAGCTGTAGCTGGTTTTCACTGTCCCTTGGAACTGCATTCGCTGGTAGACAGACATTCGCGTTCTGCAAAAGCTTTGGTTGGTAATGGGGCAATACTGTGTATTTCTCTCTGGGAGAGCCCGGCTGCCAAATTCGAAACGTCCAGCGATTGCGCCCACAGGAAAGCTGCCAGCACGGAAAGCTGTAGCTGGTTTTCACTGTCCCTTGGAACTGCATTCGCTGCTACACAGACATTCGCGTTCTGCAAAAGCTTTCGTTCGTAATGAGGCAACACTGTGTATTTCTCTCTCGCAGAGCCCGGCTGACAAATTCGAAACGTCCAGGGATTGCGCCCACAGGAAAGCTGCCAGCACGGAAAGCTGTAGCTGGTTTTCACTGTCCCTTGGAACTGCATTTGCTGGTAGACAGACATTCGCGTTCTGCAACAGGTTTCGTTCGTAAAGGGGCAACACTGTGTATTTCTCTCTCGGAGAGCCCGGCTGCCAAATTCGAAACGTCCAGCGATTGCGCCCACAGGAAAGCTCCCAGCACGGAAAGCTGTAGCTGGTTTTCACTGTCCCTTGGAACTGCATTCGCTGGTAGACAGACATTCGCGTTCTGCAAAAGCTTTGGTTCGTAATGGGGCAACACTGTGTATTTCTCTCTCGGAGAGCCCGGCTGCCAAATTCGAAACGTCCAGCGATTGCGCCCACAGGAAAGCTGCCAGCACGGAAAGCTGTAGCTGGTTTTCACTGTCCCTTGGAACTGCATTCGCTGCTACACAGACATTCGCGTTCTGCAACAGCTTTCGTTCGTAATGGGGCAACACTGTGTATTTCTCTCTGGGAGAGCCCGGCTGCCAAATTCGAAACGTCCAGCGATTGCGCCCACAGGAAAGCTGCCAGCACGGAAAGCTGTAGCTGGTTTTCACTGTCCCTTGGAACTGCATTCGCTGGTAGACAGACATTCGCGTTCTGCAACAGGTTTCGTTCGTAAAGGGGCAACACTGTGTATTTCTCTCTCGGAGAGCCCGGCTGCCAAATTCGAAACGTCCAGCGATTGCGCCCACAGGAAAGCTGCCAGCACGGAAAGCTGTAGCTGGTTTTCACTGTCCCTTGGAACTGCATTCGCTGGTAGACAGACATTCGCGTTCTGCAAAAGCTTTGGTTCGTAATGGGGCAACACTGTGTATTTCTCTCTCGGAGAGCGCGGCTGCCAAATTCGAAACGTCCAGCGATTGCGCCCACAGGAAAGCTCCCAGCACGGAAAGCTGTAGCTGGTTTTCACTGTCCCTTGGAACTGCATTCGCTGCTACACAGACGTTCGCGTTCTGCAAAAGCTTTCGTTCGTAATGAGGCAACACTGTGTATTTCTCTCTCGCAGAGCCCGGCTGACAAATTCGAAACGTCCAGCGATTGCGCCCACAGGAAAGCTGCCAGCACGGAAAGCTGTAGCTGGTTTTCACTGTCCTTTGGAACTGCATTCGCTGGTAGACAGACATTCGCGTTCTGCAAAAGCTTTGTTTCGTAATGGGGCAACACTGTGTATTTCTCTCTCGGAGAGCCCGGCTGCCAAATTCGAAACGTCCAGCGATTGCGCCCACAGGAAAGCTCCCAGCACGGAAAGCTGTAGCTGGTTTTTACTGTCCCTTGGAACTGCATTCGCTGGTAGACAGACATTCGCGTTCTGCAAAAGCTTTCGTTCGTAATGGGGCAACACTGTGTATTTCTCTCTGGGAGAGCCCGGCTGCCAAATTCGAAACGTCCAGCGATTGCGCCCACAGGAAAGCTGCCAGCACGGAAAGCTGTAGCTGGTTTTCACTGTCCCTTGGAACTGCATTCGCTGGTAGACAGACATTCGCGTTCTGCAAAAGCTGTGGTTGGTAAAGGGGCAACACTGTGTATTTCTCTCTCGGAGAGCCTGGCTGCCAAATTCGAAACGTCCAGCGATTGCGCCCACAGGAAAGCTCCCAGCACGGAAAGCTGTAGCTGGTTTTCACTGTCCCTTGGAACTGCATTCGCTGGTAGACAGACATTCGCGTTCTGCAAAAGCTTTGGTTGGTAATGGGGCAATACTGTGTATTTCTCTCTGGGAGAGCCCGGCTGCCAAATTCGAAACGTCCAGCGATTGCGCCCACAGGAAAGCTGCCAGCACGGAAAGCTGTAGCTGGTTTTCACTGTCCCTTGGAACTGCATTCGCTGCTACACAGACATTCGCGTTCTGCAAAAGCTTTCGTTCGTAATGAGGCAACACTGTGTATTTCTCTCTCGCAGAGCCCGGCTGACAAATTCGAAACGTCCAGGGATTGCGCCCACAGGAAAGCTGCCAGCACGGAAAGCTGTAGCTGGTTTTCACTGTCCCTTGGAACTGCATTTGCTGGTAGACAGACATTCGCGTTCTGCAACAGGTTTCGTTCGTAAAGGGGCAACACTGTGTATTTCTCTCTCGGAGAGCCCGGCTGCCAAATTCGAAACGTCCAGCGATTGCGCCCACAGGAAAGCTCCCAGCACGGAAAGCTGTAGCTGGTTTTCACTGTCCCTTGGAACTGCATTCGCTGGTAGACAGACATTCGCGTTCTGCAAAAGCTTTGGTTCGTAATGGGGCAACACTGTGTATTTCTCTCTCGCAGAGCCCGGCTGCCAAATTCGAAACGTCCAGCGATTGCGCCCACAGGAAAGCTCCCAGCACGGAAAGCTGTAGCTGGTTTTCACTGTCCCTTGGAACTGCATTCGCTGCTACACAGACATTCGCGTTCTGCAAAAGCTTTGTTTGGTAAAGGGGCAACACTGTGTATTTCTCTCTCGGAGAGCGCGGCTGCCAAATTCGAAACGTCCAGCGATTGCGCCCACAGGAAAGCTCCCAGCACGGAAAGCTGTAGCTGGTTTTCACTGTCCCTTGGAACTGCATTCGCTGCTACACAGACATTCGCGTTCTGCAAAAGCTTTGGTTGGTAAAGGGGCAACACTGTGTATTTCTCTGTCGGAGAGCGCGGCTGCCAAATTCGAAACGTCCAACGATTGCGCCCACATGAAAGCTGCCAGCACGGAAAGCTGTAGCTGGTTTTCACTGTCCCTTGGAACTGCATTCGCTGGTAGACAGACATTCGCGTTCTGCAAAAGCTTTGGTTGGTAATGGGGCAATACTGTGTATTTCTCTCTGGGAGAGCCCGGCTGCCAAATTCGAAACGTCCAGCGATTGCGCCCACAGGAAAGCTGCCAGCACGGAAAGCTATAGCTGGTTTTCACTGTCCCTTGGAACTGCATTCGCTGCTACACAGACATTCGTGTTCTGCAAAAGCTTTCGTTCGTAATGAGGCAACACTGTGTATTTCTCTCTCGCAGAGCCCGGCTGACAAATTCGAAACGTCCAGCGATTGCGCCCACAGGAAAGCTGCCAGCACGGAAAGCTGTAGCTGGTTTTCACTGTCCTTTGGAACTGCATTCGCTGGTAGACAGACATTCGCGTTCTGCAAAAGCTTTGTTTCGTAATGGGGCAACACTGTGTATTTCTCTCTGGGAGAGCCCGGCTGCCAAATTCGAAACGTCCAGCGATTGCGCCCACAGGAAAGCTCCCAGCACGGAAAGCTGTAGCTGGTTTTCACTGTCCCTTGGAACTGCATTCGCTGGTAGACAGACATTCGCGTTCTGCAAAAGCTTTGGTTGGTAAAGGGGCAACACTGTGTATTTCTCTCTCGGAGAGCCCGGCTGCCAAATTCGAAACGTCCAGCGATTGCGCCCACAGGAAAGCTCCCAGCACGGAAAGCTGTAGCTGGTTTTCACTGTCCCTTGGAACTGCATTCGCTGGTAGACAGACATTCGCGTTCTGCAAAAGCTTTGGTTGGTAATGGGGCAATACTGTGTATTTCTCTCTGGGAGAGCCCGGCTGCCAAATTCGAAACGTCCAGCGATTGCGCCCACAGGAAAGCTGCCAGCACGGAAAGCTGTAGCTGGTTTTCACTGTCCCTTGGAACTGCATTCGCTGCTACACAGACATTCGCGTTCTGCAAAAGCTTTCGTTCGTAATGAGGCAACACTGTGTATTTCTCTCTCGCAGAGCCCGGCTGACAAATTCGAAACGTCCAGGGATTGCGCCCACAGGAAAGCTGCCAGCACGGAAAGCTGTAGCTGGTTTTCACTGTCCCTTGGAACTGCATTCGCTGGTAGACAGACATTCGCGTTCTGCAACAGGTTTCGTTCGTAATGGGGCAACACTGTGTATTTCTCTCTCGGAGAGCCCGGCTGCCAAATTCGAAACGTCCAGCGATTGCGCCCACAGGAAAGCTGCCAGCACGGAAAGCTGTAGCTGGTTTTCACTGTCCCTTGGAACTGCATTCGCTGGTAGACAGACATTCGCGTTCTGCAAAAGCTTTGGTTCGTAATGGGGCAACACTGTGTATTTCTCTCTGGGAGAGCCCGGCTGCCAAATTCGAAACGTCCAGCGATTGCGCCCACAGGAAAGCTCCCAGCACGGAAAGCTGTAGCTGGTTTTCACTGTCCCTTGGAACTGCATTCGCTGCTACACAGACATTCGCGTTCTGCAAAAGCTTTGGTTGGTAAAGGGGCAACACTGTGTATTTCTCTGTCGGAGAGCGCGGCTGCCAAATTCGAAACGTCCAACGATTGCGCCCACATGAAAGCTGCCAGCACGGAAAGCTGTAGCTGGTTTTCACTGTCCCTTGGAACTGCATTCGCTGGTAGACAGACATTCGCGTTCTGCAAAAGCTTTCGTTCGTAATGGGGCAACACTGTGTATGTCTCTCTGGGAGAGCCCGGCTGCCAAATTCGAAACGTCCAGCGATTGCGCCCACAGGAAAGCTCCCAGCACGGAAAGCTGTAGCTGGTTTTCACTGTCCCTTGGAACTGCATTCGCTGGTAGACAGACATTCGCGTTCTGCAAAAGCTTTCGTTCGTAAAGGGGCAACACTGTGTATTTCTCTCTCGGAGAGCCCGGCTGCCAAATTCGAAACGTCCAGCGATTGCGCCCACAGGAAAGCTGCCAGCACGGAAAGCTGTAGCTGGTTTTCACTGTCCCTTGGAACTGCATTCGCTGGTAGACAGACATTCGCGTTCTGCAAAAGCTTTGGTTGGTAATGGGGCAATACTGTGTATTTCTCTCTGGGAGAGCCCGGCTGCCAAATTCGAAACGTCCAGCGATTGCGCCCACAGGAAAGCTGCCAGCACGGAAAGCTGTAGCTGGTTTTCACTGTCCCTTGGAACTGCATTCGCTGCTACACAGACATTCGTGTTCTGCAAAAGCTTTCGTTCGTAATGAGGCAACACTGTGTATTTCTCTCTCGCAGAGCCCGGCTGACAAATTCGAAACGTCCAGCGATTGCGCCCACAGGAAAGCTGCCAGCACGGAAAGCTGTAGCTGGTTTTCACTGTCCTTTGGAACTGCATTCGCTGGTAGACAGACATTCGCGTTCTGCAAAAGCTTTGTTTCGTAATGGGGCAACACTGTGTATTTCTCTCTCGCAGAGCCCGGCTGCCAAATTCGAAACGTCCAGCGATTGCGCCCACAGGAAAGCTGCCAGCACGGAAAGCTGTAGCTGGTTTTCACTGTCCCTTGGAACTGCATTCGCTGGTAGACAGACATTCGCGTTCTGCAACAGCTTTCGTTCGTAATGGGGCAACACTGTGTATTTCTCTCTGGGAGAGCCCGGCTGCCAAATTCGAAACGTCCAGCGATTGCGCCCACAGGAAAGCTGCCAGCACGGAAAGCTGTAGCTGGTTTTCACTGTCCCTTGGAACTGCATTCGCTGGTAGACAGACATTCGCGTTCTGCAACAGGTTTCGTTCGTAAAGGGGCAACACTGTGTATTTCTCTCTCGGAGAGCCCGGCTGCCAAATTCGAAACGTCCAGCGATTGCGCCCACAGGAAAGCTGCCAGCACGGAAAGCTGTAGCTGGTTTTCACTGTCCCTTGGAACTGCATTCGCTGGTAGACAGACATTCGCGTTCTGCAAAAGCTTTGGTTCGTAATGGGGCAACACTGTGTATTTCTCTCTCGGAGAGCGCGGCTGCCAAATTCGAAACGTCCAGCGATTGCGCCCACAGGAAAGCTCCCAGCACGGAAAGCTGTAGCTGGTTTTCACTGTCCCTTGGAACTGCATTCGCTGCTACACAGACATTCGCGTTCTGCAAAAGCTTTCGTTCGTAATGAGGCAACACTGTGTATTTCTCTCTCGCAGAGCCCGGCTGACAAATTCGAAACGTCCAGCGATTGCGCCCACAGGAAAGCTGCCAGCACGGAAAGCTGTAGCTGGTTTTCACTGTCCCTTGGAACTGCATTCGCTGGTAGACAGAAATTCGCGTTCTGCAAAAGCTTTGGTTCGTAATGGGGCAACACTGTGTATTTCTCTCTCGGAGAGCGCGGCTGCCAAATTCGAAACGTCCAGCGATTGCGCCCACAGGAAAGCTCCCAGCACGGAAAGCTGTAGCTGGTTTTCACTGTCCCTTGGAACTGCATTCGCTGCTACACAGACATTCGCGTTCTGCAAAAGCTTTCGTTCGTAATGAGGCAACACTTTGTATTTCTCTCTCGCAGAGCCCGGCTGACAAATTCGAAACGTCCAGCGATTGCGCCCACAGGAAAGCTGCCAGCACGGAAAGCTGTAGCTGGTTTTCACTGTCCTTTGGAACTGCATTCGCTGGTAGACAGACATTCGCGTTCTGCAAAAGCTTTGTTTCGTAATGGGGCAACACTGTGTATTTCTCTCTCGGAGAGCCCGGCTGCCAAATTCGAAACGTCCAGCGATTGCGCCCACAGGAAAGCTCCCAGCACGGAAAGCTGTAGCTGGTTTTTACTGTCCCTTGGAACTGCATTCGCTGGTAGACAGACATTCGCGTTCTGCAAAAGCTTTCGTTCGTAATGGGGCAACACTGTGTATTTCTCTCTGGGAGAGCCCGGCTGCCAAATTCGAAACGTCCAGCGATTGCGCCCACAGGAAAGCTCCCAGCACGGAAAGCTGTAGCTGGTTTTCACTGTCCCTTGGAACTGCATTCGCTGGTAGACAGACATTCGCGTTCTGCAAAAGCTTTGGTTGGTAAAGGGGCAACACTGTGTATTTCTCTCTCGGAGAGCCCGGCTGCCAAATTCGAAACGTCCAGCGATTGCGCCCACAGGAAAGCTCCCAGCACGGAAAGCTGTAGCTGGTTTTCACTGTCCCTTGGAACTGCATTCGCTGGTAGACAGACATTCGTATTCTGCAAAAGCTTTGGTTGGTAATGGGGCAATACTGTGTATTTCTCTCTGGGAGAGCCCGGCTGCCAAATTCGAAACGTCCAGCGATTGCGCCCACAGGAAAGCTGCCAGCACGGAAAGCTGTAGCTGGTTTTCACTGTCCCTTGGAACTGCATTCGCTGCTACACAGACATTCGCGTTCTGCAAAAGCTTTCGTTCGTAATGAGGCAACACTGTGTATTTCTCTCTCGCAGAGCCCGGCTGACAAATTCGAAACGTCCAGGGATTGCGCCCACAGGAAAGCTGCCAGCACGGAAAGCTGTAGCTGGTTTTCACTGTCCCTTGGAACTGCATTTGCTGGTAGACAGACATTCGCGTTCTGCAACAGGTTTCGTTCGTAAAGGGGCAACACTGTGTATTTCTCTCTCGGAGAGCCCGGCTGCCAAATTCGAAACGTCCAGCGATTGCGCCCACAGGAAAGCTGCCAGCACGGAAAGCTGTAGCTGGTTTTCACTGTCCCTTGGAACTGCATTCGCTGGTAGACAGACATTCGCGTTCTGCAAAAGCTTTGGTTCGTAATGGGGCAACACTGTGTATTTCTCTCTCGCAGAGCCCGGCTGCCAAATTCGAAACGTCCAGCGATTGCGCCCACAGGAAAGCTCCCAGCACGGAAAGCTGTAGCTGGTTTTCACTGTCCCTTGGAACTGCATTCGCTGGTAGACAGACATTCGCGTTCTGCAAAAGCTTTCGTTCGTAAAGGGGCAACACTGTGTATTTCTCTCTCGGAGAGCCCGGCTGCCAAATTCGAAACGTCCAGCGATTGCGCCCACAGGAAAGCTGCCAGCACGGAAAGCTGTAGCTGGTTTTCACTGTCCCTTGGAACTGCATTCGCTGGTAGACAGACATTCGCGTTCTGCAAAAGCTTTGGTTGGTAATGGGGCAATACTGTGTATTTCTCTCTGGGAGAGCCCGGCTGCCAAATTCGAAACGTCCAGCGATTGCGCCCACAGGAAAGCTGCCAGCACGGAAAGCTGTAGCTGGTTTTCACTGTCCCTTGGAACTGCATTCGCTGCTACACAGACATTCGTGTTCTGCAAAAGCTTTCGTTCGTAATGAGGCAACACTGTGTATTTCTCTCTCGCAGAGCCCGGCTGACAAATTCGAAACGTCCAGCGATTGCGCCCACAGGAAAGCTGCCAGCACGGAAAGCTGTAGCTGGTTTTCACTGTCCTTTGGAACTGCATTCGCTGGTAGACAGACATTCGCGTTCTGCAAAAGCTTTGTTTCGTAATGGGGCAACACTGTGTATTTCTCTCTCGGAGAGCCCGGCTGCCAAATTCGAAACGTCCAGCGATTGCGCCCACAGGAAAGCTGCCAGCACGGAAAGCTGTAGCTGGTTTTCACTGTCCCTTGGAACTGCATTCGCTGGTAGACAGACATTCGCGTTCTGCAACAGCTTTCGTTCGTAATGGGGCAACACTGTGTATTTCTCTCTGGGAGAGCCCGGCTGCCAAATTCGAAACGTCCAGCGATTGCGCCCACAGGAAAGCTGCCAGCACGGAAAGCTGTAGCTGGTTTTCACTGTCCCTTGGAACTGCATTCGCTGGTAGACAGACATTCGCGTTCTGCAACAGGTTTCGTTCGTAAAGGGGCAACACTGTGTATTTCTCTCTCGGAGAGCCCGGCTGCCAAATTCGAAACGTCCAGCGATTGCGCCCACAGGAAAGCTGCCAGCACGGAAAGCTGTAGCTGGTTTTCACTGTCCCTTGGAACTGCATTCGCTGGTAGACAGACATTCGCGTTCTGCAAAAGCTTTGGTTCGTAATGGGGCAACACTGTGTATTTCTCTCTCGGAGAGCGCGGCTGCCAAATTCGAAACGTCCAGCGATTGCGCCCACAGGAAAGCTCCCAGCACGGAAAGCTGTAGCTGGTTTTCACTGTCCCTTGGAACTGCATTCGCTGCTACACAGACATTCGCGTTCTGCAAAAGCTTTCGTTCGTAATGAGGCAACACTGTGTATTTCTCTCTCGCAGAGCCCGGCTGACAAATTCGAAACGTCCAGCGATTGCGCCCACAGGAAAGCTGCCAGCACGGAAAGCTGTAGCTGGTTTTCACTGTCCCTTGGAACTGCATTCGCTGGTAGACAGACATTCGCGTTCTGCAACAGGTTTCGTTCGTAAAGGGGCAACACTGTGTATTTCTCTCTCGGAGAGCCCGGCTGCCAAATTCGAAACGTCCAGCGATTGCGCCCACAGGAAAGCTGCCAGCACGGAAAGCTGTAGCTGGTTTTCACTGTCCCTTGGAACTGCATTCGCTGGTAGACAGACATTCGCGTTCTGCAAAAGCTTTGGTTCGTAATGGGGCAACACTGTGTATTTCTCTCTCGGAGAGCGCGGCTGCCAAATTCGAAACGTCCAGCGATTGCGCCCACAGGAAAGCTCCCAGCACGGAAAGCTGTAGCTGGTTTTCACTGTCCCTTGGAACTGCATTCGCTGCTACACAGACATTCGCGTTCTGCAAAAGCTTTCGTTCGTAATGAGGCAACACTGTGTATTTCTCTCTCGCAGAGCCCGGCTGACAAATTCGAAACGTCCAGCGATTGCGCCCACAGGAAAGCTGCCAGCACGGAAAGCTGTAGCTGGTTTTCACTGTCCCTTGGAACTGCATTCGCTGGTAGACAGACATTCGCGTTCTGCAAAAGCTTTGGTTCGTAATGGGGCAACACTGTGTATTTCTCTCTCGGAGAGCGCGGCTGACAAATTCGAAACGTCCAGCGATTGCGCCCACAGGAAAGCTCCCAGCACGGAAAGCTGTAGCTGGTTTTCACTGTCCCTTGGAACTGCATTCGCTGCTACACAGACATTCGCGTTCTGCAAAAGCTTTCGTTCGTAATGAGGCAACACTTTGTATTTCTCTCTCGCAGAGCCCGGCTGACAAATTCGAAACGTCCAGCGATTGCGCCCACAGGAAAGCTGCCAGCACGGAAAGCTGTAGCTGGTTTTCACTGTCCTTTGGAACTGCATTCGCTGGTAGACAGACATTCGCGTTCTGCAAAAGCTTTGTTTCGTAATGGGGCAACACTGTGTATTTCTCTCTCGGAGAGCCCGGCTGCCAAATTCGAAACGTCCAGCGATTGCGCCCACAGGAAAGCTCCCAGCACGGAAAGCTGTAGCTGGTTTTTACTGTCCCTTGGAACTGCATTCGCTGGTAGACAGACATTCGCGTTCTGCAAAAGCTTTCGTTCGTAATGGGGCAACACTGTGTATTTCTCTCTGGGAGAGCCCGGCTGCCAAATTCGAAACGTCCAGCGATTGCGCCCACAGGAAAGCTCCCAGCACGGAAAGCTGTAGCTGGTTTTCAGTGTCCCTTGGAACTGCATTCGCTGGTAGACAGACATTCGCGTTCTGCAAAAGCTTTGGTTGGTAAAGGGGCAACACTGTGTATTTCTCTCTCGGAGAGCCCGGCTGCCAAATTCGAAACGTCCAGCGATTGCGCCCACAGGAAAGCTCCCAGCACGGAAAGCTGTAGCTGGTTTTCACTGTCCCTTGGAACTGCATTCGCTGGTAGACAGACATTCGTATTCTGCAAAAGCTTTGGTTGGTAATGGGGCAATACTGTGTATTTCTCTCTGGGAGAGCCCGGCTGCCAAATTCGAAACGTCCAGCGATTGCGCCCACAGGAAAGCTGCCAGCACGGAAAGCTGTAGCTGGTTTTCACTGTCCCTTGGAACTGCATTCGCTGCTACACAGACATTCGCGTTCTGCAAAAGCTTTCGTTCGTAATGAGGCAACACTGTGTATTTCTCTCTCGCAGAGCCCGGCTGACAAATTCGAAACGTCCAGGGATTGCGCCCACAGGAAAGCTGCCAGCACGGAAAGCTGTAGCTGGTTTTCACTGTCCCTTGGAACTGCATTTGCTGGTAGACAGACATTCGCGTTCTGCAACAGGTTTCGTTCGTAAAGGGGCAACACTGTGTATTTCTCTCTCGGAGAGCCCGGCTGCCAAATTCGAAACGTCCAGCGATTGCGCCCACAGGAAAGCTGCCAGCACGGAAAGCTGTAGCTGGTTTTCACTGTCCCTTGGAACTGCATTCGCTGGTAGACAGACATTCGCGTTCTGCAAAAGCTTTGGTTCGTAATGGGGCAACACTGTGTATTTCTCTCTCGCAGAGCCCGGCTGCCAAATTCGAAACGTCCAGCGATTGCGCCCACAGGAAAGCTCCCAGCACGGAAAGCTGTAGCTGGTTTTCACTGTCCCTTGGAACTGCATTCGCTGGTAGACAGACATTCGCGTTCTGCAAAAGCTTTCGTTCGTAAAGGGGCAACACTGTGTATTTCTCTCTCGGAGAGCCCGGCTGCCAAATTCGAAACGTCCAGCGATTGCGCCCACAGGAAAGCTGCCAGCACGGAAAGCTGTAGCTGGTTTTCACTGTCCCTTGGAACTGCATTCGCTGGTAGACAGACATTCGCGTTCTGCAAAAGCTTTGGTTGGTAATGGGGCAATACTGTGTATTTCTCTCTGGGAGAGCCCGGCTGCCAAATTCGAAACGTCCAGCGATTGCGCCCACAGGAAAGCTGCCAGCACGGAAAGCTGTAGCTGGTTTTCACTGTCCCTTGGAACTGCATTCGCTGCTACACAGACATTCGTGTTCTGCAAAAGCTTTCGTTCGTAATGAGGCAACACTGTGTATTTCTCTCTCGCAGAGCCCGGCTGACAAATTCGAAACGTCCAGCGATTGCGCCCACAGGAAAGCTGCCAGCACGGAAAGCTGTAGCTGGTTTTCACTGTCCTTTGGAACTGCATTCGCTGGTAGACAGACATTCGCGTTCTGCAAAAGCTTTGTTTCGTAATGGGGCAACACTGTGTATTTCTCTCTCGGAGAGCCCGGCTGCCAAATTCGAAACGTCCAGCGATTGCGCCCACAGGAAAGCTGCCAGCACGGAAAGCTGTAGCTGGTTTTCACTGTCCCTTGGAACTGCATTCGCTGGTAGACAGACATTCGCGTTCTGCAACAGCTTTCGTTCGTAATGGGGCAACACTGTGTATTTCTCTCTGGGAGAGCCCGGCTGCCAAATTCGAAACGTCCAGCGATTGCGCCCACAGGAAAGCTGCCAGCACGGAAAGCTGTAGCTGGTTTTCACTGTCCCTTGGAACTGCATTCGCTGGTAGACAGACATTCGCGTTCTGCAACAGGTTTCGTTCGTAAAGGGGCAACACTGTGTATTTCTCTCTCGGAGAGCCCGGCTGCCAAATTCGAAACGTCCAGCGATTGCGCCCACAGGAAAGCTGCCAGCACGGAAAGCTGTAGCTGGTTTTCACTGTCCCTTGGAACTGCATTCGCTGGTAGACAGACATTCGCGTTCTGCAAAAGCTTTGGTTCGTAATGGGGCAACACTGTGTATTTCTCTCTCGGAGAGCGCGACTGCCAAATTCGAAACGTCCAGCGATTGCGCCCACAGGAAAGCTCCCAGCACGGAAAGCTGTAGCTGGTTTTCACTGTCCCTTGGAACTGCATTCGCTGCTACACAGACATTCGCGTTCTGCAAAAGCTTTCGTTCGTAATGAGGCAACACTGTGTATTTCTCTCTCGCAGAGCCCGGCTGACAAATTCGAAACGTCCAGCGATTGCGCCCACAGGAAAGCTGCCAGCACGGAAAGCTGTAGCTGGTTTTCACTGTCCCTTGGAACTGCATTCGCTGGTAGACAGACATTCGCGTTCTGCAACAGGTTTCGTTCGTAAAGGGGCAACACTGTGTATTTCTCTCTCGGAGAGCCCGGCTGCCAAATTCGAAACGTCCAGCGATTGCGCCCACAGGAAAGCTGCCAGCACGGAAAGCTGTAGCTGGTTTTCACTGTCCCTTGGAACTGCATTCGCTGGTAGACAGACATTCGCGTTCTGCAAAAGCTTTGGTTCGTAATGGGGCAACACTGTGTATTTCTCTCTCGGAGAGCGCGGCTGCCAAATTCGAAACGTCCAGCGATTGCGCCCACAGGAAAGCTCCCAGCACGGAAAGCTGTAGCTGGTTTTCACTGTCCCTTGGAACTGCATTCGCTGCTACACAGACATTCGCGTTCTGCAAAAGCTTTCGTTCGTAATGAGGCAACACTGTGTATTTCTCTCTCGCAGAGCCCGGCTGACAAATTCGAAACGTCCAGCGATTGCGCCCACAGGAAAGCTGCCAGCACGGAAAGCTGTAGCTGGTTTTCACTGTCCTTTGGAACTGCATTCGCTGGTAGACAGACATTCGCGTTCTGCAAAAGCTTTGTTTCGTAATGGGGCAACACTGTGTATTTCTCTCTCGGAGAGCCCGGCTGCCAAATTCGAAACGTCCAGCGATTGCGCCCACAGGAAAGCTCCCAGCACGGAAAGCTGTAGCTGGTTTTTACTGTCCCTTGGAACTGCATTCGCTGGTAGACAGACATTCGCGTTCTGCAAAAGCTTTCGTTCGTAATGGGGCAACACTGTGTATTTCTCTCTGGGAGAGCCCGGCTGCCAAATTCGAAACGTCCAGCGATTGCGCCCACAGGAAAGCTCCCAGCACGGAAAGCTGTAGCTGGTTTTCACTGTCCCTTGGAACTGCATTCGCTGGTAGACAGACATTCGTATTCTGCAAAAGCTTTGGTTGGTAATGGGGCAATACTGTGTATTTCTCTCTGGGAGAGCCCGGCTGCCAAATTCGAAACGTCCAGCGATTGCGCCCACAGGAAAGCTCCCAGCACGGAAAGCTGTAGCTGGTTTTCACTGTCCCTTGGAACTGCATTCGCTGGTAGACAGACATTCGCGTTCTGCAAAAGCTTTCGTTCGTAATGAGGCAACACTGTGTATTTCTCTCTCGCAGAGCCCGGCTGACAAATTCGAAACGTCCAGGGATTGCGCCCACAGGAAAGCTGCCAGCACGGAAAGCTGTAGCTGGTTTTCACTGTCCCTTGGAACTGCATTTGCTGGTAGACAGACATTCGCGTTCTGCAACAGGTTTCGTTCGTAAAGGGGCAACACTGTGTATTTCTCTCTCGCAGAGCCCGGCTGCCAAATTCGAAACGTCCAGCGATTGCGCCCACAGGAAAGCTCCCAGCACGGAAAGCTGTAGCTGGTTTTCACTGTCCCTTGGAACTGCATTCGCTGGTAGACAGACATTCGCGTTCTGCAAAAGCTTTGGTTCGTAATGGGGCAACACTGTGTATTTCTCTCTCGCAGAGCCCGGCTGCCAAATTCGAAACGTCCAGCGATTGCGCCCACAGGAAAGCTCCCAGCACGGAAAGCTGTAGCTGGTTTTCACTGTCCCTTGGAACTGCATTCGCTGGTAGACAGACATTCGCGTTCTGCAAAAGCTTTGGTTGGTAAAGGGGCAACACTGTGTATTTCTCTCTCGGAGAGCCCGGCTGCCAAATTCGAAACGTCCAGCGATTGCGCCCACAGGAAAGCTCCCAGCACGGAAAGCTGTAGCTGGTTTTCACTGTCCCTTGGAACTGCATTCGCTGGTAGACAGACATTCGCGTTCTGCAAAAGCTTTGGTTGGTAATGGGGCAATACTGTGTATTTCTCTCTGGGAGAGCCCGGCTGCCAAATTCGAAACGTCCAGCGATTGCGCCCACAGGAAAGCTGCCAGCACGGAAAGCTGTAGCTGGTTTTCACTGTCCCTTGGAACTGCATTCGCTGCTACACAGACATTCGCGTTCTGCAAAAGCTTTCGTTCGTAATGAGGCAACACTGTGTATTTCTCTCTCGCAGAGCCCGGCTGACAAATTCGAAACGTCCAGGGATTGCGCCCACAGGAAAGCTGCCAGCACGGAAAGCTGTAGCTGGTTTTCACTGTCCCTTGGAACTGCATTTGCTGGTAGACAGACATTCGCGTTCTGCAACACGTTTCGTTCGTAAAGGGGCAACACTGTGTATTTCTCTCTCGGAGAGCCCGGCTGCCAAATTCGAAACGTCCAGCGATTGCGCCCACAGGAAAGCTGCCAGCACGGAAAGCTGTAGCTGGTTTTCACTGTCCCTTGGAACTGCATTCGCTGGTAGACAGACATTCGCGTTCTGCAAAAGCTTTGGTTCGTAATGGGGCAACACTGTGTATTTCTCTCTCGCAGAGCCCGGCTGCCAAATTCGAAACGTCCAGCGATTGCGCCCACAGGAAAGCTCCCAGCACGGAAAGCTGTAGCTGGTTTTCACTGTCCCTTGGAACTGCATTCGCTGGTAGACAGACATTCGCGTTCTGCAAAAGCTTTGGTTGGTAAAGGGGCAACACTGTGTATTTCTCTCTCGGAGAGCCCGGCTGCCAAATTCGAAACGTCCAGCGATTGCGCCCACAGGAAAGCTGCCAGCACGGAAAGCTGTAGCTGGTTTTCACTGTCCCTTGGAACTGCATTCGCTGGTAGACAGACATTCGCGTTCTGCAAAAGCTTTGGTTCGTAAAGGGGCAACACTGTGTATTTCTCTCTCGGAGAGCCCGGCTGCCAAATTCGAAACGTCCAGCGATTGCGCCCACAGGAAAGCTGCCAGCACGGAAAGCTGTAGCTGGTTTTCACTGTCCCTTGGAACTGCATTCGCTGGTAGACAGACATTCGCGTTCTGCAAAAGCTTTGGTTCGTAATGGGGCAACACTGTGTATTTCTCTCTCGGAGAGCGCGGCTGCCAAATTCGAAACGTCCAGCGATTGCGCCCACAGGAAAGCTCCCAGCACGGAAAGCTGTAGCTGGTTTTCACTGTCCCTTGGAACTGCATTCGCTGCTACACAGACATTCGCGTTCTGCAAAAGCTTTCGTTCGTAATGAGGCAACACTGTGTATTTCTCTCTCGCAGAGCCCGGCTGCCAAATTCGAAACGTCCAGCGATTGCGCCCACAGGAAAGCTGCCAGCACGGAAAGCTGTAGCTGGTTTTCACTGTCCCTTGGAACTGCATTCGCTGGTAGACAGACATTCGCGTTCTGCAACAGGTTTCGTTCGTAAAGGGGCAACACTGTGTATTTCTCTCTCGGAGAGCCCGGCTGCCAAATTCGAAACGTCCAGCGATTGCGCCCACAGGAAAGCTGCCAGCACGGAAAGCTGTAGCTGGTTTTCACTGTCCCTTGGAACTGCATTCGCTGGTAGACAGACATTCGCGTTCTGCAAAAGCTTTGGTTCGTAATGGGGCAACACTGTGTATTTCTCTCTCGGAGAGCGCGGCTGCCAAATTCGAAACGTCCAGCGATTGCGCCCACAGGAAAGCTCCCAGCACGGAAAGCTGTAGCTGGTTTTCACTGTCCCTTGGAACTGCATTCGCTGCTACACAGACATTCGCGTTCTGCAAAAGCTTTCGTTCGTAATGAGGCAACACTGTGTATTTCTCTCTCGCAGAGCCCGGCTGACAAATTCGAAACGTCCAGCGATTGCGCCCACAGGAAAGCTGCCAGCACGGAAAGCTGTAGCTGGTTTTCACTGTCCTTTGGAACTGCATTCGCTGGTAGACAGACATTCGCGTTCTGCAAAAGCTTTGTTTCGTAATGGGGCAACACTGTGTATTTCTCTCTCGGAGAGCCCGGCTGCCAAATTCGAAACGTCCAGCGATTGCGCCCACAGGAAAGCTCCCAGCACGGAAAGCTGTAGCTGGTTTTTACTGTCCCTTGGAACTGCATTCGCTGGTAGACAGACATTCGCGTTCTGCAAAAGCTTTCGTTCGTAATGGGGCAACACTGTGTATTTCTCTCTGGGAGAGCCCGGCTGCCAAATTCGAAACGTCCAGCGATTGCGCCCACAGGAAAGCTCCCAGCACGGAAAGCTGTAGCTGGTTTTCACTGTCCCTTGGAACTGCATTCGCTGGTAGACAGACATTCGTATTCTGCAAAAGCTTTGGTTGGTAATGGGGCAATACTGTGTATTTCTCTCTGGGAGAGCCCGGCTGCCAAATTCGAAACGTCCAGCGATTGCGCCCACAGGAAAGCTCCCAGCACGGAAAGCTGTAGCTGGTTTTCACTGTCCCTTGGAACTGCATTCGCTGGTAGACAGACATTCGCGTTCTGCAAAAGCTTTCGTTCGTAATGAGGCAACACTGTGTATTTCTCTCTCGCAGAGCCCGGCTGACAAATTCGAAACGTCCAGGGATTGCGCCCACAGGAAAGCTGCCAGCACGGAAAGCTGTAGCTGGTTTTCACTGTCCCTTGGAACTGCATTTGCTGGTAGACAGACATTCGCGTTCTGCAACAGGTTTCGTTCGTAAAGGGGCAACACTGTGTATTTCTCTCTCGCAGAGCCCGGCTGCCAAATTCGAAACGTCCAGCGATTGCGCCCACAGGAAAGCTGCCAGCACGGAAAGCTGTAGCTGGTTTTCACTGTCCCTTGGAACTGCATTCGCTGGTAGACAGACATTCGCGTTCTGCAAAAGCTTTGGTTCGTAATGGGGCAACACTGTGTATTTCTCTCTCGCAGAGCCCGGCTGCCAAATTCGAAACGTCCAGCGATTGCGCCCACAGGAAAGCTCCCAGCACGGAAAGCTGTAGCTGGTTTTCACTGTCCCTTGGAACTGCATTCGCTGGTAGACAGACATTCGCGTTCTGCAAAAGCTTTGGTTGGTAAAGGGGCAACACTGTGTATTTCTCTCTCGGAGAGCCCGGCTGCCAAATTCGAAACGTCCAGCGATTGCGCCCACAGGAAAGCTCCCAGCACGGAAAGCTGTAGCTGGTTTTCACTGTCCCTTGGAACTGCATTCGCTGGTAGACAGACATTCGCGTTCTGCAAAAGCTTTGGTTGGTAATGGGGCAATACTGTGTATTTCTCTCTGGGAGAGCCCGGCTGCCAAATTCGAAACGTCCAGCGATTGCGCCCACAGGAAAGCTGCCAGCACGGAAAGCTGTAGCTGGTTTTCACTGTCCCTTGGAACTGCATTCGCTGCTACACAGACATTCGCGTTCTGCAAAAGCTTTCGTTCGTAATGAGGCAACACTGTGTATTTCTCTCTCGCAGAGCCCGGCTGACAAATTCGAAACGTCCAGGGATTGCGCCCACAGGAAAGCTGCCAGCACGGAAAGCTGTAGCTGGTTTTCACTGTCCCTTGGAACTGCATTTGCTGGTAGACAGACATTCGCGTTCTGCAACAGGTTTCGTTCGTAAAGGGGCAACACTGTGTATTTCTCTCTCGGAGAGCCCGGCTGCCAAATTCGAAACGTCCAGCGATTGCGCCCACAGGAAAGCTGCCAGCACGGAAAGCTGTAGCTGGTTTTCACTGTCCCTTGGAACTGCATTCGCTGGTAGACAGACATTCGCGTTCTGCAAAAGCTTTGGTTCGTAATGGGGCAACACTGTGTATTTCTCTCTCGCAGAGCCCGGCTGCCAAATTCGAAACGTCCAGCGATTGCGCCCACAGGAAAGCTCCCAGCACGGAAAGCTGTAGCTGGTTTTCACTGTCCCTTGGAACTGCATTCGCTGGTAGACAGACATTCGCGTTCTGCAAAAGCTTTGGTTGGTAAAGGGGCAACACTGTGTATTTCTCTCTCGGAGAGCCCGGCTGCCAAATTCGAAACGTCCAGCGATTGCGCCCACAGGAAAGCTCCCAGCACGGAAAGCTGTAGCTGGTTTTCACTGTCCCTTGGAACTGCATTCGCTGGTAGACAGACATTCGCGTTCTGCAAAAGCTTTCGTTCGTAATGGGGCAACACTCTGTATGTCTCTCTGGGAGAGCCCGGCTGCCAAATTCGAAACGTCCAGCGATTGCGCCCACAGGAAAGCTCCCAGCACGGAAAGCTGTAGCTGGTTTTCACTGTCCCTTGGAACTGCATTCGCTGGTAGACAGACATTCGCGTTCTGCAAAAGCTTTCGTTCGTAAAGGGGCAACACTGTGTATTTCTCTCTCGTGGAGCCCGGCTGCCAAATTCGAAACGTCCAGCGATTGCGCCCACAGGAAAGCTGCCAGCACGGAAAGCTGTAGCTGGTTTTCACTGTCCCTTGGAACTGCATTCGCTGGTAGACAGACATTCGCGTTCTGCAAAAGCTTTGGTTGGTAATGGGGCAATACTGTGTATTTCTCTCTGGGAGAGCCCGGCTGCCAAATTCGAAACGTCCAGCGATTGCGCCCACAGGAAAGCTGCCAGCACGGAAAGCTGTAGCTGGTTTTCACTGTCCCTTGGAACTGCATTCGCTGCTACACAGACATTCGTGTTCTGCAAAAGCTTTCGTTCGTAATGAGGCAACACTGTGTATTTCTCTCTCGCAGAGCCCGGCTGACAAATTCGAAACGTCCAGCGATTGCGCCCACAGGAAAGCTGCCAGCACGGAAAGCTGTAGCTGGTTTTCACTGTCCTTTGGAACTGCATTCGCTGGTAGACAGACATTCGCGTTCTGCAAAAGCTTTGTTTCGTAATGGGGCAACACTGTGTATTTCTCTCTCGGAGAGCCCGGCTGCCAAATTCGAAACGTCCAGCGATTGCGCCCACAGGAAAGCTGCCAGCACGGAAAGCTGTAGCTGGTTTTCACTGTCCCTTGGAACTGCATTCGCTGGTAGACAGACATTCGCGTTCTGCAACAGCTTTCGTTCGTAATGGGGCAACACTGTGTATTTCTCTCTGGGAGAGCCCGGCTGCCAAATTCGAAACGTCCAGCGATTGCGCCCACAGGAAAGCTGCCAGCACGGAAAGCTGTAGCTGGTTTTCACTGTCCCTTGGAACTGCATTCGCTGGTAGACAGACATTCGCGTTCTGCAACAGGTTTCGTTCGTAAAGGGGCAACACTGTGTATTTCTCTCTCGGAGAGCCCGGCTGCCAAATTCGAAACGTCCAGCGATTGCGCCCACAGGAAAGCTGCCAGCACGGAAAGCTGTAGCTGGTTTTCACTGTCCCTTGGAACTGCATTCGCTGCTACACAGACATTCGCGTTCTGCAAAAGCTTTGGTTGGTAATGGGGCAATACTGTGTATTTCTCTCTCGGAGAGCCCGGCTGCCAAATTCGAAACGTCCAGCGATTGCGCCCACAGGAAAGCTGCCAGCACGGAAAGCTGTAGCTGGTTTTCACTGTCCCTTGGAACTGCATTCGCTGCTACACAGACATTCGTGTTCTGCAAAAGCTTTCGTTCGTAATGAGGCAACACTGTGTATTTCTCTCTCGCAGAGCCCGGCTGACAAATTCGAAACGTCCAGCGATTGCGCCCACAGGAAAGCTGCCAGCACGGAAAGCTGTAGCTGGTTTTCACTGTCCTTTGGAACTGCATTCGCTGGTAGACAGACATTCGCGTTCTGCAAAAGCTTTGTTTCGTAATGGGGCAACACTGTGTATTTCTCTCTCGGAGAGCCCGGCTGCCAAATTCGAAACGTCCAGCGATTGCGCCCACAGGAAAGCTGCCAGCACGGAAAGCTGTAGCTGGTTTTCACTGTCCCTTGGAACTGCATTCGCTGGTAGACAGACATTCGCGTTCTGCAAAAGCTTTGGTTCGTAATGGGGCAACACTGTGTATTTCTCTCTCGGAGAGCGCGGCTGCCAAATTCGAAACGTCCAGCGATTGCGCCCACAGGAAAGCTCCCAGCACGGAAAGCTGTAGCTGGTTTTCACTGTCCCTTGGAACTGCATTCGCTGCTACACAGACATTCGCGTTCTGCAAAAGCTTTCGTTCGTAATGAGGCAACACTGTGTATTTCTCTCTCGCAGAGCCCGGCTGACAAATTCGAAACGTCCAGCGATTGCGCCCACAGGAAAGCTGCCAGCACGGAAAGCTGTAGCTGGTTTTCACTGTCCTTTGGAACTGCATTCGCTGGTAGACAGACATTCGCGTTCTGCAAAAGCTTTGTTTCGTAATGGGGCAACACTGTGTATTTCTCTCTCGGAGAGCCCGGCTGCCAAATTCGAAACGTCCAGCGATTGCGCCCACAGGAAAGCTCCCAGCACGGAAAGCTGTAGCTGGTTTTTACTGTCCCTTGGAACTGCATTCGCTGGTAGACAGACATTCGCGTTCTGCAAAAGCTTTCGTTCGTAATGGGGCAACACTGTGTATTTCTCTCTGGGAGAGCCCGGCTGCCAAATTCGAAACGTCCAGCGATTGCGCCCACAGGAAAGCTCCCAGCACGGAAAGCTGTAGCTGGTTTTCACTGTCCCTTGGAACTGCATTCGCTGGTAGACAGACATTCGTATTCTGCAAAAGCTTTGGTTGGTAATGGGGCAATACTGTGTATTTCTCTCTGGGAGAGCCCGGCTGCCAAATTCGAAACGTCCAGCGATTGCGCCCACAGGAAAGCTCCCAGCACGGAAAGCTGTAGCTGGTTTTCACTGTCCCTTGGAACTGCATTCGCTGGTAGACAGACATTCGCGTTCTGCAAAAGCTTTCGTTCGTAATGAGGCAACACTGTGTATTTCTCTCTCGCAGAGCCCGGCTGACAAATTCGAAACGTCCAGGGATTGCGCCCACAGGAAAGCTGCCAGCACGGAAAGCTGTAGCTGGTTTTCACTGTCCCTTGGAACTGCATTTGCTGGTAGACAGACATTCGCGTTCTGCAACAGGTTTCGTTCGTAAAGGGGCAACACTGTGTATTTCTCTCTCGCAGAGCCCGGCTGCCAAATTCGAAACGTCCAGCGATTGCGCCCACAGGAAAGCTGCCAGCACGGAAAGCTGTAGCTGGTTTTCACTGTCCCTTGGAACTGCATTCGCTGGTAGACAGACATTCGCGTTCTGCAAAAGCTTTGGTTCGTAATGGGGCAACACTGTGTATTTCTCTCTCGCAGAGCCCGGCTGCCAAATTCGAAACGTCCAGCGATTGCGCCCACAGGAAAGCTCCCAGCACGGAAAGCTGTAGCTGGTTTTCACTGTCCCTTGGAACTGCATTCGCTGGTAGACAGACATTCGCGTTCTGCAAAAGCTTTGGTTGGTAAAGGGGCAACACTGTGTATTTCTCTCTCGGAGAGCCCGGCTGCCAAATTCGAAACGTCCAGCGATTGCGCCCACAGGAAAGCTCCCAGCACGGAAAGCTGTAGCTGGTTTTCACTGTCCCTTGGAACTGCATTCGCTGGTAGACAGACATTCGCGTTCTGCAAAAGCTTTGGTTGGTAATGGGGCAATACTGTGTATTTCTCTCTGGGAGAGCCCGGCTGCCAAATTCGAAACGTCCAGCGATTGCGCCCACAGGAAAGCTGCCAGCACGGAAAGCTGTAGCTGGTTTTCACTGTCCCTTGGAACTGCATTCGCTGCTACACAGACATTCGCGTTCTGCAAAAGCTTTCGTTCGTAATGAGGCAACACTGTGTATTTCTCTCTCGCAGAGCCCGGCTGACAAATTCGAAACGTCCAGGGATTGCGCCCACAGGAAAGCTGCCAGCACGGAAAGCTGTAGCTGGTTTTCACTGTCCCTTGGAACTGCATTTGCTGGTAGACAGACATTCGCGTTCTGCAACAGGTTTCGTTCGTAAAGGGGCAACACTGTGTATTTCTCTCTCGGAGAGCCCGGCTGCCAAATTCGAAACGTCCAGCGATTGCGCCCACAGGAAAGCTGCCAGCACGGAAAGCTGTAGCTGGTTTTCACTGTCCCTTGGAACTGCATTCGCTGGTAGACAGACATTCGCGTTCTGCAAAAGCTTTGGTTCGTAATGGGGCAACACTGTGTATTTCTCTCTCGCAGAGCCCGGCTGCCAAATTCGAAACGTCCAGCGATTGCGCCCACAGGAAAGCTCCCAGCACGGAAAGCTGTAGCTGGTTTTCACTGTCCCTTGGAACTGCATTCGCTGGTAGACAGACATTCGCGTTCTGCAAAAGCTTTGGTTGGTAAAGGGGCAACACTGTGTATTTCTCTCTCGGAGAGCCCGGCTGCCAAATTCGAAACGTCCAGCGATTGCGCCCACAGGAAAGCTCCCAGCACGGAAAGCTGTAGCTGGTTTTCACTGTCCCTTGGAACTGCATTCGCTGGTAGACAGACATTCGCGTTCTGCAAAAGCTTTCGTTCGTAATGGGGCAACACTCTGTATGTCTCTCTGGGAGAGCCCGGCTGCCAAATTCGAAACGTCCAGCGATTGCGCCCACAGGAAAGCTCCCAGCACGGAAAGCTGTAGCTGGTTTTCACTGTCCCTTGGAACTGCATTCGCTGGTAGACAGACATTCGCGTTCTGCAAAAGCTTTCGTTCGTAAAGGGGCAACACTGTGTATTTCTCTCTCGTGGAGCCCGGCTGCCAAATTCGAAACGTCCAGCGATTGCGCCCACAGGAAAGCTGCCAGCACGGAAAGCTGTAGCTGGTTTTCACTGTCCCTTGGAACTGCATTCGCTGGTAGACAGACATTCGCGTTCTGCAAAAGCTTTGGTTGGTAATGGGGCAATACTGTGTATTTCTCTCTGGGAGAGCCCGGCTGCCAAATTCGAAACGTCCAGCGATTGCGCCCACAGGAAAGCTGCCAGCACGGAAAGCTGTAGCTGGTTTTCACTGTCCCTTGGAACTGCATTCGCTGCTACACAGACATTCGTGTTCTGCAAAAGCTTTCGTTCGTAATGAGGCAACACTGTGTATTTCTCTCTCGCAGAGCCCGGCTGACAAATTCGAAACGTCCAGCGATTGCGCCCACAGGAAAGCTGCCAGCACGGAAAGCTGTAGCTGGTTTTCACTGTCCTTTGGAACTGCATTCGCTGGTAGACAGACATTCGCGTTCTGCAAAAGCTTTGTTTCGTAATGGGGCAACACTGTGTATTTCTCTCTCGGAGAGCCCGGCTGCCAAATTCGAAACGTCCAGCGATTGCGCCCACAGGAAAGCTGCCAGCACGGAAAGCTGTAGCTGGTTTTCACTGTCCCTTGGAACTGCATTCGCTGGTAGACAGACATTCGCGTTCTGCAACAGCTTTCGTTCGTAATGGGGCAACACTGTGTATTTCTCTCTGGGAGAGCCCGGCTGCCAAATTCGAAACGTCCAGCGATTGCGCCCACAGGAAAGCTGCCAGCACGGAAAGCTGTAGCTGGTTTTCACTGTCCCTTGGAACTGCATTCGCTGGTAGACAGACATTCGCGTTCTGCAACAGGTTTCGTTCGTAAAGGGGCAACACTGTGTATTTCTCTCTCGGAGAGCCCGGCTGCCAAATTCGAAACGTCCAGCGATTGCGCCCACAGGAAAGCTGCCAGCACGGAAAGCTGTAGCTGGTTTTCACTGTCCCTTGGAACTGCATTCGCTGCTACACAGACATTCGCGTTCTGCAAAAGCTTTGGTTGGTAATGGGGCAATACTGTGTATTTCTCTCTCGGAGAGCCCGGCTGCCAAATTCGAAACGTCCAGCGATTGCGCCCACAGGAAAGCTGCCAGCACGGAAAGCTGTAGCTGGTTTTCACTGTCCCTTGGAACTGCATTCGCTGCTACACAGACATTCGTGTTCTGCAAAAGCTTTCGTTCGTAATGAGGCAACACTGTGTATTTCTCTCTCGCAGAGCCCGGCTGACAAATTCGAAACGTCCAGCGATTGCGCCCACAGGAAAGCTGCCAGCACGGAAAGCTGTAGCTGGTTTTCACTGTCCTTTGGAACTGCATTCGCTGGTAGACAGACATTCGCGTTCTGCAAAAGCTTTGTTTCGTAATGGGGCAACACTGTGTATTTCTCTCTCGGAGAGCCCGGCTGCCAAATTCGAAACGTCCAGCGATTGCGCCCACAGGAAAGCTGCCAGCACGGAAAGCTGTAGCTGGTTTTCACTGTCCCTTGGAACTGCATTCGCTGGTAGACAGACATTCGCGTTCTGCAACAGCTTTCGTTCGTAATGGGGCAACACTGTGTATTTCTCTCTGGGAGAGCCCGGCTGCCAAATTCGAAACGTCCAGCGATTGCGCCCACAGGAAAGCTCCCAGCACGGAAAGCTGTAGCTGGTTTTCACTGTCCCTTGGAACTGCATTCGCTGGTAGACAGACATTCGCGTTCTGCAAAAGCTTTCGTTCGTAAAGGGGCAACACTGTGTATTTCTCTCTCGGAGAGCCCGGCTGCCAAATTCGAAACGTCCAGCGATTGCGCCCACAGGAAAGCTGCCAGCACGGAAAGCTGTAGCTGGTTTTCACTGTCCCTTGGAACTGCATTCGCTGGTAGACAGACATTCGCGTTCTGCAAAAGCTTTGGTTCGTAATGGGGCAACACTGTGTATTTCTCTCTCGGAGAGCGCGGCTGCCAAATTCGAAACGTCCAGCGATTGCGCCCACAGGAAAGCTCCCAGCACGGAAAGCTGTAGCTGGTTTTCACTGTCCCTTGGAACTGCATTCGCTGCTACACAGACATTCGCGTTCTGCAAAAGCTTTCGTTCGTAATGAGGCAACACTGTGTATTTCTCTCTCGCAGAGCCCGGCTGACAAATTCGAAACGTCCAGCGATTGCGCCCACAGGAAAGCTGCCAGCACGGAAAGCTGTAGCTGGTTTTCACTGTCCTTTGGAACTGCATTCGCTGGTAGACAGACATTCGCGTTCTGCAAAAGCTTTGTTTCGTAATGGGGCAACACTGTGTATTTCTCTCTCGGAGAGCCCGGCTGCCAAATTCGAAACGTCCAGCGATTGCGCCCACAGGAAAGCTCCCAGCACGGAAAGCTGTAGCTGGTTTTTACTGTCCCTTGGAACTGCATTCGCTGGTAGACAGACATTCGCGTTCTGCAAAAGCTTTCGTTCGTAATGGGGCAACACTGTGTATTTCTCTCTGGGAGAGCCCGGCTGCCAAATTCGAAACGTCCAGCGATTGCGCCCACAGGAAAGCTCCCAGCACGGAAAGCTGTAGCTGGTTTTCACTGTCCCTTGGAACTGCATTCGCTGGTAGACAGACATTCGCGTTCTGCAAAAGCTTTGGTTCGTAATGGGGCAACACTGTGTATTTCTCTCTCGCAGAGCCCGGCTGCCAAATTCGAAACGTCCAGCGATTGCGCCCACAGGAAAGCTGCCAGCACGGAAAGCTGTAGCTGGTTTTCACTGTCCCTTGGAACTGCATTCGCTGCTACACAGACATTCGCGTTCTGCAAAAGCTTTCGTTCGTAATGAGGCAACACTGTGTATTTCTCTCTCGCAGAGCCCGGCTGACAAATTCGAAACGTCCAGGGATTGCGCCCACAGGAAAGCTGCCAGCACGGAAAGCTGTAGCTGGTTTTCACTGTCCCTTGGAACTGCATTTGCTGGTAGACAGACATTCGCGTTCTGCAACAGGTTTCGTTCGTAAAGGGGCAACACTGTGTATTTCTCTCTCGGAGAGCCCGGCTGCCAAATTCGAAACGTCCAGCGATTGCGCCCACAGGAAAGCTGCCAGCACGGAAAGCTGTAGCTGGTTTTCACTGTCCCTTGGAACTGCATTCGCTGGTAGACAGACATTCGCGTTCTGCAAAAGCTTTGGTTCGTAATGGGGCAACACTGTGTATTTCTCTCTCGCAGAGCCCGGCTGCCAAATTCGAAACGTCCAGCGATTGCGCCCACAGGAAAGCTCCCAGCACGGAAAGCTGTAGCTGGTTTTCACTGTCCCTTGGAACTGCATTCGCTGCTACACAGACATTCGCGTTCTGCAAAAGCTTTGTTTGGTAAAGGGGCAACACTGTGTATTTCTCTCTCGGAGAGCGCGGCTGCCAAATTCGAAACGTCCAGCGATTGCGCCCACAGGAAAGCTGCCAGCACGGAAAGCTGTAGCTGGTTTTCACTGTCCCTTGGAACTGCATTCGCTGCTACACAGACATTCGTGTTCTGCAAAAGCTTTCGTTCGTAATGAGGCAACACTGTGTATTTCTCTCTCGCAGAGCCCGGCTGACAAATTCGAAACGTCCAGCGATTGCGCCCACAGGAAAGCTGCCAGCACGGAAAGCTGTAGCTGGTTTTCACTGTCCTTTGGAACTGCATTCGCTGGTAGACAGACATTCGCGTTCTGCAAAAGCTTTGTTTCGTAATGGGGCAACACTGTGTATTTCTCTCTCGGAGAGCCCGGCTGCCAAATTCGAAACGTCCAGCGATTGCGCCCACAGGAAAGCTCCCAGCACGGAAAGCTGTAGCTGGTTTTTACTGTCCCTTGGAACTGCATTCGCTGGTAGACAGACATTCGTGTTCTGCAAAAGCTTTCGTTCGTAATGGGGCAACACTGTGTATTTCTCTCTGGGAGAGCCCGGCTGCCAAATTCGAAACGTCCAGCGATTGCGCCCACAGGAAAGCTCCCAGCACGGAAAGCTGTAGCTGGTTTTCACTGTCCCTTGGAACTGCATTCGCTGGTAGACAGACATTCGCGTTCTGCAAAAGCTTTGGTTGGTAAAGGGGCAACACTGTGTATTTCTCTCTCGGAGAGCCCGGCTGCCAAATTCGAAACGTCCAGCGATTGCGCCCACAGGAAAGCTCCCAGCACGGAAAGCTGTAGCTGGTTTTCACTGTCCCTTGGAACTGCATTCGCTGGTAGACAGACATTCGCGTTCTGCAAAAGCTTTGGTTGGTAATGGGGCAATACTGTGTATTTCTCTCTGGGAGAGCCCGGCTGCCAAATTCGAAACGTCCAGCGATTGCGCCCACAGGAAAGCTGCCAGCACGGAAAGCTGTAGCTGGTTTTCACTGTCCCTTGGAACTGCATTCGCTGCTACACAGACATTCGTGTTCTGCAAAAGCTTTCGTTCATAATGAGGCAACACTGTGTATTTCTCTCTCGCAGAGCCCGGCTGACAAATTCGAAACGTCCAGCGATTGCGCCCACAGGAAAGCTGCCAGCACGGAAAGCTGTAGCTGGTTTTCACTGTCCCTTGGAACTGCATTCGCTGGTAGACAGACATTCGCGTTCTGCAACAGGTTTCGTTCGTAAAGGGGCAACACTGTGTATTTCTCTCTCGGAGAGCCCGGCTGCCAAATTCGAAACGTCCAGCGATTGCGCCCACAGGAAAGCTGCCAGCACGGAAAGCTGTAGCTGGTTTTCACTGTCCCTTGGAACTGCATTCGCTGGTAGACAGACATTCGCGTTCTGCAAAAGCTTTGGTTCGTAATGGGGCAACACTGTGTATTTCTCTCTCGGAGAGCGCGGCTGCCAAATTCGAAACGTCCAGCGATTGCGCCCACAGGAAAGCTCCCAGCACGGAAAGCTGTAGCTGGTTTTCACTGTCCCTTGGAACTGCATTCGCTGCTACACAGACATTCGCGTTCTGCAAAAGCTTTCGTTCGTAATGAGGCAACACTGTGTATTTCTCTCTCGCAGAGCCCGGCTGACAAATTCGAAACGTCCAGCGATTGCGCCCACAGGAAAGCTGCCAGCACGGAAAGCTGTAGCTGGTTTTCACTGTCCTTTGGAACTGCATTCGCTGGTAGACAGACATTCGCGTTCTGCAAAAGCTTTGTTTCGTAATGGGGCAACACTGTGTATTTCTCTCTCGGAGAGCCCGGCTGCCAAATTCGAAACGTCCAGCGATTGCGCCCACAGGAAAGCTCCCAGCACGGAAAGCTGTAGCTGGTTTTTACTGTCCCTTGGAACTGCATTCGCTGGTAGACAGACATTCGCGTTCTGCAAAAGCTTTCGTTCGTAAAGGGGCAACACTGTGTATTTCTCTCTGGGAGAGCCCGGCTGCCAAATTCGAAACGTCCAGCGATTGCGCCCACAGGAAAGCTCCCAGCACGGAAAGCTGTAGCTGGTTTTCACTGTCCCTTGGAACTGCATTCGCTGGTAGACAGACATTCGCGTTCTGCAAAAGCTTTGGTTGGTAAAGGGGCAACACTGTGTATTTCTCTCTCGGAGAGCCCGGCTGCCAAATTCGAAACGTCCAGCGATTGCGCCCACAGGAAAGCTCCCAGCACGGAAAGCTGTAGCTGGTTTTCACTGTCCCTTGGAACTGCATTCGCTGGTAGACAGACATTCGCGTTCTGCAAAAGCTTTGGTTGGTAAAGGGGCAACACTGTGTATTTCTCTCTCGGAGAGCCCGGCTGCCAAATTCGAAACGTCCAGCGATTGCGCCCACAGGAAAGCTCCCAGCACGGAAAGCTGTAGCTGGTTTTCACTGTCCCTTGGAACTGCATTCGCTGGTAGACAGACATTCGTATTCTGCAAAAGCTTTGGTTGGTAATGGGGCAATACTGTGTATTTCTCTCTGGGAGAGCCCGGCTGCCAAATTCGAAACGTCCAGCGATTGCGCCCACAGGAAAGCTGCCAGCACGGAAAGCTGTAGCTGGTTTTCACTGTCCCTTGGAACTGCATTCGCTGCTACACAGACATTCGCGTTCTGCAAAAGCTTTCGTTCGTAATGAGGCAACACTGTGTATTTCTCTCTCGCAGAGCCCGGCTGACAAATTCGAAACGTCCAGGGATTGCGCCCACAGGAAAGCTGCCAGCACGGAAAGCTGTAGCTGGTTTTCACTGTCCCTTGGAACTGCATTTGCTGGTAGACAGACATTCGCGTTCTGCAACAGGTTTCGTTCGTAAAGGGGCAACACTGTGTATTTCTCTCTCGGAGAGCCCGGCTGCCAAATTCGAAACGTCCAGCGATTGCGCCCACAGGAAAGCTGCCAGCACGGAAAGCTGTAGCTGGTTTTCACTGTCCCTTGGAACTGCATTCGCTGGTAGACAGACATTCGCGTTCTGCAAAAGCTTTCGTTCGTAATGGGGCAACACTCTGTATGTCTCTCTGGGAGAGCCCGGCTGCCAAATTCGAAACGTCCAGCGATTGCGCCCACAGGAAAGCTCCCAGCACGGAAAGCTGTAGCTGGTTTTCACTGTCCCTTGGAACTGCATTCGCTGGTAGACAGACATTCGCGTTCTGCAAAAGCTTTCGTTCGTAAAGGGGCAACACTGTGTATTTCTCTCTCGTGGAGCCCGGCTGCCAAATTCGAAACGTCCAGCGATTGCGCCCACAGGAAAGCTGCCAGCACGGAAAGCTGTAGCTGGTTTTCACTGTCCCTTGGAACTGCATTCGCTGGTAGACAGACATTCGCGTTCTGCAAAAGCTTTGGTTGGTAATGGGGCAATACTGTGTATTTCTCTCTGGGAGAGCCCGGCTGCCAAATTCGAAACGTCCAGCGATTGCGCCCACAGGAAAGCTGCCAGCACGGAAAGCTGTAGCTGGTTTTCACTGTCCCTTGGAACTGCATTCGCTGCTACACAGACATTCGTGTTCTGCAAAAGCTTTCGTTCGTAATGAGGCAACACTGTGTATTTCTCTCTCGCAGAGCCCGGCTGACAAATTCGAAACGTCCAGCGATTGCGCCCACAGGAAAGCTGCCAGCACGGAAAGCTGTAGCTGGTTTTCACTGTCCTTTGGAACTGCATTCGCTGGTAGACAGACATTCGCGTTCTGCAAAAGCTTTGTTTCGTAATGGGGCAACACTGTGTATTTCTCTCTCGGAGAGCCCGGCTGCCAAATTCGAAACGTCCAGCGATTGCGCCCACAGGAAAGCTGCCAGCACGGAAAGCTGTAGCTGGTTTTCACTGTCCCTTGGAACTGCATTCGCTGGTAGACAGACATTCGCGTTCTGCAACAGCTTTCGTTCGTAATGGGGCAACACTGTGTATTTCTCTCTGGGAGAGCCCGGCTGCCAAATTCGAAACGTCCAGCGATTGCGCCCACAGGAAAGCTGCCAGCACGGAAAGCTGTAGCTGGTTTTCACTGTCCCTTGGAACTGCATTCGCTGGTAGACAGACATTCGCGTTCTGCAACAGGTTTCGTTCGTAAAGGGGCAACACTGTGTATTTCTCTCTCGGAGAGCCCGGCTGCCAAATTCGAAACGTCCAGCGATTGCGCCCACAGGAAAGCTGCCAGCACGGAAAGCTGTAGCTGGTTTTCACTGTCCCTTGGAACTGCATTCGCTGCTACACAGACATTCGCGTTCTGCAAAAGCTTTGGTTGGTAATGGGGCAATACTGTGTATTTCTCTCTCGGAGAGCCCGGCTGCCAAATTCGAAACGTCCAGCGATTGCGCCCACAGGAAAGCTGCCAGCACGGAAAGCTGTAGCTGGTTTTCACTGTCCCTTGGAACTGCATTCGCTGCTACACAGACATTCGTGTTCTGCAAAAGCTTTCGTTCGTAATGAGGCAACACTGTGTATTTCTCTCTCGCAGAGCCCGGCTGACAAATTCGAAACGTCCAGCGATTGCGCCCACAGGAAAGCTGCCAGCACGGAAAGCTGTAGCTGGTTTTCACTGTCCTTTGGAACTGCATTCGCTGGTAGACAGACATTCGCGTTCTGCAAAAGCTTTGTTTCGTAATGGGGCAACACTGTGTATTTCTCTCTCGGAGAGCCCGGCTGCCAAATTCGAAACGTCCAGCGATTGCGCCCACAGGAAAGCTGCCAGCACGGAAAGCTGTAGCTGGTTTTCACTGTCCCTTGGAACTGCATTCGCTGGTAGACAGACATTCGCGTTCTGCAACAGCTTTCGTTCGTAATGGGGCAACACTGTGTATTTCTCTCTGGGAGAGCCCGGCTGCCAAATTCGAAACGTCCAGCGATTGCGCCCACAGGAAAGCTCCCAGCACGGAAAGCTGTAGCTGGTTTTCACTGTCCCTTGGAACTGCATTCGCTGGTAGACAGACATTCGCGTTCTGCAAAAGCTTTCGTTCGTAAAGGGGCAACACTGTGTATTTCTCTCTCGGAGAGCCCGGCTGCCAAATTCGAAACGTCCAGCGATTGCGCCCACAGGAAAGCTGCCAGCACGGAAAGCTGTAGCTGGTTTTCACTGTCCCTTGGAACTGCATTCGCTGGTAGACAGACATTCGCGTTCTGCAAAAGCTTTGGTTCGTAATGGGGCAACACTGTGTATTTCTCTCTCGGAGAGCGCGGCTGCCAAATTCGAAACGTCCAGCGATTGCGCCCACAGGAAAGCTCCCAGCACGGAAAGCTGTAGCTGGTTTTCACTGTCCCTTGGAACTGCATTCGCTGCTACACAGACATTCGCGTTCTGCAAAAGCTTTCGTTCGTAATGAGGCAACACTGTGTATTTCTCTCTCGCAGAGCCCGGCTGACAAATTCGAAACGTCCAGCGATTGCGCCCACAGGAAAGCTGCCAGCACGGAAAGCTGTAGCTGGTTTTCACTGTCCTTTGGAACTGCATTCGCTGGTAGACAGACATTCGCGTTCTGCAAAAGCTTTGTTTCGTAATGGGGCAACACTGTGTATTTCTCTCTCGGAGAGCCCGGCTGCCAAATTCGAAACGTCCAGCGATTGCGCCCACAGGAAAGCTCCCAGCACGGAAAGCTGTAGCTGGTTTTTACTGTCCCTTGGAACTGCATTCGCTGGTAGACAGACATTCGCGTTCTGCAAAAGCTTTCGTTCGTAATGGGGCAACACTGTGTATTTCTCTCTGGGAGAGCCCGGCTGCCAAATTCGAAACGTCCAGCGATTGCGCCCACAGGAAAGCTCCCAGCACGGAAAGCTGTAGCTGGTTTTCACTGTCCCTTGGAACTGCATTCGCTGGTAGACAGACATTCGCGTTCTGCAAAAGCTTTGGTTCGTAATGGGGCAACACTGTGTATTTCTCTCTCGCAGAGCCCGGCTGCCAAATTCGAAACGTCCAGCGATTGCGCCCACAGGAAAGCTGCCAGCACGGAAAGCTGTAGCTGGTTTTCACTGTCCCTTGGAACTGCATTCGCTGCTACACAGACATTCGCGTTCTGCAAAAGCTTTCGTTCGTAATGAGGCAACACTGTGTATTTCTCTCTCGCAGAGCCCGGCTGACAAATTCGAAACGTCCAGGGATTGCGCCCACAGGAAAGCTGCCAGCACGGAAAGCTGTAGCTGGTTTTCACTGTCCCTTGGAACTGCATTTGCTGGTAGACAGACATTCGCGTTCTGCAACAGGTTTCGTTCGTAAAGGGGCAACACTGTGTATTTCTCTCTCGGAGAGCCCGGCTGCCAAATTCGAAACGTCCAGCGATTGCGCCCACAGGAAAGCTGCCAGCACGGAAAGCTGTAGCTGGTTTTCACTGTCCCTTGGAACTGCATTCGCTGGTAGACAGACATTCGCGTTCTGCAAAAGCTTTGGTTCGTAATGGGGCAACACTGTGTATTTCTCTCTCGCAGAGCCCGGCTGCCAAATTCGAAACGTCCAGCGATTGCGCCCACAGGAAAGCTCCCAGCACGGAAAGCTGTAGCTGGTTTTCACTGTCCCTTGGAACTGCATTCGCTGCTACACAGACATTCGCGTTCTGCAAAAGCTTTGTTTGGTAAAGGGGCAACACTGTGTATTTCTCTCTCGGAGAGCGCGGCTGCCAAATTCGAAACGTCCAGCGATTGCGCCCACAGGAAAGCTGCCAGCACGGAAAGCTGTAGCTGGTTTTCACTGTCCCTTGGAACTGCATTCGCTGCTACACAGACATTCGTGTTCTGCAAAAGCTTTCGTTCGTAATGAGGCAACACTGTGTATTTCTCTCTCGCAGAGCCCGGCTGACAAATTCGAAACGTCCAGCGATTGCGCCCACAGGAAAGCTGCCAGCACGGAAAGCTGTAGCTGGTTTTCACTGTCCTTTGGAACTGCATTCGCTGGTAGACAGACATTCGCGTTCTGCAAAAGCTTTGTTTCGTAATGGGGCAACACTGTGTATTTCTCTCTCGGAGAGCCCGGCTGCCAAATTCGAAACGTCCAGCGATTGCGCCCACAGGAAAGCTCCCAGCACGGAAAGCTGTAGCTGGTTTTTACTGTCCCTTGGAACTGCATTCGCTGGTAGACAGACATTCGTGTTCTGCAAAAGCTTTCGTTCGTAATGGGGCAACACTGTGTATTTCTCTCTGGGAGAGCCCGGCTGCCAAATTCGAAACGTCCAGCGATTGCGCCCACAGGAAAGCTCCCAGCACGGAAAGCTGTAGCTGGTTTTCACTGTCCCTTGGAACTGCATTCGCTGGTAGACAGACATTCGCGTTCTGCAAAAGCTTTGGTTGGTAAAGGGGCAACACTGTGTATTTCTCTCTCGGAGAGCCCGGCTGCCAAATTCGAAACGTCCAGCGATTGCGCCCACAGGAAAGCTCCCAGCACGGAAAGCTGTAGCTGGTTTTCACTGTCCCTTGGAACTGCATTCGCTGGTAGACAGACATTCGCGTTCTGCAAAAGCTTTGGTTGGTAATGGGGCAATACTGTGTATTTCTCTCTGGGAGAGCCCGGCTGCCAAATTCGAAACGTCCAGCGATTGCGCCCACAGGAAAGCTGCCAGCACGGAAAGCTGTAGCTGGTTTTCACTGTCCCTTGGAACTGCATTCGCTGCTACACAGACATTCGTGTTCTGCAAAAGCTTTCGTTCATAATGAGGCAACACTGTGTATTTCTCTCTCGCAGAGCCCGGCTGACAAATTCGAAACGTCCAGCGATTGCGCCCACAGGAAAGCTGCCAGCACGGAAAGCTGTAGCTGGTTTTCACTGTCCCTTGGAACTGCATTCGCTGGTAGACAGACATTCGCGTTCTGCAACAGGTTTCGTTCGTAAAGGGGCAACACTGTGTATTTCTCTCTCGGAGAGCCCGGCTGCCAAATTCGAAACGTCCAGCGATTGCGCCCACAGGAAAGCTGCCAGCACGGAAAGCTGTAGCTGGTTTTCACTGTCCCTTGGAACTGCATTCGCTGGTAGACAGACATTCGCGTTCTGCAAAAGCTTTGGTTCGTAATGGGGCAACACTGTGTATTTCTCTCTCGGAGAGCGCGGCTGCCAAATTCGAAACGTCCAGCGATTGCGCCCACAGGAAAGCTCCCAGCACGGAAAGCTGTAGCTGGTTTTCACTGTCCCTTGGAACTGCATTCGCTGCTACACAGACATTCGCGTTCTGCAAAAGCTTTCGTTCGTAATGAGGCAACACTGTGTATTTCTCTCTCGCAGAGCCCGGCTGACAAATTCGAAACGTCCAGCGATTGCGCCCACAGGAAAGCTGCCAGCACGGAAAGCTGTAGCTGGTTTTCACTGTCCTTTGGAACTGCATTCGCTGGTAGACAGACATTCGCGTTCTGCAAAAGCTTTGTTTCGTAATGGGGCAACACTGTGTATTTCTCTCTCGGAGAGCCCGGCTGCCAAATTCGAAACGTCCAGCGATTGCGCCCACAGGAAAGCTCCCAGCACGGAAAGCTGTAGCTGGTTTTTACTGTCCCTTGGAACTGCATTCGCTGGTAGACAGACATTCGCGTTCTGCAAAAGCTTTCGTTCGTAAAGGGGCAACACTGTGTATTTCTCTCTGGGAGAGCCCGGCTGCCAAATTCGAAACGTCCAGCGATTGCGCCCACAGGAAAGCTCCCAGCACGGAAAGCTGTAGCTGGTTTTCACTGTCCCTTGGAACTGCATTCGCTGGTAGACAGACATTCGCGTTCTGCAAAAGCTTTGGTTGGTAAAGGGGCAACACTGTGTATTTCTCTCTCGGAGAGCCCGGCTGCCAAATTCGAAACGTCCAGCGATTGCGCCCACAGGAAAGCTCCCAGCACGGAAAGCTGTAGCTGGTTTTCACTGTCCCTTGGAACTGCATTCGCTGGTAGACAGACATTCGCGTTCTGCAAAAGCTTTGGTTGGTAAAGGGGCAACACTGTGTATTTCTCTCTCGGAGAGCCCGGCTGCCAAATTCGAAACGTCCAGCGATTGCGCCCACAGGAAAGCTCCCAGCACGGAAAGCTGTAGCTGGTTTTCACTGTCCCTTGGAACTGCATTCGCTGGTAGACAGACATTCGTATTCTGCAAAAGCTTTGGTTGGTAATGGGGCAATACTGTGTATTTCTCTCTGGGAGAGCCCGGCTGCCAAATTCGAAACGTCCAGCGATTGCGCCCACAGGAAAGCTGCCAGCACGGAAAGCTGTAGCTGGTTTTCACTGTCCCTTGGAACTGCATTCGCTGCTACACAGACATTCGCGTTCTGCAAAAGCTTTCGTTCGTAATGAGGCAACACTGTGTATTTCTCTCTCGCAGAGCCCGGCTGACAAATTCGAAACGTCCAGGGATTGCGCCCACAGGAAAGCTGCCAGCACGGAAAGCTGTAGCTGGTTTTCACTGTCCCTTGGAACTGCATTTGCTGGTAGACAGACATTCGCGTTCTGCAACAGGTTTCGTTCGTAAAGGGGCAACACTGTGTATTTCTCTCTCGGAGAGCCCGGCTGCCAAATTCGAAACGTCCAGCGATTGCGCCCACAGGAAAGCTGCCAGCACGGAAAGCTGTAGCTGGTTTTCACTGTCCCTTGGAACTGCATTCGCTGGTAGACAGACATTCGCGTTCTGCAAAAGCTTTGGTTCGTAATGGGGCAACACTGTGTATTTCTCTCTCGCAGAGCCCGGCTGCCAAATTCGAAACGTCCAGCGATTGCGCCCACAGGAAAGCTCCCAGCACGGAAAGCTGTAGCTGGTTTTCACTGTCCCTTGGAACTGCATTCGCTGGTAGACAGACATTCGTGTTCTGCAAAAGCTTTCGTTCGTAAAGGGGCAACACTGTGTATTTCTCTCTCGGAGAGCCCGGCTGCCAAATTCGAAACGTCCAGCGATTGCGCCCACAGGAAAGCTGCCAGCACGGAAAGCTGTAGCTGGTTTTCACTGTCCCTTGGAACTGCATTCGCTGGTAGACAGACATTCGCGTTCTGCAAAAGCTTTGGTTGGTAATGGGGCAATACTGTGTATTTCTCTCTGGGAGAGCCCGGCTGCCAAATTCGAAACGTCCAGCGATTGCGCCCACAGGAAAGCTGCCAGCACGGAAAGCTGTAGCTGGTTTTCACTGTCCCTTGGAACTGCATTCGCTGCTACACAGACATTCGTGTTCTGCAAAAGCTTTCGTTCGTAATGAGGCAACACTGTGTATTTCTCTCTCGCAGAGCCCGGCTGACAAATTCGAAACGTCCAGCGATTGCGCCCACAGGAAAGCTGCCAGCACGGAAAGCTGTAGCTGGTTTTCACTGTCCTTTGGAACTGCATTCGCTGGTAGACAGACATTCGCGTTCTGCAAAAGCTTTGTTTCGTAATTGGGCAACACTGTGTATTTCTCTCTCGGAGAGCCCGGCTGCCAAATTCGAAACGTCCAGCGATTGCGCCCACAGGAAAGCTGCCAGCACGGAAAGCTGTAGCTGGTTTTCACTGTCCCTTGGAACTGCATTCGCTGGTAGACAGACATTCGCGTTCTGCAACAGCTTTCGTTCGTAATGGGGCAACACTGTGTATTTCTCTCTGGGAGAGCCCGGCTGCCAAATTCGAAACGTCCAGCGATTGCGCCCACAGGAAAGCTGCCAGCACGGAAAGCTGTAGCTGGTTTTCACTGTCCCTTGGAACTGCATTCGCTGGTAGACAGACATTCGCGTTCTGCAACAGGTTTCGTTCGTAAAGGGGCAACACTGTGTATTTCTCTCTCGGAGAGCCCGGCTGCCAAATTCGAAACGTCCAGCGATTGCGCCCACAGGAAAGCTGCCAGCACGGAAAGCTGTAGCTGGTTTTCACTGTCCCTTGGAACTGCATTCGCTGGTAGACAGACATTCGCGTTCTGCAAAAGCTTTGGTTCGTAATGGGGCAACACTGTGTATTTCTCTCTCGGAGAGCGCGGCTGCCAAATTCGAAACGTCCAGCGATTGCGCCCACAGGAAAGCTCCCAGCACGGAAAGCTGTAGCTGGTTTTCACTGTCCCTTGGAACTGCATTCGCTGCTACACAGACATTCGCGTTCTGCAAAAGCTTTCGTTCGTAATGAGGCAACACTGTGTATTTCTCTCTCGCAGAGCCCGGCTGACAAATTCGAAACGTCCAGCGATTGCGCCCACAGGAAAGCTGCCAGCACGGAAAGCTGTAGCTGGTTTTCACTGTCCCTTGGAACTGCATTCGCTGGTAGACAGACATTCGCGTTCTGCAACAGGTTTCGTTCGTAAAGGGGCAACACTGTGTATTTCTCTCTCGGAGAGCCCGGCTGCCAAATTCGAAACGTCCAGCGATTGCGCCCACAGGAAAGCTGCCAGCACGGAAAGCTGTAGCTGGTTTTCACTGTCCCTTGGAACTGCATTCGCTGGTAGACAGACATTCGCGTTCTGCAAAAGCTTTGGTTCGTAATGGGGCAACACTGTGTATTTCTCTCTCGGAGAGCGCGGCTGCCAAATTCGAAACGTCCAGCGATTGCGCCCACAGGAAAGCTCCCAGCACGGAAAGCTGTAGCTGGTTTTCACTGTCCCTTGGAACTGCATTCGCTGCTACACAGACATTCGCGTTCTGCAAAAGCTTTCGTTCGTAATGAGGCAACACTGTGTATTTCTCTCTCGCAGAGCCCGGCTGACAAATTCGAAACGTCCAGCGATTGCGCCCACAGGAAAGCTGCCAGCACGGAAAGCTGTAGCTGGTTTTCACTGTCCTTTGGAACTGCATTCGCTGGTAGACAGACATTCGCGTTCTGCAAAAGCTTTGTTTCGTAATGGGGCAACACTGTGTATTTCTCTCTCGGAGAGCCCGGCTGCCAAATTCGAAACGTCCAGCGATTGCGCCCACAGGAAAGCTCCCAGCACGGAAAGCTGTAGCTGGTTTTTACTGTCCCTTGGAACTGCATTCGCTGGTAGACAGACATTCGCGTTCTGCAAAAGCTTTGGTTCGTAATGGGGCAACACTGTGTATTTCTCTCTCGCAGAGCCCGGCTGCCAAATTCGAAACGTCCAGCGATTGCGCCCACAGGAAAGCTCCCAGCACGGAAAGCTGTAGCTGGTTTTCACTGTCCCTTGGAACTGCATTCGCTGGTAGACAGACATTCGCGTTCTGCAAAGGCTTTGGTTGGTAAAGGGGCAACACTGTGTATTTCTCTCTGGGAGAGCCCGGCTGCCAAATTCGAAACGTCCAGCGATTGCGCCCACAGGAAAGCTCCCAGCACGGAAAGCTGTAGCTGGTTTTCACTGTCCCTTGGAACTGCATTCGCTGGTAGACAGACATTCGTATTCTGCAAAAGCTTTGGTTGGTAATGGGGCAATACTGTGTATTTCTCTCTGGGAGAGCCCGGCTGCCAAATTCGAAACGTCCAGCGATTGCGCCCACAGGAAAGCTGCCAGCACGGAAAGCTGTAGCTGGTTTTCACTGTCCCTTGGAACTGCATTCGCTGCTACACAGACATTCGCGTTCTGCAAAAGCTTTCGTTCGTAATGAGGCAACACTGTGTATTTCTCTCTCGCAGAGCCCGGCTGACAAATTCGAAACGTCCAGGGATTGCGCCCACAGGAAAGCTGCCAGCACGGAAAGCTGTAGCTGGTTTTCACTGTCCCTTGGAACTGCATTTGCTGGTAGACAGACATTCGCGTTCTGCAACAGGTTTCGTTCGTAAAGGGGCAACACTGTGTATTTCTCTCTCGGAGAGCCCGGCTGCCAAATTCGAAACGTCCAGCGATTGCGCCCACAGGAAAGCTGCCAGCACGGAAAGCTGTAGCTGGTTTTCACTGTCCCTTGGAACTGCATTCGCTGGTAGACAGACATTCGCGTTCTGCAACAGGTTTCGTTCGTAAAGGGGCAACACTGTGTATTTCTCTCTCGGAGAGCCCGGCTGCCAAATTCGAAACGTCCAGCGATTGCGCCCACAGGAAAGCTGCCAGCACGGAAAGCTGTAGCTGGTTTTCACTGTCCCTTGGAACTGCATTCGCTGGTAGACAGACATTCGCGTTCTGCAAAAGCTTTGGTTCGTAATGGGGCAACACTGTGTATTTCTCTCTCGCAGAGCCCGGCTGCCAAATTCGAAACGTCCAGCGATTGCGCCCACAGGAAAGCTCCCAGCACGGAAAGCTGTAGCTGGTTTTCACTGTCCCTTGGAACTGCATTCGCTGCTACACAGACATTCGCGTTCTGCAAAAGCTTTGGTTGGTAAAGGGGCAACACTGTGTATTTCTCTCTCGGAGAGCGCGGCTGCCAAATTCGAAACGTCCAGCGATTGCGCCCACAGGAAAGCTCCCAGCACGGAAAGCTGTAGCTGGTTTTCACTGTCCCTTGGAACTGCATTCGCTGCTACACAGACATTCGCGTTCTGCAAAAGCTTTGGTTGGTAAAGGGGCAACACTGTGTATTTCTCTGTCGGAGAGCGCGGCTGCCAAATTCGAAACGTCCAACGATTGCGCCCACATGAAAGCTGCCAGCACGGAAAGCTGTAGCTGGTTTTCACTGTCCCTTGGAACTGCATTCGCTGGTAGACAGACATTCGCGTTCTGCAAAAGCTTTCGTTCGTAATGGGGCAACACTGTGTATGTCTCTCTGGGAGAGCCCGGCTGCCAAATTCGAAACGTCCAGCGATTGCGCCCACAGGAAAGCTCCCAGCACGGAAAGCTGTAGCTGGTTTTCACTGTCCCTTGGAACTGCATTCGCTGGTAGACAGACATTCGCGTTCTGCAAAAGCTTTCGTTCGTAAAGGGGCAACACTGTGTATTTCTCTCTCGGAGAGCCCGGCTGCCAAATTCGAAACGTCCAGCGATTGCGCCCACAGGAAAGCTGCCAGCACGGAAAGCTGTAGCTGGTTTTCACTGTCCCTTGGAACTGCATTCGCTGGTAGACAGACATTCGCGTTCTGCAAAAGCTTTGGTTGGTAATGGGGCAATACTGTGTATTTCTCTCTGGGAGAGCCCGGCTGCCAAATTCGAAACGTCCAGCGATTGCGCCCACAGGAAAGCTGCCAGCACGGAAAGCTGTAGCTGGTTTTCACTGTCCCTTGGAACTGCATTCGCTGCTACACAGACATTCGTGTTCTGCAAAAGCTTTCGTTCGTAATGAGGCAACACTGTGTATTTCTCTCTCGCAGAGCCCGGCTGACAAATTCGAAACGTCCAGCGATTGCGCCCACAGGAAAGCTGCCAGCACGGAAAGCTGTAGCTGGTTTTCACTGTCCTTTGGAACTGCATTCGCTGGTAGACAGACATTCGCGTTCTGCAAAAGCTTTGTTTCGTAATGGGGCAACACTGTGTATTTCTCTCTCGGAGAGCCCGGCTGCCAAATTCGAAACGTCCAGCGATTGCGCCCACAGGAAAGCTGCCAGCACGGAAACCTGTAGCTGGTTTTCACTGTCCCTTGGAACTGCATTCGCTGGTAGACAGACATTCGCGTTCTGCAAAAGCTTTGGTTCGTAATGGGGCAACACTGTGTATTTCTGTCTCGCAGAGCCCGGCTGCCAAATTCGAAACGTCCAGCGATTGCGCCCACAGGAAAGCTCCCAGCACGGAAAGCTGTAGCTGGTTTTCACTGTCCCTTGGAACTGCATTCGCTGCTACACAGACATTCGCGTTCTGCAAAAGCTTTGTTTGGTAAAGGGGCAACACTGTGTATTTCTCTCTCGGAGAGCGCGGCTGCCAAATTCGAAACGTCCAGCGATTGCGCCCACAGGAAAGCTGCCAGCACGGAAAGCTGTAGCTGGTTTTCACTGTCCCTTGGAACTGCATTCGCTGCTACACAGACATTCGCGTTCTGCAAAAGCTTTGGTTGGTAAAGGGGCAACACTGTGTATTTCTCTGTCGGAGAGCGCGGCTGCCAAATTCGAAACGTCCAACGATTGCGCCCACATGAAAGCTGCCAGCACGGAAAGCTGTAGCTGGTTTTCACTGTCCCTTGGAACTGCATTCGCTGGTAGACAGACATTCGCGTTCTGCAAAAGCTTTCGTTCGTAATGGGGCAACACTGTGTATGTCTCTCTGGGAGAGCCCGGCTGCCAAATTCGAAACGTCCAGCGATTGCGCCCACAGGAAAGCTCCCAGCACGGAAAGCTGTAGCTGGTTTTCACTGTCCCTTGGAACTGCATTCGCTGGTAGACAGACATTCGCGTTCTGCAAAAGCTTTCGTTCGTAAAGGGGCAACACTGTGTATTTCTCTCTCGGAGAGCCCGGCTGCCAAATTCGAAACGTCCAGCGATTGCGCCCACAGGAAAGCTGCCAGCACGGAAAGCTGTAGCTGGTTTTCACTGTCCCTTGGAACTGCATTCGCTGGTAGACAGACATTCGCGTTCTGCAAAAGCTTTGGTTGGTAATGGGGCAATACTGTGTATTTCTCTCTGGGAGAGCCCGGCTGCCAAATTCGAAACGTCCAGCGATTGCGCCCACAGGAAAGCTGCCAGCACGGAAAGCTGTAGCTGGTTTTCACTGTCCCTTGGAACTGCATTCGCTGCTACACAGACATTCGTGTTCTGCAAAAGCTTTCGTTCGTAATGAGGCAACACTGTGTATTTCTCTCTCGCAGAGCCCGGCTGACAAATTCGAAACGTCCAGCGATTGCGCCCACAGGAAAGCTGCCAGCACGGAAAGCTGTAGCTGGTTTTCACTGTCCTTTGGAACTGCATTCGCTGGTAGACAGACATTCGCGTTCTGCAAAAGCTTTGTTTCGTAATGGGGCAACACTGTGTATTTCTCTCTCGGAGAGCCCGGCTGCCAAATTCGAAACGTCCAGCGATTGCGCCCACAGGAAAGCTGCCAGCACGGAAACCTGTAGCTGGTTTTCACTGTCCCTTGGAACTGCATTCGCTGGTAGACAGACATTCGCGTTCTGCAACAGCTTTCGTTCGTAATGGGGCAACACTGTGTATTTCTCTCTGGGAGAGCCCGGCTGCCAAATTCGAAACGTCCAGCGATTGCGCCCACAGGAAAGCTGCCAGCACGGAAAGCTGTAGCTGGTTTTCACTGTCCCTTGGAACTGCATTCGCTGGTAGACAGACATTCGCGTTCTGCAACAGGTTTCGTTCGTAAAGGGGCAACACTGTGTATTTCTCTCTCGGAGAGCCCGGCTGCCAAATTCGAAACGTCCAGCGATTGCGCCCACAGGAAAGCTGCCAGCACGGAAAGCTGTAGCTGGTTTTCACTGTCCCTTGGAACTGCATTCGCTGGTAGACAGACATTCGTGTTCTGCAAAAGCTTTGGTTGGTAATGGGGCAACACTGTGTATTTCTCTCTGGGAGAGCCCGGCTGCCAAATTCGAAACGTCCAGCGATTGCGCCCACAGGAAAGCTGCCAGCACGGAAAGCTGTAGCTGGTTTTCACTGTCCCTTGGAACTGCATTCGCTGCTACACAGACATTCGTGTTCTGCAAAAGCTTTCGTTCGTAATGAGGCAACACTGTGTATTTCTCTCTCGCAGAGCCCGGCTGACAAATTCGAAACGTCCAGCGATTGCGCCCACAGGAAAGCTGCCAGCACGGAAAGCTGTAGCTGGTTTTCACTGTCCTTTGGAACTGCATTCGCTGGTAGACAGACATTCGCGTTCTGCAAAAGCTTTGTTTCGTAATGGGGCAACACTGTGTATTTCTCTCTCGGAGAGCCCGGCTGCCAAATTCGAAACGTCCAGCGATTGCGCCCACAGGAAAGCTGCCAGCACGGAAAGCTGTAGCTGGTTTTCACTGTCCCTTGGAACTGCATTCGCTGGTAGACAGACATTCGCGTTCTGCAACAGCTTTCGTTCGTAATGGGGCAACACTGTGTATTTCTCTCTGGGAGAGCCCGGCTGCCAAATTCGAAACGTCCAGCGATTGCGCCCACAGGAAAGCTGCCAGCACGGAAAGCTGTAGCTGGTTTTCACTGTCCCTTGGAACTGCATTCGCTGGTAGACAGACATTCGCGTTCTGCAAAAGCTTTCGTTCGTAAAGGGGCAACACTGTGTATTTCTCTCTCGGAGAGCCCGGCTGCCAAATTCGAAACGTCCAGCGATTGCGCCCACAGGAAAGCTGCCAGCACGGAAAGCTGTAGCTGGTTTTCACTGTCCCTTGGAACTGCATTCGCTGGTAGACAGACATTCGCGTTCTGCAAAAGCTTTGGTTCGTAATGGGGCAACACTGTGTATTTCTCTCTCGGAGAGCGCGGCTGCCAAATTCGAAACGTCCAGCGATTGCGCCCACAGGAAAGCTCCCAGCACGGAAAGCTGTAGCTGGTTTTCACTGTCCCTTGGAACTGCATTCGCTGCTACACAGACATTCGCGTTCTGCAAAAGCTTTCGTTCGTAATGAGGCAACACTGTGTATTTCTCTCTCGCAGAGCCCGGCTGACAAATTCGAAACGTCCAGCGATTGCGCCCACAGGAAAGCTGCCAGCACGGAAAGCTGTAGCTGGTTTTCACTGTCCTTTGGAACTGCATTCGCTGGTAGACAGACATTCGCGTTCTGCAAAAGCTTTGTTTCGTAATGGGGCAACACTGTGTATTTCTCTCTCGGAGAGCCCGGCTGCCAAATTCGAAACGTCCAGCGATTGCGCCCACAGGAAAGCTCCCAGCACGGAAAGCTGTAGCTGGTTTTTACTGTCCCTTGGAACTGCATTCGCTGGTAGACAGACATTCGCGTTCTGCAAAAGCTTTCGTTCGTAATGGGGCAACACTGTGTATTTCTCTCTGGGAGAGCGCGGCTGCCAAATTCGAAACGTCCAGCGATTGCGCCCACAGGAAAGCTCCCAGCACGGAGAGCTGTAGCTGGTTTTCACTGTCCCTTGGAACTGCATTCGCTGGTAGACAGACATTCGCGTTCTGCAAAAGCTTTGGTTGGTAATGGGGCAACACTGTGTATTTCTCTCTCGGAGAGCCCGGCTGCCAAATTCGAAACGTCCAGCGATTGCGCCCACAGGAAAGCTGCCAGCACGGAAAGCTGTAGCTGGTTTTCACTGTCCCTTGGAACTGCATTTGCTGGTAGACAGACATTCGCGTTCTGCAACAGGTTTCGTTCGTAAAGGGGCAACACTGTGTATTTCTCTCTCGGAGAGCCCGGCTGCCAAATTCGAAACGTCCAGCGATTGCGCCCACAGGAAAGCTGCCAGCACGGAAAGCTGTAGCTGGTTTTCACTGTCCCTTGGAACTGCATTCGCTGGTAGACAGACATTCGCGTTCTGCAAAAGCTTTGGTTCGTAATGGGGCAACACTGTGTATTTCTCTCTCGCAGAGCCCGGCTGCCAAATTCGAAACGTCCAGCGATTGCGCCCACAGGAAAGCTCCCAGCACGGAAAGCTGTAGCTGGTTTTCACTGTCCCTTGGAACTGCATTCGCTGCTACACAGACATTCGCGTTCTGCAAAAGCTTTGGTTGGTAAAGGGGCAACACTGTGTATTTCTCTCTCGGAGAGCGCGGCTGCCAAATTCGAAACGTCCAACGATTGCGCCCACATGAAAGCTGCCAGCACGGAAAGCTGTAGCTGGTTTTCACTGTCCCTTGGAACTGCATTCGCTGGTAGACAGACATTCGCGTTCTGCAAAAGCTTTCGTTCGTAATGGGGCAACACTGTGTATGTCTCTCTGGGAGAGCCCGGCTGCCAAATTCGAAACGTCCAGCGATTGCGCCCACAGGAAAGCTCCCAGCACGGAAAGCTGTAGCTGGTTTTCACTGTCCCTTGGAACTGCATTCGCTGGTAGACAGACATTCGCGTTCTGCAAAAGCTTTCGTTCGTAAAGGGGCAACACTGTGTATTTCTCTCTCGGAGAGCCCGGCTGCCAAATTCGAAACGTCCAGCGATTGCGCCCACAGGAAAGCTGCCAGCACGGAAAGCTGTAGCTGGTTTTCACTGTCCCTTGGAACTGCATTCGCTGGTAGACAGACATTCGCGTTCTGCAAAAGCTTTGGTTGGTAATGGGGCAATACTGTGTATTTCTCTCTGGGAGAGCCCGGCTGCCAAATTCGAAACGTCCAGCGATTGCGCCCACAGGAAAGCTGCCAGCACGGAAAGCTGTAGCTGGTTTTCACTGTCCCTTGGAACTGCATTCGCTGCTACACAGACATTCGTGTTCTGCAAAAGCTTTCGTTCGTAATGAGGCAACACTGTGTATTTCTCTCTCGCAGAGCCCGGCTGACAAATTCGAAACGTCCAGCGATTGCGCCCACAGGAAAGCTGCCAGCACGGAAAGCTGTAGCTGGTTTTCACTGTCCTTTGGAACTGCATTCGCTGGTAGACAGACATTCGCGTTCTGCAAAAGCTTTGTTTCGTAATGGGAAAACACTGTGTATTTCTCTCTCGGAGAGCCCGGCTGCCAAATTCGAAACGTCCAGCGATTGCGCCCACAGGAAAGCTGCCAGCACGGAAAGCTGTAGCTGGTTTTCACTGTCCCTTGGAACTGCATTCGCTGGTAGACAGACATTCGCGTTCTGCAACAGGTTTCGTTCGTAAAGGGGCAACACTGTGTATTTCTCTCTCGGAGAGCCCGGCTGCCAAATTCGAAACGTCCAGCGATTGCGCCCACAGGAAAGCTGCCAGCACGGAAAGCTGTAGCTGGTTTTCACTGTCCCTTGGAACTGCATTCGCTGGTAGACAGACATTCGCGTTCTGCAAAAGCTTTGGTTCGTAATGGGGCAACACTGTGTATTTCTCTCTCGCAGAGCCCGGCTGCCAAATTCGAAACGTCCAGCGATTGCGCCCACAGGAAAGCTCCCAGCACGGAAAGCTGTAGCTGGTTTTCACTGTCCCTTGGAACTGCATTCGCTGCTACACAGACATTCGCGTTCTGCAAAAGCTTTGTTTGGTAAAGGGGCAACACTGTGTATTTCTCTCTCGGAGAGCGCGGCTGCCAAATTCGAAACGTCCAGCGATTGCGCCCACAGGAAAGCTCCCAGCACGGAAAGCTGTAGCTGGTTTTCACTGTCCCTTGGAACTGCATTCGCTGCTACACAGACATTCGCGTTCTGCAAAAGCTTTGGTTGGTAAAGGGGCAACACTGTGTATTTCTCTGTCGGAGAGCGCGGCTGCCAAATTCGAAACGTCCAACGATTGCGCCCACATGAAAGCTGCCAGCACGGAAAGCTGTAGCTGGTTTTCACTGTCCCTTGGAACTGCATTCGCTGGTAGACAGACATTCGCGTTCTGCAAAAGCTTTCGTTCGTAATGGGGCAACACTGTGTATGTCTCTCTGGGAGAGCCCGGCTGCCAAATTCGAAACGTCCAGCGATTGCGCCCACAGGAAAGCTCCCAGCACGGAAAGCTGTAGCTGGTTTTCACTGTCCCTTGGAACTGCATTCGCTGGTAGACAGACATTCGCGTTCTGCAAAAGCTTTCGTTCGTAAAGGGGCAACACTGTGTATTTCTCTCTCGGAGAGCCCGGCTGCCAAATTCGAAACGTCCAGCGATTGCGCCCACAGGAAAGCTGCCAGCACGGAAAGCTGTAGCTGGTTTTCACTGTCCCTTGGAACTGCATTCGCTGCTACACAGACATTCGCGTTCTGCAAAAGCTTTCGTTCGTAATGAGGCAACACTGTGTATTTCTCTCTCGCAGAGCCCTGCTGACAAATTCGAAACGTCCAGGGATTGCGCCCACAGGAAAGCTGCCAGCACGGAAAGCTGTAGCTGGTTTTCACTGTCCCTTGGAACTGCATTTGCTGGTAGACAGACATTCGCGTTCTGCAACAGGTTTCGTTCGTAAAGGGGCAACACTGTGTATTTCTCTCTCGGAGAGCCCGGCTGCCAAATTCGAAACGTCCAGCGATTGCGCCCACAGGAAAGCTGCCAGCACGGAAAGCTGTAGCTGGTTTTCACTGTCCTTTGGAACTGCATTCGCTGGTAGACAGACATTCGCGTTCTGCAAAAGCTTTGTTTCGTAATGGGGCAACACTGTGTATTTCTCTCTCGGAGAGCCCGGCTGCCAAATTCGAAACGTCCAGCAATTGCGCCCACAGGAAAGCTGCCAGCACGGAAAGCTGTAGCTGGTTTTCACTGTCCCTTGGAACTGCATTCGCTGGTAGACAGACATTCGCGTTCTGCAACAGCTTTCGTTCGTAATGGGGCAACACTGTGTATTTCTCTCTGGGAGAGCCCGGCTGCCAAATTCGAAACGTCCAGCGATTGCGCCCACAGGAAAGCTGCCAGCACGGAAAGCTGTAGCTGGTTTTCACTGTCCCTTGGAACTGCATTCGCTGGTAGACAGACATTCGCGTTCTGCAACAGGTTTCGTTCGTAAAGGGGCAACACTGTGTATTTCTCTCTCGGAGAGCCCGGCTGCCAAATTCGAAACGTCCAGCGATTGCGCCCACAGGAAAGCTGCCAGCACGGAAAGCTGTAGCTGGTTTTCACTGTCCCTTGGAACTGCATTCGCTGCTACACAGACATTCGCGTTCTGCAAAAGCTTTGGTTGGTAATGGGGCAATACTGTGTATTTCTCTCTGGGAGAGCCCGGCTGCCAAATTCGAAACGTCCAGCGATTGCGCCCACAGGAAAGCTGCCAGCACGGAAAGCTGTAGCTGGTTTTCACTGTCCCTTGGAACTGCATTCGCTGCTACACAGACATTCGTGTTCTGCAAAAGCTTTCGTTCGTAATGAGGCAACACTGTGTATTTCTCTCTCGCAGAGCCCGGCTGACAAATTCGAAACGTCCAGCGATTGCGCCCACAGGAAAGCTGCCAGCACGGAAAGCTGTAGCTGGTTTTCACTGTCCTTTGGAACTGCATTCGCTGGTAGACAGACATTCGCGTTCTGCAAAAGCTTTGTTTCGTAATGGGGCAACACTGTGTATTTCTCTCTCGGAGAGCCCGGCTGCCAAATTCGAAACGTCCAGCGATTGCGCCTACAGGAAAGCTGCCAGCACGGAAAGCTGTAGCTGGTTTTCACTGTCCCTTGGAACTGCATTCGCTGGTAGACAGACATTCGCGTTCTGCAACAGCTTTCGTTCGTAATGGGGCAACACTGTGTATTTCTCTCTGGGAGAGCCCGGCTGCCAAATTCGAAACGTCCAGCGATTGCGCCCACAGGAAAGCTGCCAGCACGGAAAGCTGTAGCTGGTTTTCACTGTCCCTTGGAACTGCATTCGCTGGTAGACAGACATTCGCGTTCTGCAAAAGCTTTCGTTCGTAAAGGGGCAACACTGTGTATTTCTCTCTCGGAGAGCCCGGCTGCCAAATTCGAAACGTCCAGCGATTGCGCCCACAGGAAAGCTCCCAGCACGGAAAGCTGTAGCTGGTTTTCACTGTCCCTTGGAACTGCATTCGCTGGTAGACAGACATTCGCGTTCTGCAAAAGCTTTGGTTGGTAATGGGGCAACACTGTGTATTTCTCTCTCGGAGAGCCCGGCTGCCAAATTCGAAACGTCCAGCGATTGCGCCCACAGGAAAGCTGCCAGCACGGAAAGCTGTAGCTGGTTTTCACTGTCCCTTGGAACTGCATTCGCTGCTACACAAACATTCGCGTTCTGCAAAAGCTTTCGTTCGTAATGAGGCAACACTGTGTATTTCTCTCTCGCAGAGCCCGGCTGACAAATTCGAAACGTCCAGGGATTGCGCCCACAGGAAAGCTGCCAGCACGGAAAGCTGTAGCTGGTTTTCACTGTCCCTTGGAACTGCATTTGCTGGTAGACAGACATTCGCGTTCTGCAACAGGTTTCGTTCGTAAAGGGGCAACACTGTGTATTTCTCTCTCGGAGAGCCCGGCTGCCAAATTCGAAACGTCCAGCGATTGCGCCTACAGGAAAGCTGCCAGCACGGAAAGCTGTAGCTGGTTTTCACTGTCCCTTGGAACTGCATTCGCTGCTACACAGACATTCGCGTTCTGCAAAAGCTTTGTTTGGTAAAGGGGCAACACTGTGTATTTCTCTCTCGGAGAGCGCGGCTGCCAAATTCGAAACGTCCAGCGATTGCGCCCACAGGAAAGCTCCCAGCACGGAAAGCTGTAGCTGGTTTTCACTGTCCCTTGGAACTGCATTCGCTGCTACACAGACATTCGCGTTCTGCAAAAGCTTTGGTTGGTAAAGGGGCAACACTGTGTATTTCTCTGTCGGAGAGCGCGGCTGCCAAATTCGAAACGTCCAACGATTGCGCCCACATGAAAGCTGCCAGCACGGAAAGCTGTAGCTGGTTTTCACTGTCCCTTGGAACTGCATTCGCTGGTAGACAGACATTCGCGTTCTGCAAAAGCTTTGTTTCGTAATGGGGCAACACTGTGTATTTCTCTCTCGGAGAGCCCGGCTGCCAAATTCGAAACGTCCAGCGATTGCGCCCACAGGAAAGCTCCCAGCACGGAAAGCTGTAGCTGGTTTTTACTGTCCCTTGGAACTGCATTCGCTGGTAGACAGACATTCGCGTTCTGCAAAAGCTTTCGTTCGTAAAGGGGCAACACTGTGTATTTCTCTCTGGGAGAGCCCGGCTGCCAAATTCGAAACGTCCAGCGATTGCGCCCACAGGAAAGCTCCCAGCACGGAAAGCTGTAGCTGGTTTTCACTGTCCCTTGGAACTGCATTCGCTGGTAGACAGACATTCGTATTCTGCAAAAGCTTTGGTTGGTAATGGGGCAATACTGTGTATTTCTCTCTGGGAGAGCCCGGCTGCCAAATTCGAAACGTCCAGCGATTGCGCCCACAGGAAAGCTGCCAGCACGGAAAGCTGTAGCTGGTTTTCACTGTCCCTTGGAACTGCATTCGCTGCTACACAGACATTCGCGTTCTGCAAAAGCTTTCGTTCGTAATGAGGCAACACTGTGTATTTCTCTCTCGCAGAGCCCGGCTGACAAATTCGAAACGTCCAGGGATTGCGCCCACAGGAAAGCTGCCAGCACGGAAAGCTGTAGCTGGTTTTCACTGTCCCTTGGAACTGCATTTGCTGGTAGACAGACATTCGCGTTCTGCAACAGGTTTCGTTCGTAAAGGGGCAACACTGTGTATTTCTCTCTCGGAGAGCCCGGCTGCCAAATTCGAAACGTCCAGCGATTGCGCCCACAGGAAAGCTGCCAGCACGGAAAGCTGTAGCTGGTTTTCACTGTCCCTTGGAACTGCATTCGCTGGTAGACAGACATTCGCGTTCTGCAAAAGCTTTGGTTCGTAATGGGGCAACACTGTGTATTTCTCTCTCGCAGAGCCCGGCTGCCAAATTCGAAACGTCCAGCGATTGCGCCCACAGGAAAGCTCCCAGCACGGAAAGCTGTAGCTGGTTTTCACTGTCCCTTGGAACTGCATTCGCTGGTAGACAGACATTCGCGTTCTGCAAAAGCTTTCGTTCGTAAAGGGGCAACACTGTGTATTTCTCTCTCGGAGAGCCCGGCTGCCAAATTCGAAACGTCCAGCGATTGCGCCCACAGGAAAGCTGCCAGCACGGAAAGCTGTAGCTGGTTTTCACTGTCCCTTGGAACTGCATTCGCTGCTACACAGACATTCGCGTTCTGCAAAAGCTTTGGTTGGTAATGGGGCAATACTGTGTATTTCTCTCTGGGAGAGCCCGGCTGCCAAATTCGAAACGTCCAGCGATTGCGCCCACAGGAAAGCTGCCAGCACGGAAAGCTGTAGCTGGTTTTCACTGTCCCTTGGAACTGCATTCGCTGGTAGACAGACATTCGTGTTCTGCAAAAGCTTTCGTTCGTAATGAGGCAACACTGTGTATTTCTCTCTCGCAGAGCCCGGCTGACAAATTCGAAACGTCCAGCGATTGCGCCCACAGGAAAGCTGCCAGCACGGAAAGCTGTAGCTGGTTTTCACTGTCCTTTGGAACTGCATTCGCTGGTAGACAGACATTCGCGTTCTGCAAAAGCTTTGTTTCGTAATGGGGCAACACTGTGTATTTCTCTCTCGGAGAGCCCGGCTGCCAAATTCGAAACGTCCAGCGATTGCGCCCACAGGAAAGCTGCCAGCACGGAAAGCTGTAGCTGGTTTTCACTGTCCCTTGGAACTGCATTCGCTGGTAGACAGACATTCGCGTTCTGCAACAGCTTTCGTTCGTAATGGGGCAACACTGTGTATTTCTCTCTGGGAGAGCCCGGCTGCCAAATTCGAAACGTCCAGCGATTGCGCCCACAGGAAAGCTGCCAGCACGGAAAGCTGTAGCTGGTTTTCACTGTCCCTTGGAACTGCATTCGCTGGTAGACAGACATTCGCGTTCTGCAACAGGTTTCGTTCGTAAAGGGGCAACACTGTGTATTTCTCTCTCGGAGAGCCCGGCTGCCAAATTCGAAACGTCCAGCGATTGCGCCCACAGGAAAGCTGCCAGCACGGAAAGCTGTAGCTGGTTTTCACTGTCCCTTGGAACTGCATTCGCTGGTAGACAGACATTCGCGTTCTGCAAAAGCTTTCGTTCGTAATGGGGCAACACTGTGTATTTCTCTCTCGGAGAGCGCGGCTGCCAAATTCGAAACGTCCAGCGATTGCGCCCACAGGAAAGCTCCCAGCACGGAAAGCTGTAGCTGGTTTTCACTGTCCCTTGGAACTGCATTCGCTGCTACACAGACATTCGCGTTCTGCAAAAGCTTTCGTTCGTAATGAGGCAACACTGTGTATTTCTCTCTCGGAGAGCCCGGCTGACAAATTCGAAACGTCCAGCGATTGCGCCCACAGGAAAGCTGCCAGCACGGAAAGCTGTAGCTGGTTTTCACTGTCCCTTGGAACTGCATTCGCTGGTAGACAGACATTCGCGTTCTGCAACAGGTTTCGTTCGTAAAGGGGCAACACTGTGTATTTCTCTCTCGGAGAGCCCGGCTGCCAAATTCGAAACGTCCAGCGATTGCGCCCACAGGAAAGCTGCCAGCACGGAAAGCTGTAGCTGGTTTTCACTGTCCCTTGGAACTGCATTCGCTGGTAGACAGACATTCGCGTTCTGCAAAAGCTTTGGTTCGTAATGGGGCAACACTGTGTATTTCTCTCTCGGAGAGCGCGGCTGCCAAATTCGAAACGTCCAGCGATTGCGCCCACAGGAAAGCTCCCAGCACGGAAAGCTGTAGCTGGTTTTCACTGTCCCTTGGAACTGCATTCGCTGCTACACAGACATTCGCGTTCTGCAAAAGCTTTCGTTCGTAATGAGGCAACACTGTGTATTTCTCGCTCGCAGAGCCCGGCTGACAAATTCGAAACGTCCAGCGATTGCGCCCACAGGAAAGCTGCCAGCACGGAAAGCTGTAGCTGGTTTTCACTGTCCTTTGGAACTGCATTCGCTGGTAGACAGACATTCGCGTTCTGCAAAAGCTTTGTTTCGTAATGGGGCAACACTGTGTATTTCTCTCTCGGAGAGCCCGGCTGCCAAATTCGAAACGTCCAGCGATTGCGCCCACAGGAAAGCTCCGAGCACGGAAAGCTGTAGCTGGTTTTCACTGTCCCTTGGAACTGCATTCGCTGGTAGACAGACATTCGTATTCTGCAAAAGCTTTGGTTGGTAATGGGGCAATACTGTGTATTTCTCTCTGGGAGAGCCCGGCTGCCAAATTCGAAACGTCCAGCGATTGCGCCCACAGGAAAGCTGCCAGCACGGAAAGCTGTAGCTGGTTTTCACTGTCCCTTGGAACTGCATTCGCTGCTACACAGACATTCGCGTTCTGCAAAAGCTTTCGTTCGTAATGAGGCAACACTGTGTATTTCTCTCTCGCAGAGCCCGGCTGACAAATTCGAAACGTCCAGGGATTGCGCCCACAGGAAAGCTGCCAGCACGGAAAGCTGTAGCTGGTTTTCACTGTCCCTTGGAACTGCATTTGCTGGTAGACAGACATTCGCGTTCTGCAACAGGTTTCGTTCGTAAAGGGGCAACACTGTGTATTTCTCTCTCGGAGAGCCCGGCTGCCAAATTCGAAACGTCCAGCGATTGCGCCCACAGGAAAGCTGCCAGCACGGAAAGCTGTAGCTGGTTTTCACTGTCCCTTGGAACTGCATTCGCTGGTAGACAGACATTCGCGTTCTGCAAAAGCTTTGGTTCGTAATGGGGCAACACTGTGTATTTCTCTCTCGCAGAGCCCGGCTGCCAAATTCGAAACGTCCAGCGATTGCGCCCACAGGAAAGCTCCCAGCACGGAAAGCTGTAGCTGGTTTTCACTGTCCCTTGGAACTGCATTCGCTGGTAGACAGACATTCGCGTTCTGCAAAAGCTTTGGTTGGTAAAGGGGCAACACTGTGTATTTCTCTCTCGGAGAGCCCGGCTGCCAAATTCGAAACGTCCAGCGATTGCGCCCACAGGAAAGCTCCCAGCACGGAAAGCTGTAGCTGGTTTTCACTGTCCCTTGGAACTGCATTCGCTGGTAGACAGACATTCGCGTTCTGCAAAAGCTTTGGTTGGTAATGGGGCAATACTGTGTATTTCTCTCTGGGAGAGCCCGGCTGCCAAATTCGAAACGTCCAGCGATTGCGCCCACAGGAAAGCTGCCAGCACGGAAAGCTGTAGCTGGTTTTCACTGTCCCTTGGAACTGCATTCGCTGCTACACAGACATTCGCGTTCTGCAAAAGCTTTCGTTCGTAATGAGGCAACACTGTGTATTTCTCTCTCGCAGAGCCCGGCTGACAAATTCGAAACGTCCAGGGATTGCGCCCACAGGAAAGCTGCCAGCACGGAAAGCTGTAGCTGGTTTTCACTGTCCCTTGGAACTGCATTTGCTGGTAGACAGACATTCGCGTTCTGCAACAGGTTTCGTTCGTAAAGGGGCAACACTGTGTATTTCTCTCTCGGAGAGCCCGGCTGCCAAATTCGAAACGTCCAGCGATTGCGCCCACAGGAAAGCTGCCAGCACGGAAAGCTGTAGCTGGTTTTCACTGTCCCTTGGAACTGCATTCGCTGGTAGACAGACATTCGCGTTCTGCAAAAGCTTTGGTTCGTAATGGGGCAACACTGTGTATTTCTCTCTCGGAGAGCGCGGCTGCCAAATTCGAAACGTCCAGCGATTGCGCCCACAGGAAAGCTCCCAGCACGGAAAGCTGTAGCTGGTTTTCACTGTCCCTTGGAACTGCATTCGCTGCTACACAGACATTCGCGTTCTGCAAAAGCTTTCGTTCGTAATGAGGCAACACTGTGTATTTCTCTCTCGCAGAGCCCGGCTGACAAATTCGAAACGTCCAGCGATTGCGCCCACAGGAAAGCTGCCAGCACGGAAAGCTGTAGCTGGTTTTCACTGTCCTTTGGAACTGCATTCGCTGGTAGACAGACATTCGCGTTCTGCAAAAGCTTTGTTTCGTAATGGGGCAACACTGTGTATTTCTCTCTCGGAGAGCCCGGCTGCCAAATTCGAAACGTCCAGCGATTGCGCCCACAGGAAAGCTCCCAGCACGGAAAGCTGTAGCTGGTTTTTACTGTCCCTTGGAACTGCATTCGCTGGTAGACAGACATTCGCGTTCTGCAAAAGCTTTCGTTCGTAATGGGGCAACACTGTGTATTTCTCTCTGGGAGAGCCCGGCTGCCAAATTCGAAACGTCCAGCGATTGCGCCTACAGGAAAGCTCCCAGCACGGAAAGCTGTAGCTGGTTTTCACTGTCCCTTGGAACTGCATTCGCTGGTAGACAGACATTCGCGTTCTGCAAAAGCTTTGGTTGGTAATGGGGCAACACTGTGTATTTCTCTCTCGGAGAGCCCGGCTGCCAAATTCGAAACGTCCAGCGATTGCGCCCACAGGAAAGCTGCCAGCACGGAAAGCTGTAGCTGGTTTTCACTGTCCCTTGGAACTGCATTCGCTGCTACACAGACATTCGCGTTCTGCAAAAGCTTTCGTTCGTAATGAGGCAACACTGTGTATTTCTCTCTCGCAGAGCCCGGCTGACAAATTCGAAACGTCCAGGGATTGCGCCCACAGGAAAGCTGCCAGCACGGAAAGCTGTAGCTGGTTTTCACTGTCCCTTGGAACTGCATTTGCTGGTAGACAGACATTCGCGTTCTGCAACAGGTTTCGTTCGTAAAGGGGCAACACTGTGTATTTCTCTCTCGGAGAGCCCGGCTGCCAAATTCGAAACGTCCAGCGATTGCGCCCACAGGAAAGCTGCCAGCACGGAAAGCTGTAGCTGGTTTTCACTGTCCCTTGGAACTGCATTCGCTGGTAGACAGACATTCGCGTTCTGCAAAAGCTTTGGTTCGTAATGGGGCAACACTGTGTATTTCTCTCTCGCAGAGCCCGGCTGCCAAATTCGAAACGTCCAGCGATTGCGCCCACAGGAAAGCTCCCAGCACGGAAAGCTGTAGCTGGTTTTCACTGTCCCTTGGAACTGCATTCGCTGCTACACAGACATTCGCGTTCTGCAAAAGCTTTGTTTGGTAAAGGGGCAACACTGTGTATTTCTCTCTCGGAGAGCGCGGCTGCCAAATTCGAAACGTCCAGCGATTGCGCCCACAGGAAAGCTCCCAGCACGGAAAGCTGTAGCTGGTTTTCACTGTCCCTTGGAACTGCATTCGCTGCTACACAGACATTCGCGTTCTGCAAAAGCTTTGGTTGGTAAAGGGGCAACACTGTGTATTTCTCTGTCGGAGAGCGCGGCTGCCAAATTCGAAACGTCCAACGATTGCGCCCACATGAAAGCTGCCAGCACGGAAAGCTGTAGCTGGTTTTCACTGTCCCTTGGAACTGCATTCGCTGGTAGACAGACATTCGCGTTCTGCAAAAGCTTTCGTTCGTAATGGGGCAACACTGTGTATGTCTCTCTGGGAGAGCCCGGCTGCCAAATTCGAAACGTCCAGCGATTGCGCCCACAGGAAAGCTCCCAGCACGGAAAGCTGTAGCTGGTTTTCACTGTCCCTTGGAACTGCATTCGCTGGTAGACAGACATTCGAGTTCTGCAACAGCTTTCGTTCGTAAAGGGGCAACACTGTGTATTTCTCTCTCGGAGAGCCCGGCTGCCAAATTCGAAACGTCCAGCGATTGCGCCCACAGGAAAGCTGCCAGCACGGAAAGCTGTAGCTGGTTTTCACTGTCCCTTGGAACTGCATTCGCTGGTAGACAGACATTCGCGTTCTGCAAAAGCTTTGGTTGGTAATGGGGCAACACTGTGTATTTCTCTCTGGGAGAGCCCGGCTGCCAAATTCGAAACGTCCAGCGATTGCGCCCACAGGAAAGCTGCCAGCACGGAAAGCTGTAGCTGGTTTTCACTGTCCCTTGGAACTGCATTCGCTGCTACACAGACATTCGTGTTCTGCAAAAGCTTTCGTTCGTAATGAGGCAACACTGTGTATTTCTCTCTCGCAGAGCCCGGCTGACAAATTCGAAACGTCCAGCGATTGCGCCCACAGGAAAGCTGCCAGCACGGAAAGCTGTAGCTGGTTTTCACTGTCCTTTGGAACTGCATTCGCTGGTAGACAGACATTCGCGTTCTGCAAAAGCTTTGTTTCGTAATGGGGCAACACTGTGTATTTCTCTCTCGGAGAGCCCGGCTGCCAAATTCGAAACGTCCAGCGATTGCGCCCACAGGAAAGCTGCCAGCACGGAAAGCTGTAGCTGGTTTTTACTGTCCCTTGGAACTGCATTCGCTGGTAGACAGACATTCGTGTTCTGCAAAAGCTTTCGTTCGTAATGGGGCAACACTGTGTATTTCTCTCTGGGAGAGCCCGGCTGCCAAATTCGAAACGTCCAGCGATTGCGCCCACAGGAAAGCTCCCAGCACGGAAAGCTGTAGCTGGTTTTCACTGTCCCTTGGAACTGCATTCGCTGGTAGACAGACATTCGCGTTCTGCAAAAGCTTTGGTTGGTAAAGGGGCAACACTGTGTATTTCTCTCTCGGAGAGCCCGGCTGCCAAATTCGAAACGTCCAGCGATTGCGCCCACAGGAAAGCTCCCAGCACGGAAAGCTGTAGCTGGTTTTCACTGTCCCTTGGAACTGCATTCGCTGGTAGACAGACATTCGCGTTCTACAAAAGCTTTGGTTGGTAATGGGGCAATACTGTGTATTTCTCTCTGGGAGAGCCCGGCTGCCAAATTCGAAACGTCCAGCGATTGCGCCCACAGGAAAGCTGCCAGCACGGAAAGCTGTAGCTGGTTTTCACTGTCCCTTGGAACTGCATTCGCTGCTACACAGACATTCGTGTTCTGCAAAAGCTTTCGTTCATAATGAGGCAACACTGTGTATTTCTCTCTCGCAGAGCCCGGCTGACAAATTCGAAACGTCCAGCGATTGCGCCCACAGGAAAGCTGCCAGCACGGAAAGCTGTAGCTGGTTTTCACTGTCCCTTGGAACTGCATTCGCTGGTAGACAGACATTCGCGTTCTGCAACAGGTTTCGTTCGTAAAGGGGCAACACTGTGTATTTCTCTCTCGGAGAGCCCGGCTGCCAAATTCGAAACGTCCAGCGATTGCGCCCACAGGAAAGCTGCCAGCACGGAAAGCTGTAGCTGGTTTTCACTGTCCCTTGGAACTGCATTCGCTGGTAGACAGACATTCGCGTTCTGCAAAAGCTTTGGTTCGTAATGGGGCAACACTGTGTATTTCTCTCTCGGAGAGCGCGGCTGCCAAATTCGAAACGTCCAGCGATTGCGCCCACAGGAAAGCTGCCAGCACGGAAAGCTGTAGCTGGTTTTCACTGTCCCTTGGAACTGCATTCGCTGCTACACAGACATTCGCGTTCTGCAAAAGCTTTCGTTCGTAATGAGGCAACACTGTGTATTTCTCTCTCGCAGAGCCCGGCTGACAAATTCGAAACGTCCAGCGATTGCGCCCACAGGAAAGCTGCCAGCACGGAAAGCTGTAGCTGGTTTTCACTGTCCTTTGGAACTGCATTCGCTGGTAGACAGACATTCGCGTTCTGCAAAAGCTTTGTTTCGTAATGGGGCAACACTGTGTATTTCTCTCTCGGAGAGCCCGGCTGCCAAATTCGAAACGTCCAGCGATTGCGCCCACAGGAAAGCTCCCAGCACGGAAAGCTGTAGCTGGTTTTTACTGTCCCTTGGAACTGCATTCGCTGGTAGACAGACATTCGCGTTCTGCAAAAGCTTTCGTTCGTAAAGGGGCAACACTGTGTATTTCTCTCTGGGAGAGCCCGGCTGCCAAATTCGAAACGTCCAGCGATTGCGCCCACAGGAAAGCTCCCAGCACGGAAAGCTGTAGCTGGTTTTCACTGTCCCTTGGAACTGCATTCGCTGGTAGACAGACATTCGCGTTCTGCAAAAGCTTTGGTTGGTAAAGGGGCAACACTGTGTATTTCTCTCTCGGAGAGCCCGGCTGCCAAATTCGAAACGTCCAGCGATTGCGCCCACAGGAAAGCTCCCAGCACGGAAAGCTGTAGCTGGTTTTCACTGTCCCTTGGAACTGCATTCGCTGGTAGACAGACATTCGCGTTCTGCAAAAGCTTTGGTTGGTAAAGGGGCAACACTGTGTATTTCTCTCTCGGAGAGCCCGGCTGCCAAATTCGAAACGTCCAGCGATTGCGCCCACAGGAAAGCTCCCAGCACGGAAAGCTGTAGCTGGTTTTCACTGTCCCTTGGAACTGCATTCGCTGGTAGACAGACATTCGTATTCTGCAAAAGCTTTGGTTGGTAATGGGGCAATACTGTGTATTTCTCTCTGGGAGAGCCCGGCTGCCAAATTCGAAACGTCCAGCGATTGCGCCCACAGGAAAGCTGCCAGCACGGAAAGCTGTAGCTGGTTTTCACTGTCCCTTGGAACTGCATTCGCTGCTACACAGACATTCGCGTTCTGCAAAAGCTTTCGTTCGTAATGAGGCAACACTGTGTATTTCTCTCTCGGAGAGCCCGGCTGCCAAATTCGAAACGTCCAGCGATTGCGCCCACAGGAAAGCTGCCAGCACGGAAAGCTGTAGCTGGTTTTCACTGTCCCTTGGAACTGCATTTGCTGGTAGACAGACATTCGCGTTCTGCAACAGGTTTCGTTCGTAAAGGGGCAACACTGTGTATTTCTCTCTCGGAGAGCCCGGCTGCCAAATTCGAAACGTCCAGCGATTGCGCCCACAGGAAAGCTGCCAGCACGGAAAGCTGTAGCTGGTTTTCACTGTCCCTTGGAACTGCATTCGCTGGTAGACAGACATTCGCGTTCTGCAAAAGCTTTGGTTCGTAATGGGGCAACACTGTGTATTTCTCTCTCGCAGAGCCCGGCTGCCAAATTCGAAACGTCCAGCGATTGCGCCCACAGGAAAGCTCCCAGCACGGAAAGCTGTAGCTGGTTTTCACTGTCCCTTGGAACTGCATTCGCTGGTAGACAGACATTCGCGTTCTGCAAAAGCTTTCGTTCGTAAAGGGGCAACACTGTGTATTTCTCTCTCGGAGAGCCCGGCTGCCAAATTCGAAACGTCCAGCGATTGCGCCCACAGGAAAGCTGCCAGCACGGAAAGCTGTAGCTGGTTTTCACTGTCCCTTGGAACTGCATTCGCTGGTAGACAGACATTCGCGTTCTGCAAAAGCTTTGGTTGGTAATGGGGCAATACTGTGTATTTCTCTCTGGGAGAGCCCGGCTGCCAAATTCGAAACGTCCAGCGATTGCGCCCACAGGAAAGCTGCCAGCACGGAAAGCTGTAGCTGGTTTTCACTGTCCCTTGGAACTGCATTCGCTGCTACACAGACATTCGTGTTCTGCAAAAGCTTTCGTTCGTAATGAGGCAACACTGTGTATTTCTCTCTCGCAGAGCCCGGCTGACAAATTCGAAACGTCCAGCGATTGCGCCCACAGGAAAGCTGCCAGCACGGAAAGCTGTAGCTGGTTTTCACTGTCCTTTGGAACTGCATTCGCTGGTAGACAGACATTCGCGTTCTGCAAAAGCTTTGTTTCGTAATGGGGCAACACTGTATATTTCTCTCTCGGAGAGCCCGGCTGCCAAATTCGAAACGTCCAGCGATTGCGCCCACAGGAAAGCTGCCAGCACGGAAAGCTGTAGCTGGTTTTCACTGTCCCTTGGAACTGCATTCGCTGGTAGACAGACATTCGCGTTCTGCAACAGCTTTCGTTCGTAATGGGGCAACACTGTGTATTTCTCTCTGGGAGAGCCCGGCTGCCAAATTCGAAACGTCCAGCGATTGCGCCCACAGGAAAGCTGCCAGCACGGAAAGCTGTAGCTGGTTTTCACTGTCCCTTGGAACTGCATTCGCTGGTAGACAGACATTCGCGTTCTGCAACAGGTTTCGTTCGTAAAGGGGCAACACTGTGTATTTCTCTCTCGGAGAGCCCGGCTGCCAAATTCGAAACGTCCAGCGATTGCGCCCACAGGAAAGCTGCCAGCACGGAAAGCTGTAGCTGGTTTTCACTGTCCCTTGGAACTGCATTCGCTGGTAGACAGACATTCGCGTTCTGCAAAAGCTTTGGTTCGTAATGGGGCAACACTGTGTATTTCTCTCTCGGAGAGCGCGGCTGCCAAATTCGAAACGTCCAGCGATTGCGCCCACAGGAAAGCTCCCAGCACGGAAAGCTGTAGCTGGTTTTCACTGTCCCTTGGAACTGCATTCGCTGCTACACAGACATTCGCGTTCTGCAAAAGCTTTCGTTCGTAATGAGGCAACACTGTGTATTTCTCTCTCGCAGAGCCCGGCTGCCAAATTCGAAACGTCCAGCGATTGCGCCCACAGGAAAGCTGCCAGCACGGAAAGCTGTAGCTGGTTTTCACTGTCCCTTGGAACTGCATTCGCTGGTAGACAGACATTCGCGTTCTGCAACAGGTTTCGTTCGTAAAGGGGCAACACTGTGTATTTCTCTCTCGGAGAGCCCGGCTGCCAAATTCGAAACGTCCAGCGATTGCGCCCACAGGAAAGCTGCCAGCACGGAAAGCTGTAGCTGGTTTTCACTGTCCCTTGGAACTGCATTCGCTGGTAGACAGACATTCGCGTTCTGCAAAAGCTTTGGTTCGTAATGGGGCAACACTGTGTATTTCTCTCTCGGAGAGCGCGGCTGCCAAATTCGAAACGTCCAGCGATTGCGCCCACAGGAAAGCTCCCAGCACGGAAAGCTGTAGCTGGTTTTCACTGTCCCTTGGAACTGCATTCGCTGCTACACAGACATTCGCGTTCTGCAAAAGCTTTCGTTCGTAATGAGGCAACACTGTGTATTTCTCTCTCGCAGAGCCCGGCTGACAAATTCGAAACGTCCAGCGATTGCGCCCACAGGAAAGCTGCCAGCACGGAAAGCTGTAGCTGGTTTTCACTGTCCTTTGGAACTGCATTCGCTGGTAGACAGACATTCGCGTTCTGCAAAAGCTTTGTTTCGTAATGGGGCAACACTGTGTATTTCTCTCTCGGAGAGCCCGGCTGCCAAATTCGAAACGTCCAGCGATTGCGCCCACAGGAAAGCTGCCAGCACGGAAAGCTGTAGCTGGTTTTTACTGTCCCTTGGAACTGCATTCGCTGGTAGACAGACATTCGCGTTCTGCAAAAGCTTTCGTTCGTAAAGGGGCAACACTGTGTATTTCTCTCTCGGAGAGCCCGGCTGCCAAATTCGAAACGTCCAGCGATTGCGCCCACAGGAAAGCTGCCAGCACGGAAAGCTGTAGCTGGTTTTCACTGTCCCTTGGAACTGCATTCGCTGGTAGACAGACATTCGCGTTCTGCAAAAGCTTTGGTTGGTAATGGGGCAATACTGTGTATTTCTCTCTGGGAGAGCCCGGCTGCCAAATTCGAAACGTCCAGCGATTGCGCCCACAGGAAAGCTCCCAGCACGGAAAGCTGTAGCTGGTTTTCACTGTCCCTTGGAACTGCATTCGCTGCTACACAGACATTCGTGTTCTGCAAAAGCTTTCGTTCGTAATGAGGCAACACTGTGTATTTCTCTCTCGCAGAGCCCGGCTGACAAATTCGAAACGTCCAGCGATTGCGCCCACAGGAAAGCTGCCAGCACGGAAAGCTGTAGCTGGTTTTCACTGTCCTTTGGAACTGCATTCGCTGGTAGACAGACATTCGCGTTCTGCAAAAGCTTTGTTTCGTAATGGGGCAACACTGTGTATTTCTCTCTCGGAGAGCCCGGCTGCCAAATTCGAAACGTCCAGCGATTGCGCCCACAGGAAAGCTGCCAGCACGGAAAGCTGTAGCTGGTTTTCACTGTCCCTTGGAACTGCATTCGCTGGTAGACAGACATTCGCGTTCTGCAACAGCTTTCGTTCGTAATGGGGCAACACTGTGTATTTCTCTCTGGGAGAGCCCGGCTGCCAAATTCGAAACGTCCAGCGATTGCGCCCACAGGAAAGCTGCCAGCACGGAAAGCTGTAGCTGGTTTTCACTGTCCCTTGGAACTGCATTCGCTGGTAGACAGACATTCGCGTTCTGCAACAGGTTTCGTTCGTAAAGGGGCAACACTGTGTATTTCTCTCTCGGAGAGCCCGGCTGCCAAATTCGAAACGTCCAGCGATTGCGCCCACAGGAAAGCTGCCAGCACGGAAAGCTGTAGCTGGTTTTCACTGTCCCTTGGAACTGCATTCGCTGGTAGACAGACATTCGCGTTCTGCAAAAGCTTTGGTTCGTAATGGGGCAACACTGTGTATTTCTCTCTCGGAGAGCGCGGCTGCCAAATTCGAAACGTCCAGCGATTGCGCCCACAGGAAAGCTCCCAGCACGGAAAGCTGTAGCTGGTTTTCACTGTCCCTTGGAACTGCATTCGCTGCTACACAGACATTCGCGTTCTGCAAAAGCTTTCGTTCGTAATGAGGCAACACTGTGTATTTCTCTCTCGCAGAGCCCGGCTGACAAATTCGAAACGTCCAGCGATTGCGCCCACAGGAAAGCTGCCAGCACGGAAAGCTGTAGCTGGTTTTCACTGTCCCTTGGAACTGCATTCGCTGGTAGACAGACATTCGCGTTCTGCAACAGCTTTCGTTCGTAATGGGGCAACACTGTGTATTTCTCTCTGGGAGAGCCCGGCTGCCAAATTCGAAACGTCCAGCGATTGCGCCCACAGGAAAGCTGCCAGCACGGAAAGCTGTAGCTGGTTTTCACTGTCCCTTGGAACTGCATTCGCTGGTAGACAGACATTCGCGTTCTGCAACAGGTTTCGTTCGTAAAGGGGCAACACTGTGTATTTCTCTCTCGGAGAGCCCGGCTGCCAAATTCGAAACGTCCAGCGATTGCGCCCACAGGAAAGCTGCCAGCACGGAAAGCTGTAGCTGGTTTTCACTGTCCCTTGGAACTGCATTCGCTGGTAGACAGACATTCGCGTTCTGCAAAAGCTTTGGTTCGTAATGGGGCAACACTGTGTATTTCTCTCTCGGAGAGCGCGGCTGCCAAATTCGAAACGTCCAGCGATTGCGCCCACAGGAAAGCTCCCAGCACGGAAAGCTGTAGCTGGTTTTCACTGTCCCTTGAAACTGCATTCGCTGCTACACAGACATTCGCGTTCTGCAAAAGCTTTCGTTCGTAATGAGGCAACACTGTGTATTTCTCTCTCGCAGAGCCCGGCTGACAAATTCGAAACGTCCAGCGATTGCGCCCACAGGAAAGCTGCCAGCACGGAAAGCTGTAGCTGGTTTTCACTGTCCCTTGGAACTGCATTCGCTGGTAGACAGACATTCGCGTTCTGCAACAGGTTTCGTTCGTAAAGGGGCAACACTGTGTATTTCTCTCTCGGAGAGCCCGGCTGCCAAATTCGAAACGTCCAGCGATTGCGCCCACAGGAAAGCTGCCAGCACGGAAAGCTGTAGCTGGTTTTCACTGTCCCTTGGAACTGCATTCGCTGGTAGACAGACATTCGCGTTCTGCAAAAGCTTTGGTTCGTAATGGGGCAACACTGTGTATTTCTCTCTCGGAGAGCGCGGCTGCCAAATTCGAAACGTCCAGCGATTGCGCCCACAGGAAAGCTCCCAGCACGGAAAGCTGTAGCTGGTTTTCACTGTCCCTTGGAACTGCATTCGCTGCTACACAGACATTCGCGTTCTGCAAAAGCTTTCGTTCGTAATGAGGCAACACTGTGTATTTCTCTCTCGCAGAGCCCGGCTGACAAATTCGAAACGTCCAGCGATTGCGCCCACAGGAAAGCTGCCAGCACGGAAAGCTGTAGCTGGTTTTCACTGTCCTTTGGAACTGCATTCGCTGGTAGACAGACATTCGCGTTCTGCAAAAGCTTTGTTTCGTAATGGGGCAACACTGTGTATTTCTCTCTCGGAGAGCCCGGCTGCCAAATTCGAAACGTCCAGCGATTGCGCCCACAGGAAAGCTCCCAGCACGGAAAGCTGTAGCTGGTTTTTACTGTCCCTTGGAACTGCATTCGCTGGTAGACAGACATTCGCGTTCTGCAAAAGCTTTGTTTCGTAATGGGGCAACACTGTGTATTTCTCTCTGGGAGAGCCCGGCTGCCAAATTCGAAACGTCCAGCGATTGCGCCCACAGGAAAGCTCCCAGCACGGAAAGCTGTAGCTGGTTTTCACTGTCCCTTGGAACTGCATTCGCTGGTAGACAGACATTCGCGTTCTGCAAAGGCTTTGGTTGGTAAAGGGGCAACACTGTGTATTTCTCTCTCGGAGAGCCCGGCTGCCAAATTCGAAACGTCCAGCGATTGCGCCCACAGGAAAGCTGCCAGCACGGAAAGCTGTAGCTGGTTTTCACTGTCCCTTGGAACTGCATTCGCTGCTACACAGACATTCGTGTTCTGCAAAAGCTTTCGTTCGTAATGAGGCAACACTGTGTATTTCTCTCTCGCAGAGCCCGGCTGACAAATTCGAAACGTCCAGCGACTGCGCCCACAGGAAAGCTGCCAGCACGGAAAGCTGTAGCTGGTTTTCACTGTCCTTTGGAACTGCATTCGCTGGTAGACAGACATTCGCGTTCTGCAAAAGCTTTGTTTCGTAATGGGGCAACACTGTGTATTTCTCTCTCGGAGAGCCCGGCTGCCAAATTCGAAACGTCCAGCGATTGCGCCCACAGGAAAGCTGCCAGCACGGAAAGCTGTAGCTGGTTTTCACTGTCCCTTGGAACTGCATTCGCTGGTAGACAGACATTCGCGTTCTGCAACAGCTTTCGTTCGTAATGGGGCAACACTGTGTATTTCTCTCTGGGAGAGCCCGGCTGCCAAATTCGAAACGTCCAGCGATTGCGCCCACAGGAAAGCTGCCAGCACGGAAAGCTGTAGCTGGTTTTCACTGTCCCTTGGAACTGCATTCGCTGGTAGACAGACATTCGCGTTCTGCAACAGGTTTCGTTCGTAAAGGGGCAACACTGTGTATTTCTCTCTCGGAGAGCCCGGCTGCCAAATTCGAAACGTCCAGCGATTGCGCCCACAGGAAAGCTGCCAGCACGGAAAGCTGTAGCTGGTTTTCACTGTCCCTTGGAACTGCATTCGCTGGTAGACAGACATTCGCGTTCTGCAAAAGCTTTGGTTCGTAATGGGGCAACACTGTGTATTTCTCTCTCGGAGAGCGCGGCTGCCAAATTCGAAACGTCCAGCGATTGCGCCCACAGGAAAGCTCCCAGCACGGAAAGCTGTAGCTGGTTTTCACTGTCCCTTGGAACTGCATTCGCTGCTACACAGACATTCGCGTTCTGCAAAAGCTTTCGTTCGTAATGAGGCAACACTGTGTATTTCTCTCTCGCAGAGCCCGGCTGACAAATTCGAAACGTCCAGCGATTGCTCCCACAGGAAAGCTGCCAGCACGGAAAGCTGTAGCTGGTTTTCACTGTCCCTTGGAACTGCATTCGCTGGTAGACAGACATTCGCGTTCTGCAACAGGTTTCGTTCGTAAAGGGGCAACACTGTGTATTTCTCTCTCGGAGAGCCCGGCTGCCAAATTCGAAACGTCCAGCGATTGCGCCCACAGGAAAGCTGCCAGCACGGAAAGCTGTAGCTGGTTTTCACTGTCCCTTGGAACTGCATTCGCTGGTAGACAGACATTCGCGTTCTGCAAAAGCTTTGGTTCGTAATGGGGCAACACTGTGTATTTCTCTCTCGGAGAGCGCGGCTGCCAAATTCGAAACGTCCAGCGATTGCGCCCACAGGAAAGCTCCCAGCACGGAAAGCTGTAGCTGGTTTTCACTGTCCCTTGGAACTGCATTCGCTGCTACACAGACATTCGCGTTCTGCAAAAGCTTTCGTTCGTAATGAGGCAACACTGTGTATTTCTCTCTCGCAGAGCCCGGCTGACAAATTCGAAACGTCCAGCGATTGCGCCCACAGGAAAGCTGCCAGCACGGAAAGCTGTAGCTGGTTTTCACTGTCCTTTGGAACTGCATTCGCTGGTAGACAGACATTCGCGTTCTGCAAAAGCTTTGTTTCGTAATGGGGCAACACTGTGTATTTCTCTCTCGGAGAGCCCGGCTGCCAAATTCGAAACGTCCAGCGATTGCGCCCACAGGAAAGCTCCCAGCACGGAAAGCTGTAGCTGGTTTTTACTGTCCCTTGGAACTGCATTCGCTGGTAGACAGACATTCGCGTTCTGCAAAAGCTTTCGTTCGTAATGGGGCAACACTGTGTATTTCTCTCTGGGAGAGCCCGGCTGCCAAATTCGAAACGTCCAGCGATTGCGCCCACAGGAAAGCTCCCAGCACGGAAAGCTGTAGCTGGTTTTCACTGTCCCTTGGAACTGCATTCGCTGGTAGACAGACATTCGCGTTCTGCAAAGGCTTTGCTTGGTAAAGGGGCAACACTGTGTATTTCTCTCTCGGAGAGCCCGGCTGCCAAATTCGAAACGTCCAGCGATTGCGCCCACAGGAAAGCTCCCAGCACGGAAAGCTGTAGCTGGTTTTCACTGTCCCTTGGAACTGCATTCGCTGGTAGACAGACATTCGTATTCTGCAAAAGCTTTGGTTGGTAATGAGGCAACACTGTGTATTTCTCTCTGGGAGAGCCCGGCTGCCAAATTCGAAACGTCCAGCGATTGCGCCCACAGGAAAGCTGCCAGCACGGAAAGCTGTAGCTGGTTTTCACTGTCCCTTGGAACTGCATTCGCTGCTACACAGACATTCGCGTTCTGCAAAAGCTTTCGTTCGTAATGAGGCAACACTGTGTATTTCTCTCTCGCAGAGCCCGGCTGACAAATTCGAAACGTCCAGGGATTGCGCCCACAGGAAAGCTGCCAGCACGGAAAGCTGTAGCTGGTTTTCACTGTCCCTTGGAACTGCATTTGCTGGTAGACAGACATTCGCGTTCTGCAACAGGTTTCGTTCGTAAAGGGGCAACACTGTGTATTTCTCTCTCGGAGAGCCCGGCTGCCAAATTCGAAACGTCCAGCGATTGCGCCCACAGGAAAGCTGCCAGCACGGAAAGCTGTAGCTGGTTTTCACTGTCCCTTGGAACTGCATTCGCTGGTAGACAGACATTCGCGTTCTGCAAAAGCTTTGGTTCGTAATGGGGCAACACTGTGTATTTCTCTCTGGGAGAGCCCGGCTGCCAAATTCGAAACGTCCAGCGATTGCGCCCACAGGAAAGCTCCCAGCACGGAAAGCTGTAGCTGGTTTTCACTGTCCCTTGGAACTGCATTCGCTGGTAGACAGACATTCGCGTTCTGCAAAAGCTTTGGTTGGTAAAGGGGCAACACTGTGTATTTCTCTCTCGGAGAGCCCGGCTGCCAAATTCGAAACGTCCAGCGATTGCGCCCACAGGAAAGCTCCCAGCACGGAAAGCTGTAGCTGGTTTTCACTGTCCCTTGGAACTGCATTCGCTGGTAGACAGACATTCGCGTTCTGCAAAAGCTTTGGTTGGTAATGGGGCAACACTGTGTATTTCTCTCTCGCAGAGCCCGGCTGCCAAATTCGAAACGTCCAGCGATTGCGCCCACAGGAAAGCTGCCAGCACGGAAAGCTGTAGCTGGTTTTCACTGTCCCTTGGAACTGCATTCGCTGCTACACAGACATTCGCGTTCTGCAAAAGCTTTCGTTCGTAATGAGGCAACACTGTGTATTTCTCTCTCGCAGAGCCCGGCTGACAAATTCGAAACGTCCAGGGATTGCGCCCACAGGAAAGCTGCCAGCACGGAAAGCTGTAGCTGGTTTTCACTGTCCCTTGGAACTGCATTTGCTGGTAGACAGACATTCGCGTTCTGCAACAGGTTTCGTTCGTAAAGGGGCAACACTGTGTATTTCTCTCTCGCAGAGCCCGGCTGCCAAATTCGAAACGTCCAGCGATTGCGCCCACAGGAAAGCTCCCAGCACGGAAAGCTGTAGCTGGTTTTCACTGTCCCTTGGAACTGCATTCGCTGGTAGACAGACATTCGCGTTCTGCAAAAGCTTTGGTTGGTAAAGGGGCAACACTGTGTATTTCTCTCTCGGAGAGCCCGGCTGCCAAATTCGAAACGTCCAGCGATTGCGCCCACAGGAAAGCTCCCAGCACGGAAAGCTGTAGCTGGTTTTCACTGTCCCTTGGAACTGCATTCGCTGGTAGACAGACATTCGCGTTCTGCAAAAGCTTTGGTTGGTAATGGGGCAATACTGTGTATTTCTCTCTGGGAGAGCCCGGCTGCCAAATTCGAAACGTCCAGCGATTGCGCCCACAGGAAAGCTGCCAGCACGGAAAGCTGTAGCTGGTTTTCACTGTCCCTTGGAACTGCATTCGCTGCTACACAGACATTCGCGTTCTGCAAAAGCTTTCGTTCGTAATGAGGCAACACTGTGTATTTCTCTCTCGCAGAGCCCGGCTGACAAATTCGAAACGTCCAGGGATTGCGCCCACAGGAAAGCTGCCAGCACGGAAAGCTGTAGCTGGTTTTCACTGTCCCTTGGAACTGCATTTGCTGGTAGACAGACATTCGCGTTCTGCAACAGGTTTCGTTCGTAAAGGGGCAACACTGTGTATTTCTCTCTCGGAGAGCCCGGCTGCCAAATTCGAAACGTCCAGCGATTGCGCCCACAGGAAAGCTGCCAGCACGGAAAGCTGTAGCTGGTTTTCACTGTCCCTTGGAACTGCATTCGCTGGTAGACAGACATTCGCGTTCTGCAAAAGCTTTGGTTCGTAATGGGGCAACACTGTGTATTTCTCTCTCGCAGAGCCCGGCTGCCAAATTCGAAACGTCCAGCGATTGCGCCCACAGGAAAGCTCCCAGCACGGAAAGCTGTAGCTGGTTTTCACTGTCCCTTGGAACTGCATTCGCTGCTACACAGACATTCGCGTTCTGCAAAAGCTTTGTTTGGTAAAGGGGCAACACTGTGTATTTCTCTCTCGGAGAGCGCGGCTGCCAAATTCGAAACGTCCAGCGATTGCGCCCACAGGAAAGCTCCCAGCACGGAAAGCTGTAGCTGGTTTTCACTGTCCCTTGGAACTGCATTCGCTGCTACACAGACATTCGCGTTCTGCAAAAGCTTTGGTTGGTAAAGGGGCAACACTGTGTATTTCTCTGTCGGAGAGCGCGGCTGCCAAATTCGAAACGTCCAACGATTGCGCCCACATGAAAGCTGCCAGCACGGAAAGCTGTAGCTGGTTTTCACTGTCCCTTGGAACTGCATTCGCTGGTAGACAGACATTCGCGTTCTGCAAAAGCTTTCGTTCGTAATGGGGCAACACTGTGTATGTCTCTCTGGGAGAGCCCGGCTGCCAAATTCGAAACGTCCAGCGATTGCGCCCACAGGAAAGCTCCCAGCACGGAAAGCTGTAGCTGGTTTTCACTGTCCCTTGGAACTGCATTCGCTGGTAGACAGACATTCGCGTTCTGCAAAAGCTTTCGTTCGTAAAGGGGCAACACTGTGTATTTCTCTCTCGGAGAGCCCGGCTGCCAAATTCGAAACGTCCAGCGATTGCGCCCACAGGAAAGCTGCCAGCACGGAAAGCTGTAGCTGGTTTTCACTGTCCCTTGGAACTGCATTCGCTGGTAGACAGACATTCGCGTTCTGCAAAAGCTTTGGTTGGTAATGGGGCAATACTGTGTATTTCTCTCTGGGAGAGCCCGGCTGCCAAATTCGAAACGTCCAGCGATTGCGCCCACAGGAAAGCTGCCAGCACGGAAAGCTGTAGCTGGTTTTCACTGTCCCTTGGAACTGCATTCGCTGCTACACAGACATTCGTGTTCTGCAAAAGCTTTCGTTCGTAATGAGGCAACACTGTGTATTTCTCTCTCGCAGAGCCCGGCTGACAAATTCGAAACGTCCAGCGATTGCGCCCACAGGAAAGCTGCCAGCACGGAAAGCTGTAGCTGGTTTTCACTGTCCTTTGGAACTGCATTCGCTGGTAGACAGACATTCGCGTTCTGCAAAAGCTTTGTTTCGTAATGGGGCAACACTGTGTATTTCTCTCTCGGAGAGCCCGGCTGCCAAATTCGAAACGTCCAGCGATTGCGCCCACAGGAAAGCTGCCAGCACGGAAAGCTGTAGCTGGTTTTCACTGTCCCTTGGAACTGCATTTGCTGGTAGACAGACATTCGCGTTCTGCAACAGGTTTCGTTCGTAAAGGGGCAACACTGTGTATTTCTCTCTCGGAGAGCCCGGCTGCCAAATTCGAAACGTCCAGCGATTGCGCCCACAGGAAAGCTGCCAGCACGGAAAGCTGTAGCTGGTTTTCACTGTCCCTTGGAACTGCATTCGCTGGTAGACAGACATTCGCGTTCTGCAAAAGCTTTGTTTCGTAATGGGGCAACACTGTGTATTTCTCTCTCGGAGAGCCCGGCTGCCAAATTCGAAACGTCCAGCGATTGCGCCCACAGGAAAGCTCCCAGCACGGAAAGCTGTAGCTGGTTTTCACTGTCCCTTGGAACTGCATTCGCTGGTAGACAGACATTCGCGTTCTGCAAAAGCTTTGGTTGGTAAAGGGGCAACACTGTGTATTTCTCTCTCGGAGAGCCCGGCTGCCAAATTCGAAACGTCCAGCGATTGCGCCCACAGGAAAGCTCCCAGCACGGAAAGCTGTAGCTGGTTTTCACTGTCCCTTGGAACTGCATTCGCTGGTAGACAGACATTCGCGTTCTGCAAAAGCTTTGGTTGGTAATGGGGCAATACTGTGTATTTCTCTCTGGGAGAGCCCGGCTGCCAAATTCGAAACGTCCAGCGATTGCGCCCACAGGAAAGCTGCCAGCACGGAAAGCTGTAGCTGGTTTTCACTGTCCCTTGGAACTGCATTCGCTGCTACACAGACATTCGCGTTCTGCAAAAGCTTTCGTTCGTAATGAGGCAACACTGTGTATTTCTCTCTCGCAGAGCCCGGCTGACAAATTCGAAACGTCCAGGGATTGCGCCCACAGGAAAGCTGCCAGCACGGAAAGCTGTAGCTGGTTTTCACTGTCCCTTGGAACTGCATTTGCTGGTAGACAGACATTCGCGTTCTGCAACAGGTTTCGTTCGTAAAGGGGCAACACTGTGTATTTCTCTCTCGGAGAGCCCGGCTGCCAAATTCGAAACGTCCAGCGATTGCGCCCACAGGAAAGCTGCCAGCACGGAAAGCTGTAGCTGGTTTTCACTGTCCCTTGGAACTGCATTCGCTGGTAGACAGACATTCGCGTTCTGCAAAAGCTTTGGTTCGTAATGGGGCAACACTGTGTATTTCTCTCTCGCAGAGCCCGGCTGCCAAATTCGAAACGTCCAGCGATTGCGCCCACAGGAAAGCTCCCAGCACGGAAAGCTGTAGCTGGTTTTCACTGTCCCTTGGAACTGCATTCGCTGCTACACAGACATTCGCGTTCTGCAAAAGCTTTGTTTGGTAAAGGGGCAACACTGTGTATTTCTCTCTCGGAGAGCGCGGCTGCCAAATTCGAAACGTCCAGCGATTGCGCCCACAGGAAAGCTCCCAGCACGGAAAGCTGTAGCTGGTTTTCACTGTCCCTTGGAACTGCATTCGCTGCTACACAGACATTCGCGTTCTGCAAAAGCTTTGGTTGGTAAAGGGGCAACACTGTGTATTTCTCTGTCGGAGAGCGCGGCTGCCAAATTCGAAACGTCCAACGATTGCGCCCACATGAAAGCTGCCAGCACGGAAAGCTGTAGCTGGTTTTCACTGTCCCTTGGAACTGCATTCGCTGGTAGACAGACATTCGCGTTCTGCAAAAGCTTTCGTTCGTAATGGGGCAACACTGTGTATGTCTCTCTGGGAGAGCCCGGCTGCCAAATTCGAAACGTCCAGCGATTGCGCCCACAGGAAAGCTCCCAGCACGGAAAGCTGTAGCTGGTTTTCACTGTCCCTTGGAACTGCATTCGCTGGTAGACAGACATTCGCGTTCTGCAAAAGCTTTCGTTCGTAAAGGGGCAACACTGTGTATTTCTCTCTCGGAGAGCCCGGCTGCCAAATTCGAAACGTCCAGCGATTGCGCCCACAGGAAAGCTGCCAGCACGGAAAGCTGTAGCTGGTTTTCACTGTCCCTTGGAACTGCATTCGCTGGTAGACAGACATTCGCGTTCTGCAAAAGCTTTGGTTGGTAATGGGGCAATACTGTGTATTTCTCTCTGGGAGAGCCCGGCTGCCAAATTCGAAACGTCCAGCGATTGCGCCCACAGGAAAGCTGCCAGCACGGAAAGCTGTAGCTGGTTTTCACTGTCCCTTGGAACTGCATTCGCTGCTACACAGACATTCGTGTTCTGCAACAGCTTTCGTTCGTAATGAGGCAACACTGTGTATTTCTCTCTCGCAGAGCCCGGCTGACAAATTCGAAACGTCCAGCGATTGCGCCCACAGGAAAGCTGCCAGCACGGAAAGCTGTAGCTGGTTTTCACTGTCCTTTGGAACTGCATTCGCTGGTAGACAGACATTCGCGTTCTGCAAAAGCTTTGTTTCGTAATGGGGCAACACTGTGTATTTCTCTCTGGGAGAGCCCGGCTGCCAAATTCGAAACGTCCAGCGATTGCGCCCACAGGAAAGCTGCCAGCACGGAAAGCTGTAGCTGGTTTTCACTGTCCCTTGGAACTGCATTCGCTGGTAGACAGACATTCGCGTTCTGCAAAAGCTTTGGTTGGTAATGGGGCAACACTGTGTATTTCTCTCTCGCAGAGCCCGGCTGCCAAATTCGAAACGTCCAGCGATTGCGCCCACAGGAAAGCTCCCAGCACGGAAAGCTGTAGCTGGTTTTCACTGTCCCTTGGAACTGCATTCGCTGCTACACAGACATTCGCGTTCTGCAAAAGCTTTGTTTGGTAAAGGGGCAACACTGTGTATTTCTCTCTCGGAGAGCGCGACTGCCAAATTCGAAACGTCCAGCGATTGCGCCCACAGGAAAGCTCCCAGCACGGAAAGCTGTAGCTGGTTTTCACTGTCCCTTGGAACTGCATTCGCTGCTACACAGACATTCGCGTTCTGCAAAAGCTTTGGTTGGTAAAGGGGCAACACTGTGTATTTCTCTGTCGGAGAGCGCGGCTGCCAAATTCGAAACGTCCAACGATTGCGCCCACATGAAAGCTGCCAGCACGGAAAGCTGTAGCTGGTTTTCACTGTCCCTTGGAACTGCATTTGCTGGTAGACAGACATTCGCGTTCTGCAAAAGCTTTCGTTCGTAATGGGGCAACACTGTGTATGTCTCTCTGGGAGAGCCCGGCTGCCAAATTCGAAACGTCCAGCGATTGCGCCCACAGGAAAGCTCCCAGCACGGAAAGCTGTAGCTGGTTTTCACTGTCCCTTGGAACTGCATTCGCTGGTAGACAGACATTCGCGTTCTGCAAAAGCTTTCGTTCGTAAAGGGGCAACACTGTGTATTTCTCTCTCGGAGAGCCCGGCTGCCAAATTCGAAACGTCCAGCGATTGCGCCCACAGGAAAGCTGCCAGCACGGAAAGCTGTAGCTGGTTTTCACTGTCCCTTGGAACTGCATTCGCTGGTAGACAGACATTCGCGTTCTGCAAAAGCTTTGGTTGGTAATGGGGCAATACTGTGTATTTCTCTCTGGGAGAGCCCGGCTGCCAAATTCGAAACGTCCAGCGATTGCGCCCACAGGAAAGCTGCCAGCACGGAAAGCTGTAGCTGGTTTTCACTGTCCCTTGGAACTGCATTCGCTGCTTCACAGACATTCGTGTTCTGCAAAAGCTTTCGTTCGTAATGAGGCAACACTGTGTATTTCTCTCTCGCAGAGCCCGGCTGACAAATTCGAAACGTCCAGCGATTGCGCCCACAGGAAAGCTGCCAGCACGGAAAGCTGTAGCTGGTTTTCACTGTCCTTTGGAACTGCATTCGCTGGTAGACAGACATTCGCGTTCTGCAAAAGCTTTGTTTCGTAATGGGGCAACACTGTGTATTTCTCTCTCGGAGAGCCCGGCTGCCAAATTCGAAACGTCCAGCGATTGCGCCCACAGGAAAGCTGCCAGCACGGAAAGCTGTAGCTGGTTTTCACTGTCCCTTGGAACTGCATTCGCTGGTAGACAGACATTCGCGTTCTGCAACAGCTTTCGTTCGTAATGGGGCAACACTGTGTATTTCTCTCTGGGAGAGCCCGGCTGCCAAATTCGAAACGTCCAGCGATTGCGCCCACAGGAAAGCTGCCAGCACGGAAAGCTGTAGCTGGTTTTCACTGTCCCTTGGAACTGCATTCGCTGGTAGACAGACATTCGCGTTCTGCAACAGGTTTCGTTCGTAAAGGGGCAACACTGTGTATTTCTCTCTCGGAGAGCCCGGCTGCCAAATTCGAAACGTCCAGCGATTGCGCCCACAGGAAAGCTGCCAGCACGGAAAGCTGTAGCTGGTTTTCACTGTCCCTTGGAACTGCATTCGCTGGTAGACAGACATTCGCGTTCTGCAAAAGCTTTGGTTGGTAATGGGGCAACACTGTGTATTTCTCTCTGGGAGAGCCCGGCTGCCAAATTCGAAACGTCCAGCGATTGCGCCCACAGGAAAGCTGCCAGCACGGAAAGCTGTAGCTGGTTTTCACTGTCCCTTGGAACTGCATTCGCTGCTACACAGACATTCGTGTTCTGCAAAAGCTTTCGTTCGTAATGAGGCAACACTGTGTATTTCTCTCTCGCAGAGCCCGGCTGACAAATTCGAAACGTCCAGCGATTGCGCCCACAGGAAAGCTGCCAGCACGGAAAGCTGTAGCTGGTTTTCACTGTCCTTTGGAACTGCATTCGCTGGTAGACAGACATTCGCGTTCTGCAAAAGCTTTGTTTCGTAATGGGGCAACACTGTGTATTTCTCTCTCGGAGAGCCCGGCTGCCAAATTCGAAACGTCCAGCGATTGCGCCCACAGGAAAGCTGCCAGCACGGAAAGCTGTAGCTGGTTTTCACTGTCCCTTGGAACTGCATTCGCTGGTAGACAGACATTCGCGTTCTGCAACAGCTTTCGTTCGTAATGGGGCAACACTGTGTATTTCTCTCTGGGAGAGCCCGGCTGCCAAATTCGAAACGTCCAGCGATTGCGCCCACAGGAAAGCTGCCAGCACGGAAAGCTGTAGCTGGTTTTCACTGTCCCTTGGAACTGCATTCGCTGGTAGACAGACATTCGCGTTCTGCAAAAGCTTTGTTTCGTAATGGGGCAACACTGTGTATTTCTCTCTCGGAGAGCCCGGCTGCCAAATTCGAAACGTCCAGCGATTGCGCCCACAGGAAAGCTGCCAGCACGGAAAGCTGTAGCTGGTTTTCACTGTCCCTTGGAACTGCATTCGCTGGTAGACAGACATTCGCGTTCTGCAAAAGCTTTGGTTCGTAATGGGGCAACACTGTGTATTTCTCTCTCGGAGAGCGCGGCTGCCAAATTCCAAACGTCCAGCGATTGCGCCCACAGGAAAGCTCCCAGCACGGAAAGCTGTAGCTGGTTTTCACTGTCCCTTGGAACTGCATTCGCTGCTACACAGACATTCGCGTTCTGCAAAAGCTTTCGTTCGTAATGAGGCAACACTGTGTATTTCTCTCTCGCAGAGCCCGGCTGACAAATTCGAAACGTCCAGCGATTGCGCCCACAGGAAAGCTGCCAGCACGGAAAGCTGTAGCTGGTTTTCACTGTCCTTTGGAACTGCATTCGCTGGTAGACAGACATTCGCGTTCTGCAAAAGCTTTGTTTCGTAATGGGGCAACACTGTGTATTTCTCTCTCGGAGAGCCCGGCTGCCAAATTCGAAACGTCCAGCGATTGCGCCCACAGGAAAGCTCCCAGCACGGAAAGCTGTAGCTGGTTTTTACTGTCCCTTGGAACTGCATTCGCTGGTAGACAGACATTCGCGTTCTGCAAAAGCTTTCGTTCGTAATGGGGCAACACTGTGTATTTCTCTCTGGGAGAGCGCGGCTGCCAAATTCGAAACGTCCAGCGATTGCGCCCACAGGAAAGCTCCCAGCACGGAAAGCTGTAGCTGGTTTTCACTGTCCCTTGGAACTGCATTCGCTGGTAGACAGACATTCGCGTTCTGCAAAAGCTTTGGTTGGTAATGGGGCAACACTGTGTATTTCTCTCTCGGAGAGCCCGGCTGCCAAATTCGAAACGTCCAGCGATTGCGCCCACAGGAAAGCTGCCAGCACGGAAAGCTGTAGCTGGTTTTCACTGTCCCTTGGAACTGCATTCGCTGCTACACAGACATTCGCGTTCTGCAAAAGCTTTCGTTCGTAATGAGGCAACACTGTGTATTTCTCTCTCGCAGAGCCCGGCTGACAAATTCGAAACGTCCAGGGATTGCGCCCACAGGAAAGCTGCCAGCACGGAAAGCTGTAGCTGGTTTTCACTGTCCCTTGGAACTGCATTTGCTGGTAGACAGACATTCGCGTTCTGCAACAGGTTTCGTTCGTAAAGGGGCAACACTGTGTATTTCTCTCTGGGAGAGCCCGGCTGCCAAATTCGAAACGTCCAGCGATTGCGCCCACAGGAAAGCTGCCAGCACGGAAAGCTGTAGCTGGTTTTCACTGTCCCTTGGAACTGCATTCGCTGGTAGACAGACATTCGCGTTCTGCAAAAGCTTTGGTTCGTAATGGGGCAACACTGTGTATTTCTCTCTCGCAGAGCCCGGCTGCCAAATTCGAAACGTCCAGCGATTGCGCCCACAGGAAAGCTCCCAGCACGGAAAGCTGTAGCTGGTTTTCACTGTCCCTTGGAACTGCATTCGCTGCTACACAGACATTCGCGTTCTGCAAAAGCTTTGTTTGGTAAAGGGGCAACACTGTGTATTTCTCTCTCGGAGAGCGCGGCTGCCAAATTCGAAACGTCCAGCGATTGCGCCCACAGGAAAGCTCCCAGCACGGAAAGCTGTAGCTGGTTTTCACTGTCCCTTGGAACTGCATTCGCTGCTACACAGACATTCGCGTTCTGCAAAAGCTTTGGTTGGTAAAGGGGCAACACTGTGTATTTCTCTGTCGGAGAGCGCGGCTGACAAATTCGAAACGTCCAACGATTGCGCCCACATGAAAGCTGCCAGCACGGAAAGCTGTAGCTGGTTTTCACTGTCCCTTGGAACTGCATTCGCTGGTAGACAGACATTCGCGTTCTGCAAAAGCTTTCGTTCGTAATGGGGCAACACTGTGTATGTCTCTCTCGGAGAGCCCGGCTGCCAAATTCGAAACGTCCAGCGATTGCGCCCACAGGAAAGCTCCCAGCACGGAAAGCTGTAGCTGGTTTTCACTGTCCCTTGGAACTGCATTCGCTGGTAGACAGACATTCGCGTTCTGCAAAAGCTTTCGTTCGTAAAGGGGCAACACTGTGTATTTCTCTCTCGGAGAGCCCGGCTGCCAAATTCGAAACGTCCAGCGATTGCGCCCACAGGAAAGCTGCCAGCACGGAAAGCTGTAGCTGGTTTTCACTGTCCCTTGGAACTGCATTCGCTGGTAGACAGACATTCGCGTTCTGCAAAAGCTTTGGTTGGTAATGGGGCAATACTGTGTATTTCTCTCTGGGAGAGCCCGGCTGCCAAATTCGAAACGTCCAGCGATTGCGCCCACAGGAAAGCTGCCAGCACGGAAAGCTGTAGCTGGTTTTCACTGTCCCTTGGAACTGCATTCGCTGCTACACAGACATTCGTGTTCTGCAAAAGCTTTCGTTCGTAATGAGGCAACACTGTGTATTTCTCTCTCGCAGAGCCCGGCTGACAAATTCGAAACGTCCAGCGATTGCGCCCACAGGAAAGCTGCCAGCACGGAAAGCTGTAGCTGGTTTTCACTGTCCTTTGGAACTGCATTCGCTGGTAGACAGACATTCGCGTTCTGCAAAAGCTTTGTTTCGTAATGGGGCAACACTGTGTATTTCTCTCTCGGAGAGCCCGGCTGCCAAATTCGAAACGTCCAGCGATTGCGCCCACAGGAAAGCTGCCAGCACGGAAAGCTGTAGCTGGTTTTCACTGTCCCTTGGAACTGCATTCGCTGGTAGACAGACATTCGCGTTCTGCAACAGGTTTCGTTCGTAAAGGGGCAACACTGTGTATTTCTCTCTCGGAGAGCCCGGCTGCCAAATTCGAAACGTCCAGCGATTGCGCCCACAGGAAAGCTGCCAGCACGGAAAGCTGTAGCTGGTTTTCACTGTCCCTTGGAACTGCATTCGCTGGTAGACAGACATTCGCGTTCTGCAAAAGCTTTGGTTCGTAATGGGGCAACACTGTGTATTTCTCTCTCGCAGAGCCCGGCTGCCAAATTCGAAACGTCCAGCGATTGCGCCCACAGGAAAGCTCCCAGCACGGAAAGCTGTAGCTGGTTTTCACTGTCCCTTGGAACTGCATTCGCTGCTACACAGACATTCGCGTTCTGCAAAAGCTTTGTTTGGTAAAGGGGCAACACTGTGTATTTCTCTCTCGGAGAGCGCGGCTGCCAAATTCGAAACGTCCAGCGATTGCGCCCACAGGAAAGCTCCCAGCACGGAAAGCTGTAGCTGGTTTTCACTGTCCCTTGGAACTGCATTCGCTGGTAGACAGACATTCGCGTTCTGCAAAAGCTTTGGTTGGTAAAGGGGCAACACTGTGTATTTCTCTGTCGGAGAGCGCGGCTGCCAAATTCGAAACGTCCAACGATTGCGCCCACATGAAAGCTGCCAGCACGGAAAGCTGTAGCTGGTTTTCACTGTCCCTTGGAACTGCATTCGCTGGTAGACAGACATTCGCGTTCTGCAAAAGCTTTCGTTCGTAATGGGGCAACACTGTGTATGTCTCTCTGGGAGAGCCCGGCTGCCAAATTCGAAACGTCCAGCGATTGCGCCCACAGGAAAGCTCCCAGCACGGAAAGCTGTAGCTGGTTTTCACTGTCCCTTGGAACTGCATTCGCTGGTAGACAGACATTCGCGTTCTGCAAAAGCTTTCGTTCGTAAAGGGGCAACACTGTGTATTTCTCTCTCGGAGAGCCCGGCTGCCAAATTCGAAACGTCCAGCGATTGCGCCCACAGGAAAGCTGCCAGCACGGAAAGCTGTAGCTGGTTTTCACTGTCCCTTGGAACTGCATTCGCTGGTAGACAGACATTCGCGTTCTGCAAAAGCTTTGGTTGGTAATGGGGCAATACTGTGTATTTCTCTCTGGGAGAGCCCGGCTGCCAAATTCGAAACGTCCAGCGATTGCGCCCACAGGAAAGCTGCCAGCACGGAAAGCTGTAGCTGGTTTTCACTGTCCCTTGGAACTGCATTCGCTGCTACACAGACATTCGTGTTCTGCAAAAGCTTTCGTTCGTAATGAGGCAACACTGTGTATTTCTCTCTCGCAGAGCCCGGCTGACAAATTCGAAACGTCCAGCGATTGCGCCCACAGGAAAGCTGCCAGCACGGAAAGCTGTAGCTGGTTTTCACTGTCCTTTGGAACTGCATTCGCTGGTAGACAGACATTCGCGTTCTGCAAAAGCTTTGTTTCGTAATGGGGCAACACTGTGTATTTCTCTCTCGGAGAGCCCGGCTGCCAAATTCGAAACGTCCAGCGATTGCGCCCACAGGAAAGCTGCCAGCACGGAAAGCTGTAGCTGGTTTTCACTGTCCCTTGGAACTGCATTCGCTGGTAGACAGACATTCGCGTTCTGCAACAGGTTTCGTTCGTAAAGGGGCAACACTGTGTATTTCTCTCTCGGAGAGCCCGGCTGCCAAATTCGAAACGTCCAGCGATTGCGCCCACAGGAAAGCTGCCAGCACGGAAAGCTGTAGCTGGTTTTCACTGTCCCTTGGAACTGCATTCGCTGGTAGACAGACATTCGCGTTCTGCAAAAGCTTTGGTTCGTAATGGGGCAACACTGTGTATTTCTCTCTCGCAGAGCCCGGCTGCCAAATTCGAAACGTCCAGCGATTGCGCCCACAGGAAAGCTCCCAGCACGGAAAGCTGTAGCTGGTTTTCACTGTCCCTTGGAACTGCATTCGCTGCTACACAGACATTCGCGTTCTGCAAAAGCTTTGTTTGGTAAAGGGGCAACACTGTGTATTTCTCTCTCGGAGAGCGCGGCTGCCAAATTCGAAACGTCCAGCGATTGCGCCCACAGGAAAGCTCCCAGCACGGAAAGCTGTAGCTGGTTTTCACTGTCCCTTGGAACTGCATTCGCTGGTAGACAGACATTCGCGTTCTGCAAAAGCTTTGGTTGGTAAAGGGGCAACACTGTGTATTTCTCTGTCGGAGAGCGCGGCTGCCAAATTCGAAACGTCCAACGATTGCGCCCACATGAAAGCTGCCAGCACGGAAAGCTGTAGCTGGTTTTCACTGTCCCTTGGAACTGCATTCGCTGGTAGACAGACATTCGCGTTCTGCAAAAGCTTTCGTTCGTAATGGGGCAACACTGTGTATGTCTCTCTGGGAGAGCCCGGCTGCCAAATTCGAAACGTCCAGCGATTGCGCCCACAGGAAAGCTCCCAGCACGGAAAGCTGTAGCTGGTTTTCACTGTCCCTTGGAACTGCATTCGCTGGTAGACAGACATTCGCGTTCTGCAAAAGCTTTCGTTCGTAAAGGGGCAACACTGTGTATTTCTCTCTCGGAGAGCCCGGCTGCCAAATTCGAAACGTCCAGCGATTGCGCCCACAGGAAAGCTGCCAGCACGGAAAGCTGTAGCTGGTTTTCACTGTCCCTTGGAACTGCATTCGCTGGTAGACAGACATTCGCGTTCTGCAAAAGCTTTGGTTGGTAATGGGGCAATACTGTGTATTTCTCTCTGGGAGAGCCCGGCTGCCAAATTCGAAACGTCCAGCGATTGCGCCCACAGGAAAGCTGCCAGCACGGAAAGCTGTAGCTGGTTTTCACTGTCCCTTGGAACTGCATTCGCTGCTACACAGACATTCGTGTTCTGCAAAAGCTTTCGTTCGTAATGAGGCAACACTGTGTATTTCTCTCTCGCAGAGCCCGGCTGACAAATTCGAAACGTCCAGCGATTGCGCCCACAGGAAAGCTGCCAGCACGGAAAGCTGTAGCTGGTTTTCACTGTCCTTTGGAACTGCATTCGCTGGTAGACAGACATTCGCGTTCTGCAAAAGCTTTGTTTCGTAATGGGGCAACACTGTGTATTTCTCTCTCGGAGAGCCCGGCTGCCAAATTCGAAACGTCCAGCGATTGCGCCCACAGGAAAGCTGCCAGCACGGAAAGCTGTAGCTGGTTTTCACTGTCCCTTGGAACTGCATTCGCTGGTAGACAGACATTCGCGTTCTGCAACAGCTTTCGTTCGTAATGGGGCAACACTGTGTATTTCTCTCTGGGAGAGCCCGGCTGCCAAATTCGAAACGTCCAGCGATTGCGCCCACAGGAAAGCTGCCAGCACGGAAAGCTGTAGCTGGTTTTCACTGTCCCTTGGAACTGCATTCGCTGGTAGACAGACATTCGCGTTCTGCAACAGGTTTCGTTCGTAAAGGGGCAACACTGTGTATTTCTCTCTCGGAGAGCCCGGCTGCCAAATTCGAAACGTCCAGCGATTGCGCCCACAGGAAAGCTGCCAGCACGGAAAGCTGTAGCTGGTTTTCACTGTCCCTTGGAACTGCATTCGCTGGTAGACAGACATTCGCGTTCTGCAAAAGCTTTGGTTGGTAATGGGGCAATACTGTGTATTTCTCTCTGGGAGAGCCCGGCTGCCAAATTCGAAACGTCCAGCGATTGCGCCCACAGGAAAGCTGCCAGCACGGAAAGCTGTAGCTGGTTTTCACTGTCCCTTGGAACTGCATTCGCTGCTACACAGACATTCGTGTTCTGCAAAAGCTTTCGTTCGTAATGAGGCAACACTGTGTATTTCTCTCTCGCAGAGCCCGGCTGACAAATTCGAAACGTCCAGCGATTGCGCCCACAGGAAAGCTGCCAGCACGGAAAGCTGTAGCTGGTTTTCACTGTCCCTTGGAACTGCATTCGCTGGTAGACAGACATTCGCGTTCTGCAAAAGCTTTGTTTCGTAATGGGGCAACACTGTGTATTTCTCTCTCGGAGAGCCCGGCTGCCAAATTCGAAACGTCCAGCGATTGCGCCTACAGGAAAGCTGCCAGCACGGAAAGCTGTAGCTGGTTTTCACTGTCCCTTGGAACTGCATTCGCTGGTAGACAGACATTCGCGTTCTGCAACAGCTTTCGTTCGTAATGGGGCAACACTGTGTATTTCTCTCTGGGAGAGCCCGGCTGCCAAATTCGAAACGTCCAGCGATTGCGCCCACAGGAAAGCTGCCAGCACGGAAAGCTGTAGCTGGTTTTCACTGTCCCTTGGAACTGCATTCGCTGGTAGACAGACATTCGCGTTCTGCAAAAGCTTTCGTTCGTAAAGGGGCAACACTGTGTATTTCTCTCTCGGAGAGCCCGGCTGCCAAATTCGAAACGTCCAGCGATTGCGCCCACAGGAAAGCTCCCAGCACGGAAAGCTGTAGCTGGTTTTCACTGTCCCTTGGAACTGCATTCGCTGGTAGACAGACATTCGCGTTCTGCAAAAGCTTTGGTTGGTAATGGGGCAACACTGTGTATTTCTCTCTCGGAGAGCCCGGCTGCCAAATTCGAAACGTCCAGCGATTGCGCCCACAGGAAAGCTGCCAGCACGGAAAGCTGTAGCTGGTTTTCACTGTCCCTTGGAACTGCATTCGCTGCTACACAGACATTCGCGTTCTGCAAAAGCTTTCGTTCGTAATGAGGCAACACTGTGTATTTCTCTCTCGCAGAGCCCTGCTGACAAATTCGAAACGTCCAGGGATTGCGCCCACAGGAAAGCTGCCAGCACGGAAAGCTGTAGCTGGTTTTCACTGTCCCTTGGAACTGCATTTGCTGGTAGACAGACATTCGCGTTCTGCAACAGGTTTCGTTCGTAAAGGGGCAACACTGTGTATTTCTCTCTCGGAGAGCCCGGCTGCCAAATTCGAAACGTCCAGCGATTGCGCCCACAGGAAAGCTGCCAGCACGGAAAGCTGTAGCTGGTTTTCACTGTCCCTTGGAACTGCATTCGCTGGTAGACAGACATTCGCGTTCTGCAAAAGCTTTGGTTCGTAATGGGGCAACACTGTGTATTTCTCTCTCGCAGAGCCCGGCTGCCAAATTCGAAACGTCCAGCGATTGCGCCCACAGGAAAGCTCCCAGCACGGAAAGCTGTAGCTGGTTTTCACTGTCCCTTGGAACTGCATTCGCTGCTACACAGACATTCGCGTTCTGCAAAAGCTTTGTTTGGTAAAGGGGCAACACTGTGTATTTCTCTGTCGGAGAGCGCGGCTGCCAAATTCGAAACGTCCAACGATTGCGCCCACATGAAAGCTGCCAGCACGGAAAGCTGTAGCTGGTTTTCACTGTCCCTTGGAACTGCATTCGCTGGTAGACAGACATTCGCGTTCTGCAAAAGCTTTGTTTCGTAATGGGGCAACACTGTGTATTTCTCTCTCGGAGAGCCCGGCTGCCAAATTCGAAACGTCCAGCGATTGCGCCCACAGGAAAGCTCCCAGCACGGAAAGCTGTAGCTGGTTTTTACTGTCCCTTGGAACTGCATTCGCTGGTAGACAGACATTCGCGTTCTGCAAAAGCTTTCGTTCGTAAAGGGGCAACACTGTGTATTTCTCTCTGGGAGAGCCCGGCTGCCAAATTCGAAACGTCCAGCGATTGCGCCCACAGGAAAGCTCCCAGCACGGAAAGCTGTAGCTGGTTTTCACTGTCCCTTGGAACTGCATTCGCTGGTAGACAGACATTCGTATTCTGCAAAAGCTTTGGTTGGTAATGGGGCAATACTGTGTATTTCTCTCTGGGAGAGCCCGGCTGCCAAATTCGAAACGTCCAGCGATTGCGCCCACAGGAAAGCTGCCAGCACGGAAAGCTGTAGCTGGTTTTCACTGTCCCTTGGAACTGCATTCGCTGCTACACAGACATTCGCGTTCTGCAAAAGCTTTCGTTCGTAATGAGGCAACACTGTGTATTTCTCTCTCGCAGAGCCCGGCTGACAAATTCGAAACGTCCAGGGATTGCGCCCACAGGAAAGCTGCCAGCACGGAAAGCTGTAGCTGGTTTTCACTGTCCCTTGGAACTGCATTTGCTGGTAGACAGACATTCGCGTTCTGCAACAGGTTTCGTTCGTAAAGGGGCAACACTGTGTATTTCTCTCTCGGAGAGCCCGGCTGCCAAATTCGAAACGTCCAGCGATTGCGCCCACAGGAAAGCTGCCAGCACGGAAAGCTGTAGCTGGTTTTCACTGTCCCTTGGAACTGCATTCGCTGGTAGACAGACATTCGCGTTCTGCAAAAGCTTTGGTTCGTAATGGGGCAACACTGTGTATGTCTCTCTGGGAGAGCCCGGCTGCCAAATTCGAAACGTCCAGCGATTGCGCCCACAGGAAAGCTCCCAGCACGGAAAGCTGTAGCTGGTTTTCACTGTCCCTTGGAACTGCATTCGCTGGTAGACAGACATTCGCGTTCTGCAAAAGCTTTCGTTCGTAAAGGGGCAACACTGTGTATTTCTCTCTCGGAGAGCCCGGCTGCCAAATTCGAAACGTCCAGCGATTGCGCCCACAGGAAAGCTGCCAGCACGGAAAGCTGTAGCTGGTTTTCACTGTCCCTTGGAACTGCATTCGCTGGTAGACAGACATTCGCGTTCTGCAAAAGCTTTGGTTGGTAATGGGGCAATACTGTGTATTTCTCTCTGGGAGAGCCCGGCTGCCAAATTCGAAACGTCCAGCGATTGCGCCCACAGGAAAGCTGCCAGCACGGAAAGCTGTAGCTGGTTTTCACTGTCCCTTGGAACTGCATTCGCTGCTACACAGACATTCGTGTTCTGCAAAAGCTTTCGTTCGTAATGAGGCAACACTGTGTATTTCTCTCTCGCAGAGCCCGGCTGACAAATTCGAAACGTCCAGCGATTGCGCCCACAGGAAAGCTGCCAGCACGGAAAGCTGTAGCTGGTTTTCACTGTCCTTTGGAACTGCATTCGCTGGTAGACAGACATTCGCGTTCTGCAAAAGCTTTGTTTCGTAATGGGGCAACACTGTGTATTTCTCTCTCGGAGAGCCCGGCTGCCAAATTCGAAACGTCCAGCGATTGCGCCCACAGGAAAGCTGCCAGCACGGAAAGCTGTAGCTGGTTTTCACTGTCCCTTGGAACTGCATTCGCTGGTAGACAGACATTCGCGTTCTGCAACAGCTTTCGTTCGTAATGGGGCAACACTGTGTATTTCTCTCTGGGAGAGCCCGGCTGCCAAATTCGAAACGTCCAGCGATTGCGCCCACAGGAAAGCTGCCAGCACGGAAAGCTGTAGCTGGTTTTCACTGTCCCTTGGAACTGCATTCGCTGGTAGACAGACATTCGCGTTCTGCAACAGGTTTCGTTCGTAAAGGGGCAACACTGTGTATTTCTCTCTCGGAGAGCCCGGCTGCCAAATTCGAAACGTCCAGCGATTGCGCCCACAGGAAAGCTGCCAGCACGGAAAGCTGTAGCTGGTTTTCACTGTCCCTTGGAACTGCATTCGCTGGTAGACAGACATTCGCGTTCTGCAAAAGCTTTGGTTGGTAATGGGGCAATACTGTGTATTTCTCTCTGGGAGAGCCCGGCTGCCAAATTCGAAACGTCCAGCGATTGCGCCCACAGGAAAGCTGCCAGCACGGAAAGCTGTAGCTGGTTTTCACTGTCCCTTGGAACTGCATTCGCTGCTACACAGACATTCGTGTTCTGCAAAAGCTTTGTTTCGTAATGGGGCAACACTGTGTATTTCTCTCTCGGAGAGCCCGGCTGCCAAATTCGAAACGTCCAGCGATTGCGCCCACAGGAAAGCTGCCAGCACGGAAAGCTGTAGCTGGTTTTCACTGTCCCTTGGAACTGCATTCGCTGGTAGACAGACATTCGCGTTCTGCAACAGCTTTCGTTCGTAATGGGGCAACACTGTGTATTTCTCTCTGGGAGAGCCCGGCTGCCAAATTCGAAACGTCCAGCGATTGCGCCCACAGGAAAGCTGCCAGCACGGAAAGCTGTAGCTGGTTTTCACTGTCCCTTGGAACTGCATTCGCTGGTAGACAGACATTCGCGTTCTGCAAAAGCTTTCGTTCGTAAAGGGGCAACACTGTGTATTTCTCTCTCGGAGAGCCCGGCTGCCAAATTCGAAACGTCCAGCGATTGCGCCCACAGGAAAGCTGCCAGCACGGAAAGCTGTAGCTGGTTTTCACTGTCCCTTGGAACTGCATTCGCTGGTAGACAGACATTCGCGTTCTGCAAAAGCTTTGGTTCGTAATGGGGCAACACTGTGTATTTCTCTCTCGGAGAGCGCGGCTGCCAAATTCGAAACGTCCAGCGATTGCGCCCACAGGAAAGCTCCCAGCACGGAAAGCTGTAGCTGGTTTTCACTGTCCCTTGGAACTGCATTCGCTGCTACACAGACATTCGCGTTCTGCAAAAGCTTTCGTTCGTAATGAGGCAACACTGTGTATTTCTCTCTCGCAGAGCCCGGCTGACAAATTCGAAACGTCCAGCGATTGCGCCCACAGGAAAGCTGCCAGCACGGAAAGCTGTAGCTGGTTTTCACTGTCCTTTGGAACTGCATTCGCTGGTAGACAGACATTCGCGTTCTGCAAAAGCTTTGTTTCGTAATGGGGCAACACTGTGTATTTCTCTCTCGCAGAGCCCGGCTGCCAAATTCGAAACGTCCAGCGATTGCGCCCACAGGAAAGCTCCCAGCACGGAAAGCTGTAGCTGGTTTTTACTGTCCCTTGGAACTGCATTCGCTGGTAGACAGACATTCGCGTTCTGCAAAAGCTTTCGTTCGTAATGGGGCAACACTGTGTATTTCTCTCTGGGAGAGCCCGGCTGCCAAATTCGAAACGTCCAGCGATTGCGCCCACAGGAAAGCTCCCAGCACGGAAAGCTGTAGCTGGTTTTCACTGTCCCTTGGAACTGCATTCGCTGGTAGACAGACATTCGCGTTCTGCAAAAGCTTTGGTTGGTAATGGGGCAACACTGTGTATTTCTCTCTCGGAGAGCCCGGCTGCCAAATTCGAAACGTCCAGCGATTGCGCCCACAGGAAAGCTGCCAGCACGGAAAGCTGTAGCTGGTTTTCACTGTCCCTTGGAACTGCATTCGCTGCTACACAGACATTCGCGTTCTGCAAAAGCTTTCGTTCGTAATGAGGCAACACTGTGTATTTCTCTCTCGCAGAGCCCGGCTGACAAATTCGAAACGTCCAGGGATTGCGCCCACAGGAAAGCTGCCAGCACGGAAAGCTGTAGCTGGTTTTCACTGTCCCTTGGAACTGCATTTGCTGGTAGACAGACATTCGCGTTCTGCAACAGGTTTCGTTCGTAAAGGGGCAACACTGTGTATTTCTCTCTCGGAGAGCCCGGCTGCCAAATTCGAAACGTCCAGCGATTGCGCCCACAGGAAAGCTGCCAGCACGGAAAGCTGTAGCTGGTTTTCACTGTCCCTTGGAACTGCATTCGCTGGTAGACAGACATTCGCGTTCTGCAAAAGCTTTGGTTCGTAATGGGGCAACACTGTGTATTTCTCTCTCGCAGAGCCCGGCTGCCAAATTCGAAACGTCCAGCGATTGCGCCCACAGGAAAGCTCCCAGCACGGAAAGCTGTAGCTGGTTTTCACTGTCCCTTGGAACTGCATTCGCTGCTACACAGACATTCGCGTTCTGCAAAAGCTTTGTTTGGTAAAGGGGCAACACTGTGTATTTCTCTCTCGGAGAGCGCGGCTGCCAAATTCGAAACGTCCAGCGATTGCGCCCACAGGAAAGCTCCCAGCACGGAAAGCTGTAGCTGGTTTTCACTGTCCCTTGGAACTGCATTCGCTGCTACACAGACATTCGCGTTCTGCAAAAGCTTTGGTTGGTAAAGGGGCAACACTGTGTATTTCTCTGTCGGAGAGCGCGGCTGACAAATTCGAAACGTCCAACGATTGCGCCCACATGAAAGCTGCCAGCACGGAAAGCTGTAGCTGGTTTTCACTGTCCCTTGGAACTGCATTCGCTGGTAGACAGACATTCGCGTTCTGCAAAAGCTTTCGTTCGTAATGGGGCAACACTGTGTATGTCTCTCTCGGAGAGCCCGGCTGCCAAATTCGAAACGTCCAGCGATTGCGCCCACAGGAAAGCTCCCAGCACGGAAAGCTGTAGCTGGTTTTCACTGTCCCTTGGAACTGCATTCGCTGGTAGACAGACATTCGCGTTCTGCAAAAGCTTTCGTTCGTAAAGGGGCAACACTGTGTATTTCTCTCTCGGAGAGCCCGGCTGCCAAATTCGAAACGTCCAGCGATTGCGCCCACAGGAAAGCTGCCAGCACGGAAAGCTGTAGCTGGTTTTCACTGTCCCTTGGAACTGCATTCGCTGGTAGACAGACATTCGCGTTCTGCAAAAGCTTTGGTTGGTAATGGGGCAATACTGTGTATTTCTCTCTGGGAGAGCCCGGCTGCCAAATTCGAAACGTCCAGCGATTGCGCCCACAGGAAAGCTGCCAGCACGGAAAGCTGTAGCTGGTTTTCACTGTCCCTTGGAACTGCATTCGCTGCTACACAGACATTCGTGTTCTGCAAAAGCTTTCGTTCGTAATGAGGCAACACTGTGTATTTCTCTCTCGCAGAGCCCGGCTGACAAATTCGAAACGTCCAGCGATTGCGCCCACAGGAAAGCTGCCAGCACGGAAAGCTGTAGCTGGTTTTCACTGTCCTTTGGAACTGCATTCGCTGGTAGACAGACATTCGCGTTCTGCAAAAGCTTTGTTTCGTAATGGGGCAACACTGTGTATTTCTCTCTCGGAGAGCCCGGCTGCCAAATTCGAAACGTCCAGCGATTGCGCCCACAGGAAAGCTGCCAGCACGGAAAGCTGTAGCTGGTTTTCACTGTCCCTTGGAACTGCATTCGCTGGTAGACAGACATTCGCGTTCTGCAACAGGTTTCGTTCGTAAAGGGGCAACACTGTGTATTTCTCTCTCGGAGAGCCCGGCTGCCAAATTCGAAACGTCCAGCGATTGCGCCCACAGGAAAGCTGCCAGCACGGAAAGCTGTAGCTGGTTTTCACTGTCCCTTGGAACTGCATTCGCTGGTAGACAGACATTCGCGTTCTGCAAAAGCTTTGGTTCGTAATGGGGCAACACTGTGTATTTCTCTCTCGCAGAGCCCGGCTGCCAAATTCGAAACGTCCAGCGATTGCGCCCACAGGAAAGCTCCCAGCACGGAAAGCTGTAGCTGGTTTTCACTGTCCCTTGGAACTGCATTCGCTGCTACACAGACATTCGCGTTCTGCAAAAGCTTTGTTTGGTAAAGGGGCAACACTGTGTATTTCTCTCTCGGAGAGCGCGGCTGCCAAATTCGAAACGTCCAGCGATTGCGCCCACAGGAAAGCTCCCAGCACGGAAAGCTGTAGCTGGTTTTCACTGTCCCTTGGAACTGCATTCGCTGGTAGACAGACATTCGCGTTCTGCAAAAGCTTTGGTTGGTAAAGGGGCAACACTGTGTATTTCTCTGTCGGAGAGCGCGGCTGCCAAATTCGAAACGTCCAACGATTGCGCCCACATGAAAGCTGCCAGCACGGAAAGCTGTAGCTGGTTTTCACTGTCCCTTGGAACTGCATTCGCTGGTAGACAGACATTCGCGTTCTGCAAAAGCTTTCGTTCGTAATGGGGCAACACTGTGTATGTCTCTCTGGGAGAGCCCGGCTGCCAAATTCGAAACGTCCAGCGATTGCGCCCACAGGAAAGCTCCCAGCACGGAAAGCTGTAGCTGGTTTTCACTGTCCCTTGGAACTGCATTCGCTGCTACACAGACATTCGCGTTCTGCAAAAGCTTTCGTTCGTAAAGGGGCAACACTGTGTATTTCTCTCTCGGAGAGCCCGGCTGCCAAATTCGAAACGTCCAGCGATTGCGCCCACAGGAAAGCTGCCAGCACGGAAAGCTGTAGCTGGTTTTCACTGTCCCTTGGAACTGCATTCGCTGGTAGACAGACATTCGCGTTCTGCAAAAGCTTTGGTTGGTAATGGGGCAATACTGTGTATTTCTCTCTGGGAGAGCCCGGCTGCCAAATTCGAAACGTCCAGCGATTGCGCCCACAGGAAAGCTGCCAGCACGGAAAGCTGTAGCTGGTTTTCACTGTCCCTTGGAACTGCATTCGCTGCTACACAGACATTCGTGTTCTGCAAAAGCTTTCGTTCGTAATGAGGCAACACTGTGTATTTCTCTCTCGCAGAGCCCGGCTGACAAATTCGAAACGTCCAGCGATTGCGCCCACAGGAAAGCTGCCAGCACGGAAAGCTGTAGCTGGTTTTCACTGTCCTTTGGAACTGCATTCGCTGGTAGACAGACATTCGCGTTCTGCAAAAGCTTTGTTTCGTAATGGGGCAACACTGTGTATTTCTCTCTCGGAGAGCCCGGCTGCCAAATTCGAAACGTCCAGCGATTGCGCCCACAGGAAAGCTGCCAGCACGGAAAGCTGTAGCTGGTTTTCACTGTCCCTTGGAACTGCATTCGCTGGTAGACAGACATTCGCGTTCTGCAACAGCTTTCGTTCGTAATGGGGCAACACTGTGTATTTCTCTCTGGGAGAGCCCGGCTGCCAAATTCGAAACGTCCAGCGATTGCGCCCACAGGAAAGCTGCCAGCACGGAAAGCTGTAGCTGGTTTTCACTGTCCCTTGGAACTGCATTCGCTGGTAGACAGACATTCGCGTTCTGCAACAGGTTTCGTTCGTAAAGGGGCAACACTGTGTATTTCTCTCTCGGAGAGCCCGGCTGCCAAATTCGAAACGTCCAGCGATTGCGCCCACAGGAAAGCTGCCAGCACGGAAAGCTGTAGCTGGTTTTCACTGTCCCTTGGAACTGCATTCGCTGGTAGACAGACATTCGCGTTCTGCAAAAGCTTTGGTTGGTAATGGGGCAATACTGTGTATTTCTCTCTGGGAGAGCCCGGCTGCCAAATTCGAAACGTCCAGCGATTGCGCCCACAGGAAAGCTGCCAGCACGGAAAGCTGTAGCTGGTTTTCACTGTCCCTTGGAACTGCATTCGCTGCTACACAGACATTCGTGTTCTGCAAAAGCTTTCGTTCGTAATGAGGCAACACTGTGTATTTCTCTCTCGCAGAGCCCGGCTGACAAATTCGAAACGTCCAGCGATTGCGCCCACAGGAAAGCTGCCAGCACGGAAAGCTGTAGCTGGTTTTCACTGTCCCTTGGAACTGCATTCGCTGGTAGACAGACATTCGCGTTCTGCAAAAGCTTTGTTTCGTAATGGGGCAACACTGTGTATTTCTCTCTCGGAGAGCCCGGCTGCCAAATTCGAAACGTCCAGCGATTGCGCCTACAGGAAAGCTGCCAGCACGGAAAGCTGTAGCTGGTTTTCACTGTCCCTTGGAACTGCATTCGCTGGTAGACAGACATTCGCGTTCTGCAACAGCTTTCGTTCGTAATGGGGCAACACTGTGTATTTCTCTCTGGGAGAGCCCGGCTGCCAAATTCGAAACGTCCAGCGATTGCGCCCACAGGAAAGCTGCCAGCACGGAAAGCTGTAGCTGGTTTTCACTGTCCCTTGGAACTGCATTCGCTGGTAGACAGACATTCGCGTTCTGCAAAAGCTTTCGTTCGTAAAGGGGCAACACTGTGTATTTCTCTCTCGGAGAGCCCGGCTGCCAAATTCGAAACGTCCAGCGATTGCGCCCACAGGAAAGCTCCCAGCACGGAAAGCTGTAGCTGGTTTTCACTGTCCCTTGGAACTGCATTCGCTGGTAGACAGACATTCGCGTTCTGCAAAAGCTTTGGTTGGTAATGGGGCAACACTGTGTATTTCTCTCTCGGAGAGCCCGGCTGCCAAATTCGAAACGTCCAGCGATTGCGCCCACAGGAAAGCTGCCAGCACGGAAAGCTGTAGCTGGTTTTCACTGTCCCTTGGAACTGCATTCGCTGCTACACAGACATTCGCGTTCTGCAAAAGCTTTCGTTCGTAATGAGGCAACACTGTGTATTTCTCTCTCGCAGAGCCCTGCTGACAAATTCGAAACGTCCAGGGATTGCGCCCACAGGAAAGCTGCCAGCACGGAAAGCTGTAGCTGGTTTTCACTGTCCCTTGGAACTGCATTTGCTGGTAGACAGACATTCGCGTTCTGCAACAGGTTTCGTTCGTAAAGGGGCAACACTGTGTATTTCTCTCTCGGAGAGCCCGGCTGCCAAATTCGAAACGTCCAGCGATTGCGCCCACAGGAAAGCTGCCAGCACGGAAAGCTGTAGCTGGTTTTCACTGTCCCTTGGAACTGCATTCGCTGGTAGACAGACATTCGCGTTCTGCAAAAGCTTTGGTTCGTAATGGGGCAACACTGTGTATTTCTCTCTCGCAGAGCCCGGCTGCCAAATTCGAAACGTCCAGCGATTGCGCCCACAGGAAAGCTCCCAGCACGGAAAGCTGTAGCTGGTTTTCACTGTCCCTTGGAACTGCATTCGCTGCTACACAGACATTCGCGTTCTGCAAAAGCTTTGTTTGGTAAAGGGGCAACACTGTGTATTTCTCTCTCGGAGAGCGCGGCTGCCAAATTCGAAATGTCCAGCGATTGCGCCCACAGGAAAGCTCCCAGCACGGAAAGCTGTAGCTGGTTTTCACTGTCCCTTGGAACTGCATTCGCTGCTACACAGACATTCGCGTTCTGCAAAAGCTTTGGTTGGTAAAGGGGCAACACTGTGTATTTCTCTGTCGGAGAGCGCGGCTGCCAAATTCGAAACGTCCAACGATTGCGCCCACATGAAAGCTGCCAGCACGGAAAGCTGTAGCTGGTTTTCACTGTCCCTTGGAACTGCATTCGCTGGTAGACAGACATTCGCGTTCTGCAAAAGCTTTGTTTCGTAATGGGGCAACACTGTGTATGTCTCTCTGGGAGAGCCCGGCTGCCAAATTCGAAACGTCCAGCGATTGCGCCCACAGGAAAGCTCCCAGCACGGAAAGCTGTAGCTGGTTTTCACTGTCCCTTGGAACTGCATTCGCTGGTAGACAGACATTCGCGTTCTGCAAAAGCTTTCGTTCGTAAAGGGGCAACACTGTGTATTTCTCTCTCGGAGAGCCCGGCTGCCAAATTCGAAACGTCCAGCGATTGCGCCCACAGGAAAGCTGCCAGCACGGAAAGCTGTAGCTGGTTTTCACTGTCCCTTGGAACTGCATTCGCTGGTAGACAGACATTCGCGTTCTGCAAAAGCTTTGGTTGGTAATGGGGCAATACTGTGTATTTCTCTCTGGGAGAGCCCGGCTGCCAAATTCGAAACGTCCAGCGATTGCGCCCACAGGAAAGCTGCCAGCACGGAAAGCTGTAGCTGGTTTTCACTGTCCCTTGGAACTGCATTCGCTGCTACACAGACATTCGTGTTCTGCAAAAGCTTTCGTTCGTAATGAGGCAACACTGTGTATTTCTCTCTCGCAGAGCCCGGCTGACAAATTCGAAACGTCCAGCGATTGCGCCCACAGGAAAGCTGCCAGCACGGAAAGCTGTAGCTGGTTTTCACTGTCCTTTGGAACTGCATTCGCTGGTAGACAGACATTCGCGTTCTGCAAAAGCTTTGTTTCGTAATGGGGCAACACTGTGTATTTCTCTCTCGGAGAGCCCGGCTGCCAAATTCGAAACGTCCAGCGATTGCGCCCACAGGAAAGCTGCCAGCACGGAAAGCTGTAGCTGGTTTTCACTGTCCCTTGGAACTGCATTCGCTGGTAGACAGACATTCGCGTTCTGCAACAGCTTTCGTTCGTAATGGGGCAACACTGTGTATTTCTCTCTGGGAGAGCCCGGCTGCCAAATTCGAAACGTCCAGCGATTGCGCCCACAGGAAAGCTGCCAGCACGGAAAGCTGTAGCTGGTTTTCACTGTCCCTTGGAACTGCATTCGCTGGTAGACAGACATTCGCGTTCTGCAACAGGTTTCGTTCGTAAAGGGGCAACACTGTGTATTTCTCTCTCGGAGAGCCCGGCTGCCAAATTCGAAACGTCCAGCGATTGCGCCCACAGGAAAGCTGCCAGCACGGAAAGCTGTAGCTGGTTTTCACTGTCCCTTGGAACTGCATTCGCTGGTAGACAGACATTCGCGTTCTGCAAAAGCTTTGGTTGGTAATGGGGCAATACTGTGTATTTCTCTCTGGGAGAGCCCGGCTGCCAAATTCGAAACGTCCAGCGATTGCGCCCACAGGAAAGCTGCCAGCACGGAAAGCTGTAGCTGGTTTTCACTGTCCCTTGGAACTGCATTCGCTGCTACACAGACATTCGTGTTCTGCAAAAGCTTTGTTTCGTAATGGGGCAACACTGTGTATTTCTCTCTCGGAGAGCCCGGCTGCCAAATTCGAAACGTCCAGCGATTGCGCCCACAGGAAAGCTGCCAGCACGGAAAGCTGTAGCTGGTTTTCACTGTCCCTTGGAACTGCATTCGCTGGTAGACAGACATTCGCGTTCTGCAACAGCTTTCGTTCGTAATGGGGCAACACTGTGTATTTCTCTCTGGGAGTGCCCGGCTGCCAAATTCGAAACGTCCAGCGATTGCGCCCACAGGAAAGCTGCCAGCACGGAAAGCTGTAGCTGGTTTTCACTGTCCCTTGGAACTGCATTCGCTGGTAGACAGACATTCGCGTTCTGCAAAAGCTTTCGTTCGTAAAGGGGCAACACTGTGTATTTCTCTCTGGGAGAGCCCGGCTGCCAAATTCGAAACGTCCAGCGATTGCGCCCACAGGAAAGCTGCCAGCACGGAAAGCTGTAGCTGGTTTTCACTGTCCCTTGGAACTGCATTCGCTGGTAGACAGACATTCGCGTTCTGCAAAAGCTTTGGTTCGTAATGGGGCAACACTGTGTATTTCTCTCTCGGAGAGCGCGGCTGCCAAATTCGAAACGTCCAGCGATTGCGCCCACAGGAAAGCTCCCAGCACGGAAAGCTGTAGCTGGTTTTCACTGTCCCTTGGAACTGCATTCGCTGCTACACAGACATTCGCGTTCTGCAAAAGCTTTCGTTCGTAATGAGGCAACACTGTGTATTTCTCTCTCGCAGAGCCCGGCTGACAAATTCGAAACGTCCAGCGATTGCGCCCACAGGAAAGCTGCCAGCACGGAAAGCTGTAGCTGGTTTTCACTGTCCTTTGGAACTGCATTCGCTGGTAGACAGACATTCGCGTTCTGCAAAAGCTTTGTTTCGTAATGGGGCAACACTGTGTATTTCTCTCTCGCAGAGCCCGGCTGCCAAATTCGAAACGTCCAGCGATTGCGCCCACAGGAAAGCTCCCAGCACGGAAAGCTGTAGCTGGTTTTTACTGTCCCTTGGAACTGCATTCGCTGGTAGACAGACATTCGCGTTCTGCAAAAGCTTTCGTTCGTAATGGGGCAACACTGTGTATTTCTCTCTGGGAGAGCCCGGCTGCCAAATTCGAAACGTCCAGCGATTGCGCCCACAGGAAAGCTCCCAGCACGGAAAGCTGTAGCTGGTTTTCACTGTCCCTTGGAACTGCATTCGCTGGTAGACAGACATTCGCGTTCTGCAAAAGCTTTGGTTGGTAATGGGGCAACACTGTGTATTTCTCTCTCGGAGAGCCCGGCTGCCAAATTCGAAACGTCCAGCGATTGCGCCCACAGGAAAGCTGCCAGCACGGAAAGCTGTAGCTGGTTTTCACTGTCCCTTGGAACTGCATTCGCTGCTACACAGACATTCGCGTTCTGCAAAAGCTTTCGTTCGTAATGAGGCAACACTGTGTATTTCTCTCTCGCAGAGCCCGGCTGACAAATTCGAAACGTCCAGGGATTGCGCCCACAGGAAAGCTGCCAGCACGGAAAGCTGTAGCTGGTTTTCACTGTCCCTTGGAACTGCATTTGCTGGTAGACACACATTCGCGTTCTGCAACAGGTTTCGTTCGTAAAGGGGCAACACTGTGTATTTCTCTCTCGGAGAGCCCGGCTGCCAAATTCGAAACGTCCAGCGATTGCGCCCACAGGAAAGCTGCCAGCACGGAAAGCTGTAGCTGGTTTTCACTGTCCCTTGGAACTGCATTCGCTGGTAGACAGACATTCGCGTTCTGCAAAAGCTTTGGTTCGTAATGGGGCAACACTGTGTATTTCTCTCTCGCAGAGCCCGGCTGCCAAATTCGAAACGTCCAGCGATTGCGCCCACAGGAAAGCTGCCAGCACGGAAAGCTGTAGCTGGTTTTCACTGTCCCTTGGAACTGCATTCGCTGCTACACAGCCATTCGCGTTCTGCAAAAGCTTTGGTTGGTAATGGGGCAACACTGTGTATTTCTCTCTCGGAGAGCCCGGCTGCCAAATTCGAAACGTCCAGCGATTGCGCCCACAGGAAAGCTGCCAGCACGGAAAGCTGTAGCTGGTTTTCACTGTACCTTGGAACTGCATTCGCTGGTAGACAGACATTCGCGTTCTGCAACAGCTTTCGTTCGTAAAGGGGCAACACTGTGTATGTCTCTCTGGGAGAGCCCGGCTGCCAAATTCGAAACGTCCAGCGATTGCGCCCACAGGAAAGCTCCCAGCACGGAAAGCTGTAGCTGGTTTTCACTGTCCCTTGGAACTGCATTCGCTGGTAGACAGACATTCGCGTTCTGCAAAAGCTTTCGTTCGTAAAGGGGCAACACTGTGTATTTCTCTCTCGGAGAGCCCGGCTGCCAAATTCGAAACGTCCAGCGATTGCGCCCACAGGAAAGCTGCCAGCACGGAAAGCTGTAGCTGGTTTTCACTGTCCCTTGGAACTGCATTCGCTGGTAGACAGACATTCGCGTTCTGCAAAAGCTTTGGTTGGTAATGGGGCAACACTGTGTATTTCTCTCTGGGAGAGCCCGGCTGCCAAATTCGAAACGTCCAGCGATTGCGCCCACAGGAAAGCTGCCAGCACGGAAAGCTGTAGCTGGTTTTCACTGTCCCTTGGAACTGCATTCGCTGCTACACAGACATTCGTGTTCTGCAAAAGCTTTCGTTCGTAATGAGGCAACACTGTGTATTTCTCTCTCGCAGAGCCCGGCTGACAAATTCGAAACGTCCAGCGATTGCGCCCACAGGAAAGCTGCCAGCACGGAAAGCTGTAGCTGGTTTTCACTGTCCTTTGGAACTGCATTCGCTGGTAGACAGACATTCGCGTTCTGCAAAAGCTTTGTTTCGTAATGGGGCAACACTGTGTATTTCTCTCTCGGAGAGCCCGGCTGCCAAATTCGAAACGTCCAGCGATTGCGCCCACAGGAAAGCTCCCAGCACGGAAAGCTGTAGCTGGTTTTTACTGTCCCTTGGAACTGCATTCGCTGGTAGACAGACATTCGTGTTCTGCAAAAGCTTTCGTTCGTAATGGGGCAACACTGTGTATTTCTCTCTGGGAGAGCCCGGCTGCCAAATTCGAAACGTCCAGCGATTGCGCCCACAGGAAAGCTCCCAGCACGGAAAGCTGTAGCTGGTTTTCACTGTCCCTTGGAACTGCATTCGCTGGTAGACAGACATTCGCGTTCTGCAAAAGCTTTGGTTGGTAAAGGGGCAACACTGTGTATTTCTCTCTCGGAGAGCCCGGCTGCCAAATTCGAAACGTCCAGCGATTGCGCCCACAGGAAAGCTCCCAGCACGGAAAGCTGTAGCTGGTTTTCACTGTCCCTTGGAACTGCATTCGCTGGTAGACAGACATTCGCGTTCTGCAAAAGCTTTGGTTGGTAATGGGGCAATACTGTGTATTTCTCTCTGGGAGAGCCCGGCTGCCAAATTCGAAACGTCCAGCGATTGCGCCCACAGGAAAGCTGCCAGCACGGAAAGCTGTAGCTGGTTTTCACTGTCCCTTGGAACTGCATTCGCTGCTACACAGACATTCGTGTTCTGCAAAAGCTTTCGTTCATAATGAGGCAACACTGTGTATTTCTCTCTCGCAGAGCCCGGCTGACAAATTCGAAACGTCCAGCGATTGCGCCCACAGGAAAGCTGCCAGCACGGAAAGCTGTAGCTGGTTTTCACTGTCCCTTGGAACTGCATTCGCTGGTAGACAGACATTCGCGTTCTGCAAAAGCTTTGTTTCGTAATGGGGCAACACTGTGTATTTCTCTCTCGGAGAGCCCGGCTGCCAAATTCGAAACGTCCAGCGATTGCGCCCACAGGAAAGCTCCCAGCACGGAAAGCTGTAGCTGGTTTTCACTGTCCCTTGGAACTGCATTCGCTGGTAGACAGACATTCGCGTTCTGCAACAGGTTTCGTTCGTAAAGGGGCAACACTGTGTATTTCTCTCTGGGAGAGCCCGGCTGCCAAATTCGAAACGTCCAGCGATTGCGCCCACAGGAAAGCTGCCAGCACGGAAAGCTGTAGCTGGTTTTCACTGTCCCTTGGAACTGCATTCGCTGGTAGACAGACATTCGCGTTCTGCAACAGCTTTCGTTCGTAATGGGGCAACACTGTGTATTTCTCTCTGGGAGAGCCCGGCTGCCAAATTCGAAACGTCCAGCGATTGCGCCCACAGGAAAGCTCCCAGCACGGAAAGCTGTAGCTGGTTTTCACTGTCCCTTGGAACTGCATTCGCTGGTAGACAGACATTCGCGTTCTGCAACAGGTTTCGTTCGTAATGGGGCAACACTGTGTATTTCTCTCTCGGAGAGCCCGGCTGACAAATTCGAAACGTCCAGCGATTGCGCCCACAGGAAAGCTGCCAGCACGGAAAGCTGTAGCTGGTTTTCACTGTCCCTTGGAACTGCATTCGCTGCTACACAGACATTCGCGTTCTGCAAAAGCTTTGTTTCGTAATGGGGCAACACTGTGTATTTCTCTCTCGGAGAGCCCGGCTGCCAAATTCGAAACGTCCAGCGATTGCGCCCACAGGAAAGCTCCCAGCACGGAAAGCTGTAGCTGGTTTTCACTGTCCCTTGGAACTGCATTCGCTGCTACACAGACATCGCGTTCTGCAAAAGCTTTGGTTGGTAAAGGGGCAACACTGTGTATTTCTCTCTCGGAGAGCCCGGCTGCCAAATTCGAAACGTCCAGCGATTGCGCCCACAGGAAAGCTGCCAGCACGGAAAGCTGTATCTGGTTTTCACTGTCTCTTGGAACTGCATTCGCTGCTACACAGAGATTCGCGTTCTGCAAAAGCTTTCGTTCGTAAAGGGGCAACACTGTGTATTTCTCTCTGGGAGAGCCCGGCTGCCAAATTCGAAACGTCCAGCGATTGCGCCCACAGGAAAGCTCCCAGCACGGAAAGCTGTAGCTGGTTTTCACTGTCCCTTGGAACTGCATTCGCTGGTAGACAGACATTCGCGTTCTGCAACAGCTTTCGTTCGTAAAGGGGCAACACTGTGTATTTCTCTCTCGGAGAGCCCGGCTGCCAAATTCGAAACGTCCAGCGATTGCGCCCACAGGAAAGCTGCCAGCACGGAAAGCTGTAGCTGGTTTTCACTGTCCCTTGGAACTGCATTCGCTGGTAGACAGACATTCGCGTTCTGCAAAAGCTTTGGTTCGTAAAGGGGCAACACTGTGTATTTCTCTCTCGCAGAGCCCGGCTGCCAAATTCGAAACGTCCAGCGATTGCGCCCACAGGAAAGCTGCCAGCACGGAAAGCTGTAGCTGGTTTTCACTGTCCCTTGGAACTGCATTCGCTGGTAGACAGACATTCGCGTTCTGCAAAAGCTTTGGTTGGTAATGGGGCAATACTGTGTATTTCTCTCTGGGAGAGCCCGGCTGCCAAATTCGAAACGTCCAGCGATTGCGCCCACAGGAAAGCTGCCAGCACGGAAAGCTGTAGCTGGTTTTCACTGTCCCTTGGAACTGCATTCGCTGCTACACAGACATTCGTGTTCTGCAAAAGCTTTCGTTCGTAATGAGGCAACACTGTGTATTTCTCTCTCGGAGAGCCCGGCTGCCAAATTCGAAACGTCCAGCGATTGCGCCCACAGGAAAGCTCCCAGCACGGAAAGCTGTAGCTGGTTTTCACTGTCCCTTGGAACTGCATTCGCTGGTAGACAGACATTCGCGTTCTGCAACAGCTTTCGTTCGTAAAGGGGCAACACTGTGTATTTCTCTCTGGGAGAGCCCGGCTGCCAAATTCGAAACGTCCAGCGATTGCGCCCACAGGAAAGCTGCCAGCACGGAAAGCTGTAGCTGGTTTTCACTGTCCCTTGGAACTGCATTCGCTGGTAGACAGACATTCGCGTTCTGCAAAAGCTTTCGTTCGTAATGGGGCAACACTGTGTATTTCTCTCTCGCAGAGCCCGGCTGCCAAATTCGAAACGTCCAGCGATTGCGCCCACAGGAAAGCTCCCAGCACGGAAAGCTGTAGCTGGTTTTCACTGTCCCTTGGAACTGCATTCGCTGCTACACAGACATTCGCGTTCTGCAAAAGCTTTGTTTGGTAAAGGGGCAACACTGTTTATTTCTCTCTCGGAGAGCGCGGCTGCCAAATTCGAAACGTCCAGCGATTGAGCCCACAGGAAAGCTCCCAGCACGGAAAGCTGTAGCTGGTTTTCACTGTCCCTTGGAACTGCATTCGATGCTACACAGACATTCGTGTTCTGCAAAAGCTTTCGTTCGTAATGAGGCAACACTGTGTATTTCTCTCTCGGAGAGCCCGGCTGCCAAATTCGAAACGTCCAGCGATTGCGCCCACAGGAAAGCTGCCAGCACGGAAAGCTGTAGCTGGTTTTCACTGTCCCTTGGAACTGCATTCGCTGGTAGACAGACATTCGCGTTCTGCAAAAGCTTTGTTTCGTAATGGGGCAACACTGTGTATTTCTCTCTGGGAGAGCCCGGCTGCCAAATTCGAAACGTCCAGCGATTGCGCCCACAGGAAAGCTGCCAGCACGGAAAGCTGTAGCTGGTTTTCACTGTCCCTTGGAACTGCATTCGCTGGTAGACAGACATTCGCGTTCTGCAAAAGCTTTGGTTCGTAAAGGGGCAACACTGTGTATTTCTCTCTCGCAGAGCCCGGCTGCCCAATTCGAAACGTCCAGCGATTGCGCCCACAGGAAAGCTCCCAGCACGGAAAGCTGTAGCTGGTTTTCACTGTCCCTTGGAACTGCATTCGCTGGTAGACAGACATTCGCGTTCTGCAACAGGTTTCGTTCGTAAAGGGGCAACACTGTGTATTTCTCTCTCGGAGAGCCCGGCTGCCAAATTCGAAACGTCCAGCGATTGCGCCCACAGGAAAGCTGCCAGCACGGAAAGCTGTAGCTGGTTTTCACTGTCCCTTGGAACTGCATTCGCTGGTAGACAGACATTCGCGTTCTGCAAAAGCTTTCGTTCGTAATGGGGCAACACTGTGTATTTCTCTCTCGCAGAGCCCGGCTGCCAAATTCGAAACGTCCAGCGATTGCGCCCACAGGAAAGCTGCCAGCACGGAAAGCTGTAGCTGGTTTTCACTGTCCCTTGGAACTGCATTCGCTGGTAGACAGACATTCGCGTTCTGCAAAAGCTTTGGTTCGTAAAGGGGCAACACTGTGTATTTCTCTCTCGCAGAGCCCGGCTGCCCAATTCGAAACGTCCAGCGATTGCGCCCACAGGAAAGCTCCCAGCACGGAAAGCTGTAGCTGGTTTTCACTGTCCCTTGGAACTGCATTCGCTGGTAGACAGACATTCGCGTTCTGCAACAGCTTTCGTTCGTAAAGGGGCAACACTGTGTATTTCTCTCTCGGAGAGCCCGGCTGCCAAATTCGAAACGTCCAGCGATTGCGCCCACAGGAAAGCTGCCAGCACGGAAAGCTGTAGCTGGTTTTCACTGTCCCTTGGAACTGCATTCGCTGCTACACAGACATTCGCGTTCTGCAAAAGCTTTGGTTCGTAATGGGGCAACACTGTGTATTTCTCTCTCGCAGAGCCCGGCTGCCAAATTCGAAACGTCCAGCGATTGCGCCCACAGGAAAGCTCCCAGCACGGAAAGCTGTAGCTGGTTTTCACTGTCCCTTGGAACTGCATTCGCTGCTACACAGACATTCGCGTTCTGCAAAAGCTTTGTTTGGTAAAGGGGCAACACTGTGTATTTCTCTCTCGGAGAGCGCGGCTGCCAAATTCGAAACGTCCAGCGACTGAGCCCACAGGAAAGCTCCCAGCACGGAAAGCTGTAGCTGGTTTTCACTGTCCCTTGGAACTGCATTCGATGCTACACAGACATTCGTGTTCTGCAAAAGCTTTCGTTCGTAATGAGGCAACACTGTGTATTTCTCTCTCGGAGAGCCCGGCTGCCAAATTCGAAACGTCCAGCGATTGCGCCCACAGGAAAGCTGCCAGCACGGAAAGCTGTAGCTGGTTTTCACTGTCCCTTGGAACTGCATTCGCTGGTAGACGGACATTCGTGTTCTGCAAAAGCTTTCGTTCGTAATGGGGCAACACTGTGTATTTCTCTCTGGGAGAGCCCGGCTGCCAAATTCGAAACGTCCAGCGATTGCGCCCACAGGAAAGCTGCCAGCACGGAAAGCTGTAGCTGGTTTTCACTGTCCCTTGGAACTGCATTCGCTGGTAGACAGACATTCGCGTTCTGCAAAAGCTTTGGTTGGTAATGGGGCAATACTGTGTATTTCTCTCTGGGAGAGCCCGGCTGCCAAATTCGAAACGTCCAGCGATTGCGCCCACAGGAAAGCTGCCAGCACGGAAAGCTGTAGCTGGTTTTCACTGTCCCTTGGAACTGCATTCGCTGCTACACAGACATTCGTGTTCTGCAAAAGCTTTCGTTCGTAATGAGGCAACACTGTGTATTTCTCTCTCGGAGAGCCCGGCTGCCAAATTCGAAACGTCCAGCGATTGCGCCCACAGGAAAGCTCCCAGCACGGAAAGCTGTAGCTGGTTTTCACTGTCCCTTGGAACTGCATTCGCTGGTAGACAGACATTCGCGTTCTGCAACAGCTTTCGTTCGTAAAGGGGCAACACTGTGTATTTCTCTCTGGGAGAGCCCGGCTGCCAAATTCGAAACGTCCAGCGATTGCGCCCACAGGAAAGCTGCCAGCACGGAAAGCTGTAGCTGGTTTTCACTGTCCCTTGGAACTGCATTCGCTGGTAGACAGACATTCGCGTTCTGCAAAAGCTTTCGTTCGTAATGGGGCAACACTGTGTATTTCTCTCTCGCAGAGCCCGGCTGCCAAATTCGAAACGTCCAGCGATTGCGCCCACAGGAAAGCTCCCAGCACGGAAAGCTGTAGCTGGTTTTCACTGTCCCTTGGAACTGCATTCGCTGCTACACAGACATTCGCGTTCTGCAAAAGCTTTGTTTGGTAAAGGGGCAACACTGTTTATTTCTCTCTCGGAGAGCGCGGCTGCCAAATTCGAAACGTCCAGCGATTGAGCCCACAGGAAAGCTGCCAGCACGGAAAGCTGTAGCTGGTTTTCACTGTCCCTTGGAACTGCATTCGATGCTACACAGACATTCGTGTTCTGCAAAAGCTTTCGTTCGTAATGAGGCAACACTGTGTATTTCTCTCTCGGAGAGCCCGGCTGCCAAATTCGAAACATCCAGCGATTGCGCCCACAGGAAAGCTGCCAGCACGGAAAGCTGTAGCTGGTTTTCACTGTCCCTTGGAACTGCATTCGCTGGTAGACAGACATTCGCGTTCTGCAAAAGCTTTGTTTCGTAATGGGGCAACACTGTGTATTTCTCTCTGGGAGAGCCCGGCTGCCAAATTCGAAACGTCCAGCGATTGCGCCCACAGGAAAGCTGCCAGCACGGAAAGCTGTAGCTGGTTTTCACTGTCCCTTGGAACTGCATTCGCTGGTAGACAGACATTCGCGTTCTGCAAAAGCTTTGGTTCGTAAAGGGGCAACACTGTGTATTTCTCTCTCGCAGAGCCCGGCTGCCCAATTCGAAACGTCCAGGGATTGCGCCCACAGGAAAGCTCCCAGCACGGAAAGCTGTAGCTGGTTTTCACTGTCCCTTGGAACTGCATTCGCTGGTAGACAGACATTCGCGTTCTGCAACAGGTTTCGTTCGTAAAGGGGCAACACTGTGTATTTCTCTCTCGGAGAGCCCGGCTGCCAAATTCGAAACGTCCAGCGATTGCGCCCACAGGAAAGCTGCCAGCACGGAAAGCTGTAGCTGGTTTTCACTGTCCCTTGGAACTGCATTCGCTGGTAGACAGACATTCGCGTTCTGCAAAAGCTTTCGTTCGTAATGGGGCAACACTGTGTATTTCTCTCTCGCAGAGCCCGGCTGCCAAATTCGAAACGTCCAGCGATTGCGCCCACAGGAAAGCTGCCAGCACGGAAAGCTGTAGCTGGTTTTCACTGTCCCTTGGAACTGCATTCGCTGGTAGACAGACATTCGCGTTCTGCAAAAGCTTTGGTTCGTAAAGGGGCAACACTGTGTATTTCTCTCTCGCAGAGCCCGGCTGCCCAATTCGAAACGTCCAGCGATTGCGCCCACAGGAAAGCTCCCAGCACGGAAAGCTGTAGCTGGTTTTCACTGTCCCTTGGAACTGCATTCGCTGGTAGACAGACATTCGCGTTCTGCAACAGGTTTCGTTCGTAAAGGGGCAACACTGTGTATTTCTCTCTCGGAGATCCCGGCTGCCAAATTCGAAACGTCCAGCGATTGCGCCCACAGGAAAGCTGCCAGCACGGAAAGCTGTAGCTGGTTTTCACTGTCCCTTGGAACTGCATTCGCTGCTACACAGACATTCGCGTTCTGCAAAAGCTTTGGTTCGTAATGGGGCAACACTGTGTATTTCTCTCTCGCAGAGCCCGGCTGCCAAATTCGAAACGTCCAGCGATTGCGCCCACAGGAAAGCTCCCAGCACGGAAAGCTGTAGCTGGTTTTCACTGTCCCTTGGAACTGCATTCGCTGCTACACAGACATTCGCGTTCTGCAAAAGCTTTGTTTGGTAAAGGGGCAACACTGTGTATTTCTCTCTCGGAGAGCGCGGCTGCCAAATTCGAAACGTCCAGCGACTGAGCCCACAGGAAAGCTCCCAGCACGGAAAGCTGTAGCTGGTTTTCACTGTCCCTTGGAACTGCATTCGATGCTACACAGACATTCGTGTTCTGCAAAAGCTTTCGTTCGTAATGAGGCAACACTGTGTATTTCTCTCTCGGAGAGCCCGGCTGCCAAATTCGAAACGTCCAGCGATTGCGCCCACAGGAAAGCTGCCAGCACGGAAAGCTGTAGCTGGTTTTCACTGTCCCTTGGAACTGCATTCGCTGGTAGACGGACATTCGTGTTCTGCAAAAGCTTTCGTTCGTAATGAGGCAACACTGTGTATTTCTCTCTCGGAGAGCGCGGCTGCCAAATTCGAAACGTCCAGCGATTGCGCCCACAGGAAAGCTCCCAGCACGGAAAGCTGTAGCTGGTTTTCACTGTCCCTTGGAACTGCATTCGCTGGTAGACAGACATTCGCGTTCTGCAAAAGCTTTGGTTGGTAAAGGGGCAACACTGTGTATTTCTCTGTCGGAGAGCCCGGCTGCCAAATTCGAAACGTCCAACGATTGCGCCCACAGGAAAGCTGCCAGCACGGAAAGCTGTAGCTGGTTTTCACTGTCCCTTGGAACTGCATTCGCTGGTAGACAGACATTCGCGTTCTGCAAAAGCTTTCGTTCGTAATGGGGCAACACTGTGTATTTCTCTCTGGGAGAGCCCGGCTGCCAAATTCGAAACGTCCAGCGATTGCGCCCACAGGAAAGCTCCCAGCACGGAAAGCTGTAGCTGGTTTTCACTGTCCCTTGGAACTGCATTCGCTGGTAGACAGACATTCGCGTTCTGCAACAGCTTTCCTTCGTAAAGGGGCAACACTGTGTATTTCTCTCTGGGAGAGCCCGGCTGCCAAATTCGAAACGTCCAGCGATTGCGCCCACAGGAAAGCTCCCAGCACGGAAAGCTGTAGCTGGTTTTCACTGTCCCTTGGAACTGCATTCGCTGGTAGACAGACATTCGCGTTCTGCAAAAGCTTTGGTTGGTAATGGGGCAATACTGTGTATTTCTCTCTGGGAGAGCCCGGCTGCCAAATTCGAAACGTCCAGCGACTGCGCCCACAGGAAAGCTGCCAGCACGGAAAGCTGTAGCTGGTTTTCACTGTCCCTTGGAACTGCATTCGCTGCTACACAGACATTCGTGTTCTGCAAAAGCTTTCGTTCGTAATGAGGCAACACTGTGTATTTCTCTCTCGCAGAGCCCGGCTGACAAATTCGAAACGTCCAGCGATTGCGCCCACAGGAAAGCTGCCAGCCCGGAAAGCTGTAGCTGGTTTTCACTGTCCCTTGGAACTGCATTCGCTGGTAGACAGACATTCGCGTTCTGCAAAAGCTTTGTTTTGTAATGGGGCAACACTGTGTATTTCTCTCTGGGAGAGCCCGGCTGCCAAATTCGAAACGTCCAGCGATTGCGCCCACAGGAAAGCTCCCAGCATGGAAAGCTGTAGCTGGTTTTCACTGTCCCTTGGAACTGCATTCGCTGGTAGACAGACATTCGCGTTCTGCAAAAGCTTTCGTTCGTAATGGGGCAACACTGTATATTTCTCTCTGGGAGAGCCCGGCTGCCAAATTCGAAACGTCCAGCGATTGCGCCCACAGGAAAGCTCCCAGCACGGAAAGCTGTAGCTGGTTTTCACTATCCCTTGGAACTGCATTCGCTGGTAGACAGACATTCGCGTTCTGCAAAAGCTTTGGTTCGTAAAGGGGCAACACTGTGTATTTCTCTCTCGCAGAGCCCGGCTGCCCAATTCGAAACGTCCAGCGATTGCGCCCACAGGAAAGCTCCCAGCACGGAAAGCTGTAGCTGGTTTTCACTGTCCCTTGGAACTGCATTCGCTGGTAGACAGACATTCGCGTTCTGCAACAGGTTTCGTTCGTAAAGGGGCAACACTGTGTATTTCTCTCTCGGAGAGCCCGGCTGCCAAATTCGAAACGTCCAGCGATTGCGCCCACAGGAAAGCTGCCAGCACGGAAAGCTGTAGCTGGTTTTCACTGTCCCTTGGAACTGCATTCGCTGCTACACAGACATTCGCGTTCTGCAAAAGCTTTGGTTCGTAATGGGGCAACACTGTGTATTTCTCTCTCGCAGAGCCCGGCTGCCAAATTCGAAACGTCCAGCGATTGCGCCCACAGGAAAGCTCCCAGCACGGAAAGCTGTAGCTGGTTTTCACTGTCCCTTGGAACTGCATTCGCTGCTACACAGACATTCGCGTTCTGCAAAAGCTTTGTTTGGTAAAGGGGCAACACTGTGTATTTCTCTCTCGGAGAGCGCGGCTGCCAAATTCGAAACGTCCAGCGACTGAGCCCACAGGAAAGCTCCCAGCACGGAAAGCTGTAGCTGGTTTTCACTGTCCCTTGGAACTGCATTCGATGCTACACAGACATTCGTGTTCTGCAAAAGCTTTCGTTCGTAATGAGGCAACACTGTGTATTTCTCTCTCGGAGAGCCCGGCTGCCAAATTCGAAACGTCCAGCGATTGCGCCCACAGGAAAGCTGCCAGCACGGAAAGCTGTAGCTGGTTTTCACTGTCCCTTGGAACTGCATTCGCTGGTAGACGGACATTCGTGTTCTGCAAAAGCTTTCGTTCGTAATGAGGCAACACTGTGTATTTCTCTCTCGGAGAGCGCGGCTGCCAAATTCGAAACGTCCAGCGATTGCGCCCACAGGAAAGCTCCCAGCACGGAAAGCTGTACCTGCTTTTCACTGTCCCTTGGAACTGCATTCGCTGCTACACAGACATTCGCGTTCTGCAAAAGCTTTGGTTGGTAAAGGGGCAACACTGTGTATTTCTCTGTCGGAGAGCCCGGCTGCCAAATTCGAAACGTCCAACGATTGCGCCCACAGGAAAGCTGCCAGCACGGAAAGCTGTAGCTGGTTTTCACTGTCCCTTGGAACTGCATTCGCTGGTAGACAGACATTCGCGTTCTGCAAAAGCTTTCGTTCGTAATGGGGCAACACTGTGTATTTCTCTCTGGGAGAGCCCGGCTGCCAAATTCGAAACGTCCAGCGATTGCGCCCACAGGAAAGCTGCCAGCACGGAAAGCTGTAGCTGGTTTTCACTGTCCCTTGGAACTGCATTCGCTGGTAGACAGACATCCGCGTTCTGCAACAGCTTTCGTTCGTAAAGGGGCAACACTGTGTATTTCTCGCAGAGCTCTCCGAGAGAGAAATACACAGTGTTGCCTCATTACGTACGAAAGCTGTTGCAGAACGCGAATGTCTGTCTACCAGCGAATGCAGTTCCAAGGGACAGTGAAAACCAGCTACACCTTTCCGTGCTGGCAGCTTTCCTGTTGGCGCAATCGCTGGACGTTTGAATTTGTCAGCCGGACTCTGCGAGAGAGAAATACACAGTGTTGCCCCTTTACGAACGAAAGCTGTTGCAGAACGCGAATGTCTATTTACCAGCGAATGCAGTTCCAAGGGACAGTGAAAACCAGCTACAGCTTTCCGTGCTGGGAGCTTTCCTGTGGGCGCAATCGCTGGACGTTTCGAATTTGGGAGCCGGGCTCTCCGAGAGAGAAATACACAGTGTTGCCCCATTACCAACCAAAGCTTTTGCAGAACGCGAATGTCTGTCTACCAGCGAATGCAGTTCCAAGGGACAGTGAAAACCAGCTACAGCTTTCCGTGCTGGCAGCTTTCCTGTGGGCACAATCGCTGGACGTTTGAATTTGGCAGCCGGAATCTGCGAGAGAGAAATACACAGTGTTGCCCCTTTACGAACGAAAGCTGTTGCAGAATGCGAATGTCTGTTTACCAGCGAATGCAGTTCCAAGGGACAGTGAAAACCAGCTACAGCTTTCCGTGCTGGCAGCTTTCCTGTGGGCGCAATCGCTGGACGTTTCGAATTTGGCAGCCGGGCTCTCCGAGAGAGAAATACACAGTGTTGCCCCTTTACGAACGAAAGCTGTTGCAGAACGCGAATGTCTGTCTACCAGCGAATGCAGTTCCAAGGGACAGTGAAAACCAGCTACAGCTTTCCGTGCTGGCAGCTTTCCTGTGGGCGCAATCGCTGGACGTTTCGAATTTGGCAGCCGGGCTCTCCGACAGAGAAATACACAGTGTTGCCCCTTTACGAACGAAAGCTGTTGCAGAACGCGAATGTCTGTCTACCAGCGAATGCAGTTCCAAGGGACAGTGAAAACCAGCTACAGCTTTCCGTGCTGGCAGCTTTCCTGTGGGCGCAATCGCTGGACGTTTCGAATTTGGCAGCCGGGCTCTCCGAGAGAGAAATACACAGTGTTGCCCCTTTACGAACGAAAGCTTTTGCAGAACGCGAATGTCTGTCTACCAGCGAATGCAGTTCCAAGGGACAGTGAAAACCAGCTACAGCTTTCCGTGCTGGCAGCTTTCCTGTGGGCGCAATCGCTGGACGTTTCGAATTTGGCAGCCGGAATCTGCGAGAGAGAAATACACAGTGTTGGCCCTTTATGAACGAAAGCTGTTGCAGAACGCGAATGTCTGTCTACCAGCGAATGCAGTTCCAAGGGACAGTGAAAACCAGCTACAGCTTTCCGTGCTGGGAGCTTTCCTGTGGGCGCAATCTCTGGACGTTTCGAATTTGGCAGCCGGGCTCTCCGAGAGAGAAATACACAGTGTTGCCCCATTACGAACCAAAGCTTTTGCAGAACGCGAATGTCTGTCTACCAGCGAATGCAGTTCCAAGGGACAGTGAAAACCAGCTACAGCTTTCTGGGCTGACAGCTTTCCTGTGGGCGCAATCGCTGGACGTTTCGAATTTGGCAGCCGGGCTCTCCGAGAGAGAAATACACAGTGTTGCCCCTTTACGAACGAAACCTGTTGCAGAACGCGAATGTCTGTGTAGCAGCGAATGCAGTTCCAAGGGACAGTGAAAACCAGCTACAGCTTTCCGTGCTGGCAGCTTTCCTGTGGGCGCAATCGCTGGACGTTTCGAATTTGGCAGCCGGGCTCTGCGAGAGAGAAATACACAGTGTTGCCCCTTTACGAACGAAAGCTTTTGCAGAACGCGAATGTCTGTCTACCAGCGAATGCAGTTCCAAGGGACAGTGAAAACCAGCTACAGCTTTCCGTGCTGGCAGCTTTCCTGTGGGCGCAATCGCTGGACGTTTCGAATTTGGCAGCCGGGCTCTCCGAGAGAGAAATACACAGTGTTGCCCCTTTACCAACCAAAGTTTTGCAGAACGCGAATGTCTGTCTACCAGCGAATGCAGTTCCAAGGGACAGTGAAAACCAGCTACAGCTTTCCGTGCTGGCAGCTTTCCTGTGGGCGCAATCGCTGGACGTTTCGAATTTGGCCGCCGGGCTCTGCGAGAGAGAAATACAAAGTGTTGCCCCATTACCAACCAAAGCTTTTGCAGAACGCGAATGTCTGTCAACCAGCGAATGCAGTTCCAAGGGATAGTGAAAACCAGCTACAGCTTTCCGGGCTGGGAGCTTTCCTTTGGGCGCAATCGCTCGACGTTTCGAATTTGGCAGCCGGGCTCTCCGAGAGAGAAATACACAGTTTTGCCCCTTTAAAAATGAAAGCTGTTGCAGAACGCGAATGTCTGTCTACCAGCGAATGCAGTTCCAAGGGACAGTGAAAACCAGCTACAGCTTTCCGTGCTGGCAGCTTTCCTGTGGGCGCAATCGCTGGACGTTTCGAATTTGGCAGCCGGGCTCTGCGAGAGAGAAACACACAGTGTTGCCCCTTTACGAACGAAAGCTTTTGCAGAACGCGAATGTCTGTGTAGCAGCGAATGCAGTTCCAAGGGACAGTGAAAACCAGCTACAGCTTTCCGTGCTGGGAGCTTTCCTGTGGGCGCAATCGCTGGACGTTTCGAATTTGGCAGCCGCGCTCTCCGAGAGAGAAATACACAGTGTTGCCCCATTACCAACCAAAGCTTTTGCAGAACGCGAATGTCTGTCTACCAGCGAATGCAGTTCCAAGGGACAGTGAAAACCAGCTACAGCTTTCCGTGCTGGGAGCTTTCCTGTGGGCGCAATCGCTGGACGTTTCGAATTTGGGAGCCGGGCTCTCCGAGAGAGAAATACATAGCGTTGCCCCATTACGAACGAAAGCTGTTGCAGAACGCGAATGTCTGTCTACCAGCGAATGCAGTTCCAAGGGACAGTGAAAACCAGCTACAGCTTTCCGTGCTGGCAGCTTTCCTGTGGGCGCAATCGCTGGACGTTTCGAATTTGGACGCCGGGCTCTCCGAGAGAGAAATACACAGTGTTGCCCCTTTACCAACCAAAGCTTTTGCAGAACGCGAATGTCTGTCTACCAGCGAATGCAGTTCCAAGGGACAGTGAAAACCAGCTACAGCTTTCCGTGCTGGCAGCTTTCCTGTGGGCGCAATCGCTGGACGTTTCGAATTTGGCAGCCGGGCTCTGCGAGAGAGAAATACACAGTGTTGCCCCTTTACGAACGAAATCTGTTGCAGAACGCGAATGTCTGTCTACCAGCGAATGCAGTTCCAAGGGACAGTGAAAACTAGCTACAGCTTTCCGTGCTGGCAGCTTTCCTGTGGGCGCAATCGCTGGACGTTTCGAATTTGGCAGCCGGGCTCTCCGACAGAGAAATACACAGTGTTGCCCCTTTACGAACGAAAGCTGTTGCAGAACGCGAATGTCTGTCTACCAGCGAATGCAGTTCCAAGGGACAGTGAAAACCAGCTACAGCTTTCCGTGCTGGCAGCTTTCCTGTGGGCGCAATCGCTGGACGTTTCGAATTTGGCAGCCGGGCTCTCCGAGAGAGAAATACACAGTGTTGCCCCTTTACGAACGAAAGCTTTTGCAGAACGCGAATGTCTGTCTACCAGCGAATGCAGTTCCAAGGGACAGTGAAAACCAGCTACAGCTTTCCGTGCTGGCAGCTTTCCTGTGGGCGCAATCGCTGGACGTTTCGAATTTGGCAGCCGGAATCTGCGAGAGAGAAATACACAGTGTTGGCCCTTTATGAACGAAAGCTGTTGCAGAACGCGAATGTCTGTCTACCAGCGAATGCAGTTCCAAGGGACAGTGAAAACCAGCTACAGCTTTCCGTGCTGGGAGCTTTCCTGTGGGCGCAATCTCTGGACGTTTCGAATTTGGCAGCCGGGCTCTCCGAGAGAGAAATACACAGTGTTGCCCCATTACGAACCAAAGCTTTTGCAGAACGCGAATGTCTGTCTACCAGCGAATGCAGTTCCAAGGGACAGTGAAAACCAGCTACAGCTTTCTGGGCTGACAGCTTTCCTGTGGGCGCAATCGCTGGACGTTTCGAATTTGGCAGCCGGGCTCTCCGAGAGAGAAATACACAGTGTTGCCCCTTTACGAACGAAAGCTGTTGCAGAACGCGAATGTCTGTGTAGCAGCGAATGCAGTTCCAAGGGACAGTGAAAACCAGCTACAGCTTTCCGTGCTGGCAGCTTTCCTGTGGGCGCAATCGCTGGACGTTTCGAATTTGGCAGCCGGGCTCTGCGAGAGAGAAATACACAGTGTTGCCCCTTTACGAACGAAAGCTTTTGCAGAACGCGAATGTCTGTCTACCAGCGAATGCAGTTCCAAGGGACAGTGAAAACCAGCTACAGCTTTCCGTGCTGGCAGCTTTCCTGTGGGCGCAATCGCTGGACGTTTCGAATTTGGCAGCCGGGCTCTCCGAGAGAGAAATACACAGTGTTGCCCCTTTACCAACCAAAGCTTTTGCAGAACGCGAATGTCTGTCTACCAGCGAATGCAGTTCCAAGGGACAGTGAAAACCAGCTACAGCTTTCCGTGCTGGCAGCTTTCCTGTGGGCGCAATCGCTGGACGTTTCGAATTTGGCCGCCGGGCTCTGCGAGAGAGAAATACAAAGTGTTGCCCCATTACCAACCAAAGCTTTTGCAGAACGCGAATGTCTGTCAACCAGCGAATGCAGTTCCAAGGGATAGTGAAAACCAGCTACAGCTTTCCGGGCTGGGAGCTTTCCTTTGGGCGCAATCGCTCGACGTTTCGAATTTGGCAGCCGGGCTCTCCGAGAGAGAAATACACAGTTTTGCCCCTTTAAAAATGAAAGCTGTTGCAGAACGCGAATGTCTGTCTACCAGCGAATGCAGTTCCAAGGGACAGTGAAAACCAGCTACAGCTTTCCGTGCTGGCAGCTTTCCTGTGGGCGCAATCGCTGGACGTTTCGAATTTGGCAGCCGGGCTCTGCGAGAGAGAAATATACAGTGTTGCCCCTTTACGAACGAAAGCTTTAGCAGAACGCGAATGTCTGTCTACCAGCGAATGCAGTTCCAAGGGACAGTGAAAACCAGCTACAGCTTTCCGTGCTGGCAGCATTCCTGTGGGCGCAATCGCTGGACGTTTCGAATTTGGCAGCCGGGCTCTGCGAGAGAGAAATACACAGTGTTGCCCCTTTACGAACGAAAGCTTTTGCAGAACGCGAATGTCTGTCTACCAGCGAATGCAGTTCCAAGGGACAGTGAAAACCAGCTACAGCTTTCCGTGCTGGGAGCTTTCCTGTGCGCGCAATCGCTGGTCGTTTCGAATTTGGCAGCCGCGCTCTCCGAGAGAGAAATACACAGTGTTGCCCCTTTACCAACCAAAGCTTTTGCAGAACGCGAATGTCTGTCTACCAGCGAATGCAGTTCCAAGGGACAGTGAAAACCAGCTACAGCTTTCCGTGCTGGCAGCTTTCCTGTGGGCGCAATCGCTGGACGTTTCGAATTTGGCAGCCGGAATCTGCGAGAGAGAAATACACAGTGTTGCCCCTTTACGAACGAAAGCTTTTGCAGAATGCGAATGTCTGTCTACCAGCGAATGCAGTTCCAAGGGACAGTGAAAACCAGCTACAGCTTTCCGTGCTGGCAGCTTTCCTGTGGGCGCAATCGCTGGACGTTTGAATTTGGCAGCCGGGCTCTCCCAGAGAGAAATACACAGTGTTGCCCCTTTACGAACGAAAGCTGTTGCAGAACGCGAATGTCTATTTACCAGCGAATGCAGTTCCAAGGGACAGTGAAAACCAGCTACAGCTTTCCGTGCTGGGAGCTTTCCTGTGGGCGCAATCGCTGGACGTTTCGAATTTGGCAGCCGGGCTCTCCGAGAGAGAAATACACAGTGTTGCCCCATTACCAACCAAAGCTTTTGCAGAACGCGAATGTCTGTCTACCAGCGAATGCAGTTCCAAGGGACAGTGAAAACCAGCTACAGCTTTCCGTGCTGGCAGCTTTCCTGTGGGCACAATCGCTGGACGTTTGAATTTGGCAGCCGGAATCTGCGAGAGAGAAATACACAGTGTTGCCCCTTTACGAACGAAAGCTGTTGCAGAACGCGAATGTCTGTTTACCAGCGAATGCAGTTCCAAGGGACAGTGAAAACCAGCTACAGCTTTCCGTGCTGGCAGCTTTCCTGTGGGCGCAATCGCTGGACGTTTGAATTTGGCAGCCGGGCTCTCCGAGAGAGAAATACACAGTGTTGCCCCTTTACGAACGAAAGCTGTTGCAGAACGCGAATGTCTGTCTACCAGCGAATGCAGTTCCAAGGGACAGTGAAAACCAGCTACAGCTTTCCGTGCTGGCAGCTTTCCTGTGGGCGCAATCGCTGGACGTTTCGAATTTGGCAGCCGGGCTCACCGAGAGAGAATTACACAGTGTTGCCCCTTTACGAAGGAAAGCTGTTGCAGAACGCGAATGTCTGTCTACCAGCGAATGCAGTTCCAAGGGACAGTGAAAACCAGCTACAGCTTTCCGTGCTGGCAGCTTTCCTGTGGGCGCAATCGCTGGACGTTTCGAATTTGGCAGCCGGGCTCTCCGAGATAGAAATACACAGTGTTGCCCCTTTACGAACGAAAGCTGTTGCAGAACGCGAATGTCTGTCTACCAGCGAATGCAGTTCCAAGGGACAGTGAAAACCAGCTACAGCTTTCCGTGCTGGCAGCTTTCCTGTGGGCGCAATCGCTGGACGTTTCGAATTTGGCAGCCGGAATCTGCGAGAGAGAAATACACAGTGTTGGCCCTTTATGAACGAAAGCTGTTGCAGAACGCGAATGTCTGTCTACCAGCGAATGCAGTTCCAAGGGACAGTGAAAACCAGCTACAGCTTTCCGTGCTGGGAGCTTTCCTGTGGGCGCAATCTCTGGACGTTTCGAATTTGGCAGCCGGGCTCTCCGAGAGAGAAATACACAGTGTTGCCCCATTACGAACCAAAGCTTTTGCAGAACGCGAATGTCTGTCTACCAGCGAATGCAGTTCCAAGGGACAGTGAAAACCAGCTACAGCTTTCCGTGCTGGGAGCTTTCCTGTGGGCGCAATCGCTGGACGTTTCGAATTTGGCAGCCGGGCTCTGCGAGAGAGAAACACACAGTGTTGCCCCTTTACGAACGAAAGCTTTTGCAGAACGCGAATGTCTGTGTAGCAGCGAATGCAGTTCCAAGGGACAGTGAAAACCAGCTACAGCTTTCCGTGCTGGGAGCTTTCCTGTGGGCGCAATCGCTGGACGTTTCGAATTTGGCAGCCGCGCTCTCCGAGAGAGAAATACACAGTGTTGCCCCATTACCAACCAAAGCTTTTGCAGAACGCGAATGTCTGTCTACCAGCGAATGCAGTTCCAAGGGACAGTGAAAACCAGCTACAGCTTTCCGTGCTGGGAGCTTTCCTGTGGGCGCAATCGCTGGACGTTTCGAATTTGGGAGCCGGGCTCTCCGAGAGAGAAATACATAGCGTTGCCCCATTACGAACGAAAGCTGTTGCAGAACGCGAATGTCTGTCTACCAGCGAATGCAGTTCCAAGGGACAGTGAAAACCAGCTACAGCTTTCCGTGCTGGCAGCTTTCCTGTGGGCGCAATCGCTGGACGTTTCGAATTTGGACGCCGGGCTCTCCGAGAGAGAAATACACAGTGTTGCCCCTTTACCAACCAAAGCTTTTGCAGAACGCGAATGTCTGTCTACCAGCGAATGCAGTTCCAAGGGACAGTGAAAACCAGCTACAGCTTTCCGTGCTGGCAGCTTTCCTGTGGGCGCAATCGCTGGACGTTTCGAATTTGGCAGCCGGGCTCTGCGAGAGAGAAATACACAGTGTTGCCCCTTTACGAACGAAATCTGTTGCAGAACGCGAATGTCTGTCTACCAGCGAATGCAGTTCCAAGGGACAGTGAAAACTAGCTACAGCTTTCCGTGCTGGCAGCTTTCCTGTGGGCGCAATCGCTGGACGTTTCGAATTTGGCAGCCGGGCTCTCCGACAGAGAAATACACAGTGTTGCCCCTTTACGAACGAAAGCTGTTGCAGAACGCGAATGTCTGTCTACCAGCGAATGCAGTTCCAAGGGACAGTGAAAACCAGCTACAGCTTTCCGTGCTGGCAGCTTTCCTGTGGGCGCAATCGCTGGACGTTTCGAATTTGGCAGCCGGGCTCTCCGAGAGAGAAATACACAGTGTTGCCCCTTTACGAACGAAAGCTTTTGCAGAACGCGAATGTCTGTCTACCAGCGAATGCAGTTCCAAGGGACAGTGAAAACCAGCTACAGCTTTCCGTGCTGGCAGCTTTCCTGTGGGCGCAATCGCTGGACGTTTCGAATTTGGCAGCCGGAATCTGCGAGAGAGAAATACACAGTGTTGGCCCTTTATGAACGAAAGCTGTTGCAGAACGCGAATGTCTGTCTACCAGCGAATGCAGTTCCAAGGGACAGTGAAAACCAGCTACAGCTTTCCGTGCTGGGAGCTTTCCTGTGGGCGCAATCTCTGGACGTTTCGAATTTGGCAGCCGGGCTCTCCGAGAGAGAAATACACAGTGTTGCCCCATTACGAACCAAAGCTTTTGCAGAACGCGAATGTCTGTCTACCAGCGAATGCAGTTCCAAGGGACAGTGAAAACCAGCTACAGCTTTCTGGGCTGACAGCTTTCCTGTGGGCGCAATCGCTGGACGTTTCGAATTTGGCAGCCGGGCTCTCCGAGAGAGAAATACACAGTGTTGCCCCTTTACGAACGAAAGCTGTTGCAGAACGCGAATGTCTGTGTAGCAGCGAATGCAGTTCCAAGGGACAGTGAAAACCAGCTACAGCTTTCCGTGCTGGCAGCTTTCCTGTGGGCGCAATCGCTGGACGTTTCGAATTTGGCAGCCGGGCTCTGCGAGAGAGAAATACACAGTGTTGCCCCTTTACGAACGAAAGCTTTTGCAGAACGCGAATGTCTGTCTACCAGCGAATGCAGTTCCAAGGGACAGTGAAAACCAGCTACAGCTTTCCGTGCTGGCAGCTTTCCTGTGGGCGCAATCGCTGGACGTTTCGAATTTGGCAGCCGGGCTCTCCGAGAGAGAAATACACAGTGTTGCCCCTTTACCAACCAAAGCTTTTGCAGAACGCGAATGTCTGTCTACCAGCGAATGCAGTTCCAAGGGACAGTGAAAACCAGCTACAGCTTTCCGTGCTGGCAGCTTTCCTGTGGGCGCAATCGCTGGACGTTTCGAATTTGGCCGCCGGGCTCTGCGAGAGAGAAATACAAAGTGTTGCCCCATTACCAACCAAAGCTTTTGCAGAACGCGAATGTCTGTCAACCAGCGAATGCAGTTCCAAGGGATAGTGAAAACCAGCTACAGCTTTCCGGGCTGGGAGCTTTCCTTTGGGCGCAATCGCTCGACGTTTCGAATTTGGCAGCCGGGCTCTCCGAGAGAGAAATACACAGTTTTGCCCCTTTAAAAATGAAAGCTGTTGCAGAACGCGAATGTCTGTCTACCAGCGAATGCAGTTCCAAGGGACAGTGAAAACCAGCTACAGCTTTCCGTGCTGGCAGCTTTCCTGTGGGCGCAATCGCTGGACGTTTCGAATTTGGCAGCCGGGCTCTGCGAGAGAGAAATATACAGTGTTGCCCCTTTACGAACGAAAGCTTTAGCAGAACGCGAATGTCTGTCTACCAGCGAATGCAGTTCCAAGGGACAGTGAAAACCAGCTACAGCTTTCCGTGCTGGCAGCATTCCTGTGGGCGCAATCGCTGGACGTTTCGAATTTGGCAGCCGGGCTCTGCGAGAGAGAAATACACAGTGTTGCCCCTTTACGAACGAAAGCTTTTGCAGAACGCGAATGTCTGTCTACCAGCGAATGCAGTTCCAAGGGACAGTGAAAACCAGCTACAGCTTTCCGTGCTGGGAGCTTTCCTGTGCGCGCAATCGCTGGTCGTTTCGAATTTGGCAGCCGCGCTCTCCGAGAGAGAAATACACAGTGTTGCCCCTTTACCAACCAAAGCTTTTGCAGAACGCGAATGTCTGTCTACCAGCGAATGCAGTTCCAAGGGACAGTGAAAACCAGCTACAGCTTTCCGTGCTGGCAGCTTTCCTGTGGGCGCAATCGCTGGACGTTTCGAATTTGGCAGCCGGAATCTGCGAGAGAGAAATACACAGTGTTGCCCCTTTACGAACGAAAGCTTTTGCAGAATGCGAATGTCTGTCTACCAGCGAATGCAGTTCCAAGGGACAGTGAAAACCAGCTACAGCTTTCCGTGCTGGCAGCTTTCCTGTGGGCGCAATCGCTGGACGTTTGAATTTGGCAGCCGGGCTCTCCCAGAGAGAAATACACAGTGTTGCCCCTTTACGAACGAAAGCTGTTGCAGAACGCGAATGTCTATTTACCAGCGAATGCAGTTCCAAGGGACAGTGAAAACCAGCTACAGCTTTCCGTGCTGGGAGCTTTCCTGTGGGCGCAATCGCTGGACGTTTCGAATTTGGCAGCCGGGCTCTCCGAGAGAGAAATACACAGTGTTGCCCCATTACCAACCAAAGCTTTTGCAGAACGCGAATGTCTGTCTACCAGCGAATGCAGTTCCAAGGGACAGTGAAAACCAGCTACAGCTTTCCGTGCTGGCAGCTTTCCTGTGGGCACAATCGCTGGACGTTTGAATTTGGCAGCCGGAATCTGCGAGAGAGAAATACACAGTGTTGCCCCTTTACGAACGAAAGCTGTTGCAGAACGCGAATGTCTGTTTACCAGCGAATGCAGTTCCAAGGGACAGTGAAAACCAGCTACAGCTTTCCGTGCTGGCAGCTTTCCTGTGGGCGCAATCGCTGGACGTTTGAATTTGGCAGCCGGGCTCTCCGAGAGAGAAATACACAGTGTTGCCCCTTTACGAACGAAAGCTGTTGCAGAACGCGAATGTCTGTCTACCAGCGAATGCAGTTCCAAGGGACAGTGAAAACCAGCTACAGCTTTCCGTGCTGGCAGCTTTCCTGTGGGCGCAATCGCTGGACGTTTCGAATTTGGCAGCCGGGCTCACCGAGAGAGAATTACACAGTGTTGCCCCTTTACGAAGGAAAGCTGTTGCAGAACGCGAATGTCTGTCTACCAGCGAATGCAGTTCCAAGGGACAGTGAAAACCAGCTACAGCTTTCCGTGCTGGCAGCTTTCCTGTGGGCGCAATCGCTGGACGTTTCGAATTTGGCAGCCGGGCTCTCCGAGATAGAAATACACAGTGTTGCCCCTTTACGAACGAAAGCTGTTGCAGAACGCGAATGTCTGTCTACCAGCGAATGCAGTTCCAAGGGACAGTGAAAACCAGCTACAGCTTTCCGTGCTGGCAGCTTTCCTGTGGGCGCAATCGCTGGACGTTTCGAATTTGGCAGCCGGAATCTGCGAGAGAGAAATACACAGTGTTGGCCCTTTATGAACGAAAGCTGTTGCAGAACGCGAATGTCTGTCTACCAGCGAATGCAGTTCCAAGGGACAGTGAAAACCAGCTACAGCTTTCCGTGCTGGGAGCTTTCCTGTGGGCGCAATCTCTGGACGTTTCGAATTTGGCAGCCGGGCTCTCCGAGAGAGAAATACACAGTGTTGCCCCATTACGAACCAAAGCTTTTGCAGAACGCGAATGTCTGTCTACCAGCGAATGCAGTTCCAAGGGACAGTGAAAACCAGCTACAGCTTTCTGGGCTGACAGCTTTCCTGTGGGCGCAATCGCTGGACGTTTCGAATTTGGCAGCCGGGCTCTCCGAGAGAGAAATACACAGTGTTGCCCCTTTACGAACGAAACCTGTTGCAGAACGCGAATGTCTGTGTAGCAGCGAATGCAGTTCCAAGGGACAGTGAAAACCAGCTACAGCTTTCCGTGCTGGCAGCTTTCCTGTGGGCGCAATCGCTGGACGTTTCGAATTTGGCAGCCGGGCTCTGCGAGAGAGAAATACACAGTGTTGCCCCTTTACGAACGAAAGCTTTTGCAGAACGCGAATGTCTGTCTACCAGCGAATGCAGTTCCAAGGGACAGTGAAAACCAGCTACAGCTTTCCGTGCTGGCAGCTTTCCTGTGGGCGCAATCGCTGGACGTTTCGAATTTGGCAGCCGGGCTCTCCGAGAGAGAAATACACAGTGTTGCCCCTTTACCAACCAAAGCTTTTGCAGAACGCGAATGTCTGTCTACCAGCGAATGCAGTTCCAAGGGACAGTGAAAACCAGCTACAGCTTTCCGTGCTGGCAGCTTTCCTGTGGGCGCAATCGCTGGACGTTTCGAATTTGGCCGCCGGGCTCTGCGAGAGAGAAATACAAAGTGTTGCCCCATTACCAACCAAAGCTTTTGCAGAACGCGAATGTCTGTCAACCAGCGAATGCAGTTCCAAGGGATAGTGAAAACCAGCTACAGCTTTCCGGGCTGGGAGCTTTCCTTTGGGCGCAATCGCTCGACGTTTCGAATTTGGCAGCCGGGCTCTCCGAGAGAGAAATACACAGTTTTGCCCCTTTAAAAATGAAAGCTGTTGCAGAACGCGAATGTCTGTCTACCAGCGAATGCAGTTCCAAGGGACAGTGAAAACCAGCTACAGCTTTCCGTGCTGGCAGCTTTCCTGTGGGCGCAATCGCTGGACGTTTCGAATTTGGCAGCCGGGCTCTGCGAGAGAGAAATATACAGTGTTGCCCCTTTACGAACGAAAGCTTTAGCAGAACGCGAATGTCTGTCTACCAGCGAATGCAGTTCCAAGGGACAGTGAAAACCAGCTACAGCTTTCCGTGCTGGCAGCATTCCTGTGGGCGCAATCGCTGGACGTTTCGAATTTGGCAGCCGGGCTCTGCGAGAGAGAAATACACAGTGTTGCCCCTTTACGAACGAAAGCTTTTGCAGAACGCGAATGTCTGTCTACCAGCGAATGCAGTTCCAAGGGACAGTGAAAACCAGCTACAGCTTTCCGTGCTGGGAGCTTTCCTGTGCGCGCAATCGCTGGTCGTTTCGAATTTGGCAGCCGCGCTCTCCGAGAGAGAAATACACAGTGTTGCCCCTTTACCAACCAAAGCTTTTGCAGAACGCGAATGTCTGTCTACCAGCGAATGCAGTTCCAAGGGACAGTGAAAACCAGCTACAGCTTTCCGTGCTGGCAGCTTTCCTGTGGGCGCAATCGCTGGACGTTTCGAATTTGGCAGCCGGAATCTGCGAGAGAGAAATACACAGTGTTGCCCCTTTACGAACGAAAGCTTTTGCAGAATGCGAATGTCTGTCTACCAGCGAATGCAGTTCCAAGGGACAGTGAAAACCAGCTACAGCTTTCCGTGCTGGCAGCTTTCCTGTGGGCGCAATCGCTGGACGTTTGAATTTGGCAGCCGGGCTCTCCCAGAGAGAAATACACAGTGTTGCCCCTTTACGAACGAAAGCTGTTGCAGAACGCGAATGTCTATTTACCAGCGAATGCAGTTCCAAGGGACAGTGAAAACCAGCTACAGCTTTCCGTGCTGGGAGCTTTCCTGTGGGCGCAATCGCTGGACGTTTCGAATTTGGCAGCCGGGCTCTCCGAGAGAGAAATACACAGTGTTGCCCCATTACCAACCAAAGCTTTTGCAGAACGCGAATGTCTGTCTACCAGCGAATGCAGTTCCAAGGGACAGTGAAAACCAGCTACAGCTTTCCGTGCTGGCAGCTTTCCTGTGGGCACAATCGCTGGACGTTTGAATTTGGCAGCCGGAATCTGCGAGAGAGAAATACACAGTGTTGCCCCTTTACGAACGAAAGCTGTTGCAGAACGCGAATGTCTGTTTACCAGCGAATGCAGTTCCAAGGGACAGTGAAAACCAGCTACAGCTTTCCGTGCTGGCAGCTTTCCTGTGGGCGCAATCGCTGGACGTTTGAATTTGGCAGCCGGGCTCTCCGAGAGAGAAATACACAGTGTTGCCCCTTTACGAACGAAAGCTGTTGCAGAACGCGAATGTCTGTCTACCAGCGAATGCAGTTCCAAGGGACAGTGAAAACCAGCTACAGCTTTCCGTGCTGGCAGCTTTCCTGTGGGCGCAATCGCTGGACGTTTCGAATTTGGCAGCCGGGCTCACCGAGAGAGAATTACACAGTGTTGCCCCTTTACGAAGGAAAGCTGTTGCAGAACGCGAATGTCTGTCTACCAGCGAATGCAGTTCCAAGGGACAGTGAAAACCAGCTACAGCTTTCCGTGCTGGCAGCTTTCCTGTGGGCGCAATCGCTGGACGTTTCGAATTTGGCAGCCGGGCTCTCCGAGATAGAAATACACAGTGTTGCCCCTTTACGAACGAAAGCTGTTGCAGAACGCGAATGTCTGTCTACCAGCGAATGCAGTTCCAAGGGACAGTGAAAACCAGCTACAGCTTTCCGTGCTGGCAGCTTTCCTGTGGGCGCAATCGCTGGACGTTTCGAATTTGGCAGCCGGGCTCTCCGAGAGAGAAATACAGAGTGTTGCCCCATTACCAACCAAAGCTTTTGCAGAACGCGAATGTCTGTCTACCAGCGAATGCAGTTCCAAGAGACAGTGAAAACCAGCTACAGCTTTCCGTGCTGGCAGCTTTCCTGTGGGCGCAATCGCTGGACGTTTCGAATTTGGCAGCCGGGCTCTGCGAGAGAGAAAGACACAGTGTTGCCCCTTTACGAACGAAAGCTGTTGCAGAACGCGAATGTCTGTTTACCAGCGAATGCAGTTCCAAGGGACAGTGAAAACCAGCTACAGCTTTCCGTGCTGGGAGCTTTCCTGTGGGCGCAATCGCTGGATGTTTCGAATTTGGCAGCCGGGCTCTCCGAGAGAGAAATACACAGTGTTGCCCCTTTACGAACGAAAGCTGTTGCAGAACGCGAATGTCTGTCTACCAGCGAATGCAGTTCCAAGGGACAGTGAAAACCAGCTACAGCTTTCCGTGCTGGGAGCTTTCCTGTGGGTGCAATCGCTGGACGTTTGAATTTGGCAGCCGGAATCTGCGAGAGAGAAATACACAGTGTTGCCCCTTTACGAACGAAAGCTGTTGCAGAACGCGAATGTCTGTTTACCAGCGAATGCAGTTCCAAGGGACAGTGAAAACCAGCTACAGCTTTCCATGCTGGCAGCTTTCCTGTGGGCGCAATCGCTGGACGTTTCGAATTTGGCAGCCGGGCTCTCCGAGAGAGAAATACACAGTGTTGCCCCTTTACGAAGGAAAGCTGTTGCAGAACGCGAATGTCTGTCTACCAGCGAATGCAGTTCCAAGGGACAGTGAAAACCAGCTACAGCTTTCCGTGCTGGCAGCTTTCCTGTGGGCGCAATCGCTGGACGTTTCGAATTTGGCAGCCGGGCTCTCCGAGAGAGAAATACACAGTGTTGCCCCTTTACGAAGGAAAGCTGTTGCAGAACGCGAATGTCTGTCTACCAGCGAATGCAGTTCCAAGGGACAGTGAAAACCAGCTACAGCTTTCCGTGCTGGGAGCTTTCCTGTGGGCGCAATCGCTGGACGTTTCGAATTTGGCAGCCGGGCTCTCCGAGAGAGAAATACACAGTGTTGCCCCATTACCAACCAAAGCTTTTGCAGAACGCGAATGTCTGTCTACCAGCGAATGCAGTTCCAAGGGACAGTGAAAACCAGCTACAGCTTTCCGTGCTGGGAGCTTTCCTGTGGGCGCAATCGCTGGACGTTTCGAATTTGGGAGCCGGGCTCTCCGAGAGAGAAATACATAGCGTTGCCCCATTACGAACGAAAGCTGTTGCAGAACGCGAATGTCTGTCTACCAGCGAATGCAGTTCCAAGGGACAGTGAAAACCAGCTACAGCTTTCCGTGCTGGCAGCTTTCCTGTGGGCGCAATCGCTGGACGTTTCGAATTTGGCAGCGGGGCTCTGCGAGAGAGAAATATACAGTGTTGCCTCATAACGAACGGAAGCTTTTGCAGAACGCGAATGTCTGTCTACCAGCGAATGCAGTTCCAAGGACAGTGAAAACGAGCTACAGCTTTCCGTGCTGGCAGCTTTCATGTGGGCGCAATCGCTGGACGTTTCGAACTTGGCAGCCGCGCTCTCCGAGAGAGAAATACACAGTGTTGCCCCATTACGAACCAAAGCTTTTGCAGAACGCGAATGTCTGTCTACCAGCGAATGCAGTTCCAAGGGACAGTGAAAACCAGCTACAGCTTTCCGTGCTGGGAGCTTTCCTGTGGGCGCAATCACTGGACGTTTCGAATTTGGGAGCCGGGCTCTGCGAGAGAGAAATACACAGTGTTGCCCCTTTACGAATGAAAGCTGTTGCAGAACGCGAATGTCTGTTTACCAGCGAATGCAGTTCCAAGGGACAGTGAAAACCAGCTACAGCTTTCCGTGCTGGGAGCTTTCCTGTGGGCGCAATCGCTGGACGTTTCGAATTTGGACGCCGGGCTCTCCGAGAGAGAAATACACAGTGTTGCCCCTTTACCAACCAAAGCTTTTGCAGAACGCGAATGTCTGTCTACCAGCGAATGCAGTTCCAAGGGACAGTGAAAACCAGCTACAGCTTTCCGTGCTGGCAGCTTTCCTGTGGGCGCAATCGCTGGACGTTTCGAATTTGGCAGCCGGGCTCTCCCAGAGAGAAATACACAGTGTTGCCCCTTTACGAACGAAATCTGTTGCAGAACGCGAATGTCTGTCTACCAGCGAATGCAGTTCCAAGGGACAGTGAAAACTAGCTACAGCTTTCCGTGCTGGCAGCTTTCCTGTGGGCGCAATCGCTGGACGTTTCGAATTTGGCAGCCGGGCTCTCCGACAGAGAAATACACAGTGTTGCCCCTTTACGAACGAAAGCTGTTGCAGAACGCGAATGTCTGTCTACCAGCGAATGCAGTTCCAAGGGACAGTGAAAACCAGCTACAGCTTTCCGTGCTGGCAGCTTTCCTGTGGGCGCAATCGCTGGACGTTTCGAATTTGGCAGCCGGGCTCTCCGAGAGAGAAATACACAGTGTTGCCCCTTTACGAACGAAAGCTGTTGCAGAACGCGAATGTCTGTCTACCAGCGAATGCAGTTCCAAGGGACAGTGAAAACCAGCTACAGCTTTCCGTGCTGGCAGCTTTCCTGTGGGCGCAATCGCTGGACGTTTCGAATTTGGCAGCCGGGCTCTGCGAGAGAGAAATACACAGTGTTGGCCCTTTATGAACGAAAGCTGTTGCAGAACGCGAATGTCTGTCTACCAGCGAATGCAGTTCCAAGGGACAGTGAAAACCAGCTACAGCTTTCCGTGCTGGGAGCTTTCCTGTGGGCGCAATCTCTGGACGTTTCGAATTTGGCAGCCGGGCTCTCCGAGAGAGAAATACACAGTGTTGCCCCATTACGAACCAAAGCTTTTGCAGAACGCGAATGTCTGTCTACCAGCGAATGCAGTTCCAAGGGACAGTGAAAACCAGCTACAGCTTTCTGGGCTGACAGCTTTCCTGTGGGCGCAATCGCTGGACGTTTCGAATTTGGCAGCCGGGCTCTCCGAGAGAGAAATACACAGTGTTGCCCCTTTACGAACGAAACCTGTTGCAGAACGCGAATGTCTGTCTACCAGCGAATGCAGTTCCAAGGGACAGTGAAAACCAGCTACAGCTTTCCGTGCTGGCAGCTTTCCTGTGGGCGCAATCGCTGGACGTTTCGAATTTGGCAGCCGGGCTCTGCGAGAGAGAAATACACAGTGTTGCCCCTTTACGAACGAAAGCTTTTGCAGAACGCGAATGTCTGTCTACCAGCGAATGCAGTTCCAAGGGACAGTGAAAACCAGCTACAGCTTTCCGTGCTGGCAGCTTTCCTGTGGGCGCAATCGCTGGACGTTTCGAATTTGGCAGCCGGGCTCTCCGAGAGAGAAATACACAGTGTTGCCCCTTTACCAACCAAAGCTTTTGCAGAACGCGAATGTCTGTCTACCAGCGAATGCAGTTCCAAGGGACAGTGAAAACCAGCTACAGCTTTCCGTGCTGGCAGCTTTCCTGTGGGCGCAATCGCTGGACGTTTCGAATTTGGCCGCCGGGCTCTGCGAGAGAGAAATACAAAGTGTTGCCCCATTACCAACCAAAGCTTTTGCAGAACGCGAATGTCTGTCAACCAGCGAATGCAGTTCCAAGGGATAGTGAAAACCAGCTACAGCTTTCCGGGCTGGCAGCTTTCCTTTGGGCGCAATCGCTCGACGTTTCGAATTTGGCAGCCGGGCTCTCCGAGAGAGAAATACACAGTTTTGCCCCTTTAAAAATGAAAGCTGTTGCAGAACGCGAATGTCTGTCTACCAGCGAATGCAGTTCCAAGGGACAGTGAAAACCAGCTACAGCTTTCCGTGCTGGGAGCTTTCCTGTGCGCGCAATCGCTGGTCGTTTCGAATTTGGCAGCGGGGCTCTCCGAGAGAGAAATACACATTGTTGCCCCTTTACCAACCAAAGCTTTTGCAGAACGCGAATGTCTGTCTACCAGCGAATGCAGTTCCAAGGGACAGTGAAAACCAGCTACAGCTTTCCGGGCTGGCAGCTTTCCTGTGGGCGCAATCGCTGGACGTTTCGAATTTGGCAGCCGGGCTCTCCGAGAGAGAAATACACAGTGTTGCCCCTTTACGAACGAAAGCTTTTGCAGAATGCGAATGTCTGTCTACCAGTGAATGCAGTTCCAAGGGACAGTGAAAACCAGCTACAGCTTTCCGTGCTGGCAGCTTTCCTGTGGGCGCAATCGCTGGACGTTTCGAATTTGGCAGCCAGGCTCTGCGAGAGAGAAATACACAGTGTTGCCCCTTTACGAACGAAAGCTGTTGCAGAACGCGAATGTCTGTCTACCAGCGAATGCAGTTCCAAGGGACAGTGAAAACCAGCTACAGCTTTCCGTGCTGGCAGCTTTCCTGTGGGCGCAATCGCTGGACGTTTCGAATTTGGCAGCCGGGCTCTCCGAGAGAGAAATACACAGTGTTGCCCCTTTACGAACGAAAGCTTTTGCAGAACGCGAATGTCTGTCTACCAGCGAATGCAGTTCCAAGGGACAGTGAAAACCAGCTACAGCTTTCCGTGCTGGCAGCTTTCCTGTGGGCGCAATCGCTGGACGTTTCGAATTTGGCAGCCGGAATCTGCGAGAGAGAAATACACAGTGTTGGCCCTTTATGAACGAAAGCTGTTGCAGAACGCGAATGTCTGCCTACCAGCGAATGCAGTTCCAAGGGACAGTGAAAACCAGCTACAGCTTTCCGTGCTGGGAGCTTTCCTGTGGGCGCAATCTCTGGACGTTTCGAATTTGGCAGCCGGGCTCTCCGAGAGAGAAATACACAGTGTTGCCCCATTACGAACCAAAGCTTTTGCAGAACGCGAATGTCTGTCTACCAGCGAATGCAGTTCCAAGGGACAGTGAAAACCAGCTACAGCTTTCTGGGCTGACAGCTTTCCTGTGGGCGCAATCGCTGGACGTTTCGAATTTGGCAGCCGGGCTCTCCGAGAGAGAAATACACAGTGTTGCCCCTTTACGAAAGAAACCTGTTGCAGAACGCGAATGTCTGTGTAGCAGCGAATGCAGTTCCAAGGGACAGTGAAAACCAGCTACAGCTTTCCGTGCTGGCAGCTTTCCTGTGGGCGCAATCGCTGGACGTTTCGAATTTGGCAGCCGGGCTCTGCGAGAGAGAAATACACAGTGTTGCCCCTTTACGAACGAAAGCTTTTGCAGAACGCGAATGTCTGTCTACCAGCGAATGCAGTTCCAAGGGACAGTGAAAACCAGCTACAGCTTTCCGTGCTGGCAGCTTTCCTGTGGGCGCAATCGCTGGACGTTTCGAATTTGGCAGCCGGGCTCTCCGAGAGAGAAATACACAGTGTTGCCCCTTTACCAACCAAAGCTTTTGCAGAACGCGAATGTCTGTCTACCAGCGAATGCAGTTCCAAGGGACAGTGAAAACCAGCTACAGCTTTCCGTGCTGGCAGCTTTCCTGTGGGCGCAATCGCTGGACGTTTCGAATTTGGCCGCCGGGCTCTGCGAGAGAGAAATACAAAGTGTTGCCCCATTACCAACCAAAGCTTTTGCAGAACGCGAATGTCTGTCAACCAGCGAATGCAGTTCCAAGGGATAGTGAAAACCAGCTACAGCTTTCCGGGCTGGGAGCTTTCCTTTGGGCGCAATCGCTCGACGTTTCGAATTTGGCAGCCGGGCTCTCCGAGAGAGAAATACACAGTTTTGCCCCTTTAAAAATGAAAGCTGTTGCAGAACGCGAATGTCTGTCTACCAGCGAATGCAGTTCCAAGGGACAGTGAAAACCAGCTACAGCTTTCCGTGCTGGCAGCTTTCCTGTGGGCGCAATCGCTGGACGTTTCGAATTTGGCCGCCGGGCTCTGCGAGAGAGAAATACAAAGTGTTGCCCCTTTACGAACGAAAGCTTTAGCAGAACGCGAATGTCTGTCTACCAGCGAATGCAGTTCCAAGGGACAGTGAAAACCAGCTACAGCTTTCCGTGCTGGCAGCATTCCTGTGGGCGCAATCGCTGGACGTTTCGAATTTGGCAGCCGGGCTCTGCGAGAGAGAAATACACAGTGTTGCCCCTTTACGAACGAAAGCTTTTGCAGAACGCGAATGTCTGTCTACCAGCGAATGCAGTTCCAAGGGACAGTGAAAACCAGCTACAGCTTTCCGTGCTGGGAGCTTTCCTGTGCGCGCAATCGCTGGTCGTTTCGAATTTGGCAGCCGCGCTCTCCGAGAGAGAAATACACAGTGTTGCCCCTTTACCAACCAAAGCTTTTGCAGAACGCGAATGTCTGTCTACCAGCGAATGCAGTTCCAAGGGACAGTGAAAACCAGCTACAGCTTTCCGTGCTGGCAGCTTTCCTGTGGGCGCAATCGCTGGACGTTTCGAATTTGGCAGCCGGAATCTGCGAGAGAGAAATACACAGTGTTGCCCCTTTACGAACGAAAGCTTTTGCAGAATGCGAATGTCTGTCTACCAGCGAATGCAGTTCCAAGGGACAGTGAAAACCAGCTACAGCTTTCCGTGCTGGCAGCTTTCCTGTGGGCGCAATCGCTGGACGTTTGAATTTGGCAGCCGGGCTCTCCCAGAGAGAAATACACAGTGTTGCCCCTTTACGAACGAAAGCTGTTGCAGAACGCGAATGTCTATTTACCAGCGAATGCAGTTCCAAGGGACAGTGAAAACCAGCTACAGCTTTCCGTGCTGGGAGCTTTCCTGTGGGCGCAATCGCTGGACGTTTCGAATTTGGCAGCCGGGCTCTCCGAGAGAGAAATACACAGTGTTGCCCCATTACCAACCAAAGCTTTTGCAGAACGCGAATGTCTGTCTACCAGCGAATGCAGTTCCAAGGGACAGTGAAAACCAGCTACAGCTTTCCGTGCTGGCAGCTTTCCTGTGGGCACAATCGCTGGACGTTTGAATTTGGCAGCCGGAATCTGCGAGAGAGAAATACACAGTGTTGCCCCTTTACGAACGAAAGCTGTTGCAGAACGCGAATGTCTGTTTACCAGCGAATGCAGTTCCAAGGGACAGTGAAAACCAGCTACAGCTTTCCGTGCTGGCAGCTTTCCTGTGGGCGCAATCGCTGGACGTTTGAATTTGGCAGCCGGGCTCTCCGAGAGAGAAATACACAGTGTTGCCCCTTTACGAACGAAAGCTGTTGCAGAACGCGAATGTCTGTCTACCAGCGAATGCAGTTCCAAGGGACAGTGAAAACCAGCTACAGCTTTCCGTGCTGGCAGCTTTCCTGTGGGCGCAATCGCTGGACGTTTCGAATTTGGCAGCCGGGCTCACCGAGAGAGAATTACACAGTGTTGCCCCTTTACGAAGGAAAGCTGTTGCAGAACGCGAATGTCTGTCTACCAGCGAATGCAGTTCCAAGGGACAGTGAAAACCAGCTACAGCTTTCCGTGCTGGCAGCTTTCCTGTGGGCGCAATCGCTGGACGTTTCGAATTTGGCAGCCGGGCTCTCCGAGATAGAAATACACAGTGTTGCCCCTTTACGAACGAAAGCTGTTGCAGAACGCGAATGTCTGTCTACCAGCGAATGCAGTTCCAAGGGACAGTGAAAACCAGCTACAGCTTTCCGTGCTGGCAGCTTTCCTGTGGGCGCAATCGCTGGACGTTTCGAATTTGGCAGCCGGGCTCTCCGAGAGAGAAATACAGAGTGTTGCCCCATTACCAACCAAAGCTTTTGCAGAACGCGAATGTCTGTCTACCAGCGAATGCAGTTCCAAGAGACAGTGAAAACCAGCTACAGCTTTCCGTGCTGGCAGCTTTCCTGTGGGCGCAATCGCTGGACGTTTCGAATTTGGCAGCCGGGCTCTGCGAGAGAGAAATACACAGTGTTGCCCCATTACGAACGAAAGCTGTTGCAGAACGCGAATGTCTGTTTACCAGCGAATGCAGTTCCAAGGGACAGTGAAAACCAGCTACAGCTTTCCGTGCTGGGAGCTTTCCTGTGGGCGCAATCGCTGGATGTTTCGAATTTGGCAGCCGGGCTCTCCGAGAGAGAAATACACAGTGTTGCCCCTTTACGAACGAAAGCTGTTGCAGAACGCGAATGTCTGTCTACCAGCGAATGCAGTTCCAAGGGACAGTGAAAACCAGCTACAGCTTTCCGTGCTGGGAGCTTTCCTGTGGGTGCAATCGCTGGACGTTTGAATTTGGCAGCCGGAATCTGCGAGAGAGAAATACACAGTGTTGCCCCTTTACGAACGAAAGCTGTTGCAGAACGCGAATGTCTGTTTACCAGCGAATGCAGTTCCAAGGGACAGTGAAAACCAGCTACAGCTTTCCATGCTGGCAGCTTTCCTGTGGGCGCAATCGCTGGACGTTTCGAATTTGGCAGCCGGGCTCTCCGAGAGAGAAATACACAGTGTTGCCCCTTTACGAAGGAAAGCTGTTGCAGAACGCGAATGTCTGTCTACCAGCGAATGCAGTTCCAAGGGACAGTGAAAACCAGCTACAGCTTTCCGTGCTGGCAGCTTTCCTGTGGGCGCAATCGCTGGACGTTTCGAATTTGGCAGCCGGGCTCTCCGAGAGAGAAATACACAGTGTTGCCCCTTTACGAAGGAAAGCTGTTGCAGAACGCGAATGTCTGTCTACCAGCGAATGCAGTTCCAAGGGACAGTGAAAACCAGCTACAGCTTTCCGTGCTGGGAGCTTTCCTGTGGGCGCAATCGCTGGACGTTTCGAATTTGGCAGCCGGGCTCTCCGAGAGAGAAATACACAGTGTTGCCCCATTACCAACCAAAGCTTTTGCAGAACGCGAATGTCTGTCTACCAGCGAATGCAGTTCCAAGGGACAGTGAAAACCAGCTACAGCTTTCCGTGCTGGGAGCTTTCCTGTGGGCGCAATCGCTGGACGTTTCGAATTTGGGAGCCGGGCTCTCCGAGAGAGAAATACATAGCGTTGCCCCATTACGAACGAAAGCTGTTGCAGAACGCGAATGTCTGTCTACCAGCGAATGCAGTTCCAAGGGACAGTGAAAACCAGCTACAGCTTTCCGTGCTGGCAGCTTTCCTGTGGGCGCAATCGCTGGACGTTTCGAATTTGGCAGCGGGGCTCTGCGAGAGAGAAATATACAGTGTTGCCTCATAACGAACGGAAGCTTTTGCAGAACGCGAATGTCTGTCTACCAGCGAATGCAGTTCCAAGGGACAGTGAAAACGAGCTACAGCTTTCCGTGCTGGCAGCTTTCATGTGGGCGCAATCGCTGGACGTTTCGAACTTGGCAGCCGCGCTCTCCGAGAGAGAAATACACAGTGTTGCCCCATTACGAACCAAAGCTTTTGCAGAACGCGAATGTCTGTCTACCAGCGAATGCAGTTCCAAGGGACAGTGAAAACCAGCTACAGCTTTCCGTGCTGGGAGCTTTCCTGTGGGCGCAATCGCTGGACGTTTCGAATTTGGGAGCCGGGCTCTGCGAGAGAGAAATACACAGTGTTGCCCCTTTACGAATGAAAGCTGTTGCAGAACGCGAATGTCTGTTTACCAGCGAATGCAGTTCCAAGGGACAGTGAAAACCAGCTACAGCTTTCCGTGCTGGGAGCTTTCCTGTGGGCGCAATCGCTGGACGTTTCGAATTTGGACGCCGGGCTCTCCGAGAGAGAAATACACAGTGTTGCCCCTTTACCAACCAAAGCTTTTGCAGAACGCGAATGTCTGTGTAGCAGCGAATGCAGTTCCAAGGGACAGTGAAAACCAGCTACAGCTTTCCGTGCTGGCAGCTTTCCTGTGGGCGCAATCGCTGGACGTTTCGAATTTGGCAGCCGGGCTCTCCCAGAGAGAAATACACAGTGTTGCCCCTTTACGAACGAAATCTGTTGCAGAACGCGAATGTCTGTCTACCAGCGAATGCAGTTCCAAGGGACAGTGAAAACTAGCTACAGCTTTCCGTGCTGGCAGCTTTCCTGTGGGCGCAATCGCTGGACGTTTCGAATTTGGCAGCCGGGCTCTCCGACAGAGAAATACACAGTGTTGCCCCTTTACGAACGAAAGCTGTTGCAGAACGCGAATGTCTGTCTACCAGCGAATGCAGTTCCAAGGGACAGTGAAAACCAGCTACAGCTTTCCGTGCTGGCAGCTTTCCTGTGGGCGCAATCGCTGGACGTTTCGAATTTGGCAGCCGGGCTCTCCCAGAGAGAAATACACAGTGTTGCCCCTTTACGAACGAAACCTGTTGCAGAACGCGAATGTCTGTCTACCAGCGAATGCAGTTCCAAGGGACAGTGAAAACCAGCTACAGCTTTCCGTGCTGGCAGCTTTCCTGTGGGCGCAATCGCTGGACGTTTCGAATTTGGCAGCCGGGCTCTGCGAGAGAGAAATACACAGTGTTGGCCCTTTATGAACGAAAGCTGTTGCAGAACGCGAATGTCTGTCTACCAGCGAATGCAGTTCCAAGGGACAGTGAAAACCAGCTACAGCTTTCTGGGCTGACAGCTTTCCTGTGGGCGCAATCGCTGGACGTTTCGAATTTGGCAGCCGGGCTCTCCGAGAGAGAAATACACAGTGTTGCCCCTTTACGAACGAAACCTGTTGCAGAACGCGAATGTCTGTCTACCAGCGAATGCAGTTCCAAGGGACAGTGAAAACCAGCTACAGCTTTCCGTGCTGGCAGCTTTCCTGTGGGCGCAATCGCTGGACGTTTCGAATTTGGCAGCCGGGCTCTGCGAGAGAGAAATACACAGTGTTGCCCCTTTACGAACGAAAGCTTTTGCAGAACGCGAATGTCTGTCTACCAGCGAATGCAGTTCCAAGGGACAGTGAAAACCAGCTACAGCTTTCCGTGCTGGCAGCTTTCCTGTGGGCGCAATCGCTGGACGTTTCGAATTTGGCAGCCGGGCTCTCCGAGAGAGAAATACACAGTGTTGCCCCTTTACCAACCAAAGCTTTTGCAGAACGCGAATGTCTGTCTACCAGCGAATGCAGTTCCAAGGGACAGTGAAAACCAGCTACAGCTTTCCGTGCTGGCAGCTTTCCTGTGGGCGCAATCGCTGGACGTTTCGAATTTGGCCGCCGGGCTCTGCGAGAGAGAAATACAAAGTGTTGCCCCATTACCAACCAAAGCTTTTGCAGAACGCGAATGTCTGTCAACCAGCGAATGCAGTTCCAAGGGATAGTGAAAACCAGCTACAGCTTTCCGGGCTGGCAGCTTTCCTTTGGGCGCAATCGCTCGACGTTTCGAATTTGGCAGCCGGGCTCTCCGAGAGAGAAATACACAGTTTTGCCCCTTTAAAAATGAAAGCTGTTGCAGAACGCGAATGTCTGTCTACCAGCGAATGCAGTTCCAAGGGACAGTGAAAACCAGCTACAGCTTTCCGTGCTGGGAGCTTTCCTGTGCGCGCAATCGCTGGTCGTTTCGAATTTGGCAGCGGGGCTCTCCGAGAGAGAAATACACATTGTTGCCCCTTTACCAACCAAAGCTTTTGCAGAACGCGAATGTCTGTCTACCAGCGAATGCAGTTCCAAGGGACAGTGAAAACCAGCTACAGCTTTCCGGGCTGGCAGCTTTCCTGTGGGCGCAATCGCTGGACGTTTCGAATTTGGCAGCCGGGCTCTCCGAGAGAGAAATACACAGTGTTGCCCCTTTACGAACGAAAGCTTTTGCAGAATGCGAATGTCTGTCTACCAGTGAATGCAGTTCCAAGGGACAGTGAAAACCAGCTACAGCTTTCCGTGCTGGCAGCTTTCCTGTGGGCGCAATCGCTGGACGTTTCGAATTTGGCAGCCGGGCTCTCCGAGAGAGAAATACACAGTGTTGCCCCTTTACGAATGAAAGCTTTTGCAGAACGCGAATGTCTGTCAACCAGCGAATGCAGTTCCAAGGGATAGTGAAAACCAGCTACAGCTTTCCGGGCTGGCAGCTTTCCTTTGGGCGCAATCGCTCGACGTTTCGAATTTGGCAGCCGGGCTCTCCGAGAGAGAAATACACAGTTTTGCCCCTTTAAAAATGAAAGCTGTTGCAGAACGCGAATGTCTGTCTACCAGCGAATGCAGTTCCAAGGGACAGTGAAAACCAGCTACAGCTTTCCGTGCTGGCAGCTTTCCTGTGGGCGCAATCGCTGGACGTTTCGAATTTGGCAGCCGGGCTCTGCGAGAGAGAAATATACAGTGTTGCCCCTTTACGAACGAAAGCTTTAGCAGAACGCGAATGTCTGTCTACCAGCGAATGCAGTTCCAAGGGACAGTGAAAACCAGCTACAGCTTTCCGTGCTGGCAGCATTCCTGTGGGCGCAATCGCTGGACGTTTCGAATTTGGCAGCCGGGCTCTGCGAGAGAGAAATACACAGTGTTGCCCCTTTACGAACGAAAGCTGTTGCAGAACGCGAATGTCTGTCTACCAGCGAATGCAGTTCCAAGGGACAGTGAAAACCAGCTACAGCTTTCCGTGCTGGGAGCTTTCCTGTGCGCGCAATCGCTGGTCGTTTCGAATTTGGCAGCGGGGCTCTCCGAGAGAGAAATACACAGTGTTGCCCCTTTACCAACCAAAGCTTTTGCAGAACGCGAATGTCTGTCTACCAGCGAATGCAGTTCCAAGGGACAGTGAAAACCAGCTACAGCTTTCCATGCTGGCAGCTTTCCTGTGGGCGCAATCGCTGGACGTTTCGAATTTGGCAGCCGGAATCTGCGAGAGAGAAATACACAGTGTTGCCCCTTTACGAACGAAAGCTTTTGCAGAATGCGAATGTCTGTCTACCAGTGAATGCAGTTCCAAGGGACAGTGAAAACCAGCTACAGCTTTCCGTGCTGGCAGCTTTCCTGTGGGCGCAATCGCTGGACGTTTCGAATTTGGCAGCCAGGCTCTGCGAGAGAGAAATACACAGTGTTGCCCCTTTACGAACGAAAGCTGTTGCAGAACGCGAATGTCTGTCTACCAGCGAATGCAGTTCCAAGGGACAGTGAAAACCAGCTACAGCTTTCCGTGCTGGCAGCTTTCCTGTGGGCGCAATCGCTGGACGTTTCGAATTTGGCAGCCGGGCTCTCCGAGAGAGAAATACACAGTGTTGCCCCTTTACGAAGGAAAGCTGTTGCAGAACGCGAATGTCTGTCTACCAGCGAATGCAGTTCCAAGGGACAGTGAAAACCAGCTACAGCTTTCCGTGCTGGCAGCTTTCCTGTGGGCGCAATCGCTGGACGTTTCGAATTTGGCAGCCGGGCTCCGAGAGAGAAATATACAGTGTTGCCCCCTTTGCAACGAAAACTATTGCAGAACGCGAATGTCTGTCTACCAGCGAATGCAGTTCCAAGGGACAGTGAAAACCAGCTACAGCTTTCCGTGCTGGCAGCTTTCCTGTGGGCGCAATCGCTGGACGTTTCGAATTTGGCAGCCGGGCTCTCCGAGAGAGAAATACACAGTGTTGCCCCTTTACCAACCAAAGCTTTTGCAGAACGCGAATGTCTGTCTACCAGCGAATGCAGTTCCAAGGGACAGTGAAAACCAGCTACAGCTTTCCGTGCTGGCAGCTTTCCTGTGGGCGCAATCGCTGGACGTTTCGAATTTGGCAGCCGCGCTCTCCGAGAGAGAAATACACAGTTTTGCCCCTTTAAAAATGAAAGCTGTTGCAGAACGCGAATGTCTGTCTACCAGCGAATGCAGTTCCAAGGGACAGTGAAAACCAGCTACAGCTTTCCGTGCTGGGAGCTTTCCTGTGCGCGCAATCGCTGGTCGTTTCGAATTTGGCAGCGGGGCTCTCCGAGAGAGAAATACACAGTGTTGCCCCTTTACGAACGAAAGCTTTTGCAGAACGCGAATGTCTGTCTACCAGCGAATGCAGTTCCAAGGGACAGTGAAAACCAGCTACAGCTTTCCGTGCTGGCAGCTTTCCTGTGGGCGCAATCGCTGGACGTTTCGAATTTGGCAGCCGGGCTCTGCGAGAGAGAAATACACAGTGTTGGCCCTTTATGAACGAAAGCTGTTGCAGAACGCGAATGTCTGTCTACCAGCGAATGCAGTTCCAAGGGACAGTGAAAACCAGCTACAGCTTTCCGTGCTGGGAGCTTTCCTGTGGGCGCAATCTCTGGACGTTTCGAATTTGGCAGCCGGGCTCTCCGAGAGAGAAATACACAGTGTTGCCCCATTACGAACGGAAGCTTTTGCAGAACGCGAATGTCTGTCTACCAGCGAATGCAGTTCCAAGGGACAGTGAAAACCAGCTACAGCTTTCTGGGCTGACAGCTTTCCTGTGGGCGCAATCGCTGGACGTTTCGAATTTGGCAGCCGGGCTCTCCGAGAGAGAAATACACAGTGTTGCCCCTTTACGAACGAAACCTGTTGCAGAACGCGAATGTCTGTCTACCAGCGAATGCAGTTCCAAGGGACAGTGAAAAGCAGCTACAGCTTTCCGTGCTGGCAGCTTTCCTGTGGGCGCAATCGCTGGACGTTTCGAATTTGGCAGCCGGGCTCTGCGAGAGAGAAATACACAGTGTTGCCCCTTTACGAACGAAAGCTTTTGCAGAACGCGAATGTCTGTCTACCAGCGAATGCAGTTCCAAGGGACAGTGAAAACCAGCTACAGCTTTCCGTGCTGGCAGCTTTCCTGTGGCGCAATCGCTGGACGTTTCGAATTTGGCAGCCGGGCTCCGAGAGAGATATACACAGTGTTGCCCCTTTACGAACGAAAGGTGTTGCAGAACTCGAATGTCTGTCTACCAGCGAATGCAGTTCCAAGGGACAGTGAAAACCAGCTACAGCTTTCCGTGCTGGCAGCTTTCCTGTGGGCGCAATCGCTGGACGTTTCGAATTTGGCAGCCGGGCTCTCCGAGAGAGAAATATACAGTGTTGCCCCCTTAGCAATGAAAACTATTGCAGAATGCGAATGTCTGTCTACCAGCGAATGCAGTTCCAAGGGACAGTGAAAACCAGCTACAGCTTTCCGGGCTGGCAGCTTTCCTGTGGGCGCAATCGCTGGACGTTTCGCATTTGGCAGCCGGGCTCTCCGAGCAAGAAATACACAGTGTTGCCCCTTTACCAACCAAAGCTTTTGCAGAACGCAAATGTCTGTCTACCAGCGAATGCAGTTCCAAGGGACAGTGAAAACCAGCTACAGCTTTCCGTGCTGGCAGCTTTCCTGTGGGCGCAATCGCTGGACGTTTCGAATTTGGCAGCTGGGCTCTCCGAGAGAGAAATACACAGTGTTGCCCCTTTACCAACCAAAGCTTTTGCAGAACGCGAATGTCTGTCTACCAGCGAATGCAGTTCCAAGGGACAGTGAAAACCAGCTACAGCTTTCCGTGCTGGCAGCTTTCCTGTGGGCGCAATCGCTGGACGTTTCGAATTTGGCCGCCGGGCTCTGCGAGAGAGAAATACAAAGTGTTGCCCCATTACCAACCAAAGCTTTTGCAGAACGCGAATGTCTGTCTACCAGCGAATGCAGTTCCAAGGGATAGTGAAAACCAGCTACAGCTTTCCGGGCTGGCAGCTTTCCTTTGGGCGCAATCGCTCGACGTTTCGAATTTGGCAGCCGGGCTCTCCGAGAGAGAAATACACAGTTTTGCCCCTTTAAAAATGAAAGCTGTTGCAGAACGCGAATGTCTGTCTACCAGCGAATGCAGTTCCAAGGGACAGTGAAAACCAGCTACAGCTTTCCGTGCTGGCAGCTTTCCTGTGGGCGCAATCGCTGGACGTTTCGAATTTGGCAGCCGGGCTCTGCGAGAGAGAAATATACAGTGTTGCCCCTTTACGAACGAAAGCTTTAGCAGAACGCGAATGTCTGTCTACCAGCGAATGCAGTTCCAAGGGACAGTGAAAACCAGCTACAGCTTTCCGTGCTGGCAGCATTCCTGTGGGCGCAATCGCTGGACGTTTCGAATTTGGCAGCCGGGATCTGCGAGAGAGAAATACACAGTGTTGCCCCTTTACGAACGAAAGCTGTTGCAGAACGCGAATGTCTGTCTACCAGCGAATGCAGTTCCAAGGGACAGTGAAAACCAGCTACAGCTTTCCGTGCTGGGAGCTTTCCTGTGGGCGCAATCGCTGGTCGTTTCGAATTTGGCAGCGGGGCTCTCCGAGAGAGAAATACACAGTGTTGCCCCTTTACGAACGAAAGCTTTTGCAGAATGCGAATGTCTGTCTACCAGCGAATGCAGTTCCAAGGGACAGTGAAAACCAGCTACAGCTTTCCGTGCTGGCAGCTTTCCTGTGGGCGCAATCGCTGGACGTTTCGAATTTGGCAGCCAGGCTCTGCGAGAGAGAAATACACAGTGTTGCCCCTTTACGAACGAAAGCTGTTGAAGAACGCGAATGTCCGTCTACCAGCGAATGCAGTTCCAAGGGACAGTGAAAACCAGCTACAGCTTTCCGTGCTGGCAGCTTTCCTGTGGGCGCAATCGCTGGACGTTTCGAATTTGGCAGCCGGGCTCCGAGAGAGAAATACTAAGTGTTGCCCCTTTACGAACGAAAGCTTTTGCAGAACGCGAATGTCTGTCTACCAGCGAATGCAGTTCCAAGGGACAGTGAAAACCAGCTACAGCTTTCCGTGCTGGCAGCTTTCCTGTGGGCGCAATCGCTGGACGTTTCGAATTTGGCAGCCGGGCTCTCCGAGAGAGAAATACAAAGTGTTGCCCCTTTACCAACCAAAGCTTTTGCAGAACGCGAATGTCTGTCTACCAGCGAATGCAGTTCCAAGGGACAGTGAAAACCAGCTACAGCTTTCCGTGCTGGCAGCTTTCCTGTGGCGCAATCGCTGGACGTTTCGAATTTGGCAGCCGGGCTCCGAGAGAGATATACACAGTGTTGCCCCTTTACGAACGAAAGGTGTTGCAGAACTCGAATGTCTGTCTACCAGCGAATGCAGTTCCAAGGGACAGTGAAAACCAGCTACAGCTTTCCGTGCTGGCAGCTTTCCTGTGGGCGCAATCTCTGGACGTTTCGAATTTGGCAGCCGGGCTCTCCGAGAGAGAAATATACAGTGTTGCCCCCTTAGCAATGAAAACTATTGCAGAATGCGAATGTCTGTCTACCAGCGAATGCAGTTCCAAGGGACAGTGAAAACCAGCTACAGCTTTCCGGGCTGGCAGCTTTCCTGTGGGCGCAATCGCTGGACGTTTCGCATTTGGCAGCCGGGCTCTCCGAGCAAGAAATACACAGTGTTGCCCCTTTACCAACCAAAGCTTTTGCAGAACGCAAATGTCTGTCTACCAGCGAATGCAGTTCCAAGGGACAGTGAAAACCAGCTACAGCTTTCCGTGCTGGCAGCTTTCCTGTGGGCGCAATCGCTGGACGTTTCGAATTTGGCAGCCGGGCTCTCCGAGAGAGAAATACACAGTGTTGCCCCTTTACCAACCAAAGCTTTTGCAGAACGCGAATGTCTGTCTACCAGCGAATGCAGTTCCAAGGGACAGTGAAAACCAGCTACAGCTTTCCGTGCTGGCAGCTTTCCTGTGGGCGCAATCGCTGGACGTTTCGAATTTGGCCGCCGGGCTCTGCGAGAGAGAAATACAAAGTGTTGCCCCATTACCAACCAAAGCTTTTGCAGAACGCGAATGTCTGTCTACCAGCGAATGCAGTTCCAAGGGATAGTGAAAACCAGCTACAGCTTTCCGGGCTGGCAGCTTTCCTTTGGGCGCAATCGCTCGACGTTTCGAATTTGGCAGCCGGGCTCTCCGAGAGAGAAATACACAGTTTTGCCCCTTTAAAAATGAAAGCTGTTGCAGAACGCGAATGTCTGTCTACCAGCGAATGCAGTTCCAAGGGACAGTGAAAACCAGCTACAGCTTTCCGTGCTGGCAGCTTTCCTGTGGGCGCAATCGCTGGTCGTTTCGAATTTGGCAGCGGGGCTCTCCGAGAGAGAAATACACAGTGTTGCCCCTTTACGAACGAAAGCTTTTGCAGAACGCGAATGTCTGTCTACCAGCGAATGCAGTTCCAAGGGACAGTGAAAACCAGCTACAGCTTTCCGTGCTGGCAGCTTTCCTGTGGGCGCAATCACTGGACGTTTCGAATTTGGCAGCCAGGCTCTGCGAGAGAGAAATACACAGTGTTGCCCCTTTACGAACGAAAGCTGTTGCAGAACGCGAATGTCTGTCTACCAGCGAATGCAGTTCCAAGGGACAGTGAAAACCAGCTACAGCTTTCCGTGCTGGCAGCTTTCCTGTGGGCGCAATCGCTGGACGTTTCGAATTTGGCAGCCGGGCTCTCCGAGAGAGAAATACACAGTGTTGCCCCTTTACGAACGAAAGCTGTTGCAGAACGCGAATGTCTGTCTACCAGCGAATGCAGTTCCAAGGGACAGTGAAAACCAGCTACAGCTTTCCGTGCTGGGAGCTTTCCTGTGGGCGCAATCGCTGGACGTTTCGAATTTGGCAGCCGGGCTCCGAGAGAGAAATACACAGTGTTGCCCCTTTACGAACGAAAGCTTTTGCAGAACGCGAATGTCTGTCTACCAGCGAATGCAGTTCCAAGGGACAGTGAAAACCAGCTACAGCTTTCCGTGCTGGCAGCTTTCCTGTGGGCGCAATCGCTGGACGTTTCGAATTTGGCAGCCGGACTCTGCGAGAGAGAAATATACAGTGTTGCCCCCTTAGCAACGAAAACTATTGCAGAACGCGAATGTCTGTCTACCAGCGAATGCAGTTCCAAGGGACAGTGAAAACCAGCTACAGCTTTCCGTGCTGGCAGCTTTCCTGTGGGCGCAATCGCTGGACGTTTCGAATTTGGCAGCCGGGCTCTCCGAGAGAGAAATACACAGTGTTGCCCCTTTACCAACCAAAGCTTTTGCAGAACGCGAATGTCTGTCTACCAGCGAATGCAGTTCCAAGGGACAGTGAAAACCAGCTACAGCTTTCCGTGCTGGCAGATTTCCTGTGGGCGCAATCGCTGGACGTTTCGAATTTGGCAGCCGGGCTCTCCGAGAGAGAAATACAAAGTGTTGCCCCTTTACGAACGAAAGCTTTTGCAGAACGCGAATGTCTGTCTACCAGCGAATGCAGTTCCAAGGGACAGTGAAAACCAGCTACAGCTTTCCGGGCTGGCAGCTTTCCTGTGGGCGCAATCGCTGGACGTTTCGAATTTGGCAGCCGGGCTCTGCGAGAGAGAAATATACAGTGTTGCCCCTTTACGAACGAAAGCTTTAGGAGAACGCGAATGTCTGTCTACCAGCGAATGCAGTTCCAAGGGACAGTGAAAACCAGCTACAGCTTTCCGTGCTGGCAGCTTTCCTGTGGGCGCAATCTCTGGACGTTTCGAATTTGGCAGCCGGGCTCTGCGAGAGAGAAATACACAGTGTTGCCCCTTTACGAACGAAAGCTTTTGCAGAACGCGAATGTCTGTCTACCAGCGAATGCAGTTCCAAGGGACAGTGAAAACCAGCTACAGCTTTCCGTGCTGGCAGCTTTCCTGTGGGCGCAATCGCTGGACGTTTCGAATTTGGCAGCCGGGCTCCGAGAGAGAAATACACAGTGTTGCCCCTTTACGAACGAAAGCTTTTGCAGAACGCGAATGTCTGTCTACCAGCGAATGCAGTTCCAAGGGACAGTGAAAACCAGCTACAGCTTTCCGTGCTGGCAGCTTTCCTGTGGGCGCAATCGCTGGACGTTTCGAATTTGGCAGCCGGGCTCTCCGAGAGAGAAATACACAGTTTTGCCCCTTTAAAAATGAAAGCTTTTGCAGAACGCGAATGTCTGTCTACCAGCGAATGCAGTTCCAAGGGACAGTGAAAACCAGCTACAGCTTTCCGTGCTGGCAGCTTTCCTGTGGGCGCAATCGCTGGACGTTTCGAATTTGGCAGCCGGGCTCTGCGAGAGAGAAATACACAGTGTTGCCCCTTTACGAACGAAAGCTTTTGCAGAACGCGAATGTCTGTCTACCAGCGAATGCAGTTCCAAGGGACAGTGAAAACCAGCTACAGCTTTCCGTGCTGGCAGCTTTCCTGTGGGCGCAATCGCTGGACGTTTCGAATTTGGCAGCCAGGCTCTGCGAGAGAGAAATACACAGTGTTGCCCCTTTACGAACGAAAGCTTTTGCAGAACGCGAATGTCTGTCTACCAGCGAATGCAGTTCCAAGGGACAGTGAAAACCAGCTACAGCTTTCCGTGCTGGCAGCTTTCCTGTGGGCGCAATCGCTGGACGTTTCGAATTTGGCAGCCGGGCTCTCCGAGAGAGAAATACAAAGTGTTGCACCTTTACGAACGAAAGCTGTTGCAGAACGCGAATGTCTGTCTACCAGCGAATGCAGTTCCAAGGGACAGTGAAAACCAGCTACAGCTTTCCGTGCTGGCAGCTTTCCTGTGGGCGCAATCGCTGGACGTTTCGAATTTGGCAGCCGGGCTCTCCCAGAGAGAAATACAAAGTGTTGAGCCATTACCAACCAAAGCTTTTGCAGAACGCGAATGTCTGTCTACCAGCGAATGCAGTTCCAAGGGACAGTGAAAACCAGCTACAGCTTTCCGTGCTGACAGCTTTCCTGTGGGCGCAATCGCTGGACGTTTCGAATTTGGCCGCCGGGCTCTGCGAGAGAGAAATACACAGTGTTGCCCCTTTACGAACGAAAGCTTTAGCAGAACGCGAATGTCTGTCTACCAGCGAATGCAGTTCCAAGGGACAGTGAAAACCAGCTACAGCTTTCCGTGCTGGCAGCTTTCCTGTGGGCGCAATCTCTGGACGTTTCGAATTTGGCAGCCGGGCTCTGCGAGAGAGAAATACAAAGTGTTGCCCCTTTACGAACGAAAGCTGTTGCAGAACGCGAATGTCTGTCTACCAGCGAATGCAGTTCCAAGGGACAGTGAAAACCAGCTACAGCTTTCCGTGCTGGCAGCTTTCCTGTGGGCGCAATCGCTGGACGTTTCGAATTTGGCCGCCGGGCTCTGCGAGAGAGAAATACACAGTGTTGCCCCTTTACGAACAAAAGCTGTTACAGAACGCGAATGTCTGTCTACCAGCGAATGCAGTTCCAAGGGACAGTGAAAACCAGCTACAGCTTTCCGTGCTGGCAGCTTTCCTGTGGGCGCAATCGCTGGACGTTTCGAATTTGGCAGCCGGGCTCTCCGAGAGAGAAATATACAGTGTTGCCCCCTTAGCAATGAAAACTATTGCAGAACGCGAATGTCTGTCTACCAGCGAATGCAGTTCCAAGGGACAGTGAAAACCAGCTACAGCTTTCCGGGCTGGCAGCTTTCCTGTGGGCGCAATCGCTGGACGTTTCGAATTTGGCCGCCGGGCTCTGCGAGAGAGAAATACACAGTGTTGCCCCTTTACGAACGAAAGCTTTAGCAGAACGCGAATGTCTGTCTACCAGCGAATGCAGTTCCAAGGGACAGTGAAAACCAGCTACAGCTTTCCGTGCTGGCAGCTTTCCTGTGGGCGCAATCTCTGGACGTTTCGAATTTGGCAGCCGTCTCTGCGAGAGAGAAATACAAAGTGTTGCCCCTTTACGAACGAAAGCTTTAGCAGAACGCGAATGTCTGTCTACCAGCGAATGCAGTTCCAAGGGACAGTGAAAACCAGCTACAGCTTTCCGTGCTGGCAGCTTTCCTGTGGGCGCAATCGCTGGACGTTTCGAATTTGGCAGCCGGGCTCTCCCAGAGAGAAATACACAGTGTTGCCCCTTTACCAACCAAAGCTTTTGCAGAACGCGAATGTCTGTCTACCAGCGAATGCAGTTCCAAGGGACAGTGAAAACCAGCTACAGCTTTCCGTGCTGGCAGCTTTCCTGTGGGCGCAATCGCTGGACGTTTCGAATTTGGCAGCCGGGTTCTCCGAGAGAGAAATACACAGTGTTGCCTCATAACGAATGAAAGGTCTGGCAGAACGCGAATGTCTGTCTACCAGCGAATGCAGTTCCAAGGGACAGTGAAAACCAGCTACAGCTTTCCATGCTGGCAGCTTTCCTGTGGGCGCAATCGCTGGACGTTTCGAATTTGGCAGCCGGGCTCTGCGAGAGAGAAATACACAGTGTTGCCCCTTTACGAACGAAAGCTTTTGCAGAACGCGAATGTCTGTCTACCAGCGAATGCAGTTCCAAGGGACAGTGAAAACCAGCTACAGCTTTCCGTGCTGGCAGCTTTCCTGTGGGCGCAATCGCTGGACGTTTCGAATTTGGCAGCCGGGCTCTCCGAGAGAGAAATACACAGTTTTGCCCCTTTAAAAATGAAAGCTTTTGCAGAACGCGAATGTCTGTCTACCAGCGAATGCAGTTCCAAGGGACAGTGAAAACCAGCTACAGCTTTCCGTGCTGGCAGCTTTCCTGTGGGCGCAATCGCTGGACGTTTCGAATTTGGGAGCCGGGCTCTCCGAGAGAGAAATACATAGTGTTGCCCCATTAAGAACGAAAGCTGTTGCAGAACGCGAATGTCTGTCTACCAGCGAATGCAGTTCCAAGGGACAGTGAAAACCAGCTACAGCTTTCCGTGCTGGCAGCTTTCCTGTGGGCGCAATCGCTGGACGTTTCGAATTTGGCAGCCGGGCTCTGCGAGAGAGAAATATACAGTGTTGCCTCATAACGAACGGAAGCTTTTGCAGAACGCGAATGTCTGTCTACCAGCGAATGCAGTTCCAAGGGACAGTGAAAACGAGCTACAGCTTTCCGTGCTGGCAGCTTTCCTGTGGGCGCAATCGCTGGACGTTTCGAACTTGGCAGCCGGGCTCTCCGAGAGAGAAATACACAGTGTTGCCCCATTACGAACCAAAGCTTTTGCAGAACGCGAATGTCTGTCTACCAGCGAATGCAGTTCCAAGGGACAGTGAAAACCAGCTACAGCTTTCCGTGCTGGGAGCTTTCCTGTGGGCGCAATCGCTGGACGTTTCGAATTTGGGAGCCGGGCTCTGCGAGAGAGAAATACACAGTGTTGCCCCTTTACGAAGGAAAGCTGTTGCAGAACGCGAATGTCTCTTTACCAGCGAATGCAGTTCCAAGGGACAGTGAAAACCAGCTACAGCTTTCCGTGCTGGGAGCTTTCCTGTGGGCGCAATCGCTGGACGTTTCGAATTTGGCAGCCGGGCTCTCCGAGAGAGAAATACACAGTGTTGCCCCTTTACCAACCAAAGCTTTTGCAGAACGCGAATGTCTGTCTACCAGCGAATGCAGTTCCAAGGGACAGTGAAAACCAGCTACAGCTTTCCGTGCTGGCAGCTTTCCTGTGGGCGCAATCGCTGGACGTTTCGAATTTGGCAGCCGGGCTCTGCGAGAGAGAAATACACAGTGTTGCCCCTTTACGAACGAAATCTGTTGCAGAACGCGAATGTCTGTCTACCAGCGAATGCAGTTCCAAGGGACAGTGAAAACTAGCTACAGCTTTCCGTGCTGGCAGCTTTCCTGTGGGCGCAATCGCTGGACGTTTCGAATTTGGCAGCCGGGCTCTGCGAGAGAGAAATACAAAGTGTTGCCCCTTTACGAACGAAAGCTGTTGCAGAACGCGAATGTCTGTCTACCAGCGAATCCAGTTCCAAGGGACAGTGAAAACCAGCTACAGCTTTCCGTGCTGGCAGCTTTCCTGTGGGCGCAATCGCTGGACGTTTCGAATTTGGCAGCCGGGCTCTCCGAGAGAGAAATACACAGTGTTGCCCCTTTACGAACGAAAGCTTTTGCAGAACGCGAATGTCTGTCTACCAGCGAATGCAGTTCCAAGGGACAGTGAAAACCAGCTACAGCTTTCCGTGCTGGCAGCTTTCCTGTGGGCGCAATCGCTGGACGTTTCGAATTTGGCAGCCGGGCTCTGCGAGAGAGAAATACACAGTGTTGGCCCTTTATGAACGAAAGCTGTTGCAGAACGCGAATGTCTGTCTACCAGCGAATGCAGTTCCAAGGGACAGTGAAAACCAGCTACAGCTTTCCGTGCTGGGAGCTTTCCTGTGGGCGCAATCTCTGGACGTTTCGAATTTGGCAGCCGGGCTCTGCGAGAGAGAAATACACAGTGTTGCCCCTTTACGAACGAAATCTGTTGCAGAACGCGAATGTCTGTCTACCAGCGAATGCAGTTCCAAGGGACAGTGAAAACTAGCTACAGCTTTCCGTGCTGGCAGCTTTCCTGAGGGCGCAATCGCTGGACGTTTCGAATTTGGCAGCCGGGCTCTGCGAGAGAGAAATACAAAGTGTTGCCCCTTTACGAACGAAAGCTGTTGCAGAACGCGAATGTCTGTCTACCAGCGAATCCAGTTCCAAGGGACAGTGAAAACCAGCTACAGCTTTCCGTGCTGGCAGCTTTCCTGTGGGCGCAATCGCTGGACGTTTCGAATTTGGCAGCCGGGCTCTCCGAGAGAGAAATACAGAGTGTTGCCCCTTTACGAACGAAAGCTTTTGCAGAACGCGAATGTCTGTCTACCAGCGAATGCAGTTCCAAGGGACAGTGAAAACCAGCTACAGCTTTCCGTGCTGGCAGCTTTCCTGTGGGCGCAATCGCTGGACGTTTCGAATTTGGCAGCCGGGCTCTGCGAGAGAGAAATACACAGTGTTGGCCCTTTATGAACGAAAGCTGTTGCAGAACGCGAATGTCTGTCTACCAGCGAATGCAGTTCCAAGGGACAGTGAAAACCAGCTACAGCTTTCCGTGCTGGGAGCTTTCCTGTGGGCGCAGTCTCTGGACGTTTCGAATTTGGCAGCCGGGCTCTCCGAGAGAGAAATACACAGTGTTGCCCCATTACGAACGGAAGCTTTTGCAGAACGCGAATGTCTGTCTACCAGCGAATGCAGTTCCAAGGGACAGTGAAAACCAGCTACAGCTTTCTGGGCTGACAGCTTTCCTGTGGGCGCAATCGCTGGACGTTTCGAATTTGGCAGCCGGGCTCTCCGAGAGAGAAATACACAGTGTTGCCCCTTTACGAACGAAACCTGTTGCAGAACGCGAATGTCTGTCTACCAGCGAATGCAGTTCCAAGGGACAGTGAAAAGCAGCTACAGCTTTCCGTGCTGGCAGCTTTCCTGTGGGCGCAATCGCTGGACGTTTCGAATTTGGCAGCCGGGCTCTGCGAGAGAGAAATACACAGTGTTGCCCCTTTACGAACGAAAGCTTTTGCAGAACGCGAATGTCTGTCTACCAGCGAATGCAGTTCCAAGGGACAGTGAAAACCAGCTACAGCTTTCCGTGCTGGCAGCTTTCCTGTGGCGCAATCGCTGGACGTTTCGAATTTGGCAGCCGGGCTCCGAGAGAGATATACACAGTGTTGCCCCTTTACGAACGAAAGGTGTTGCAGAACTCGAATGTCTGTCTACCAGCGAATGCAGTTCCAAGGGACAGTGAAAACCAGCTACAGCTTTCCGTGCTGGCAGCTTTCCTGTGGGCGCAATCGCTGGACGTTTCGAATTTGGCAGCCGGGCTCTCCGAGAGAGAAATATACAGTGTTGCCCCCTTAGCAATGAAAACTATTGCAGAATGCGTATGTCTGTCTACCAGCGAATGCAGTTCCAAGGGACAGTGAAAACCAGCTACAGCTTTCCGGGCTGGCAGCTTTCCTGTGGGCGCAATCGCTGGACGTTTCGCATTTGGCAGCCGGGCTCTCCGAGCAAGAAATACACAGTGTTGCCCCTTTACCAACCAAAGCTTTTGCAGAACGCAAATGTCTGTCTACCAGCGAATGCAGTTCCAAGGGACAGTGAAAACCAGCTACAGCTTTCCGTGCTGGCAGCTTTCCTGTGGGCGCAATCGCTGGACGTTTCGAATTTGGCAGCCGGGCTCTCCGAGAGAGAAATACACAGTGTTGCCCCTTTACCAACCAAAGCTTTTGCAGAACGCGACTGTCTGTCTACCAGCGAATGCAGTTCCAAGGGACAGTGAAAACCAGCTACAGCTTTCCGTGCTGGCAGCTTTCCTGTGGGCGCAATCGCTGGACGTTTCGAATTTGGCCGCCGGGCTCTGCGAGAGAGAAATACAAAGTGTTGCCCCATTACCAACCAAAGCTTTTGCAGAACGCGAATGTCTGTCTACCAGCGAATGCAGTTCCAAGGGATAGTGAAAACCAGCTACAGCTTTCCGGGCTGGCAGCTTTCCTTTGGGCGCAATCGCTCGACGTTTCGAATTTGGCAGCCGGGCTCTCCGAGAGAGAAATACACAGTTTTGCCCCTTTAAAAATGAAAGCTGTTGCAGAACGCGAATGTCTGTCTACCAGCGAATGCAGTTCCAAGGGACAGTGAAAACCAGCTACAGCTTTCCGTGCTGGCAGCTTTCCTGTGGGCGCAATCGCTGGACGTTTCGAATTTGGCAGCCGGGCTCTGCGAGAGAGAAATATACAGTGTTGCCCCTTTACGAACGAAAGCTTTAGCAGAACGCGAATGTCTGTCTACCAGCGAATGCAGTTCCAAGGGACAGTGAAAACCAGCTACAGCTTTCCGTGCTGGCAGCATTCCTGTGGGCGCAATCGCTGGACGTTTCGAATTTGGCAGCCGGGATCTGCGAGAGAGAAATACACAGTGTTGCCCCTTTACGAACGAAAGCTGTTGCAGAACGCGAATGTCTGTCTACCAGCGAATGCAGTTCCAAGGGACAGTGAAAACCAGCTACAGCTTTCCGTGCTGGGAGCTTTCCTGTGGGCGCAATCGCTGGTCGTTTCGAATTTGGCAGCGGGGCTCTCCGAGAGAGAAATACACAGTGTTGCCCCTTTACGAACGAAAGCTTTTGCAGAATGCGAATGTCTGTCTACCAGCGAATGCAGTTCCAAGGGACAGTGAAAACCAGCTACAGCTTTCCGTGCTGGCAGCTTTCCTGTGGGCGCAATCGCTGGACGTTTCGAATTTGGCAGCCAGGCTCTGCGAGAGAGAAATACACAGTGTTGCCCCTTTACGAACGAAAGCTGTTGCAGAACGCGAATGTCTGTCTACCAGCGAATGCAGTTCCAAGGGACAGTGAAAACCAGCTACAGCTTTCCGTGCTGGCAGCTTTCCTGTGGGCGCAATCGCTGGACGTTTCGAATTTGGCAGCCGGGCTCTCCGAGAGAGAAATACACAGTGTTGCCCCTTTACGAACGAAAGCTGTTGCAGAACGCGAATGTCTGTCTACCAGCGAATGCAGTTCCAAGGGACAGTGAAAACCAGCTACAGCTTTCCGTGCTGGCAGCTTTCCTGTGGGCGCAATCGCTGGACGTTTCGAATTTGGCAGCCGGGCTCCGAGAGAGAAATACTAAGTGTTGCCCCTTTACGAACGAAAGCTTTTGCAGAACGCGAATGTCTGTCTACCAGCGAATGCAGTTCCAAGGGACAGTGAAAACCAGCTACAGCTTTCCGTGCTGGCAGCTTTCCTGTGGGCGCAATCGCTGGACGTTTCGAATTTGGCAGCCGGACTCTGCGAGAGAGCAATATACAGTGTTGCCCCCTTAGCAACGAAAACTATTGCAGAACGCGAATGTCTGTCTACCAGCGAATGCAGTTCCAAGGGACAGTGAAAACCAGCTACAGCTTTCCGTGCTGGGAGCTTTCCTGTGGGCGCAATCGCTGGACGTTTCGAATTTGGCAGCCGGGCTCTCCGAGAGAGAAATACACAGTGTTGCCCCTTTACCAACCAAAGCTTTTGCAGAACGCGAATGTCTGTCTACCAGCGAATGCAGTTCCAAGGGACAGTGAAAACCAGCTACAGCTTTCCGTGCTGGCAGCTTTCCTGTGGCGCAATCGCTGGACGTTTCGAATTTGGCAGCCGGGCTCCGAGAGAGATATACACAGTGTTGCCCCTTTACGAACGAAAGGTGTTGCAGAACTCGAATGTCTGTCTACCAGCGAATGCAGTTCCAAGGGACAGTGAAAACCAGCTACAGCTTTCCGTGCTGGCAGCTTTCCTGTGGGCGCAATCGCTGGACGTTTCGAATTTGGCAGCCGGGCTCTCCGAGAGAGAAATATACAGTGTTGCCCCCTTAGCAATGAAAACTATTGCAGAATGCGAATGTCTGTCTACCAGCGAATGCAGTTCCAAGGGACAGTGAAAACCAGCTACAGCTTTCCGGGCTGGCAGCTTTCCTGTGGGCGCAATCGCTGGACGTTTCGCATTTGGCAGCCGGGCTCTCCGAGCAAGAAATACACAGTGTTGCCCCTTTACCAACCAAAGCTTTTGCAGAACGCAAATGTCTGTCTACTAGCGAATGCAGTTCCAAGGGACAGTGAAAACCAGCTACAGCTTTCCGTGCTGGCAGCTTTCCTGTGGGCGCAATCGCTGGACGTTTCGAATTTGGCAGCCGGGCTCTCCGAGAGAGAAATACACAGTGTTGCCCCTTTACCAACCAAAGCTTTTGCAGAACGCGAATGTCTGTCTACCAGCGAATGCAGTTCCAAGGGACAGTGAAAACCAGCTACAGCTTTCCGTGCTGGCAGCTTTCCTGTGGGCGCAATCGCTGGACGTTTCGAATTTGGCCGCCGGGCTCTGCGAGAGAGAAATACAAAGTGTTGCCCCATTACCAACCAAAGCTTTTGCAGAACGCGAATGTCTGTCTACCAGCGAATGCAGTTCCAAGGGATAGTGAAAACCAGCTACAGCTTTCCGGGCTGGCAGCTTTCCTTTGGGCGCAATCGCTCGACGTTTCGAATTTGGCAGCCGGGCTCTCCGAGAGAGAAATACACAGTTTTGCCCCTTTAAAAATGAAAGCTGTTGCAGAACGCGAATGTCTGTCTACCAGCGAATGCAGTTCCAAGGGACAGTGAAAACCAGCTACAGCTTTCCGTGCTGGCAGCTTTCCTGTGGGCGCAATCGCTGGACGTTTCGAATTTGGCAGCCGGGCTCTGCGAGAGAGAAATATACAGTGTTGCCCCTTTACGAACGAAAGCTTTAGCAGAACGCGAATGTCTGTCTACCAGCGAATGCAGTTCCAAGGGACAGTGAAAACCAGCTACAGCTTTCCGTGCTGGCAGCATTCCTGTGGGCGCAATCGCTGGACGTTTCGAATTTGGCAGCCGGGATCTGCGAGAGAGAAATACACAGTGTTGCCCCTTTACGAACGAAAGCTGTTGCAGAACGCGAATGTCTGTCTACCAGCGAATGCAGTTCCAAGGGACAGTGAAAACCAGCTACAGCTTTCCGTGCTGGCAGCTTTCCTGTGGGCGCAATCGCTGGACGTTTCGAATTTGGCAGCCGGGCTCTCCGAGAGAGAAATACACAGTGTTGCCCCTTTACGAACGAAAGCTTTTGCAGAACGCGAATGTCTGTCTACCAGCGAATGCAGTTCCAAGGGACAGTGAAAACCAGCTACAGCTTTCCGTGCTGGCAGCTTTCCTGTGGGCGCAATCGCTGGACGTTTCGAATTTGGCAGCCGGGCTCTGCGAGAGAGAAATACACAGTGTTGGCCCTTTATGAACGAAAGCTGTTGCAGAACGCGAATGTCTGTCTACCAGCGAATGCAGTTCCAAGGGACAGTGAAAACCAGCTACAGCTTTCCGTGCTGGGAGCTTTCCTGTGGGCGCAGTCTCTGGACGTTTCGAATTTGGCAGCCGGGCTCTCCGAGAGAGAAATACACAGTGTTGCCCCATTACGAACGGAAGCTTTTGCAGAACGCGAATGTCTGTCTACCAGCGAATGCAGTTCCAAGGGACAGTGAAAACCAGCTACAGCTTTCTGGGCTGACAGCTTTCCTGTGGGCGCAATCGCTGGACGTTTCGAATTTGGCAGCCGGGCTCTCCGAGAGAGAAATACACAGTGTTGCCCCTTTACGAACGAAACCTGTTGCAGAACGCGAATGTCTGTCTACCAGCGAATGCAGTTCCAAGGGACAGTGAAAAGCAGCTACAGCTTTCCGTGCTGGCAGCTTTCCTGTGGGCGCAATCGCTGGACGTTTCGAATTTGGCAGCCGGGCTCTGCGAGAGAGAAATACACAGTGTTGCCCCTTTACGAACGAAAGCTTTTGCAGAACGCGAATGTCTGTCTACCAGCGAATGCAGTTCCAAGGGACAGTGAAAACCAGCTACAGCTTTCCGTGCTGGCAGCTTTCCTGTGGCGCAATCGCTGGACGTTTCGAATTTGGCAGCCGGGCTCCGAGAGAGATATACACAGTGTTGCCCCTTTACGAACGAAAGGTGTTGCAGAACTCGAATGTCTGTCTACCAGCGAATGCAGTTCCAAGGGACAGTGAAAACCAGCTACAGCTTTCCGTGCTGGCAGCTTTCCTGTGGGCGCAATCGCTGGACGTTTCGAATTTGGCAGCCGGGCTCTCCGAGAGAGAAATATACAGTGTTGCCCCCTTAGCAATGAAAACTATTGCAGAATGCGTATGTCTGTCTACCAGCGAATGCAGTTCCAAGGGACAGTGAAAACCAGCTACAGCTTTCCGGGCTGGCAGCTTTCCTGTGGGCGCAATCGCTGGACGTTTCGCATTTGGCAGCCGGGCTCTCCGAGCAAGAAATACACAGTGTTGCCCCTTTACCAACCAAAGCTTTTGCAGAACGCAAATGTCTGTCTACCAGCGAATGCAGTTCCAAGGGACAGTGAAAACCAGCTACAGCTTTCCGTGCTGGCAGCTTTCCTGTGGGCGCAATCGCTGGACGTTTCGAATTTGGCAGCCGGGCTCTCCGAGAGAGAAATACACAGTGTTGCCCCTTTACCAACCAAAGCTTTTGCAGAACGCGACTGTCTGTCTACCAGCGAATGCAGTTCCAAGGGACAGTGAAAACCAGCTACAGCTTTCCGTGCTGGCAGCTTTCCTGTGGGCGCAATCGCTGGACGTTTCGAATTTGGCCGCCGGGCTCTGCGAGAGAGAAATACAAAGTGTTGCCCCATTACCAACCAAAGCTTTTGCAGAACGCGAATGTCTGTCTACCAGCGAATGCAGTTCCAAGGGATAGTGAAAACCAGCTACAGCTTTCCGGGCTGGCAGCTTTCCTTTGGGCGCAATCGCTCGACGTTTCGAATTTGGCAGCCGGGCTCTCCGAGAGAGAAATACACAGTTTTGCCCCTTTAAAAATGAAAGCTGTTGCAGAACGCGAATGTCTGTCTACCAGCGAATGCAGTTCCAAGGGACAGTGAAAACCAGCTACAGCTTTCCGTGCTGGCAGCTTTCCTGTGGGCGCAATCGCTGGACGTTTCGAATTTGGCAGCCGGGCTCTGCGAGAGAGAAATATACAGTGTTGCCCCTTTACGAACGAAAGCTTTAGCAGAACGCGAATGTCTGTCTACCAGCGAATGCAGTTCCAAGGGACAGTGAAAACCAGCTACAGCTTTCCGTGCTGGCAGCATTCCTGTGGGCGCAATCGCTGGACGTTTCGAATTTGGCAGCCGGGATCTGCGAGAGAGAAATACACAGTGTTGCCCCTTTACGAACGAAAGCTGTTGCAGAACGCGAATGTCTGTCTACCAGCGAATGCAGTTCCAAGGGACAGTGAAAACCAGCTACAGCTTTCCGTGCTGGGAGCTTTCCTGTGGGCGCAATCGCTGGTCGTTTCGAATTTGGCAGCGGGGCTCTCCGAGAGAGAAATACACAGTGTTGCCCCTTTACGAACGAAAGCTTTTGCAGAATGCGAATGTCTGTCTACCAGCGAATGCAGTTCCAAGGGACAGTGAAAACCAGCTACAGCTTTCCGTGCTGGCAGCTTTCCTGTGGGCGCAATCGCTGGACGTTTCGAATTTGGCAGCCAGGCTCTGCGAGAGAGAAATACACAGTGTTGCCCCTTTACGAACGAAAGCTGTTGCAGAACGCGAATGTCTGTCTACCAGCGAATGCAGTTCCAAGGGACAGTGAAAACCAGCTACAGCTTTCCGTGCTGGCAGCTTTCCTGTGGGCGCAATCGCTGGACGTTTCGAATTTGGCAGCCGGGCTCTCCGAGAGAGAAATACACAGTGTTGCCCCTTTACGAACGAAAGCTGTTGCAGAACGCGAATGTCTGTCTACCAGCGAATGCAGTTCCAAGGGACAGTGAAAACCAGCTACAGCTTTCCGTGCTGGCAGCTTTCCTGTGGGCGCAATCGCTGGACGTTTCGAATTTGGCAGCCGGGCTCCGACAGAGAAATACTAAGTGTTGCCCCTTTACGAACGAAAGCTTTTGCAGAACGCGAATGTCTGTCTACCAGCGAATGCAGTTCCAAGGGACAGTGAAAACCAGCTACAGCTTTCCGTGCTGGCAGCTTTCCTGTGGGCGCAATCGCTGGACGTTTCGAATTTGGCAGCCGGACTCTGCGAGAGAGCAATATACAGTGTTGCCCCCTTAGCAACGAAAACTATTGCAGAACGCGAATGTCTGTCTACCAGCGAATGCAGTTCCAAGGGACAGTGAAAACCAGCTACAGCTTTCCGTGCTGGGAGCTTTCCTGTGGGCGCAATCGCTGGACGTTTCGAATTTGGCAGCCGGGCTCTCCGAGAGAGAAATACACAGTGTTGCCCCTTTACCAACCAAAGCTTTTGCAGAACGCGAATGTCTGTCTACCAGCGAATGCAGTTCCAAGGGACAGTGAAAACCAGCTACAGCTTTCCGTGCTGGCAGCTTTCCTGTGGCGCAATCGCTGGACGTTTCGAATTTGGCAGCCGGGCTCCGAGAGAGATATACACAGTGTTGCCCCTTTACGAACGAAAGGTGTTGCAGAACTCGAATGTCTGTCTACCAGCGAATGCAGTTCCAAGGGACAGTGAAAACCAGCTACAGCTTTCCGTGCTGGCAGCTTTCCTGTGGGCGCAATCGCTGGACGTTTCGAATTTGGCAGCCGGGCTCTCCGAGAGAGAAATATACAGTGTTGCCCCCTTAGCAATGAAAACTATTGCAGAATGCGAATGTCTGTCTACCAGCGAATGCAGTTCCAAGGGACAGTGAAAACCAGCTACAGCTTTCCGGGCTGGCAGCTTTCCTGTGGGCGCAATCGCTGGACGTTTCGCATTTGGCAGCCGGGCTCTCCGAGCAAGAAATACACAGTGTTGCCCCTTTACCAACCAAAGCTTTTGCAGAACGCAAATGTCTGTCTACTAGCGAATGCAGTTCCAAGGGACAGTGAAAACCAGCTACAGCTTTCCGTGCTGGCAGCTTTCCTGTGGGCGCAATCGCTGGACGTTTCGAATTTGGCAGCCGGGCTCTCCGAGAGAGAAATACACAGTGTTGCCCCTTTACCAACCAAAGCTTTTGCAGAACGCGAATGTCTGTCTACCAGCGAATGCAGTTCCAAGGGACAGTGAAAACCAGCTACAGCTTTCCGTGCTGGCAGCTTTCCTGTGGGCGCAATCGCTGGACGTTTCGAATTTGGCCGCCGGGCTCTGCGAGAGAGAAATACAAAGTGTTGCCCCATTACCAACCAAAGCTTTTGCAGAACGCGAATGTCTGTCTACCAGCGAATGCAGTTCCAAGGGATAGTGAAAACCAGCTACAGCTTTCCGGGCTGGCAGCTTTCCTTTGGGCGCAATCGCTCGACGTTTCGAATTTGGCAGCCGGGCTCTCCGAGAGAGAAATACACAGTTTTGCCCCTTTAAAAATGAAAGCTGTTGCAGAACGCGAATGTCTGTCTACCAGCGAATGCAGTTCCAAGGGACAGTGAAAACCAGCTACAGCTTTCCGTGCTGGCAGCTTTCCTGTGGGCGCAATCGCTGGACGTTTCGAATTTGGCAGCCGGGCTCTGCGAGAGAGAAATATACAGTGTTGCCCCTTTACGAACGAAAGCTTTAGCAGAACGCGAATGTCTGTCTACCAGCGAATGCAGTTCCAAGGGACAGTGAAAACCAGCTACAGCTTTCCGTGCTGGCAGCATTCCTGTGGGCGCAATCGCTGGACGTTTCGAATTTGGCAGCCGGGATCTGCGAGAGAGAAATACACAGTGTTGCCCCTTTACGAACGAAAGCTGTTGCAGAACGCGAATGTCTGTCTACCAGCGAATGCAGTTCCAAGGGACAGTGAAAACCAGCTACAGCTTTCCGTGCTGGCAGCTTTCCTGTGGGCGCAATCGCTGGTCGTTTCGAATTTGGCAGCGGGGCTCTCCGAGAGAGAAATACACAGTGTTGCCCCTTTACGAACGAAAGCTTTTGCAGAATGCGAATGTCTGTCTACCAGCGAATGCAGTTCCAAGGGACAGTGAAAACCAGCTACAGCTTTCCGTGCTGGCAGCTTTCCTGTGGGCGCAATCACTGGACGTTTCGAATTTGGCAGCCAGGCTCTGCGAGAGAGAAATACACAGTGTTGCCCCTTTACGAACGAAAGCTGTTGCAGAACGCGAATGTCTGTCTACCAGCGAATGCAGTTCCAAGGGACAGTGAAAACCAGCTACAGCTTTCCGTGCTGGCAGCTTTCCTGTGGGCGCAATCGCTGGACGTTTCGAATTTGGCAGCCGGGCTCTCCGAGAGAGAAATACACAGTGTTGCCCCTTTACGAACGAAAGCTGTTGCAGAACGCGAATGTCTGTCTACCAGCGAATGCAGTTCCAAGGGACAGTGAAAACCAGCTACAGCTTTCCGTGCTGGCAGCTTTCCTGTGGGCGCAATCGCTGGACGTTTCGAATTTGGCAGCCGGGCTCCGAGAGAGAAATACTAAGTGTTGCCCCCTTAGCAACGAAAACTATTGCAGAACGCGAATGTCTGTCTACCAGCGAATGCAGTTCCAAGGGACAGTGAAAACCAGCTACAGCTTTCCGTGCTGGCAGCTTTCCTGTGGGCGCAATCGCTGGACGTTTCGAATTTGGCAGCCGGGCTCTCCGAGAGAGAAATACACAGTGTTGCCCCTTTACCAACCAAAGTTTTTGCAGAACGCGAATGTCTGTCTACCAGCGAATGCAGTTCCAAGGGACAGTGAAAACCAGCTACAGCTTTCCGTGCTGGCAGCTTTCCTGTGGGCGCAATCGCTGGACGTTTCGAATTTGGCAGCCGGGCTCTCCGAGAGAGAAATACAAAGTGTTGCCCCTTTATGAACGAAAGCTTTTGCAGAACGCGAATGTCTGTCTACCAGCGAATGCAGTTCCAAGGGACAGTGAAAACCAGCTACAGCTTTCCGGGCTGGCAGCTTTCCTGTGGGCGCAATCGCTGGACGTTTCGAATTTGGCAGCCGGGCTCTGCGAGAGAGAAATATACAGTGTTGCCCCTTTACGAACGAAAGCTTTAGGAGAACGCGAATGTCTGTCTACCAGCGAATGCAGTTCCAAGGGACAGTGAAAACCAGCTACAGCTTTCCGTGCTGGCAGCTTTCCTGTGGGCGCAATCTCTGGACGTTTCGAATTTGGCAGCCGGGCTCTGCGAGAGAGAAATACACAGTGTTGCCCCTTTACGAACGAAAGCTTTTGCAGAACGCGAATGTCTGTCTACCAGCGAATGCAGTTCCAAGGGACAGTGAAAACCAGCTACAGCTTTCCGTGCTGGCAGCTTTCCTGTGGGCGCAATCGCTGGACGTTTCGAATTTGGCAGCCGGGCTCCGAGAGAGAAATACACAGTGTTGCCCCTTTACGAACGAAAGCTTTTGCAGAACGCGAATGTCTGTCTACCAGCGAATGCAGTTCCAAGGGACAGTGAAAACCAGCTACAGCTTTCCGTGCTGGCAGCTTTCCTGTGGGCGCAATCGCTGGACGTTTCGAATTTGGCAGCCGGGCTCTCCGAGAGAGAAATACACAGTTTTGCCCCTTTAAAAATGAAAGCTTTTGCAGAACGCGAATGTCTGTCTACCAGCGAATGCAGTTCCAAGGGACAGTGAAAACCAGCTACAGCTTTCCGTGCTGGCAGCTTTCCTGTGGCGCAATCGCTGGACGTTTCGAATTTGGCAGCCGGGCTCCGAGAGAGATATACACAGTGTTGCCCCTTTACGAACGAAAGGTGTTGCAGAACTCGAATGTCTGTCTACCAGCGAATGCAGTTCCAAGGGACAGTGAAAACCAGCTACAGCTTTCCGTGCTGGCAGCTTTCCTGTGGGCGCAATCGCTGGACGTTTCGAATTTGGCAGCCGGGCTCTCCGAGAGAGAAATATACAGTGTTGCCCCCTTAGCAATGAAAACTATTGCAGAATGCGAATGTCTGTCTACCAGCGAATGCAGTTCCAAGGGACAGTGAAAACCAGCTACAGCTTTCCGGGCTGGCAGCTTTCCTGTGGGCGCAATCGCTGGACGTTTCGCATTTGGCAGCCGGGCTCTCCGAGCAAGAAATACACAGTGTTGCCCCTTTACCAACCAAAGCTTTTGCAGAACGCAAATGTCTGTCTACCAGCGAATGCAGTTCCAAGGGACAGTGAAAACCAGCTACAGCTTTCCGTGCTGGCAGCTTTCCTGTGGGCGCAATCGCTGGACGTTTCGAATTTGGCAGCCGGGCTCTCCGAGAGAGAAATACACAGTGTTGCCCCTTTACCAACCAAAGCTTTTGCAGAACGCGAATGTCTGTCTACCAGCGAATGCAGTTCCAAGGGACAGTGAAAACCAGCTACAGCTTTCCGTGCTGGCAGCTTTCCTGTGGGCGCAATCGCTGGACGTTTCGAATTTGGCCGCCGGGCTCTGCGAGAGAGAAATACAAAGTGTTGCCCCATTACCAACCAAAGCTTTTGCAGAACGCGAATGTCTGTCTACCAGCGAATGCAGTTCCAAGGGATAGTGAAAACCAGCTACAGCTTTCCGGGCTGGCAGCTTTCCTTTGGGCGCAATCGCTCGACGTTTCGAATTTGGCAGCCGGGCTCTCCGAGAGAGAAATACACAGTTTTGCCCCTTTAAAAATGAAAGCTGTTGCAGAACGCGAATGTCTGTCTACCAGCGAATGCAGTTCCAAGGGACAGTGAAAACCAGCTACAGCTTTCCGTGCTGGCAGCTTTCCTGTGGGCGCAATCGCTGGACGTTTCGAATTTGGCAGCCGGGCTCTGCGAGAGAGAAATATACAGTGTTGCCCCTTTACGAACGAAAGCTTTAGCAGAACGCGAATGTCTGTCTACCAGCGAATGCAGTTCCAAGGGACAGTGAAAACCAGCTACAGCTTTCCGTGCTGGCAGCATTCCTGTGGGCGCAATCGCTGGACGTTTCGAATTTGGCAGCCGGGATCTGCGAGAGAGAAATACACAGTGTTGCCCCTTTACGAACGAAAGCTGTTGCAGAACGCGAATGTCTGTCTACCAGCGAATGCAGTTCCAAGGGACAGTGAAAACCAGCTACAGCTTTCCGTGCTGGGAGCTTTCCTGTGGGCGCAATCGCTGGTCGTTTCGAATTTGGCAGCGGGGCTCTCCGAGAGAGAAATACACAGTGTTGCCCCTTTACGAACGAAAGCTTTTGCAGAATGCGAATGTCTGTCTACCAGCGAATGCAGTTCCAAGGGACAGTGAAAACCAGCTACAGCTTTCCGTGCTGGCAGCTTTCCTGTGGGCGCAATCACTGGACGTTTCGAATTTGGCAGCCAGGCTCTGCGAGAGAGAAATACACAGTGTTGCCCCTTTACGAACGAAAGCTGTTGCAGAACGCGAATGTCTGTCTACCAGCGAATGCAGTTCCAAGGGACAGTGAAAACCAGCTACAGCTTTCCGTGCTGGCAGCTTTCCTGTGGGCGCAATCGCTGGACGTTTCGAATTTGGCAGCCGGGCTCTCCGAGAGAGAAATACACAGTGTTGCCCCTTTACGAACGAAAGCTGTTGCAGAACGCGAATGTCTGTCTACCAGCGAATGCAGTTCCAAGGGACAGTGAAAACCAGCTACAGCTTTCCGTGCTGGCAGCTTTCCTGTGGGCGCAATCGCTGGACGTTTCGAATTTGGCAGCCGGGCTCCGAGAGAGAAATACTAAGTGTTGCCCCTTTACGAACGAAAGCTTTTGCAGAACGCGAATGTCTGTCTACCAGCGAATGCAGTTCCAAGGGACAGTGAAAACCAGCTACAGCTTTCCGTGCTGGCAGCTTTCCTGTGGGCGCAATCGCTGGACGTTTCGAATTTGGCAGCCGGACTCTGCGAGAGAGAAATATACAGTGTTGCCCCCTTAGCAACGAAAACTATTGCAGAACGCGAATGTCTGTCTACCAGCGAATGCAGTTCCAAGGGACAGTGAAAACCAGCTACAGCTTTCCGTGCTGGCAGCTTTCCTGTGGGCGCAATCGCTGGACGTTTCGAATTTGGCAGCCGGGCTCTCCGAGAGAGAAATACACAGTGTTGCCCCTTTACCAACCAAAGTTTTTGCAGAACGCGAATGTCTGTCTACCAGCGAATGCAGTTCCAAGGGACAGTGAAAACCAGCTACAGCTTTCCGTGCTGGCAGCTTTCCTGTGGGCGCAATCGCTGGACGTTTCGAATTTGGCAGCCGGGCTCTCCGAGAGAGAAATACAAAGTGTTGCCCCTTTACGAACGAAAGCTTTTGCAGAACGCGAATGTCTGTCTACCAGCGAATGCAGTTCCAAGGGACAGTGAAAACCAGCTACAGCTTTCCGGGCTGGCAGCTTTCCTGTGGGCGCAATCGCTGGACGTTTCGAATTTGGCAGCCGGGCTCTGCGAGAGAGAAATATACAGTGTTGCCCCTTTACGAACGAAAGCTTTAGGAGAACGCGAATGTCTGTCTACCAGCGAATGCAGTTCCAAGGGACAGTGAAAACCAGCTACAGCTTTCCGTGCTGGCAGCTTTCCTGTGGGCGCAATCTCTGGACGTTTCGAATTTGGCAGCCGGGCTCTGCGAGAGAGAAATACACAGTGTTGCCCCTTTACGAACGAAAGCTTTTGCAGAACGCGAATGTCTGTCTACCAGCGAATGCAGTTCCAAGGGACAGTGAAAACCAGCTACAGCTTTCCGTGCTGGCAGCTTTCCTGTGGGCGCAATCGCTGGACGTTTCGAATTTGGCAGCCGGGCTCCGAGAGAGAAATACACAGTGTTGCCCCTTTACGAACGAAAGCTTTTGCAGAACGCGAATGTCTGTCTACCAGCGAATGCAGTTCCAAGGGACAGTGAAAACCAGCTACAGCTTTCCGTGCTGGCAGCTTTCCTGTGGGCGCAATCGCTGGACGTTTCGAATTTGGCAGCCGGGCTCTCCGAGAGAGAAATACACAGTTTTGCCCCTTTAAAAATGAAAGCTTTTGCAGAACGCGAATGTCTGTCTACCAGCGAATGCAGTTCCAAGGGACAGTGAAAACCAGCTACAGCTTTCCGTGCTGGCAGCTTTCCTGTGGGCGCAATCGCTGGACGTTTCGAATTTGGCAGCCGGGCTCTGCGAGAGAGAAATACACAGTGTTGCCCCTTTACGAACGAAAGCTTTTGCAGAACGCGAATGTCTGTCTACCAGCGAATGCAGTTCCAAGGGACAGTGAAAACCAGCTACAGCTTTCCGTGCTGGCAGCTTTCCTGTGGGCGCAATCGCTGGACGTTTCGAATTTGGCAGCCAGGCTCTGCGAGAGAGAAATACACAGTGTTGCCCCTTTACGAACGAAAGCTTTTGCAGAACGCGAATGTCTGTCTACCAGCGAATGCAGTTCCAAGGGACAGTGAAAACCAGCTACAGCTTTCCGTGCTGGCAGCTTTCCTGTGGGCGCAATCGCTGGACGTTTCGAATTTGGCAGCCGGGCTCTCCGAGAGAGAAATACAAAGTGTTGCACCTTTACGAACGAAAGCTTTAGCAGAACGCGAATGTCTGTCTACCAGCGAATGCAGTTCCAAGGGACAGTGAAAACCAGCTACAGCTTTCCGTGCTGGCAGCTTTCCTGTGGGCGCAATCGCTGGACGTTTCGAATTTGGCAGCCGGGCTCTCCCAGAGAGAAATACAAAGTGTTGACCCATTACCAACCAAAGCTTTTGCAGAACGCGAATGTCTGTCTACCAGCGAATGCAGTTCCAAGGGACAGTGAAAACCAGCTACAGCTTTCCGTGCTGACAGCTTTCCTGTGGGCGCAATCGCTGGACGTTTCGAATTTGGCCGCCGGGCTCTGCGAGAGAGAAATACACAGTGTTGCCCCTTTACGAACGAAAGCTTTAGCAGAACGCGAATGTCTGTCTACCAGCGAATGCAGTTCCAAGGGACAGTGAAAACCAGCTACAGCTTTCCGTGCTGGCAGCTTTCCTGTGGGCGCAATCTCTGGACGTTTCGAATTTGGCAGCCGGGCTCTGCGAGAGAGAAATACAAAGTGTTGCCCCTTTACGAACGAAAGCTTTAGCAGAACGCGAATGTCTGTCTACCAGCGAATGCAGTTCCAAGGGACAGTGAAAACCAGCTACAGCTTTCCGTGCTGGCAGCTTTCCTGTGGGCGCAATCTCTGGACGATTCGAATTTGGCAGCCGGGCTCTCCGAGAGAGAAATACAAAGTGTTACCCCTTTACGAACGAAAGCTGTTGCAGAACGCGAATGTCTGTCTACCAGCGAATGCAGTTCCAAGGGACAGTGAAAACCAGCTACAGCTTTCCGTGCTGGCAGCTTTCCTGTGGGCGCAATCGCTGGACGTTTCGAATTTGGCCGCCGGGCTCTGCGAGAGAGAAATACACAGTGTTGCCCCTTTACGAACAAAAGCTGTTGCAGAACGCGAATGTCTGTCTACCAGCGAATGCAGTTCCAAGGGACAGTGAAAACCAGCTACAGCTTTCCGTGCTGGCAGCTTTCCTGTGGGCGCAATCGCTGGACGTTTCGAATTTGGCAGCCGGGCTCTCCGAGAGAGAAATATACAGTGTTGCCCCCTTAGCAATGAAAACTATTGCAGAACGCGAATGTCTGTCTACCAGCGAATGCAGTTCCAAGGGACAGTGAAAACCAGCTACAGCTTTCCGGGCTGGCAGCTTTCCTGTGGGCGCAATGGCTGGACGTTTCGAATTTGGCCGCCGGGCTCTGCGAGAGAGAAATACACAGTGTTGCCCCTTTACGAACGAAAGCTTTAGCAGAACGCGAATGTCTGTCTACCAGCGAATGCAGTTCCAAGGGACAGTGAAAACCAGCTACAGCTTTCCGTGCTGGCAGCTTTCCTGTGGGCGCAATCGCTGGACGTTTCGAATTTGGCAGCCGGGCTCTGCGAGAGAGAAATACAAAGTGTTGCCCCTTTACGAACGAAAGCTTTAGCAGAACGCGAATGTCTGTCTACCAGCGAATGCAGTTCCAAGGGACAGTGAAAACCAGCTACAGCTTTCCGTGCTGGCAGCTTTCCTGTGGGCGCAATCGCTGGACGTTTCGAATTTGGCAGCCGGGCTCTCCCAGAGAGAAATACACAGTGTTGCCCCTTTACCAACCAAAGCTTTTGCAGAACGCGAATGTCTGTCTACCAGCGAATGCAGTTCCAAGGGACAGTGAAAACCAGCTACAGCTTTCCGTGCTGGCAGCTTTCCTGTGGGCGCAATCGCTGGACGTTTCGAATTTGGCAGCCGGGTTCTCCGAGAGAGAAATACACAGTGTTGCCTCATAACGAATGAAAGGTCTAGCAGAACGCGAATGTCTGTCTACCAGCGAATGCAGTTCCAAGGGACAGTGAAAACCAGCTACAGCTTTCCATGCTGGCAGCTTTCCTGTGGGCGCAATCGCTGGACGTTTCGAATTTGGCAGCCGGGCTCTCCCAGAGAGAAATACACAGTGTTGCCCCTTTACCAACCAAAGCTTTTGCAGAACGCGAATGTCTGTCTACCAGCGAATGCAGTTCCAAGGGACAGTGAAAACCAGCTACAGCTTTCCGTGCTGGCAGCTTTCCTGTGGGCGCAATCGCTGGACGTTTCGAATTTGGCAGCCGGGTTCTCCGAGAGAGAAATACACAGTGTTGCCCCCTTAGCAACGAAAACTATTGCAGAACGCGAATGTCTGTCTACCAGCGAATGCAGTTCCAAGGGACAGTGAAAACCAGCTACAGCTTTCCGTGCTGGCAGCTTTCCTGTGGGCGCAATCGCTGGACGTTTCGAATTTGGCAGCCGGGCTCTCCGAGAGAGAAATACACAGTGTTGCCCCTTTACCAACCAAAGTTTTTGCAGAACGCGAATGTCTGTCTACCAGCGAATGCAGTTCCAAGGGACAGTGAAAACCAGCTACAGCTTTCCGTGCTGGCAGCTTTCCTGTGGGCGCAATCGCTGGACGTTTCGAATTTGGCAGCCGGGCTCTCCGAGAGAGAAATACAAAGTGTTGCCCCTTTACGAACGAAAGCTTTTGCAGAACGCGAATGTCTGTCTACCAGCGAATGCAGTTCCAAGGGACAGTGAAAACCAGCTACAGCTTTCCGGGCTGGCAGCTTTCCTGTGGGCGCAATCGCTGGACGTTTCGAATTTGGCAGCCGGGCTCTGCGAGAGAGAAATATACAGTGTTGCCCCTTTACGAACGAAAGCTTTAGGAGAACGCGAATGTCTGTCTACCAGCGAATGCAGTTCCAAGGGACAGTGAAAACCAGCTACAGCTTTCCGTGCTGGCAGCTTTCCTGTGGGCGCAATCTCTGGACGTTTCGAATTTGGCAGCCGGGCTCTGCGAGAGAGAAATACACAGTGTTGCCCCTTTACGAACGAAAGCTTTTGCAGAACGCGAATGTCTGTCTACCAGCGAATGCAGTTCCAAGGGACAGTGAAAACCAGCTACAGCTTTCCGTGCTGGCAGCTTTCCTGTGGGCGCAATCGCTGGACGTTTCGAATTTGGCAGCCGGGCTCCGAGAGAGAAATACACAGTGTTGCCCCTTTACGAACGAAAGCTTTTGCAGAACGCGAATGTCTGTCTACCAGCGAATGCAGTTCCAAGGGACAGTGAAAACCAGCTACAGCTTTCCGTGCTGGCAGCTTTCCTGTGGGCGCAATCGCTGGACGTTTCGAATTTGGCAGCCGGGCTCTCCGAGAGAGAAATACACAGTTTTGCCCCTTTAAAAATGAAAGCTTTTGCAGAACGCGAATGTCTGTCTACCAGCGAATGCAGTTCCAAGGGACAGTGAAAACCAGCTACAGCTTTCCGTGCTGGCAGCTTTCCTGTGGGCGCAATCGCTGGACGTTTCGAATTTGGCAGCCGGGCTCTGCGAGAGAGAAATACACAGTGTTGCCCCTTTACGAACGAAAGCTTTTGCAGAACGCGAATGTCTGTCTACCAGCGAATGCAGTTCCAAGGGACAGTGAAAACCAGCTACAGCTTTCCGTGCTGGCAGCTTTCCTGTGGGCGCAATCGCTGGACGTTTCGAATTTGGCAGCCAGGCTCTGCGAGAGAGAAATACACAGTGTTGCCCCTTTACGAACGAAAGCTTTTGCAGAACGCGAATGTCTGTCTACCAGCGAATGCAGTTCCAAGGGACAGTGAAAAGCAGCTACAGCTTTCCGTGCTGGCAGCTTTCCTGTGGGCGCAATCGCTGGACGTTTCGAATTTGGCAGCCGGGCTCTCCGAGAGAGAAATACAAAGTGTTGCACCTTTACGAACGAAAGCTTTAGCAGAACGCGAATGTCTGTCTACCAGCGAATGCAGTTCCAAGGGACAGTGAAAACCAGCTACAGCTTTCCGTGCTGGCAGCTTTCCTGTGGGCGCAATCGCTGGACGTTTCGAATTTGGCAGCCGGGCTCTCCCAGAGAGAAATACAAAGTGTTGACCCATTACCAACCAAAGCTTTTGCAGAACGCGAATGTCTGTCTACCAGCGAATGCAGTTCCAAGGGACAGTGAAAACCAGCTACAGCTTTCCGTGCTGACAGCTTTCCTGTGGGCGCAATCGCTGGACGTTTCGAATTTGGCCGCCGGGCTCTGCGAGATAGAAATACACAGTGTTGCCCCTTTACGAACGAAAGCTTTAGCAGAACGCGAATGTCTGTCTACCAGCGAATGCAGTTCCAAGGGACAGTGAAAACCAGCTACAGCTTTCCGTGCTGGCAGCTTTCCTGTGGGCGCAATCTCTGGACGTTTCGAATTTGGCAGCCGGGCTCTGCGAGAGAGAAATACAAAGTGTTGCCCCTTTACGAACGAAAGCTTTAGCAGAACGCGAATGTCTGTCTACCAGCGAATGCAGTTCCAAGGGACAGTGAAAACCAGCTACAGCTTTCCGTGCTGGCAGCTTTCCTGTGGGCGCAATCTCTGGACGATTCGAATTTGGCAGCCGGGCTCTCCGAGAGAGAAATACAAAGTGTTACCCCTTTACGAACGAAAGCTGTTGCAGAACGCGAATGTCTGTCTACCAGCGAATGCAGTTCCAAGGGACAGTGAAAACCAGCTACAGCTTTCCGTGCTGGCAGCTTTCCTGTGGGCGCAATCGCTGGACGTTTCGAATTTGGCCGCCGGGCTCTGCGAGAGAGAAATACACAGTGTTGCCCCTTTACGAACAAAAGCTGTTGCAGAACGCGAATGTCTGTCTACCAGCGAATGCAGTTCCAAGGGACAGTGAAAACCAGCTACAGCTTTCCGTGCTGGCAGCTTTCCTGTGGGCGCAATCGCTGGACGTTTCGAATTTGGCAGCCGGGCTCTCCGAGAGAGAAATATACAGTGTTGCCCCCTTAGCAATGAAAACTATTGCAGAACGCGAATGTCTGTCTACCAGCGAATGCAGTTCCAAGGGACAGTGAAAACCAGCTACAGCTTTCCGGGCTGGCAGCTTTCCTGTGGGCGCAATGGCTGGACGTTTCGAATTTGGCCGCCGGGCTCTGCGAGAGAGAAATACACAGTGTTGCCCCTTTACGAACGAAAGCTTTAGCAGAACGCGAATGTCTGTCTACCAGCGAATGCAGTTCCAAGGGACAGTGAAAACCAGCTACAGCTTTCCGTGCTGGCAGCTTTCCTGTGGGCGCAATCTCTGGACGTTTCGAATTTGGCAGCCGGGCTCTGCGAGAGAGAAATACAAAGTGTTGCCCCTTTACGAACGAAAGCTTTAGCAGAACGCGAATGTCTGTCTACCAGCGAATGCAGTTCCAAGGGACAGTGAAAACCAGCTACAGCTTTCCGTGCTGGCAGCTTTCCTGTGGGCGCAATCGCTGGACGTTTCGAATTTGGCAGCCGGGCTCTCCCAGAGAGAAATACACAGTGTTGCCCCTTTACCAACCAAAGCTTTTGCAGAACGCGAATGTCTGTCTACCAGCGAATGCAGTTCCAAGGGACAGTGAAAACCAGCTACAGCTTTCCGTGCTGGCAGCTTTCCTGTGGGCGCAATCGCTGGACGTTTCGAATTTGGCAGCCGGGTTCTCCGAGAGAGAAATACACAGTGTTGCCTCATAACGAATGAAAGGTCTAGCAGAACGCGAATGTCTGTCTACCAGCGAATGCAGTTCCAAGGGACAGTGAAAACCAGCTACAGCTTTCCATGCTGGCAGCTTTCCTGTGGGCGCAATCGCTGGACGTTTCGAATTTGGCAGCCGGGCTCTGCGAGAGAGAAATACACAGTGTTGCCCCTTTACGAACGAAAGCTTTTGCAGAACGCGAATGTCTGTCTACCAGCGAATGCAGTTCCAAGGGACAGTGAAAACCAGCTACAGCTTTCCGGGCTGGCAGCTTTCCTGTGGGCGCAATCGCTGGACGTTTCGAATTTGGCCGCCGGGCTCTGCGAGAGAGAAATACAAAGTGTTGCCCCTTTACGAACGAAAGCTTTAGCAGAACGCGAATGTCTGTCTATCAGCGAATGCAGTTCCAAGGGACAGTGAAAACCAGCTACAGCTTTCCGTGCTGGCAGCTTTCCTGTGGGCGCAATCTCTGGACGTTTCGAATTTGGCAGCCGCGCTCTCCGAGAGAGAAATACAAAGTGTTACCCCTTTACGAACGAAAGCTGTTGCAGAACGCGAATGTCTGTCTACCAGCGAATGCAGTTCCAAGGGACAGTGAAAACCAGCTACAGCTTTCCGTGCTGGGAGCTTTCCTGTGGGCGCAATCGCTGGACGTTTCGAATTTGGCCGCCGGGCTCTGCGAGAGAGAAATACACAGTGTTGCCCCTTTACGAACAAAAGCTGTTGCAGAACGCGAATGTCTGTCTACCAGCGAATGCAGTTCCAAGGGACAGTGAAAACCAGCTACAGCTTTCCGTGCTGGCAGCTTTCCTGTGGGCGCAATCGCTGGACGTTTCGAATTTGGCAGCCGGGCTCTCAGAGAGAGAAATATACAGTGTTGCCCCCTTAGCAATGAAAGCTTTTGCAGAACGCGAATGTCTGTGTAGCAGCGAATGCAGTTCCAAGGGACAGTGAAAACCAGCTACAGCTTTCCGTGCTGGCAGCTTTCCTGTGGGCGCAATCGCTGGACGTTTCGAATTTGGCAGCCGGGCTCTCCGAGAGAGAAATACAGAGTGTTGCCCCTTTACGAACGAAAGCTGTTGCAGAACGCGAATGTCTGTCTACCAGCGAATGCAGTTCCAAGGGACAGTGAAAACCAGCTACAGCTTTCCGTGCTGGCAGCTTTCCTGTGGGCGCAATCGCTGGACGTTTCGAATTTGGCAGCCGGGCTCTCCGAGAGAGAAATATACAGTGTTGCCCCCTTAGCAATGAAAACTATTGCAGAACGCGAATGTCTGTCTACCAGCGAATGCAGTTCCAAGGGACAGTGAAAACCAGCTACAGCTTTCCGTGCTGGCAGCTTTCCTGTGGGCGCAATCGCTGGACGTTTCGAATTTGGCAGCCGGGCTCTCCGAGCAAGAAATACACAGTGTTGCCCCTTTACCAACCAAAGATTTTGCAGAACGCGAATGTCTGTCTACCAGCGAATGCAGTTCCAAGGGACAGTGAAAACCAGCTACAGCTTTCCGTGCTGGCACCTTTCCTGTGGGCGCAATCGCTGGACGTTTCGAATTTGGCAGCCGGGCTCTCCCAGAGAGAAATACACAGTGTTGCCCCTTTACCAACCAAAGCTTTTGCAGAACGCGAATGTCTGTCTACCAGCGAATGCAGTTCCAAGGGACAGTGAAAACCAGCTACAGCTTTCCGTGCTGGCAGCTTTCCTGTGGGCGCAATCGCTGGACGTTTCGAATTTGGCAGCCGGGTTCTCCGAGAGAGAAATACACAGTGTTGCCTCATAACAAATGAAAGGTCTAGCAGAACGCGAATGTCTGTCTACCAGCGAATGCAGTTCCAAGGGACAGTGAAAACCAGCTACAGCTTTCCATGCTGGCAGCTTTCCTGTGGGCGCAATCGCTGGACGTTTCGAATTTGGCAGCCGGGCTCTGCGAGAGAGAAATACACAGTGTTGCCCCTTTACGAACGAAAGCTGTTGCAGAACGCGAATGTCTGTCTACCAGCGAATGCAGTTCCAAGGGACAGTGAAAACCAGCTACAGCTTTCCGTGCTGGCAGCTTTCCTGTGGGCGCAATCTCTGGACGTTTCGAATTTGGCAGCCGCGCTCTCCGAGAGAGAAATACAAAGTGTTACCCCTTTACGAACGAAAGCTGTTGCAGAACGCGAATGTCTGTCTACCAGCGAATGCAGTTCCAAGGGACAGTGAAAACCAGCTACAGCTTTCCGTGCTGGCAGCTTTCCTGTGGGCGCAATCGCTGGACGTTTCGAATTTGGCCGCCGGGCTCTGCGAGAGAGAAATACACAGTGTTGCCCCTTTACGAACAAAAGCTGTTGCAGAACGCGAATGTCTGTCTACCAGCGAATGCAGTTCCAAGGGACAGTGAAAACCAGCTACAGCTTTCCGTGCTGGCAGCTTTCCTGTGGGCGCAATCGCTGGACGTTTCGAATTTGGCAGCCGGGCTCTCCGAGAGAGAAATATACAGTGTTGCCCCCTTAGCAATGAAAACTATTGCAGAACGCGAATGTCTGTCTACCAGCGAATGCAGTTCCAAGGGACAGTGAAAACCAGCTACAGCTTTCCGGGCTGGCAGCTTTCCTGTGGGCGCAATCGCTGGACGTTTCGAATTTGGCAGCCGGGCTCTCCGAGCAAGAAATACACAGTGTTGCCCCTTTACGAACGAAAGCTGTTGCAGAACGCGAATGTCTGTCTACCAGCGAATGCAGTTCCAAGGGACAGTGAAAACCAGCTACAGCTTTCCGTGCTGGCAGCTTTCCTGTGGGCGCAATCGCTGGACGTTTCGAATTTGGCAGCCGGGCTCTCCGAGAGAGAAATATACAGTGTTGCCCCCTTAGCAATGAAAACTATTGCAGAACGCGAATGTCTGTCTACCAGCGAATGCAGTTCCAAGGGACAGTGAAAACCAGCTACAGCTTTCCGTGCTGGCAGCTTTCCTGTGGGCGCAATCGCTGGACGTTTCGAATTTGGCAGCCGGGCTCTCCGAGCAAGAAATACACAGTGTTGCCCCTTTACCAACCAAAGATTTTGCAGAACGCGAATGTCTGTCTACCAGCGAATGCAGTTCCAAGGGACAGTGAAAACCAGCTACAGCTTTCCGGGCTGGCAGCTTTCCTGTGGGCGCAATCGCTGGACGTTTCGAATTTGTCAGCCGGGCTCTCCCAGAGAGAAATACACAGTGTTGCCCCTTTACCAACCAAAGCTTTTGCAGAACGCGAATGTCTGTCTACCAGCGAATGCAGTTCCAAGGGACAGTGAAAACCAGCTACAGCTTTCCGTGCTGGCAGCTTTCCTGTGGGCGCAATCGCTGGACGTTTCGAATTTGGCAGCCGGGTTCTCCGAGAGAGAAATACACAGTGTTGCCTCATAACAAATGAAAGGTCTAGCAGAACGCGAATGTCTGTCTACCAGCGAATGCAGTTCCAAGGGACAGTGAAAACCAGCTACAGCTTTCCATGCTGGCAGCTTTCCTGTGGGCGCAATCGCTGGACGTTTCGAATTTGGCAGCCGGGCTCTGCGAGAGAGAAATACACAGTGTTGCCCCTTTACGAACGAAAGCTGTTGCAGAACGCGAATGTCTGTCTACCAGCGAATGCAGTTCCAAGGGACAGTGAAAACCAGCTACAGCTTTCCGTGCTGGCAGCTTTCCTGTGGGCGCAATCTCTGGACGTTTCGAATTTGGCAGCCGCGCTCTCCGAGAGAGAAATACAAAGTGTTACCCCTTTACGAACGAAAGATGTTGCAGAACGCGAATGTCTGTCTACCAGCGAATGCAGTTCCAAGGGACAGTGAAAACCAGCTACAGCTTTCCGTGCTGGCAGCTTTCCTGTGGGCGCAATCGCTGGACGTTTCGAATTTGGCCGCAGGGCTCTGCGAGAGAGAAATACACAGTGTTGCCCCTTTACGAACAAAAGCTGTTGCAGAACGCGAATGTCTGTCTACCAGCGAATGCAGTTCCAAGGGACAGTGAAAACCAGCTACAGCTTTCCGTGCTGGCAGCTTTCCTGTGGGCGCAATCGCTGGACGTTTCGAATTTGGCAGCCGGGCTCTCCGAGAGAGAAATATACAGTGTTGCCCCCTTAGCAATGAAAACTATTGCAGAACGCGAATGTCTGTCTACCAGCGAATGCAGTTCCAAGGGACAGTGAAAACCAGCTACAGCTTTCCGGGCTGGCAGCTTTCCTGTGGGCGCAATCGCTGGACGTTTCGAATTTGGCAGCCGGGCTCTCCGAGCAAGAAATACACAGTGTTGCCCCTTTACGAACGAAAGCTGTTGCAGAACGCGAATGTCTGTCTACCAGCGAATGCAGTTCCAAGGGACAGTGAAAACCAGCTACAGCTTTCCGTGCTGGCAGCTTTCCTGTGGGCGCAATCGCTGGACGTTTCGAATTTGGCAGCCGGGCTCTCCGAGAGAGAAATATACAGTGTTGCCCCCTTAGCAATGAAAACTATTGCAGAACGCGAATGCCTGTCTACCAGCGAATGCAGTTCCAAGGGACAGTGAAAACCAGCTACAGCTTTCCGGGCTGGCAGCTTTCCTGTGGGCACAATCGCTGGACGTTTCGAATTTGGCAGCCGGGCTCTCCGAGCAAGAAATACACAGTGTTGCCCCTTTACCAACCAAAGATTTTGCAGAACGCGAATGTCTGTCTACCAGCGAATGCAGTTCCAAGGGACAGTGAAAACCAGCTACAGCTTTCCGTGCTGGCAGCTTTCCTGTGGGCGCAATCGCTGGACATTTCGAATTTGGCAGCCGGGCTCTCCCAGAGAGAAATACTCAGTGTTGCCCCTTTACCAGCCAAAGCTTTTGCAGAACGCGAATGTCTGTCTACCAGCGAATGCAGTTCCAAGGGACAGTGAAAACCAGCTACAGCTTTCCGTGCTGGCAGCTTTCCTGTGGGCGCAATCGCTGGACGTTTCGAATTTGGCCGCCGGGCTCTGCGAGAGAGAAATACAAAGTGTTGCCCCATTACCAACCAAAGCTTTTGCAGAACGCGAATGTCTGTCTACCAGCGAATGCAGTTCCAAGGGACAGTGAAAACCAGCTACAGCTTTCCGTGCTGGCAGCTTTCCTGTGGGCGCAATCGCTGGACGTTTCGAATTTGGCAGCCGGGCTCCGAGAGAGAAATACACAGTGTTGCCCCTTTACGAACGAAAGCTTTTGCAGAACGCGAATGTCTGTCTACCAGCGAATGCAGTTCCAAGGGACAGTGAAAACCAGCTACAGCTTTCCGTGCTGGCAGCTTTCCTGTGGGCGCAATCGCTGGACGTTTCGAATTTGGCAGCCGGACTCTGCGAGAGAGAAATACACAGTGTTGCCCCCTTAGCAACGAAAACTATTGCAGAACGCGAATGTCTGTCTACCAGCGAATGCAGTTCCAAGGGACAGTGAAAACCAGCTACAGCTTTCCGTGCTGGCAGCTTTCCTGTGGGCGCAATCGCTGGACGTTTCGAATTTGGCAGCCGGGCTCTCCCAGAGCGAAATACACAGTGTTGCCCCTTTACCAACCAAAGCTTTTGCAGAACGCGAATGTCTGTCTACCAGCGAATGCAGTTCCAAGGGACAGTGAAAACCAGCTACAGCTTTCCGTGCTGGCAGCTTTCCTGTGGGCGCAATCACTGGACGTTTCGAATTTGGCAGCCAGGCTCTGCGAGAGAGAAATACACAGTGTTGCCCCTTTACGAACGAAAGCTGTTGCAGAACGCGAATGTCTGTCTACCAGCGAATGCAGTTCCAAGGGACAGTGAAAACCAGCTACAGCTTTCCGTGCTGGCAGCTTTCCTGTGGGCGCAATCGCTGGACGTTTCGAATTTGGCCGCCGGGCTCTGCGAGAGAGAAATACACAGTGTTGCCCCTTTACGAACAAAAGCTGTTGCAGAACGCGAATGTCTGTCTACCAGCGAATGCAGTTCCAAGGGACAGTGAAAACCAGCTACAGCTTTCCGTGCTGGCAGCTTTCCTGTGGGCGCAATCGCTGGACGTTTCGAATTTGGCAGCCGGGCTCTCAGAGAGAGAAATATACAGTGTTGCCCCCTTAGCAATGAAAGCTTTTGCAGAACGCGAATGTCTGTGTAGCAGCGAATGCAGTTCCAAGGGACAGTGAAAACCAGCTACAGCTTTCCGTGCTGGCAGCTTTCCTGTGGGCGCAATCGCTGGACGTTTCGAATTTGGCAGCCGGGCTCTCCGAGAGAGAAATACAGAGTGTTGCCCCTTTACGAACGAAAGCTGTTGCAGAACGCGAATGTCTGTCTACCAGCGAATGCAGTTCCAAGGGACAGTGAAAACCAGCTACAGCTTTCCGTGCTGGCAGCTTTCCTGTGGGCGCAATCGCTGGACGTTTCGAATTTGGCAGCCGGGCTCTCCGAGAGAGAAATATACAGTGTTGCCCCCTTAGCAATGAAAACTATTGCAGAACGCGAATGTCTGTCTACCAGCGAATGCAGTTCCAAGGGACAGTGAAAACCAGCTACAGCTTTCCGTGCTGGCAGCTTTCCTGTGGGCGCAATCGCTGGACGTTTCGAATTTGGCAGCCGGGCTCTGCGAGAGAGAAATATACAGTGTTGCCCCTTTACGAACGAAAGCTTTAGCAGAACGCGAATGTCTGTCTACCAGCGAATGCAGTTCCAAGGGACAGTGAAAACCAGCTACAGCTTTCCGTGCTGGCAGCATTCCTGTGGGCGCAATCGCTGGACGTTTCGAATTTGGCAGCCGGGATCTGCGAGAGAGAAATACACAGTGTTGCCCCTTTACGAACGAAAGCTGTTGCAGAACGCGAATGTCTGTCTACCAGCGAATGCAGTTCCAAGGGACAGTGAAAACCAGCTACAGCTTTCCGTGCTGGCAGCTTTCCTGTGGGCGCAATCGCTGGACGTTTCGAATTTGGCAGCCGGGCTCTCCGAGAGAGAAATACACAGTGTTGCCCCTTTACGAACGAAAGCTTTTGCAGAACGCGAATGTCTGTCTACCAGCGAATGCAGTTCCAAGGGACAGTGAAAACCAGCTACAGCTTTCCGTGCTGGCAGCTTTCCTGTGGGCGCAATCGCTGGACGTTTCGAATTTGGCAGCCGGGCTCTGCGAGAGAGAAATACACAGTGTTGGCCCTTTATGAACGAAAGCTGTTGCAGAACGCGAATGTCTGTCTACCAGCGAATGCAGTTCCAAGGGACAGTGAAAACCAGCTACAGCTTTCCGTGCTGGGAGCTTTCCTGTGGGCGCAGTCTCTGGACGTTTCGAATTTGGCAGCCGGGCTCTCCGAGAGAGAAATACACAGTGTTGCCCCATTACGAACGGAAGCTTTTGCAGAACGCGAATGTCTGTCTACCAGCGAATGCAGTTCCAAGGGACAGTGAAAACCAGCTACAGCTTTCTGGGCTGACAGCTTTCCTGTGGGCGCAATCGCTGGACGTTTCGAATTTGGCAGCCGGGCTCTCCGAGAGAGAAATACACAGTGTTGCCCCTTTACGAACGAAACCTGTTGCAGAACGCGAATGTCTGTCTACCAGCGAATGCAGTTCCAAGGGACAGTGAAAAGCAGCTACAGCTTTCCGTGCTGGCAGCTTTCCTGTGGGCGCAATCGCTGGACGTTTCGAATTTGGCAGCCGGGCTCTGCGAGAGAGAAATACACAGTGTTGCCCCTTTACGAACGAAAGCTTTTGCAGAACGCGAATGTCTGTCTACCAGCGAATGCAGTTCCAAGGGACAGTGAAAACCAGCTACAGCTTTCCGTGCTGGCAGCTTTCCTGTGGCGCAATCGCTGGACGTTTCGAATTTGGCAGCCGGGCTCCGAGAGAGATATACACAGTGTTGCCCCTTTACGAACGAAAGGTGTTGCAGAACTCGAATGTCTGTCTACCAGCGAATGCAGTTCCAAGGGACAGTGAAAACCAGCTACAGCTTTCCGTGCTGGCAGCTTTCCTGTGGGCGCAATCGCTGGACATTTCGAATTTGGCAGCCGGGCTCTCCGAGAGAGAAATATACAGTGTTGCCCCCTTAGCAATGAAAACTATTGCAGAATGCGTATGTCTGTCTACCAGCGAATGCAGTTCCAAGGGACAGTGAAAACCAGCTACAGCTTTCCGGGCTGGCAGCTTTCCTGTGGGCGCAATCGCTGGACGTTTCGCATTTGGCAGCCGGGCTCTCCGAGCAAGAAATACACAGTGTTGCCCCTTTACCAACCAAAGCTTTTGCAGAACGCAAATGTCTGTCTACCAGCGAATGCAGTTCCAAGGGACAGTGAAAACCAGCTACAGCTTTCCGTGCTGGCAGCTTTCCTGTGGGCGCAATCGCTGGACGTTTCGAATTTGGCAGCCGGGCTCTCCGAGAGAGAAATACACAGTGTTGCCCCTTTACCAACCAAAGCTTTTGCAGAACGCGACTGTCTGTCTACCAGCGAATGCAGTTCCAAGGGACAGTGAAAACCAGCTACAGCTTTCCGTGCTGGCAGCTTTCCTGTGGGCGCAATCGCTGGACGTTTCGAATTTGGCCGCCGGGCTCTGCGAGAGAGAAATACAAAGTGTTGCCCCATTACCAACCAAAGCTTTTGCAGAACGCGAATGTCTGTCTACCAGCGAATGCAGTTCCAAGGGATAGTGAAAACCAGCTACAGCTTTCCGGGCTGGCAGCTTTCCTTTGGGCGCAATCGCTCGACGTTTCGAATTTGGCAGCCGGGCTCTCCGAGAGAGAAATACACAGTTTTGCCCCTTTAAAAATGAAAGCTGTTGCAGAACGCGAATGTCTGTCTACCAGCGAATGCAGTTCCAAGGGACAGTGAAAACCAGCTACAGCTTTCCGTGCTGGCAGCTTTCCTGTGGGCGCAATCGCTGGACGTTTCGAATTTGGCAGCCGGGCTCTGCGAGAGAGAAATATACAGTGTTGCCCCTTTACGAACGAAAGCTTTAGCAGAACGCGAATGTCTGTCTACCAGCGAATGCAGTTCCAAGGGACAGTGAAAACCAGCTACAGCTTTCCGTGCTGGCAGCATTCCTGTGGGCGCAATCGCTGGACGTTTCGAATTTGGCAGCCGGGATCTGCGAGAGAGAAATACACAGTGTTGCCCCTTTACGAACGAAAGCTGTTGCAGAACGCGAATGTCTGTCTACCAGCGAATGCAGTTCCAAGGGACAGTGAAAACCAGCTACAGCTTTCCGTGCTGGGAGCTTTCCTGTGGGCGCAATCGCTGGTCGTTTCGAATTTGGCAGCGGGGCTCTCCGAGAGAGAAATACACAGTGTTGCCCCTTTACGAACGAAAGCTTTTGCAGAATGCGAATGTCTGTCTACCAGCGAATGCAGTTCCAAGGGACAGTGAAAACCAGCTACAGCTTTCCGTGCTGGCAGCTTTCCTGTGGGCGCAATCGCTGGACGTTTCGAATTTGGCAGCCAGGCTCTGCGAGAGAGAAATACACAGTGTTGCCCCTTTACGAACGAAAGCTGTTGCAGAACGCGAATGTCTGTCTACCAGCGAATGCAGTTCCAAGGGACAGTGAAAACCAGCTACAGCTTTCCGTGCTGGCAGCTTTCCTGTGGGCGCAATCGCTGGACGTTTCGAATTTGGCAGCCGGGCTCTCCGAGAGAGAAATACACAGTGTTGCCCCTTTACGAACGAAAGCTGTTGCAGAACGCGAATGTCTGTCTACCAGCGAATGCAGTTCCAAGGGACAGTGAAAACCAGCTACAGCTTTCCGTGCTGGCAGCTTTCCTGTGGGCGCAATCGCTGGACGTTTCGAATTTGGCAGCCGGGCTCCGAGAGAGAAATACTAAGTGTTGCCCCTTTACGAACGAAAGCTTTTGCAGAACGCGAATGTCTGTCTACCAGCGAATGCAGTTCCAAGGGACAGTGAAAACCAGCTACAGCTTTCCGTGCTGGCAGCTTTCCTGTGGGCGCAATCGCTGGACGTTTCGAATTTGGCAGCCGGACTCTGCGAGAGAGCAATATACAGTGTTGCCCCCTTAGCAACGAAAACTATTGCAGAACGCGAATGTCTGTCTACCAGCGAATGCAGTTCCAAGGGACAGTGAAAACCAGCTACAGCTTTCCGTGCTGGGAGCTTTCCTGTGGGCGCAATCGCTGGACGTTTCGAATTTGGCAGCCGGGCTCTCCGAGAGAGAAATACACAGTGTTGCCCCTTTACCAACCAAAGCTTTTGCAGAACGCGAATGTCTGTCTACCAGCGAATGCAGTTCCAAGGGACAGTGAAAACCAGCTACAGCTTTCCGTGCTGGCAGCTTTCCTGTGGCGCAATCGCTGGACGTTTCGAATTTGGCAGCCGGGCTCCGAGAGAGATATACACAGTGTTGCCCCTTTACGAACGAAAGGTGTTGCAGAACTCGAATGTCTGTCTACCAGCGAATGCAGTTCCAAGGGACAGTGAAAACCAGCTACAGCTTTCCGTGCTGGCAGCTTTCCTGTGGGCGCAATCGCTGGACGTTTCGAATTTGGCAGCCGGGCTCTCCGAGAGAGAAATATACAGTGTTGCCCCCTTAGCAATGAAAACTATTGCAGAATGCGAATGTCTGTCTACCAGCGAATGCAGTTCCAAGGGACAGTGAAAACCAGCTACAGCTTTCCGGGCTGGCAGCTTTCCTGTGGGCGCAATCGCTGGACGTTTCGCATTTGGCAGCCGGGCTCTCCGAGCAAGAAATACACAGTGTTGCCCCTTTACCAACCAAAGCTTTTGCAGAACGCAAATGTCTGTCTACTAGCGAATGCAGTTCCAAGGGACAGTGAAAACCAGCTACAGCTTTCCGTGCTGGCAGCTTTCCTGTGGGCGCAATCGCTGGACGTTTCGAATTTGGCAGCCGGGCTCTCCGAGCAAGAAATACACAGTGTTGCCCCTTTACCAACCAAAGCTTTTGCAGAACGCGAATGTCTGTCTACCAGCGAATGCAGTTCCAAGGGACAGTGAAAACCAGCTACAGCTTTCCGTGCTGGCAGCTTTCCTGTGGGCGCAATCGCTGGACGTTTCGAATTTGGCCGCCGGGCTCTGCGAGAGAGAAATACAAAGTGTTGCCCCATTACCAACCAAAGCTTTTGCAGAACGCGAATGTCTGTCTACCAGCGAATGCAGTTCCAAGGGATAGTGAAAACCAGCTACAGCTTTCCGGGCTGGCAGCTTTCCTTTGGGCGCAATCGCTCGACGTTTCGAATTTGGCAGCCGGGCTCTCCGAGAGAGAAATACACAGTTTTGCCCCTTTAAAAATGAAAGCTGTTGCAGAACGCGAATGTCTGTCTACCAGCGAATGCAGTTCCAAGGGACAGTGAAAACCAGCTACAGCTTTCCGTGCTGGCAGCTTTCCTGTGGGCGCAATCGCTGGACGTTTCGAATTTGGCAGCCGGGCTCTGCGAGAGAGAAATATACAGTGTTGCCCCTTTACGAACGAAAGCTTTAGCAGAACGCGAATGTCTGTCTACCAGCGAATGCAGTTCCAAGGGACAGTGAAAACCAGCTACAGCTTTCCGTGCTGGCAGCATTCCTGTGGGCGCAATCGCTGGACGTTTCGAATTTGGCAGCCGGGATCTGCGAGAGAGAAATACACAGTGTTGCCCCTTTACGAACGAAAGCTGTTGCAGAACGCGAATGTCTGTCTACCAGCGAATGCAGTTCCAAGGGACAGTGAAAACCAGCTACAGCTTTCCGTGCTGGCAGCTTTCCTGTGGGCGCAATCGCTGGTCGTTTCGAATTTGGCAGCGGGGCTCTCCGAGAGAGAAATACACAGTGTTGCCCCTTTACGAACGAAAGCTTTTGCAGAATGCGAATGTCTGTCTACCAGCGAATGCAGTTCCAAGGGACAGTGAAAACCAGCTACAGCTTTCCGTGCTGGCAGCTTTCCTGTGGGCGCAATCACTGGACGTTTCGAATTTGGCAGCCAGGCTCTGCGAGAGAGAAATACACAGTGTTGCCCCTTTACGAACGAAAGCTGTTGCAGAACGCGAATGTCTGTCTACCAGCGAATGCAGTTCCAAGGGACAGTGAAAACCAGCTACAGCTTTCCGTGCTGGCAGCTTTCCTGTGGGCGCAATCGCTGGACGTTTCGAATTTGGCAGCCGGGCTCTCCGAGAGAGAAATACACAGTGTTGCCCCTTTACGAACGAAAGCTGTTGCAGAACGCGAATGTCTGTCTACCAGCGAATGCAGTTCCAAGGGACAGTGAAAACCAGCTACAGCTTTCCGTGCTGGCAGCTTTCCTGTGGGCGCAATCGCTGGACGTTTCGAATTTGGCAGCCGGGCTCCGAGAGAGAAATACTAAGTGTTGCCCCCTTAGCAACGAAAACTATTGCAGAACGCGAATGTCTGTCTACCAGCGAATGCAGTTCCAAGGGACAGTGAAAACCAGCTACAGCTTTCCGTGCTGGCAGCTTTCCTGTGGGCGCAATCGCTGGACGTTTCGAATTTGGCAGCCGGGCTCTCCGAGAGAGAAATACACAGTGTTGCCCCTTTACCAACCAAAGTTTTTGCAGAACGCGAATGTCTGTCTACCAGCGAATGCAGTTCCAAGGGACAGTGAAAACCAGCTACAGCTTTCCGTGCTGGCAGCTTTCCTGTGGGCGCAATCGCTGGACGTTTCGAATTTGGCAGCCGGGCTCTCCGAGAGAGAAATACAAAGTGTTGCCCCTTTATGAACGAAAGCTTTTGCAGAACGCGAATGTCTGTCTACCAGCGAATGCAGTTCCAAGGGACAGTGAAAACCAGCTACAGCTTTCCGGGCTGGCAGCTTTCCTGTGGGCGCAATCGCTGGACGTTTCGAATTTGGCAGCCGGGCTCTGCGAGAGAGAAATATACAGTGTTGCCCCTTTACGAACGAAAGCTTTAGGAGAACGCGAATGTCTGTCTACCAGCGAATGCAGTTCCAAGGGACAGTGAAAACCAGCTACAGCTTTCCGTGCTGGCAGCTTTCCTGTGGGCGCAATCTCTGGACGTTTCGAATTTGGCAGCCGGGCTCTGCGAGAGAGAAATACACAGTGTTGCCCCTTTACGAACGAAAGCTTTTGCAGAACGCGAATGTCTGTCTACCAGCGAATGCAGTTCCAAGGGACAGTGAAAACCAGCTACAGCTTTCCGTGCTGGCAGCTTTCCTGTGGGCGCAATCGCTGGACGTTTCGAATTTGGCAGCCGGGCTCCGAGAGAGAAATACACAGTGTTGCCCCTTTACGAACGAAAGCTTTTGCAGAACGCGAATGTCTGTCTACCAGCGAATGCAGTTCCAAGGGACAGTGAAAACCAGCTACAGCTTTCCGTGCTGGCAGCTTTCCTGTGGGCGCAATCGCTGGACGTTTCGAATTTGGCAGCCGGGCTCTCCGAGAGAGAAATACACAGTTTTGCCCCTTTAAAAATGAAAGCTTTTGCAGAACGCGAATGTCTGTCTACCAGCGAATGCAGTTCCAAGGGACAGTGAAAACCAGCTACAGCTTTCCGTGCTGGCAGCTTTCCTGTGGCGCAATCGCTGGACGTTTCGAATTTGGCAGCCGGGCTCCGAGAGAGATATACACAGTGTTGCCCCTTTACGAACGAAAGGTGTTGCAGAACTCGAATGTCTGTCTACCAGCGAATGCAGTTCCAAGGGACAGTGAAAACCAGCTACAGCTTTCCGTGCTGGCAGCTTTCCTGTGGGCGCAATCGCTGGACGTTTCGAATTTGGCAGCCGGGCTCTCCGAGAGAGAAATATACAGTGTTGCCCCCTTAGCAATGAAAACTATTGCAGAATGCGAATGTCTGTCTACCAGCGAATGCAGTTCCAAGGGACAGTGAAAACCAGCTACAGCTTTCCGGGCTGGCAGCTTTCCTGTGGGCGCAATCGCTGGACGTTTCGCATTTGGCAGCCGGGCTCTCCGAGCAAGAAATACACAGTGTTGCCCCTTTACCAACCAAAGCTTTTGCAGAACGCAAATGTCTGTCTACCAGCGAATGCAGTTCCAAGGGACAGTGAAAACCAGCTACAGCTTTCCGTGCTGGCAGCTTTCCTGTGGGCGCAATCGCTGGACGTTTCGAATTTGGCAGCCGGGCTCTCCGAGAGAGAAATACACAGTGTTGCCCCTTTACCAACCAAAGCTTTTGCAGAACGCGAATGTCTGTCTACCAGCGAATGCAGTTCCAAGGGACAGTGAAAACCAGCTACAGCTTTCCGTGCTGGCAGCTTTCCTGTGGGCGCAATCGCTGGACGTTTCGAATTTGGCCGCCGGGCTCTGCGAGAGAGAAATACAAAGTGTTGCCCCATTACCAACCAAAGCTTTTGCAGAACGCGAATGTCTGTCTACCAGCGAATGCAGTTCCAAGGGATAGTGAAAACCAGCTACAGCTTTCCGGGCTGGCAGCTTTCCTTTGGGCGCAATCGCTCGACGTTTCGAATTTGGCAGCCGGGCTCTCCGAGAGAGAAATACACAGTTTTGCCCCTTTAAAAATGAAAGCTGTTGCAGAACGCGAATGTCTGTCTACCAGCGAATGCAGTTCCAAGGGACAGTGAAAACCAGCTACAGCTTTCCGTGCTGGCAGCTTTCCTGTGGGCGCAATCGCTGGACGTTTCGAATTTGGCAGCCGGGCTCTGCGAGAGAGAAATATACAGTGTTGCCCCTTTACGAACGAAAGCTTTAGCAGAACGCGAATGTCTGTCTACCAGCGAATGCAGTTCCAAGGGACAGTGAAAACCAGCTACAGCTTTCCGTGCTGGCAGCATTCCTGTGGGCGCAATCGCTGGACGTTTCGAATTTGGCAGCCGGGATCTGCGAGAGAGAAATACACAGTGTTGCCCCTTTACGAACGAAAGCTGTTGCAGAACGCGAATGTCTGTCTACCAGCGAATGCAGTTCCAAGGGACAGTGAAAACCAGCTACAGCTTTCCGTGCTGGGAGCTTTCCTGTGGGCGCAATCGCTGGTCGTTTCGAATTTGGCAGCGGGGCTCTCCGAGAGAGAAATACACAGTGTTGCCCCTTTACGAACGAAAGCTTTTGCAGAATGCGAATGTCTGTCTACCAGCGAATGCAGTTCCAAGGGACAGTGAAAACCAGCTACAGCTTTCCGTGCTGGCAGCTTTCCTGTGGGCGCAATCACTGGACGTTTCGAATTTGGCAGCCAGGCTCTGCGAGAGAGAAATACACAGTGTTGCCCCTTTACGAACGAAAGCTGTTGCAGAACGCGAATGTCTGTCTACCAGCGAATGCAGTTCCAAGGGACAGTGAAAACCAGCTACAGCTTTCCGTGCTGGCAGCTTTCCTGTGGGCGCAATCGCTGGACGTTTCGAATTTGGCAGCCGGGCTCTCCGAGAGAGAAATACACAGTGTTGCCCCTTTACGAACGAAAGCTGTTGCAGAACGCGAATGTCTGTCTACCAGCGAATGCAGTTCCAAGGGACAGTGAAAACCAGCTACAGCTTTCCGTGCTGGCAGCTTTCCTGTGGGCGCAATCGCTGGACGTTTCGAATTTGGCAGCCGGGCTCCGAGAGAGAAATACTAAGTGTTGCCCCTTTACGAACGAAAGCTTTTGCAGAACGCGAATGTCTGTCTACCAGCGAATGCAGTTCCAAGGGACAGTGAAAACCAGCTACAGCTTTCCGTGCTGGCAGCTTTCCTGTGGGCGCAATCGCTGGACGTTTCGAATTTGGCAGCCGGACTCTGCGAGAGAGAAATATACAGTGTTGCCCCCTTAGCAACGAAAACTATTGCAGAACGCGAATGTCTGTCTACCAGCGAATGCAGTTCCAAGGGACAGTGAAAACCAGCTACAGCTTTCCGTGCTGGCAGCTTTCCTGTGGGCGCAATCGCTGGACGTTTCGAATTTGGCAGCCGGGCTCTCCGAGAGAGAAATACACAGTGTTGCCCCTTTACCAACCAAAGTTTTTGCAGAACGCGAATGTCTGTCTACCAGCGAATGCAGTTCCAAGGGACAGTGAAAACCAGCTACAGCTTTCCGTGCTGGCAGCTTTCCTGTGGGCGCAATCGCTGGACGTTTCGAATTTGGCAGCCGGGCTCTCCGAGAGAGAAATACAAAGTGTTGCCCCTTTACGAACGAAAGCTTTTGCAGAACGCGAATGTCTGTCTACCAGCGAATGCAGTTCCAAGGGACAGTGAAAACCAGCTACAGCTTTCCGGGCTGGCAGCTTTCCTGTGGGCGCAATCGCTGGACGTTTCGAATTTGGCAGCCGGGCTCTGCGAGAGAGAAATATACAGTGTTGCCCCTTTACGAACGAAAGCTTTAGGAGAACGCGAATGTCTGTCTACCAGCGAATGCAGTTCCAAGGGACAGTGAAAACCAGCTACAGCTTTCCGTGCTGGCAGCTTTCCTGTGGGCGCAATCTCTGGACGTTTCGAATTTGGCAGCCGGGCTCTGCGAGAGAGAAATACACAGTGTTGCCCCTTTACGAACGAAAGCTTTTGCAGAACGCGAATGTCTGTCTACCAGCGAATGCAGTTCCAAGGGACAGTGAAAACCAGCTACAGCTTTCCGTGCTGGCAGCTTTCCTGTGGGCGCAATCGCTGGACGTTTCGAATTTGGCAGCCGGGCTCCGAGAGAGAAATACACAGTGTTGCCCCTTTACGAACGAAAGCTTTTGCAGAACGCGAATGTCTGTCTACCAGCGAATGCAGTTCCAAGGGACAGTGAAAACCAGCTACAGCTTTCCGTGCTGGCAGCTTTCCTGTGGGCGCAATCGCTGGACGTTTCGAATTTGGCAGCCGGGCTCTCCGAGAGAGAAATACACAGTTTTGCCCCTTTAAAAATGAAAGCTTTTGCAGAACGCGAATGTCTGTCTACCAGCGAATGCAGTTCCAAGGGACAGTGAAAACCAGCTACAGCTTTCCGTGCTGGCAGCTTTCCTGTGGGCGCAATCGCTGGACGTTTCGAATTTGGCAGCCGGGCTCTGCGAGAGAGAAATACACAGTGTTGCCCCTTTACGAACGAAAGCTTTTGCAGAACGCGAATGTCTGTCTACCAGCGAATGCAGTTCCAAGGGACAGTGAAAACCAGCTACAGCTTTCCGTGCTGGCAGCTTTCCTGTGGGCGCAATCGCTGGACGTTTCGAATTTGGCAGCCAGGCTCTGCGAGAGAGAAATACACAGTGTTGCCCCTTTACGAACGAAAGCTTTTGCAGAACGCGAATGTCTGTCTACCAGCGAATGCAGTTCCAAGGGACAGTGAAAACCAGCTACAGCTTTCCGTGCTGGCAGCTTTCCTGTGGGCGCAATCGCTGGACGTTTCGAATTTGGCAGCCGGGCTCTCCGAGAGAGAAATACAAAGTGTTGCACCTTTACGAACGAAAGCTTTAGCAGAACGCGAATGTCTGTCTACCAGCGAATGCAGTTCCAAGGGACAGTGAAAACCAGCTACAGCTTTCCGTGCTGGCAGCTTTCCTGTGGGCGCAATCGCTGGACGTTTCGAATTTGGCAGCCGGGCTCTCCCAGAGAGAAATACAAAGTGTTGACCCATTACCAACCAAAGCTTTTGCAGAACGCGAATGTCTGTCTACCAGCGAATGCAGTTCCAAGGGACAGTGAAAACCAGCTACAGCTTTCCGTGCTGACAGCTTTCCTGTGGGCGCAATCGCTGGACGTTTCGAATTTGGCCGCCGGGCTCTGCGAGAGAGAAATACACAGTGTTGCCCCTTTACGAACGAAAGCTTTAGCAGAACGCGAATGTCTGTCTACCAGCGAATGCAGTTCCAAGGGACAGTGAAAACCAGCTACAGCTTTCCGTGCTGGCAGCTTTCCTGTGGGCGCAATCTCTGGACGTTTCGAATTTGGCAGCCGGGCTCTGCGAGAGAGAAATACAAAGTGTTGCCCCTTTACGAACGAAAGCTTTAGCAGAACGCGAATGTCTGTCTACCAGCGAATGCAGTTCCAAGGGACAGTGAAAACCAGCTACAGCTTTCCGTGCTGGCAGCTTTCCTGTGGGCGCAATCTCTGGACGATTCGAATTTGGCAGCCGGGCTCTCCGAGAGAGAAATACAAAGTGTTACCCCTTTACGAACGAAAGCTGTTGCAGAACGCGAATGTCTGTCTACCAGCGAATGCAGTTCCAAGGGACAGTGAAAACCAGCTACAGCTTTCCGTGCTGGCAGCTTTCCTGTGGGCGCAATCGCTGGACGTTTCGAATTTGGCCGCCGGGCTCTGCGAGAGAGAAATACACAGTGTTGCCCCTTTACGAACAAAAGCTGTTGCAGAACGCGAATGTCTGTCTACCAGCGAATGCAGTTCCAAGGGACAGTGAAAACCAGCTACAGCTTTCCGTGCTGGCAGCTTTCCTGTGGGCGCAATCGCTGGACGTTTCGAATTTGGCAGCCGGGCTCTCCGAGAGAGAAATATACAGTGTTGCCCCCTTAGCAATGAAAACTATTGCAGAACGCGAATGTCTGTCTACCAGCGAATGCAGTTCCAAGGGACAGTGAAAACCAGCTACAGCTTTCCGGGCTGGCAGCTTTCCTGTGGGCGCAATGGCTGGACGTTTCGAATTTGGCCGCCGGGCTCTGCGAGAGAGAAATACACAGTGTTGCCCCTTTACGAACGAAAGCTTTAGCAGAACGCGAATGTCTGTCTACCAGCGAATGCAGTTCCAAGGGACAGTGAAAACCAGCTACAGCTTTCCGTGCTGGCAGCTTTCCTGTGGGCGCAATCGCTGGACGTTTCGAATTTGGCAGCCGGGCTCTGCGAGAGAGAAATACAAAGTGTTGCCCCTTTACGAACGAAAGCTTTAGCAGAACGCGAATGTCTGTCTACCAGCGAATGCAGTTCCAAGGGACAGTGAAAACCAGCTACAGCTTTCCGTGCTGGCAGCTTTCCTGTGGGCGCAATCGCTGGACGTTTCGAATTTGGCAGCCGGGCTCTCCCAGAGAGAAATACACAGTGTTGCCCCTTTACCAACCAAAGCTTTTGCAGAACGCGAATGTCTGTCTACCAGCGAATGCAGTTCCAAGGGACAGTGAAAACCAGCTACAGCTTTCCGTGCTGGCAGCTTTCCTGTGGGCGCAATCGCTGGACGTTTCGAATTTGGCAGCCGGGTTCTCCGAGAGAGAAATACACAGTGTTGCCTCATAACGAATGAAAGGTCTAGCAGAACGCGAATGTCTGTCTACCAGCGAATGCAGTTCCAAGGGACAGTGAAAACCAGCTACAGCTTTCCATGCTGGCAGCTTTCCTGTGGGCGCAATCGCTGGACGTTTCGAATTTGGCAGCCGGGCTCTGCGAGAGAGAAATACACAGTGTTGCCCCTTTACGAACGAAAGCTTTTGCAGAACGCGAATGTCTGTCTACCAGCGAATGCAGTTCCAAGGGACAGTGAAAACCAGCTACAGCTTTCCGTGCTGGCAGCTTTCCTGTGGGCGCAATCTCTGGACGTTTCGAATTTGGCAGCCGCGCTCTCCGAGAGAGAAATACAAAGTGTTACCCCTTTACGAACGAAAGCTGTTGCAGAACGCGAATGTCTGTCTACCAGCGAATGCAGTTCCAAGGGACAGTGAAAACCAGCTACAGCTTTCCGTGCTGGGAGCTTTCCTGTGGGCGCAATCGCTGGACGTTTCGAATTTGGCCGCCGGGCTCTGCGAGAGAGAAATACACAGTGTTGCCCCTTTACGAACAAAAGCTGTTGCAGAACGCGAATGTCTGTCTACCAGCGAATGCAGTTCCAAGGGACAGTGAAAACCAGCTACAGCTTTCCGTGCTGGCAGCTTTCCTGTGGGCGCAATCGCTGGACGTTTCGAATTTGGCAGCCGGGCTCTCAGAGAGAGAAATATACAGTGTTGCCCCCTTAGCAATGAAAGCTTTTGCAGAACGCGAATGTCTGTGTAGCAGCGAATGCAGTTCCAAGGGACAGTGAAAACCAGCTACAGCTTTCCGTGCTGGCAGCTTTCCTGTGGGCGCAATCGCTGGACGTTTCGAATTTGGCAGCCGGGCTCTCCGAGAGAGAAATACAGAGTGTTGCCCCTTTACGAACGAAAGCTGTTGCAGAACGCGAATGTCTGTCTACCAGCGAATGCAGTTCCAAGGGACAGTGAAAACCAGCTACAGCTTTCCGTGCTGGCAGCTTTCCTGTGGGCGCAATCGCTGGACGTTTCGAATTTGGCAGCCGGGCTCTCCGAGAGAGAAATATACAGTGTTGCCCCCTTAGCAATGAAAACTATTGCAGAACGCGAATGTCTGTCTACCAGCGAATGCAGTTCCAAGGGACAGTGAAAACCAGCTACAGCTTTCCGTGCTGGCAGCTTTCCTGTGGGCGCAATCGCTGGACGTTTCGAATTTGGCAGCCGGGCTCTCCGAGCAAGAAATACACAGTGTTGCCCCTTTACCAACCAAAGATTTTGCAGAACGCGAATGTCTGTCTACCAGCGAATGCAGTTCCAAGGGACAGTGAAAACCAGCTACAGCTTTCCGTGCTGGCAGCTTTCCTGTGGGCGCAATCGCTGGACGTTTCGAATTTGGCAGCCGGGCTCTCCCAGAGAGAAATACACAGTGTTGCCCCTTTACCAACCAAAGCTTTTGCAGAACGCGAATGTCTGTCTACCAGCGAATGCAGTTCCAAGGGACAGTGAAAACCAGCTACAGCTTTCCGTGCTGGCAGCTTTCCTGTGGGCGCAATCGCTGGACGTTTCGAATTTGGCAGCCGGGTTCTCTGAGAGAGAAATACACAGTGTTGCCCCCTTAGCAACGAAAACTATTGCAGAACGCGAATGTCTGTCTACCAGCGAATGCAGTTCCAAGGGACAGTGAAAACCAGCTACAGCTTTCCGTGCTGGCAGCTTTCCTGTGGGCGCAATCGCTGGACGTTTCGAATTTGGCAGCCGGGCTCTCCGAGAGAGAAATACACAGTGTTGCCCCTTTACCAACCAAAGTTTTTGCAGAACGCGAATGTCTGTCTACCAGCGAATGCAGTTCCAAGGGACAGTGAAAACCAGCTACAGCTTTCCGTGCTGGCAGCTTTCCTGTGGGCGCAATCGCTGGACGTTTCGAATTTGGCAGCCGGGCTCTCCGAGAGAGAAATACAAAGTGTTGCCCCTTTACGAACGAAAGCTTTTGCAGAACGCGAATGTCTGTCTACCAGCGAATGCAGTTCCAAGGGACAGTGAAAACCAGCTACAGCTTTCCGGGCTGGCAGCTTTCCTGTGGGCGCAATCGCTGGACGTTTCGAATTTGGCAGCCGGGCTCTGCGAGAGAGAAATACAAAGTGTTGCCCCTTTACGAACGAAAGCTTTTGCAGAACGCGAATGTCTGTCTACCAGCGAATGCAGTTCCAAGGGACAGTGAAAACCAGCTACAGCTTTCCGTGCTGGCAGCTTTCCTGTGGGCGCAATCTCTGGACGTTTCGAATTTGGCAGCCGGGCTCTGCGAGAGAGAAATACACAGTGTTGCCCCTTTACGAACGAAAGCTTTTGCAGAACGCGAATGTCTGTCTACCAGCGAATGCAGTTCCAAGGGACAGTGAAAACCAGCTACAGCTTTCCGTGCTGGCAGCTTTCCTGTGGGCGCAATCGCTGGACGTTTCGAATTTGGTAGCCGGGCTCCGAGAGAGAAATACACAGTGTTGCCCCTTTACGAACGAAAGCTTTTGCAGAACGCGAATGTCTGTCTACCAGCGAATGCAGTTCCAAGGGACAGTGAAAACCAGCTACAGCTTTCCGTGCTGGCAGCTTTCCTGTGGGCGCAATCGCTGGACGTTTCGAATTTGGCAGCCGGGCTCTCCGAGAGAGAAATACACAGTTTTGCCCCTTTAAAAATGAAAGCTTTTGCAGAACGCGAATGTCTGTCTACCAGCGAATGCAGTTCCAAGGGACAGTGAAAACCAGCTACAGCTTTCCGTGCTGGCAGCTTTCCTGTGGGCGCAATCGCTGGACGTTTCGAATTTGGCAGCCGGGCTCTGCGAGAGAGAAATACACAGTGTTGCCCCTTTACGAACGAAAGCTTTTGCAGAACGCGAATGTCTGTCTACCAGCGAATGCAGTTCCAAGGGACAGTGAAAACCAGCTACAGCTTTCCGTGCTGGCAGCTTTCCTGTGGGCGCAATCGCTGGACGTTTCGAATTTGGCAGCCAGGCTCTGCGAGAGAGAAATACACAGTGTTGCCCCTTTACGAACGAAAGCTTTTGCAGAACGCGAATGTCTGTCTACCAGCGAATGCAGTTCCAAGGGACAGTGAAAAGCAGCTACAGCTTTCCGTGCTGGCAGCTTTCCTGTGGGCGCAATCGCTGGACGTTTCGAATTTGGCAGCCGGGCTCTCCGAGAGAGAAATACAAAGTGTTGCACCTTTACGAACGAAAGCTTTAGCAGAACGCGAATGTCTGTCTACCAGCGAATGCAGTTCCAAGGGACAGTGAAAACCAGCTACAGCTTTCCGTGCTGGCAGCTTTCCTGTGGGCGCAATCGCTGGACGTTTCGAATTTGGCAGCCGGGCTCTCCCAGAGAGAAATACAAAGTGTTGACCCATTACCAACCAAAGCTTTTGCAGAACGCGAATGTCTGTCTACCAGCGAATGCAGTTCCAAGGGACAGTGAAAACCAGCTACAGCTTTCCGTGCTGACAGCTTTCCTGTGGGCGCAATCGCTGGACGTTTCGAATTTGGCCGCCGGGCTCTGCGAGATAGAAATACACAGTGTTGCCCCTTTACGAACGAAAGCTTTAGCAGAACGCGAATGTCTGTCTACCAGCGAATGCAGTTCCAAGGGACAGTGAAAACCAGCTACAGCTTTCCGTGCTGGCAGCTTTCCTGTGGGCGCAATCTCTGGACGTTTCGAATTTGGCAGCCGGGCTCTGCGAGAGAGAAATACAAAGTGTTGCCCCTTTACGAACGAAAGCTTTAGCAGAACGCGAATGTCTGTCTACCAGCGAATGCAGTTCCAAGGGACAGTGAAAACCAGCTACAGCTTTCCGTGCTGGCAGCTTTCCTGTGGGCGCAATCTCTGGACGATTCGAATTTGGCAGCCGGGCTCTCCGAGAGAGAAATACAAAGTGTTACCCCTTTACGAACGAAAGCTGTTGCAGAACGCGAATGTCTGTCTACCAGCGAATGCAGTTCCAAGGGACAGTGAAAACCAGCTACAGCTTTCCGTGCTGGCAGCTTTCCTGTGGGCGCAATCGCTGGACGTTTCGAATTTGGCCGCCGGGCTCTGCGAGAGAGAAATACACAGTGTTGCCCCTTTACGAACAAAAGCTGTTGCAGAACGCGAATGTCTGTCTACCAGCGAATGCAGTTCCAAGGGACAGTGAAAACCAGCTACAGCTTTCCGTGCTGGCAGCTTTCCTGTGGGCGCAATCGCTGGACGTTTCGAATTTGGCAGCCGGGCTCTCCGAGAGAGAAATATACAGTGTTGCCCCCTTAGCAATGAAAACTATTGCAGAACGCGAATGTCTGTCTACCAGCGAATGCAGTTCCAAGGGACAGTGAAAACCAGCTACAGCTTTCCGGGCTGGCAGCTTTCCTGTGGGCGCAATGGCTGGACGTTTCGAATTTGGCCGCCGGGCTCTGCGAGAGAGAAATACACAGTGTTGCCCCTTTACGAACGAAAGCTTTAGCAGAACGCGAATGTCTGTCTACCAGCGAATGCAGTTCCAAGGGACAGTGAAAACCAGCTACAGCTTTCCGTGCTGGCAGCTTTCCTGTGGGCGCAATCTCTGGACGTTTCGAATTTGGCAGCCGGGCTCTGCGAGAGAGAAATACAAAGTGTTGCCCCTTTACGAACGAAAGCTTTAGCAGAACGCGAATGTCTGTCTACCAGCGAATGCAGTTCCAAGGGACAGTGAAAACCAGCTACAGCTTTCCGTGCTGGCAGCTTTCCTGTGGGCGCAATCGCTGGACGTTTCGAATTTGGCAGCCGGGCTCTCCCAGAGAGAAATACACAGTGTTGCCCCTTTACCAACCAAAGCTTTTGCAGAACGCGAATGTCTGTCTACCAGCGAATGCAGTTCCAAGGGACAGTGAAAACCAGCTACAGCTTTCCGTGCTGGCAGCTTTCCTGTGGGCGCAATCGCTGGACGTTTCGAATTTGGCAGCCGGGTTCTCCGAGAGAGAAATACACAGTGTTGCCTCATAACGAATGAAAGGTCTAGCAGAACGCGAATGTCTGTCTACCAGCGAATGCAGTTCCAAGGGACAGTGAAAACCAGCTACAGCTTTCCATGCTGGCAGCTTTCCTGTGGGCGCAATCGCTGGACGTTTCGAATTTGGCAGCCGGGCTCTGCGAGAGAGAAATACACAGTGTTGCCCCTTTACGAACGAAAGCTTTTGCAGAACGCGAATGTCTGTCTACCAGCGAATGCAGTTCCAAGGGACAGTGAAAACCAGCTACAGCTTTCCGGGCTGGCAGCTTTCCTGTGGGCGCAATCGCTGGACGTTTCGAATTTGGCCGCCGGGCTCTGCGAGAGAGAAATACAAAGTGTTGCCCCTTTACGAACGAAAGCTTTAGCAGAACGCGAATGTCTGTCTATCAGCGAATGCAGTTCCAAGGGACAGTGAAAACCAGCTACAGCTTTCCGTGCTGGCAGCTTTCCTGTGGGCGCAATCTCTGGACGTTTCGAATTTGGCAGCCGCGCTCTCCGAGAGAGAAATACAAAGTGTTACCCCTTTACGAACGAAAGCTGTTGCAGAACGCGAATGTCTGTCTACCAGCGAATGCAGTTCCAAGGGACAGTGAAAACCAGCTACAGCTTTCCGTGCTGGGAGCTTTCCTGTGGGCGCAATCGCTGGACGTTTCGAATTTGGCCGCCGGGCTCTGCGAGAGAGAAATACACAGTGTTGCCCCTTTACGAACAAAAGCTGTTGCAGAACGCGAATGTCTGTCTACCAGCGAATGCAGTTCCAAGGGACAGTGAAAACCAGCTACAGCTTTCCGTGCTGGCAGCTTTCCTGTGGGCGCAATCGCTGGACGTTTCGAATTTGGCAGCCGGGCTCTCAGAGAGAGAAATATACAGTGTTGCCCCCTTAGCAATGAAAGCTTTTGCAGAACGCGAATGTCTGTGTAGCAGCGAATGCAGTTCCAAGGGACAGTGAAAACCAGCTACAGCTTTCCGTGCTGGCAGCTTTCCTGTGGGCGCAATCGCTGGACGTTTCGAATTTGGCAGCCGGGCTCTCCGAGAGAGAAATACAGAGTGTTGCCCCTTTACGAACGAAAGCTGTTGCAGAACGCGAATGTCTGTCTACCAGCGAATGCAGTTCCAAGGGACAGTGAAAACCAGCTACAGCTTTCCGTGCTGGCAGCTTTCCTGTGGGCGCAATCGCTGGACGTTTCGAATTTGGCAGCCGGGCTCTCCGAGAGAGAAATATACAGTGTTGCCCCCTTAGCAATGAAAACTATTGCAGAACGCGAATGTCTGTCTACCAGCGAATGCAGTTCCAAGGGACAGTGAAAACCAGCTACAGCTTTCCGTGCTGGCAGCTTTCCTGTGGGCGCAATCGCTGGACGTTTCGAATTTGGCAGCCGGGCTCTCCGAGCAAGAAATACACAGTGTTGCCCCTTTACCAACCAAAGATTTTGCAGAACGCGAATGTCTGTCTACCAGCGAATGCAGTTCCAAGGGACAGTGAAAACCAGCTACAGCTTTCCGTGCTGGCACCTTTCCTGTGGGCGCAATCGCTGGACGTTTCGAATTTGGCAGCCGGGCTCTCCCAGAGAGAAATACACAGTGTTGCCCCTTTACCAACCAAAGCTTTTGCAGAACGCGAATGTCTGTCTACCAGCGAATGCAGTTCCAAGGGACAGTGAAAACCAGCTACAGCTTTCCGTGCTGGCAGCTTTCCTGTGGGCGCAATCGCTGGACGTTTCGAATTTGGCAGCCGGGTTCTCCGAGAGAGAAATACACAGTGTTGCCTCATAACAAATGAAAGGTCTAGCAGAACGCGAATGTCTGTCTACCAGCGAATGCAGTTCCAAGGGACAGTGAAAACCAGCTACAGCTTTCCATGCTGGCAGCTTTCCTGTGGGCGCAATCGCTGGACGTTTCGAATTTGGCAGCCGGGCTCTGCGAGAGAGAAATACACAGTGTTGCCCCTTTACGAACGAAAGCTGTTGCAGAACGCGAATGTCTGTCTACCAGCGAATGCAGTTCCAAGGGACAGTGAAAACCAGCTACAGCTTTCCGTGCTGGCAGCTTTCCTGTGGGCGCAATCTCTGGACGTTTCGAATTTGGCAGCCGCGCTCTCCGAGAGAGAAATACAAAGTGTTACCCCTTTACGAACGAAAGCTGTTGCAGAACGCGAATGTCTGTCTACCAGCGAATGCAGTTCCAAGGGACAGTGAAAACCAGCTACAGCTTTCCGTGCTGGCAGCTTTCCTGTGGGCGCAATCGCTGGACGTTTCGAATTTGGCCGCCGGGCTCTGCGAGAGAGAAATACACAGTGTTGCCCCTTTACGAACAAAAGCTGTTGCAGAACGCGAATGTCTGTCTACCAGCGAATGCAGTTCCAAGGGACAGTGAAAACCAGCTACAGCTTTCCGTGCTGGCAGCTTTCCTGTGGGCGCAATCGCTGGACGTTTCGAATTTGGCAGCCGGGCTCTCCGAGAGAGAAATATACAGTGTTGCCCCCTTAGCAATGAAAACTATTGCAGAACGCGAATGTCTGTCTACCAGCGAATGCAGTTCCAAGGGACAGTGAAAACCAGCTACAGCTTTCCGGGCTGGCAGCTTTCCTGTGGGCGCAATCGCTGGACGTTTCGAATTTGGCAGCCGGGCTCTCCGAGCAAGAAATACACAGTGTTGCCCCTTTACGAACGAAAGCTGTTGCAGAACGCGAATGTCTGTCTACCAGCGAATGCAGTTCCAAGGGACAGTGAAAACCAGCTACAGCTTTCCGTGCTGGCAGCTTTCCTGTGGGCGCAATCGCTGGACGTTTCGAATTTGGCAGCCGGGCTCTCCGAGAGAGAAATATACAGTGTTGCCCCCTTAGCAATGAAAACTATTGCAGAACGCGAATGTCTGTCTACCAGCGAATGCAGTTCCAAGGGACAGTGAAAACCAGCTACAGCTTTCCGTGCTGGCAGCTTTCCTGTGGGCGCAATCGCTGGACGTTTCGAATTTGGCAGCCGGGCTCTCCGAGCAAGAAATACACAGTGTTGCCCCTTTACCAACCAAAGATTTTGCAGAACGCGAATGTCTGTCTACCAGCGAATGCAGTTCCAAGGGACAGTGAAAACCAGCTACAGCTTTCCGTGCTGGCAGCTTTCCTGTGGGCGCAATCGCTGGACGTTTCGAATTTGTCAGCCGGGCTCTCCCAGAGAGAAATACACAGTGTTGCCCCTTTACCAACCAAAGCTTTTGCAGAACGCGAATGTCTGTCTACCAGCGAATGCAGTTCCAAGGGACAGTGAAAACCAGCTACAGCTTTCCGTGCTGGCAGCTTTCCTGTGGGCGCAATCGCTGGACGTTTCGAATTTGGCAGCCGGGTTCTCCGAGAGAGAAATACACAGTGTTGCCTCATAACAAATGAAAGGTCTAGCAGAACGCGAATGTCTGTCTACCAGCGAATGCAGTTCCAAGGGACAGTGAAAACCAGCTACAGCTTTCCATGCTGGCAGCTTTCCTGTGGGCGCAATCGCTGGACGTTTCGAATTTGGCAGCCGGGCTCTGCGAGAGAGAAATACACAGTGTTGCCCCTTTACGAACGAAAGCTGTTGCAGAACGCGAATGTCTGTCTACCAGCGAATGCAGTTCCAAGGGACAGTGAAAACCAGCTACAGCTTTCCGTGCTGGCAGCTTTCCTGTGGGCGCAATCTCTGGACGTTTCGAATTTGGCAGCCGCGCTCTCCGAGAGAGAAATACAAAGTGTTACCCCTTTACGAACGAAAGCTGTTGCAGAACGCGAATGTCTGTCTACCAGCGAATGCAGTTCCAAGGGACAGTGAAAACCAGCTACAGCTTTCCGTGCTGGGAGCTTTCCTGTGGGCGCAATCGCTGGACGTTTCGAATTTGGCCGCCGGGCTCTGCGAGAGAGAAATACACAGTGTTGCCCCTTTACGAACAAAAGCTGTTGCAGAACGCGAATGTCTGTCTACCAGCGAATGCAGTTCCAAGGGACAGTGAAAACCAGCTACAGCTTTCCGTGCTGGCAGCTTTCCTGTGGGCGCAATCGCTGGACGTTTCGAATTTGGCAGCCGGGCTCTCAGAGAGAGAAATATACAGTGTTGCCCCCTTAGCAATGAAAGCTTTTGCAGAACGCGAATGTCTGTGTAGCAGCGAATGCAGTTCCAAGGGACAGTGAAAACCAGCTACAGCTTTCCGTGCTGGCAGCTTTCCTGTGGGCGCAATCGCTGGACGTTTCGAATTTGGCAGCCGGGCTCTCCGAGAGAGAAATACAGAGTGTTGCCCCTTTACGAACGAAAGCTGTTGCAGAACGCGAATGTCTGTCTACCAGCGAATGCAGTTCCAAGGGACAGTGAAAACCAGCTACAGCTTTCCGTGCTGGCAGCTTTCCTGTGGGCGCAATCGCTGGACGTTTCGAATTTGGCAGCCGGGCTCTCCGAGAGAGAAATATACAGTGTTGCCCCCTTAGCAATGAAAACTATTGCAGAACGCGAATGTCTGTCTACCAGCGAATGCAGTTCCAAGGGACAGTGAAAACCAGCTACAGCTTTCCGTGCTGGCAGCTTTCCTGTGGGCGCAATCGCTGGACGTTTCGAATTTGGCAGCCGGGCTCTCCGAGCAAGAAATACACAGTGTTGCCCCTTTACCAACCAAAGATTTTGCAGAACGCGAATGTCTGTCTACCAGCGAATGCAGTTCCAAGGGACAGTGAAAACCAGCTACAGCTTTCCGTGCTGGCAGCTTTCCTGTGGGCGCAATCGCTGGACGTTTCGAATTTGGCAGCCGGGCTCTCCCAGAGAGAAATACACAGTGTTGCCCCTTTACCAACCAAAGCTTTTGCAGAACGCGAATGTCTGTCTACCAGCGAATGCAGTTCCAAGGGACAGTGAAAACCAGCTACAGCTTTCCGTGCTGGCAGCTTTCCTGTGGGCGCAATCGCTGGACGTTTCGAATTTGGCAGCCGGGTTCTCTGAGAGAGAAATACACAGTGTTGCCCCCTTAGCAACGAAAACTATTGCAGAACGCGAATGTCTGTCTACCAGCGAATGCAGTTCCAAGGGACAGTGAAAACCAGCTACAGCTTTCCGTGCTGGCAGCTTTCCTGTGGGCGCAATCGCTGGACGTTTCGAATTTGGCAGCCGGGCTCTCCGAGAGAGAAATACACAGTGTTGCCCCTTTACCAACCAAAGTTTTTGCAGAACGCGAATGTCTGTCTACCAGCGAATGCAGTTCCAAGGGACAGTGAAAACCAGCTACAGCTTTCCGTGCTGGCAGCTTTCCTGTGGGCGCAATCGCTGGACGTTTCGAATTTGGCAGCCGGGCTCTCCGAGAGAGAAATACAAAGTGTTACCCCTTTACGAACGAAAGCTGTTGCAGAACGCGAATGTCTGTCTACCAGCGAATGCAGTTCCAAGGGACAGTGAAAACCAGCTACAGCTTTCCGGGCTGGCAGCTTTCCTGTGGGCGCAATCGCTGGACGTTTCGAATTTGGCAGCCGGGCTCTGCGAGAGAGAAATACAAAGTGTTGCCCCTTTACGAACGAAAGCTTTTGCAGAACGCGAATGTCTGTCTACCAGCGAATGCAGTTCCAAGGGACAGTGAAAACCAGCTACAGCTTTCCGTGCTGGCAGCTTTCCTGTGGGCGCAATCTCTGGACGTTTCGAATTTGGCAGCCGGGCTCTGCGAGAGAGAAATACACAGTGTTGCCCCTTTACGAACGAAAGCTTTTGCAGAACGCGAATGTCTGTCTACCAGCGAATGCAGTTCCAAGGGACAGTGAAAACCAGCTACAGCTTTCCGTGCTGGCAGCTTTCCTGTGGGCGCAATCGCTGGACGTTTCGAATTTGGTAGCCGGGCTCCGAGAGAGAAATACACAGTGTTGCCCCTTTACGAACGAAAGCTTTTGCAGAACGCGAATGTCTGTCTACCAGCGAATGCAGTTCCAAGGGACAGTGAAAACCAGCTACAGCTTTCCGTGCTGGCAGCTTTCCTGTGGGCGCAATCGCTGGACGTTTCGAATTTGGCAGCCGGGCTCTCCGAGAGAGAAATACACAGTTTTGCCCCTTTAAAAATGAAAGCTTTTGCAGAACGCGAATGTCTGTCTACCAGCGAATGCAGTTCCAAGGGACAGTGAAAACCAGCTACAGCTTTCCGTGCTGGCAGCTTTCCTGTGGGCGCAATCGCTGGACGTTTCGAATTTGGCAGCCGGGCTCTGCGAGAGAGAAATACACAGTGTTGCCCCTTTACGAACGAAAGCTTTTGCAGAACGCGAATGTCTGTCTACCAGCGAATGCAGTTCCAAGGGACAGTGAAAACCAGCTACAGCTTTCCGTGCTGGCAGCTTTCCTGTGGGCGCAATCGCTGGACGTTTCGAATTTGGCAGCCAGGCTCTGCGAGAGAGAAATACACAGTGTTGCCCCTTTACGAACGAAAGCTTTTGCAGAACGCGAATGTCTGTCTACCAGCGAATGCAGTTCCAAGGGACAGTGAAAAGCAGCTACAGCTTTCCGTGCTGGCAGCTTTCCTGTGGGCGCAATCGCTGGACGTTTCGAATTTGGCAGCCGGGCTCTCCGAGAGAGAAATACAAAGTGTTGCACCTTTACGAACGAAAGCTTTAGCAGAACGCGAATGTCTGTCTACCAGCGAATGCAGTTCCAAGGGACAGTGAAAACCAGCTACAGCTTTCCGTGCTGGCAGCTTTCCTGTGGGCGCAATCGCTGGACGTTTCGAATTTGGCAGCCGGGCTCTCCCAGAGAGAAATACAAAGTGTTGACCCATTACCAACCAAAGCTTTTGCAGAACGCGAATGTCTGTCTACCAGCGAATGCAGTTCCAAGGGACAGTGAAAACCAGCTACAGCTTTCCGTGCTGACAGCTTTCCTGTGGGCGCAATCGCTGGACGTTTCGAATTTGGCCGCCGGGCTCTGCGAGATAGAAATACACAGTGTTGCCCCTTTACGAACGAAAGCTTTAGCAGAACGCGAATGTCTGTCTACCAGCGAATGCAGTTCCAAGGGACAGTGAAAACCAGCTACAGCTTTCCGTGCTGGCAGCTTTCCTGTGGGCGCAATCTCTGGACGTTTCGAATTTGGCAGCCGGGCTCTGCGAGAGAGAAATACAAAGTGTTGCCCCTTTACGAACGAAAGCTTTAGCAGAACGCGAATGTCTGTCTACCAGCGAATGCAGTTCCAAGGGACAGTGAAAACCAGCTACAGCTTTCCGTGCTGGCAGCTTTCCTGTGGGCGCAATCTCTGGACGATTCGAATTTGGCAGCCGGGCTCTCCGAGAGAGAAATACAAAGTGTTACCCCTTTACGAACGAAAGCTGTTGCAGAACGCGAATGTCTGTCTACCAGCGAATGCAGTTCCAAGGGACAGTGAAAACCAGCTACAGCTTTCCGTGCTGGCAGCTTTCCTGTGGGCGCAATCGCTGGACGTTTCGAATTTGGCCGCCGGGCTCTGCGAGAGAGAAATACACAGTGTTGCCCCTTTACGAACAAAAGCTGTTGCAGAACGCGAATGTCTGTCTACCAGCGAATGCAGTTCCAAGGGACAGTGAAAACCAGCTACAGCTTTCCGTGCTGGCAGCTTTCCTGTGGGCGCAATCGCTGGACGTTTCGAATTTGGCAGCCGGGCTCTCCGAGAGAGAAATATACAGTGTTGCCCCCTTAGCAATGAAAACTATTGCAGAACGCGAATGTCTGTCTACCAGCGAATGCAGTTCCAAGGGACAGTGAAAACCAGCTACAGCTTTCCGGGCTGGCAGCTTTCCTGTGGGCGCAATGGCTGGACGTTTCGAATTTGGCCGCCGGGCTCTGCGAGAGAGAAATACACAGTGTTGCCCCTTTACGAACGAAAGCTTTAGCAGAACGCGAATGTCTGTCTACCAGCGAATGCAGTTCCAAGGGACAGTGAAAACCAGCTACAGCTTTCCGTGCTGGCAGCTTTCCTGTGGGCGCAATCTCTGGACGTTTCGAATTTGGCAGCCGGGCTCTGCGAGAGAGAAATACAAAGTGTTGCCCCTTTACGAACGAAAGCTTTAGCAGAACGCGAATGTCTGTCTACCAGCGAATGCAGTTCCAAGGGACAGTGAAAACCAGCTACAGCTTTCCGTGCTGGCAGCTTTCCTGTGGGCGCAATCGCTGGACGTTTCGAATTTGGCAGCCGGGCTCTCCCAGAGAGAAATACACAGTGTTGCCCCTTTACCAACCAAAGCTTTTGCAGAACGCGAATGTCTGTCTACCAGCGAATGCAGTTCCAAGGGACAGTGAAAACCAGCTACAGCTTTCCGTGCTGGCAGCTTTCCTGTGGGCGCAATCGCTGGACGTTTCGAATTTGGCAGCCGGGTTCTCCGAGAGAGAAATACACAGTGTTGCCTCATAACGAATGAAAGGTCTAGCAGAACGCGAATGTCTGTCTACCAGCGAATGCAGTTCCAAGGGACAGTGAAAACCAGCTACAGCTTTCCATGCTGGCAGCTTTCCTGTGGGCGCAATCGCTGGACGTTTCGAATTTGGCAGCCGGGCTCTGCGAGAGAGAAATACACAGTGTTGCCCCTTTACGAACGAAAGCTTTTGCAGAACGCGAATGTCTGTCTACCAGCGAATGCAGTTCCAAGGGACAGTGAAAACCAGCTACAGCTTTCCGGGCTGGCAGCTTTCCTGTGGGCGCAATCGCTGGACGTTTCGAATTTGGCCGCCGGGCTCTGCGAGAGAGAAATACAAAGTGTTGCCCCTTTACGAACGAAAGCTTTAGCAGAACGCGAATGTCTGTCTATCAGCGAATGCAGTTCCAAGGGACAGTGAAAACCAGCTACAGCTTTCCGTGCTGGCAGCTTTCCTGTGGGCGCAATCTCTGGACGTTTCGAATTTGGCAGCCGCGCTCTCCGAGAGAGAAATACAAAGTGTTACCCCTTTACGAACGAAAGCTGTTGCAGAACGCGAATGTCTGTCTACCAGCGAATGCAGTTCCAAGGGACAGTGAAAACCAGCTACAGCTTTCCGTGCTGGGAGCTTTCCTGTGGGCGCAATCGCTGGACGTTTCGAATTTGGCCGCCGGGCTCTGCGAGAGAGAAATACACAGTGTTGCCCCTTTACGAACAAAAGCTGTTGCAGAACGCGAATGTCTGTCTACCAGCGAATGCAGTTCCAAGGGACAGTGAAAACCAGCTACAGCTTTCCGTGCTGGCAGCTTTCCTGTGGGCGCAATCGCTGGACGTTTCGAATTTGGCAGCCGGGCTCTCAGAGAGAGAAATATACAGTGTTGCCCCCTTAGCAATGAAAGCTTTTGCAGAACGCGAATGTCTGTGTAGCAGCGAATGCAGTTCCAAGGGACAGTGAAAACCAGCTACAGCTTTCCGTGCTGGCAGCTTTCCTGTGGGCGCAATCGCTGGACGTTTCGAATTTGGCAGCCGGGCTCTCCGAGAGAGAAATACAGAGTGTTGCCCCTTTACGAACGAAAGCTGTTGCAGAACGCGAATGTCTGTCTACCAGCGAATGCAGTTCCAAGGGACAGTGAAAACCAGCTACAGCTTTCCGTGCTGGCAGCTTTCCTGTGGGCGCAATCGCTGGACGTTTCGAATTTGGCAGCCGGGCTCTCCGAGAGAGAAATATACAGTGTTGCCCCCTTAGCAATGAAAACTATTGCAGAACGCGAATGTCTGTCTACCAGCGAATGCAGTTCCAAGGGACAGTGAAAACCAGCTACAGCTTTCCGTGCTGGCAGCTTTCCTGTGGGCGCAATCGCTGGACGTTTCGAATTTGGCAGCCGGGCTCTCCGAGCAAGAAATACACAGTGTTGCCCCTTTACCAACCAAAGATTTTGCAGAACGCGAATGTCTGTCTACCAGCGAATGCAGTTCCAAGGGACAGTGAAAACCAGCTACAGCTTTCCGTGCTGGCACCTTTCCTGTGGGCGCAATCGCTGGACGTTTCGAATTTGGCAGCCGGGCTCTCCCAGAGAGAAATACACAGTGTTGCCCCTTTACCAACCAAAGCTTTTGCAGAACGCGAATGTCTGTCTACCAGCGAATGCAGTTCCAAGGGACAGTGAAAACCAGCTACAGCTTTCCGTGCTGGCAGCTTTCCTGTGGGCGCAATCGCTGGACGTTTCGAATTTGGCAGCCGGGTTCTCCGAGAGAGAAATACACAGTGTTGCCTCATAACAAATGAAAGGTCTAGCAGAACGCGAATGTCTGTCTACCAGCGAATGCAGTTCCAAGGGACAGTGAAAACCAGCTACAGCTTTCCATGCTGGCAGCTTTCCTGTGGGCGCAATCGCTGGACGTTTCGAATTTGGCCGCCGGGCTCTGCGAGAGAGAAATACACAGTGTTGCCCCTTTACGAACGAAAGCTGTTGCAGAACGCGAATGTCTGTCTACCAGCGAATGCAGTTCCAAGGGACAGTGAAAACCAGCTACAGCTTTCCGTGCTGGCAGCTTTCCTGTGGGCGCAATCTCTGGACGTTTCGAATTTGGCAGCCGCGCTCTCCGAGAGAGAAATACAAAGTGTTACCCCTTTACGAACGAAAGCTGTTGCAGAACGCGAATGTCTGTCTACCAGCGAATGCAGTTCCAAGGGACAGTGAAAACCAGCTACAGCTTTCCGTGCTGGCAGCTTTCCTGTGGGCGCAATCGCTGGACGTTTCGAATTTGGCCGCCGGGCTCTGCGAGAGAGAAATACACAGTGTTGCCCCTTTACGAACAAAAGCTGTTGCAGAACGCGAATGTCTGTCTACCAGCGAATGCAGTTCCAAGGGACAGTGAAAACCAGCTACAGCTTTCCGTGCTGGCAGCTTTCCTGTGGGCGCAATCGCTGGACGTTTCGAATTTGGCAGCCGGGCTCTCCGAGAGAGAAATATACAGTGTTGCCCCCTTAGCAATGAAAACTATTGCAGAACGCGAATGTCTGTCTACCAGCGAATGCAGTTCCAAGGGACAGTGAAAACCAGCTACAGCTTTCCGGGCTGGCAGCTTTCCTGTGGGCGCAATCGCTGGACGTTTCGAATTTGGCAGCCGGGCTCTCCGAGCAAGAAATACACAGTGTTGCCCCTTTACGAACGAAAGCTGTTGCAGAACGCGAATGTCTGTCTACCAGCGAATGCAGTTCCAAGGGACAGTGAAAACCAGCTACAGCTTTCCGTGCTGGCAGCTTTCCTGTGGGCGCAATCGCTGGACGTTTCGAATTTGGCAGCCGGGCTCTCCGAGAGAGAAATATACAGTGTTGCCCCCTTAGCAATGAAAACTATTGCAGAACGCGAATGTCTGTCTACCAGCGAATGCAGTTCCAAGGGACAGTGAAAACCAGCTACAGCTTTCCGTGCTGGCAGCTTTCCTGTGGGCGCAATCGCTGGACGTTTCGAATTTGGCAGCCGGGCTCTCCGAGCAAGAAATACACAGTGTTGCCCCTTTACCAACCAAAGATTTTGCAGAACGCGAATGTCTGTCTACCAGCGAATGCAGTTCCAAGGGACAGTGAAAACCAGCTACAGCTTTCCGTGCTGGCAGCTTTCCTGTGGGCGCAATCGCTGGACGTTTCGAATTTGTCAGCCGGGCTCTCCCAGAGAGAAATACACAGTGTTGCCCCTTTACCAACCAAAGCTTTTGCAGAACGCGAATGTCTGTCTACCAGCGAATGCAGTTCCAAGGGACAGTGAAAACCAGCTACAGCTTTCCGTGCTGGCAGCTTTCCTGTGGGCGCAATCGCTGGACGTTTCGAATTTGGCAGCCGGGTTCTCCGAGAGAGAAATACACAGTGTTGCCTCATAACAAATGAAAGGTCTAGCAGAACGCGAATGTCTGTCTACCAGCGAATGCAGTTCCAAGGGACAGTGAAAACCAGCTACAGCTTTCCATGCTGGCAGCTTTCCTGTGGGCGCAATCGCTGGACGTTTCGAATTTGGCAGCCGGGCTCTGCGAGAGAGAAATACACAGTGTTGCCCCTTTACGAACGAAAGCTGTTGCAGAACGCGAATGTCTGTCTACCAGCGAATGCAGTTCCAAGGGACAGTGAAAACCAGCTACAGCTTTCCGTGCTGGCAGCTTTCCTGTGGGCGCAATCTCTGGACGTTTCGAATTTGGCAGCCGCGCTCTCCGAGAGAGAAATACAAAGTGTTACCCCTTTACGAACGAAAGATGTTGCAGAACGCGAATGTCTGTCTACCAGCGAATGCAGTTCCAAGGGACAGTGAAAACCAGCTACAGCTTTCCGTGCTGGCAGCTTTCCTGTGGGCGCAATCGCTGGACGTTTCGAATTTGGCCGCCGGGCTCTGCGAGAGAGAAATACACAGTGTTGCCCCTTTACGAACAAAAGCTGTTGCAGAACGCGAATGTCTGTCTACCAGCGAATGCAGTTCCAAGGGACAGTGAAAACCAGCTACAGCTTTCCGTGCTGGCAGCTTTCCTGTGGGCGCAATCGCTGGACGTTTCGAATTTGGCAGCCGGGCTCTCCGAGAGAGAAATATACAGTGTTGCCCCCTTAGCAATGAAAACTATTGCAGAACGCGAATGTCTGTCTACCAGCGAATGCAGTTCCAAGGGACAGTGAAAACCAGCTACAGCTTTCCGGGCTGGCAGCTTTCCTGTGGGCGCAATCGCTGGACGTTTCGAATTTGGCAGCCGGGCTCTCCGAGCAAGAAATACACAGTGTTGCCCCTTTACGAACGAAAGCTGTTGCAGAACGCGAATGTCTGTCTACCAGCGAATGCAGTTCCAAGGGACAGTGAAAACCAGCTACAGCTTTCCGTGCTGGCAGCTTTCCTGTGGGCGCAATCGCTGGACGTTTCGAATTTGGCAGCCGGGCTCTCCGAGAGAGAAATATACAGTGTTGCCCCCTTAGCAATGAAAACTATTGCAGAACGCGAATGCCTGTCTACCAGCGAATGCAGTTCCAAGGGACAGTGAAAACCAGCTACAGCTTTCCGGGCTGGCAGCTTTCCTGTGGGCACAATCGCTGGACGTTTCGAATTTGGCAGCCGGGCTCTCCGAGCAAGAAATACACAGTGTTGCCCCTTTACCAACCAAAGATTTTGCAGAACGCGAATGTCTGTCTACCAGCGAATGCAGTTCCAAGGGACAGTGAAAACCAGCTACAGCTTTCCGTGCTGGCAGCTTTCCTGTGGGCGCAATCGCTGGACATTTCGAATTTGGCAGCCGGGCTCTCCCAGAGAGAAATACTCAGTGTTGCCCCTTTACCAGCCAAAGCTTTTGCAGAACGCGAATGTCTGTCTACCAGCGAATGCAGTTCCAAGGGACAGTGAAAACCAGCTACAGCTTTCCGTGCTGGCAGCTTTCCTGTGGGCGCAATCGCTGGACGTTTCGAATTTGGCCGCCGGGCTCTGCGAGAGAGAAATACAAAGTGTTGCCCCATTACCAACCAAAGCTTTTGCAGAACGCGAATGTCTGTCTACCAGCGAATGCAGTTCCAAGGGACAGTGAAAACCAGCTACAGCTTTCCGTGCTGGCAGCTTTCCTGTGGGCGCAATCGCTGGACGTTTCGAATTTGGCAGCCGGGCTCCGAGAGAGAAATACACAGTGTTGCCCCTTTACGAACGAAAGCTTTTGCAGAACGCGAATGTCTGTCTACCAGCGAATGCAGTTCCAAGGGACAGTGAAAACCAGCTACAGCTTTCCGTGCTGGCAGCTTTCCTGTGGGCGCAATCGCTGGACGTTTCGAATTTGGCAGCCGGACTCTGCGAGAGAGAAATACACAGTGTTGCCCCCTTAGCAACGAAAACTATTGCAGAACGCGAATGTCTGTCTACCAGCGAATGCAGTTCCAAGGGACAGTGAAAACCAGCTACAGCTTTCCGTGCTGGCAGCTTTCCTGTGGGCGCAATCGCTGGACGTTTCGAATTTGGCAGCCGGGCTCTCCCAGAGCGAAATACACAGTGTTGCCCCTTTACCAACCAAAGCTTTTGCAGAACGCGAATGTCTGTCTACCAGCGAATGCAGTTCCAAGGGACAGTGAAAACCAGCTACAGCTTTCCATGCTGGCAGCTTTCCTGTGGGCGCAATCGCTGGACGTTTCGAATTTGGCAGCCGGGCTCTGCGAGAGAGAAATACACAGTGTTGCCCCTTTACGAACGAAAGCTTTTGCAGAACGCGAATGTCTGTCTACCAGCGAATGCAGTTCCAAGGGACAGTGAAAACCAGCTACAGCTTTCCGGGCTGGCAGCTTTCCTGTGGGCGCAATCGCTGGACGTTTCGAATTTGGCCGCCGGGCTCTGCGAGAGAGAAATACAAAGTGTTGCCCCTTTACGAACGAAAGCTTTAGCAGAACGCGAATGTCTGTCTATCAGCGAATGCAGTTCCAAGGGACAGTGAAAACCAGCTACAGCTTTCCGTGCTGGCAGCTTTCCTGTGGGCGCAATCTCTGGACGTTTCGAATTTGGCAGCCGCGCTCTCCGAGAGAGAAATACAAAGTGTTACCCCTTTACGAACGAAAGCTGTTGCAGAACGCGAATGTCTGTCTACCAGCGAATGCAGTTCCAAGGGACAGTGAAAACCAGCTACAGCTTTCCGGGCTGGCAGCTTTCCTGTGGGCGCAATCGCTGGACGTTTCGAATTTGGCAGCCGGGCTCTCCGAGAGAGAAATATACAGTGTTGCCCCCTTAGCAATGAAAACTATTGCAGAACGCGAATGTCTGTCTACCAGCGAATGCAGTTCCAAGGGACAGTGAAAACCAGCTACAGCTTTCCGGGCTGGCAGCTTTCCTGTGGGCGCAATCGCTGGACGTTTCGAATTTGGCAGCCGGGCTCTCCGAGCAAGAAATACACAGTGTTGCCCCTTTACCAACCAAAGATTTTGCAGAACGCGAATGTCTGTGTAGCAGCGAATGCAGTTCCAAGGGACAGTGAAAACCAGCTACAGCTTTCCGTGCTGGCAGCTTTCCTGTGGGCGCAATCGCTGGACGTTTCGAATTTGGACGCCGGGCTCTCCGAGAGAGAAATACACAGTGTTGCCCCTTTACCAACCAAAGCTTTTGCAGAACGCGAATGTCTGTCTACCAGCGAATGCAGTTCCAAGGGACAGTGAAAACCAGCTACAGCTTTCCGTGCTGGCAGCTTTCCTGTGGGCGCAATCGCTGGACGTTTCGAATTTGGCAGCCGGGTTCTCCGAGAGAGAAATACACAGTGTTGCCTCATAACAAATGAAAGGTCTAGCAGAACGCGAATGTCTGTCTACCAGCGAATGCAGTTCCAAGGGACAGTGAAAACCAGCTACAGCTTTCCATGCTGGCAGCTTTCCTGTGGGCGCAATCGCTGGACGTTTCGAATTTGGCAGCCGGGCTCTGCGAGAGAGAAATACGCAGTGTTGCCCCTTTACGAACGAAAGCTTTTGCAGAACGCGAATGTCTGTCTACCAGCGAATGCAGTTCCAAGGGACAGTGAAAACCAGCTACAGCTTTCCGGGCTGGCAGCTTTCCTGTGGGCGCAATCGCTGGACGTTTCGAATTTGGCCGCCGGGCTCTGCGAGAGAGAAATACAAAGTGTTGCCCCTTTACGAACGAAAGCTTTAGCAGAACGCGAATGTCTGTCTACCAGCGAATGCAGTTCCAAGGGACAGTGAAAACCAGCTACAGCTTTCCGTGCTGGCAGCTTTCCTGTGGGCGCAATCGCTGGACGTTTCGAATTTGGCAGCCGGGCTCTGCGAGAGAGAAATATACAGTGTTGCCCCTTTACGAACGAAAGCTTTAGCAGAACGCGAATGTCTGTCTACCAGCGAATGCAGTTCCAAGGGACAGTGAAAACCAGCTACAGCTTTCCGTGCTGGCAGCATTCCTGTGGGCGCAATCGCTGGACGTTTCGAATTTGGCAGCCGGGATCTGCGAGAGAGAAATACACAGTGTTGCCCCTTTACGAACGAAAGCTGTTGCAGAACGCGAATGTCTGTCTACCAGCGAATGCAGTTCCAAGGGACAGTGAAAACCAGCTACAGCTTTCCGTGCTGGGAGCTTTCCTGTGGGCGCAATCGCTGGTCGTTTCGAATTTGGCAGCGGGGCTCTCCGAGAGAGAAATACACAGTGTTGCCCCTTTACGAACGAAAGCTTTTGCAGAATGCGAATGTCTGTCTACCAGCGAATGCAGTTCCAAGGGACAGTGAAAACCAGCTACAGCTTTCCGTGCTGGCAGCTTTCCTGTGGGCGCAATCGCTGGACGTTTCGAATTTGGCAGCCAGGCTCTGCGAGAGAGAAATACACAGTGTTGCCCCTTTACGAACGAAAGCTGTTGCAGAACGCGAATGTCTGTCTACCAGCGAATGCAGTTCCAAGGGACAGTGAAAACCAGCTACAGCTTTCCGTGCTGGCAGCTTTCCTGTGGGCGCAATCGCTGGACGTTTCGAATTTGGCAGCCGGGCTCTCCGAGAGAGAAATACACAGTGTTGCCCCTTTACGAACGAAAGCTGTTGCAGAACGCGAATGTCTGTCTACCAGCGAATGCAGTTCCAAGGGACAGTGAAAACCAGCTACAGCTTTCCGTGCTGGCAGCTTTCCTGTGGGCGCAATCGCTGGACGTTTCGAATTTGGCAGCCGGGCTCCGAGAGAGAAATACTAAGTGTTGCCCCTTTACGAACGAAAGCTTTTGCAGAACGCGAATGTCTGTCTACCAGCGAATGCAGTTCCAAGGGACAGTGAAAACCAGCTACAGCTTTCCGTGCTGGCAGCTTTCCTGTGGGCGCAATCGCTGGACGTTTCGAATTTGGCAGCCGGGTTCTCCGAGAGAGAAATACACAGTGTTGCCTCATAACAAATGAAAGGTCTAGCAGAACGCGAATGTCTGTCTACCAGCGAATGCAGTTCCAAGGGACAGTGAAAACCAGCTACAGCTTTCCATGCTGGCAGCTTTCCTGTGGGCGCAATCGCTGGACGTTTCGAATTTGGCAGCCGGGCTCTGCGAGAGAGAAATACGCAGTGTTGCCCCTTTACGAACGAAAGCTTTTGCAGAACGCGAATGTCTGTCTACCAGCGAATGCAGTTCCAAGGGACAGTGAAAACCAGCTACAGCTTTCCGGGCTGGCAGCTTTCCTGTGGGCGCAATCGCTGGACGTTTCGAATTTGGCCGCCGGGCTCTGCGAGAGAGAAATACAAAGTGTTGCCCCTTTACGAACGAAAGCTTTAGCAGAACGCGAATGTCTGTCTACCAGCGAATGCAGTTCCAAGGGACAGTGAAAACCAGCTACAGCTTTCCGTGCTGGCAGCTTTCCTGTGGGCGCAATCGCTGGACGTTTCGAATTTGGCAGCCGGGCTCTGCGAGAGAGAAATATACAGTGTTGCCCCTTTACGAACGAAAGCTTTAGCAGAACGCGAATGTCTGTCTACCAGCGAATGCAGTTCCAAGGGACAGTGAAAACCAGCTACAGCTTTCCGTGCTGGCAGCTTTCCTGTGGGCGCAATCGCTGGACGTTTCGAATTTGGCAGCCGGGATCTGCGAGAGAGAAATACACAGTGTTGCCCCTTTACGAACGAAAGCTGTTGCAGAACGCGAATGTCTGTCTACCAGCGAATGCAGTTCCAAGGGACAGTGAAAACCAGCTACAGCTTTCCGTGCTGGGAGCTTTCCTGTGGGCGCAATCGCTGGTCGTTTCGAATTTGGCAGCGGGGCTCTCCGAGAGAGAAATACACAGTGTTGCCCCTTTACGAACGAAAGCTTTTGCAGAATGCGAATGTCTGTCTACCAGCGAATGCAGTTCCAAGGGACAGTGAAAACCAGCTACAGCTTTCCGTGCTGGCAGCTTTCCTGTGGGCGCAATCGCTGGACGTTTCGAATTTGGCAGCCAGGCTCTGCGAGAGAGAAATACACAGTGTTGCCCCTTTACGAACGAAAGCTGTTGCAGAACGCGAATGTCTGTCTACCAGCGAATGCAGTTCCAAGGGACAGTGAAAACCAGCTACAGCTTTCCGTGCTGGCAGCTTTCCTGTGGGCGCAATCGCTGGACGTTTCGAATTTGGCAGCCGGGCTCTCCGAGAGAGAAATACACAGTGTTGCCCCTTTACGAACGAAAGCTGTTGCAGAACGCGAATGTCTGTCTACCAGCGAATGCAGTTCCAAGGGACAGTGAAAACCAGCTACAGCTTTCCGTGCTGGCAGCTTTCCTGTGGGCGCAATCGCTGGACGTTTCGAATTTGGCAGCCGGGCTCTCCCAGAGAGAAATACACAGTGTTGCCCCTTTACGAACGAAAGCTTTTGCAGAACGCGAATGTCTGTCTACCAGCGAATGCAGTTCCAAGGGACAGTGAAAACCAGCTACAGCTTTCCGTGCTGGCAGCTTTCCTGTGGGCGCAATCGCTGGACGTTTCGAATTTGGCAGCCGGACTCTGCGAGAGAGAAATATACAGTGTTGCCCCCTTAGCAACGAAAACTATTGCAGAACGCGAATGTCTGTCTACCAGCGAATGCAGTTCCAAGGGACAGTGAAAACCAGCTACAGCTTTCCGTGCTGGCAGCTTTCCTGTGGGCGCAATCGCTGGACGTTTCGAATTTGGCAGCCGGGCTCTCCGAGAGAGAAATACACAGTGTTGCCCCTTTACCAACCAAAGCTTTTGCAGAACGCGAATGTCTGTCTACCAGCGAATGCAGTTCCAAGGGACAGTGAAAACCAGCTACAGCTTTCCGTGCTGGCAGCTTTCCTGTGGCGCAATCGCTGGACGTTTCGAATTTGGCAGCCGGGCTCCGAGAGAGATATACACAGTGTTGCCCCTTTACGAACGAAAGGTGTTGCAGAACTCGAATGTCTGTCTACCAGCGAATGCAGTTCCAAGGGACAGTGAAAACCAGCTACAGCTTTCCGTGCTGGCAGCTTTCCTGTGGGCGCAATCGCTGGACGTTTCGAATTTGGCAGCCGGGCTCTCCGAGAGAGAAATATACAGTGTTGCCCCCTTAGCAATGAAAACTATTGCAGAATGCGAATGTCTGTCTACCAGCGAATGCAGTTCCAAGGGACAGTGAAAACCAGCTACAGCTTTCCGGGCTGGCAGCTTTCCTGTGGGCGCAATCGCTGGACGTTTCGCATTTGGCAGCCGGGCTCTTCGAGCAAGAAATACACAGTGTTGCCCCTTTACCAACCAAAGCTTTTGCAGAACGCAAATGTCTGTCTACCAGCGAATGCAGTTCCAAGGGACAGTGAAAACCAGCTACAGCTTTCCGTGCTGGCAGCTTTCCTGTGGGCGCAATCGCTGGACGTTTCGAATTTGGCAGCCGGGCTCTCCGAGAGAGAAATACACAGTGTTGCCCCTTTACCAACCAAAGCTTTTGCAGAACGCGAATGTCTGTCTACCAGCGAATGCAGTTCCAAGGGACAGTGAAAACCAGCTACAGCTTTCCGTGCTGGCAGCATTCCTGTGGGCGCAATCGCTGGACGTTTCGAATTTGGCAGCCGGGATCTGCGAGAGAGAAATACACAGTGTTGCCCCTTTACGAACGAAAGCTGTTGCAGAACGCGAATGTCTGTCTACCAGCGAATGCAGTTCCAAGGGACAGTGAAAACCAGCTACAGCTTTCCGTGCTGGGAGCTTTCCTGTGGGCGCAATCGCTGGTCGTTTCGAATTTGGCAGCGGGGCTCTCCGAGAGAGAAATACACAGTGTTGCCCCTTTACGAACGAAAGCTTTTGCAGAATGCGAATGTCTGTCTACCAGCGAATGCAGTTCCAAGGGACAGTGAAAACCAGCTACAGCTTTCCGTGCTGGCAGCTTTCCTGTGGGCGCAATCGCTGGACGTTTCGAATTTGGCAGCCAGGCTCTGCGAGAGAGAAATACACAGTGTTGCCCCTTTACGAACGAAAGCTGTTGCAGAACGCGAATGTCTGTCTACCAGCGAATGCAGTTCCAAGGGACAGTGAAAACCAGCTACAGCTTTCCGTGCTGGCAGCTTTCCTGTGGGCGCAATCGCTGGACGTTTCGAATTTGGCAGCCGGGCTCTCCGAGAGAGAAATACACAGTGTTGCCCCTTTACGAACGAAAGCTGTTGCAGAACGCGAATGTCTGTCTACCAGCGAATGCAGTTCCAAGGGACAGTGAAAACCAGCTACAGCTTTCCGTGCTGGCAGCTTTCCTGTGGGCGCAATCGCTGGACGTTTCGAATTTGGCAGCCGGGCTCCGAGAGAGAAATACTAAGTGTTGCCCCTTTACGAACGAAAGCTTTTGCAGAACGCGAATGTCTGTCTACCAGCGAATGCAGTTCCAAGGGACAGTGAAAACCAGCTACAGCTTTCCGTGCTGGCAGCTTTCCTGTGGGCGCAATCGCTGGACGTTTCGAATTTGGCAGCCGGACTCTGCGAGAGAGAAATATACAGTGTTGCCCCCTTAGCAACGAAAACTATTGCAGAACGCGAATGTCTGTCTACCAGCGAATGCAGTTCCAAGGGACAGTGAAAACCAGCTACAGCTTTCCGTGCTGGCAGCTTTCCTGTGGGCGCAATCGCTGGACGTTTCGAATTTGGCAGCCGGGCTCTCCGAGAGAGAAATACACAGTGTTGCCCCTTTACCAACCAAAGCTTTTGCAGAACGCGAATGTCTGTCTACCAGCGAATGCAGTTCCAAGGGACAGTGAAAACCAGCTACAGCTTTCCGTGCTGGCAGCTTTCCTGTGGCGCAATCGCTGGACGTTTCGAATTTGGCAGCCGGGCTCCGAGAGAGATATACACAGTGTTGCCCCTTTACGAACGAAAGGTGTTGCAGAACTCGAATGTCTGTCTACCAGCGAATGCAGTTCCAAGGGACAGTGAAAACCAGCTACAGCTTTCCGTGCTGGCAGCTTTCCTGTGGGCGCAATCGCTGGACGTTTCGAATTTGGCAGCCGGGCTCTCCGAGAGAGAAATATACAGTGTTGCCCCCTTAGCAATGAAAACTATTGCAGAATGCGAATGTCTGTCTACCAGCGAATGCAGTTCCAAGGGACAGTGAAAACCAGCTACAGCTTTCCGGGCTGGCAGCTTTCCTGTGGGCGCAATCGCTGGACGTTTCGCATTTGGCAGCCGGGCTCTCCGAGCAAGAAATACACAGTGTTGCCCCTTTACCAACCAAAGCTTTTGCAGAACGCAAATGTCTGTCTACCAGCGAATGCAGTTCCAAGGGACAGTGAAAACCAGCTACAGCTTTCCGTGCTGGCAGCTTTCCTGTGGGCGCAATCGCTGGACGTTTCGAATTTGGCAGCCGGGCTCTCCGAGAGAGAAATACACAGTGTTGCCCCTTTACCAACCAAAGCTTTTGCAGAACGCGAATGTCTGTCTACCAGCGAATGCAGTTCCAAGGGACAGTGAAAACCAGCTACAGCTTTCCGTGCTGGCAGCTTTCCTGTGGGCGCAATCGCTGGACGTTTCGAATTTGGCCGCCGGGCTCTGCGAGAGAGAAATACAAAGTGTTGCCCCATTACCAACCAAAGCTTTTGCAGAACGCGAATGTCTGTCTACCAGCGAATGCAGTTCCAAGGGATAGTGAAAACCAGCTACAGCTTTCCGGGCTGGCAGCTTTCCTTTGGGCGCAATCGCTCGACGTTTCGAATTTGGCAGCCGGGCTCTCCGAGAGAGAAATACACAGTTTTGCCCCTTTAAAAATGAAAGCTGTTGCAGAACGCGAATGTCTGTCTACCAGCGAATGCAGTTCCAAGGGACAGTGAAAACCAGCTACAGCTTTCCGTGCTGGCAGCTTTCCTGTGGGCGCAATCGCTGGACGTTTCGAATTTGGCAGCCGGGCTCTGCGAGAGAGAAATATACAGTGTTGCCCCTTTACGAACGAAAGCTTTAGCAGAACGCGAATGTCTGTCTACCAGCGAATGCAGTTCCAAGGGACAGTGAAAACCAGCTACAGCTTTCCGTGCTGGCAGCATTCCTGTGGGCGCAATCGCTGGACGTTTCGAATTTGGCAGCCGGGATCTGCGAGAGAGAAATACACAGTGTTGCCCCTTTACGAACGAAAGCTGTTGCAGAACGCGAATGTCTGTCTACCAGCGAATGCAGTTCCAAGGGACAGTGAAAACCAGCTACAGCTTTCCGTGCTGGCAGCTTTCCTGTGGGCGCAATCGCTGGACGTTTCGAATTTGGCAGCGGGGCTCTCCGAGAGAGAAATACACAGTGTTGCCCCTTTACGAACGAAAGCTTTTGCAGAATGCGAATGTCTGTCTACCAGCGAATGCAGTTCCAAGGGACAGTGAAAACCAGCTACAGCTTTCCGTGCTGGCAGCTTTCCTGTGGGCGCAATCACTGGACGTTTCGAATTTGGCAGCCAGGCTCTGCGAGAGAGAAATACACAGTGTTGCCCCTTTACGAACGAAAGCTGTTGCAGAACGCGAATGTCTGTCTACCAGCGAATGCAGTTCCAAGGGACAGTGAAAACCAGCTACAGCTTTCCGTGCTGGCAGCTTTCCTGTGGGCGCAATCGCTGGACGTTTCGAATTTGGCAGCCGGGCTCTCCGAGAGAGAAATACACAGTGTTGCCCCTTTACGAACGAAAGCTGTTGCAGAACGCGAATGTCTGTCTACCAGCGAATGCAGTTCCAAGGGACAGTGAAAACCAGCTACAGCTTTCCGTGCTGGCAGCTTTCCTGTGGGCGCAATCGCTGGACGTTTCGAATTTGGCAGCCGGGCTCCGAGAGAGAAATACTAAGTGTTGCCCCTTTACGAACGAAAGCTGTTGCAGAACGCGAATGTCTGTCTACCAGCGAATGCAGTTCCAAGGGACAGTGAAAACCAGCTACAGCTTTCCGTGCTGGCAGCTTTCCTGTGGGCGCAATCGCTGGACGTTTCGAATTTGGCAGCCGGACTCTGCGAGAGAGAAATATACAGTGTTGCCCCCTTAGCAACGAAAACTATTGCAGAACGCGAATGTCTGTCTACCAGCGAATGCAGTTCCAAGGGACAGTGAAAACCAGCTACAGCTTTCCGTGCTGGCAGCTTTCCTGTGGGCGCAATCGCTGGACGTTTCGAATTTGGCAGCCGGGCTCTCCGAGAGAGAAATACACAGTGTTGCCCCTTTACCAACCAAAGCTTTTGCAGAACGCGAATGTCTGTCTACCAGCGAATGCAGTTCCAAGGGACAGTGAAAACCAGCTACAGCTTTCCGTGCTGGCAGATTTCCTGTGGGCGCAATCGCTGGACGTTTCGAATTTGGCAGCCGGGCTCTCCGAGAGAGAAATACAAAGTGTTGCCCCTTTACGAACGAAAGCTTTTGCAGAACGCGAATGTCTGTCTACCAGCGAATGCAGTTCCAAGGGACAGTGAAAACCAGCTACAGCTTTCCGGGCTGGCAGCTTTCCTGTGGGCGCAATCGCTGGACGTTTCGAATTTGGCAGCCGGGCTCTGCGAGAGAGAAATATACAGTGTTGCCCCTTTACGAACGAAAGCTTTAGGAGAACGCGAATGTCTGTCTACCAGCGAATGCAGTTCCAAGGGACAGTGAAAACCAGCTACAGCTTTCCGTGCTGGCAGCTTTCCTGTGGGCGCAATCTCTGGACGTTTCGAATTTGGCAGCCGGGCTCTGCGAGAGAGAAATACACAGTGTTGCCCCTTTACGAACGAAAGCTTTTGCAGAACGCGAATGTCTGTCTACCAGCGAATGCAGTTCCAAGGGACAGTGAAAACCAGCTACAGCTTTCCGTGCTGGCAGCTTTCCTGTGGGCGCAATCGCTGGACGTTTCGAATTTGGCAGCCGGGCTCCGAGAGAGAAATACACAGTGTTGCCCCTTTACGAACGAAAGCTTTTGCAGAACGCGAATGTCTGTCTACCAGCGAATGCAGTTCCAAGGGACAGTGAAAACCAGCTACAGCTTTCCGTGCTGGCAGCTTTCCTGTGGGCGCAATCGCTGGACGTTTCGAATTTGGCAGCCGGGCTCTCCGAGAGAGAAATACACAGTTTTGCCCCTTTAAAAATGAAAGCTTTTGCAGAACGCGAATGTCTGTCTACCAGCGAATGCAGTTCCAAGGGACAGTGAAAACCAGCTACAGCTTTCCGTGCTGGCAGCTTTCCTGTGGGCGCAATCGCTGGACGTTTCGAATTTGGCAGCCGGGCTCTGCGAGAGAGAAATACACAGTGTTGCCCCTTTACGAACGAAAGCTTTTGCAGAACGCGAATGTCTGTCTACCAGCGAATGCAGTTCCAAGGGACAGTGAAAACCAGCTACAGCTTTCCGTGCTGGCAGCTTTCCTGTGGGCGCAATCGCTGGACGTTTCGAATTTGGCAGCCAGGCTCTGCGAGAGAGAAATACACAGTGTTGCCCCTTTACGAACGAAAGCTTTTGCAGAACGCGAATGTCTGTCTACCAGCGAATGCAGTTCCAAGGGACAGTGAAAACCAGCTACAGCTTTCCGTGCTGGCAGCTTTCCTGTGGGCGCAATCGCTGGACGTTTCGAATTTGGCAGCCGGGCTCTCCGAGAGAGAAATACAAAGTGTTGCACCTTTACGAACGAAAGCTTTAGCAGAACGCGAATGTCTGTCTACCAGCGAATGCAGTTCCAAGGGACAGTGAAAACCAGCTACAGCTTTCCGTGCTGGCAGCTTTCCTGTGGGCGCAATCGCTGGACGTTTCGAATTTGGCAGCCGGGCTCTCCCAGAGAGAAATACAAAGTGTTGACCCATTACCAACCAAAGCTTTTGCAGAACGCGAATGTCTGTCTACCAGCGAATGCAGTTCCAAGGGACAGTGAAAACCAGCTACAGCTTTCCGTGCTGACAGCTTTCCTGTGGGCGCAATCGCTGGACGTTTCGAATTTGGCCGCCGGGCTCTGCGAGAGAGAAATACACAGTGTTGCCCCTTTACGAACGAAAGCTTTAGCAGAACGCGAATGTCTGTCTACCAGCGAATGCAGTTCCAAGGGACAGTGAAAACCAGCTACAGCTTTCCGTGCTGGCAGCTTTCCTGTGGGCGCAATCTCTGGACGTTTCGAATTTGGCAGCCGGGCTCTGCGAGAGAGAAATACAAAGTGTTGCCCCTTTACGAACGAAAGCTTTAGCAGAACGCGAATGTCTGTCTACCAGCGAATGCAGTTCCAAGGGACAGTGAAAACCAGCTACAGCTTTCCGTGCTGGCAGCTTTCCTGTGGGCGCAATCGCTGGACGATTCGAATTTGGCAGCCGGGCTCTCCGAGAGAGAAATACAAAGTGTTACCCCTTTACGAACGAAAGCTGTTGCAGAACGCGAATGTCTGTCTACCAGCGAATGCAGTTCCAAGGGACAGTGAAAACCAGCTACAGCTTTCCGTGCTGGCAGCTTTCCTGTGGGCGCAATCGCTGGACGTTTCGAATTTGGCCGCCGGGCTCTGCGAGAGAGAAATACACAGTGTTGCCCCTTTACGAACAAAAGCTGTTGCAGAACGCGAATGTCTGTCTACCAGCGAATGCAGTTCCAAGGGACAGTGAAAACCAGCTACAGCTTTCCGTGCTGGCAGCTTTCCTGTGGGCGCAATCGCTGGACGTTTCGAATTTGGCAGCCGGGCTCTCCGAGAGAGAAATATACAGTGTTGCCCCCTTAGCAATGAAAACTATTGCAGAACGCGAATGTCTGTCTACCAGCGAATGCAGTTCCAAGGGACAGTGAAAACCAGCTACAGCTTTCCGGGCTGGCAGCTTTCCTGTGGGCGCAATGGCTGGACGTTTCGAATTTGGCCGCCGGGCTCTGCGAGAGAGAAATACACAGTGTTGCCCCTTTACGAACGAAAGCTTTAGCAGAACGCGAATGTCTGTCTACCAGCGAATGCAGTTCCAAGGGACAGTGAAAACCAGCTACAGCTTTCCGTGCTGGCAGCTTTCCTGTGGGCGCAATCTCTGGACGTTTCGAATTTGGCAGCCGGGCTCTGCGAGAGATAAATACAAAGTGTTGCCCCTTTACGAACGAAAGCTTTAGCAGAACGCGAATGTCTGTCTACCAGCGAATGCAGTTCCAAGGGACAGTGAAAACCAGCTACAGCTTTCCGTGCTGGCAGCTTTCCTGTGGGCGCAATCGCTGGACGTTTCGAATTTGGCAGCCGGGCTCTCCCAGAGAGAAATACACAGTGTTGCCCCTTTACCAACCAAAGCTTTTGCAGAACGCGAATGTCTGTCTACCAGCGAATGCAGTTCCAAGGGACAGTGAAAACCAGCTACAGCTTTCCGTGCTGGCAGCTTTCCTGTGGGCGCAATCGCTGGACGTTTCGAATTTGGCAGCCGGGTTCTCCGAGAGAGAAATACACAGTGTTGCCTCATAACGAATGAAAGGTCTAGCAGAACGCGAATGTCTGTCTACCAGCGAATGCAGTTCCAAGGGACAGTGAAAACCAGCTACAGCTTTCCATGCTGGCAGCTTTCCTGTGGGCGCAATCGCTGGACGTTTCGAATTTGGCAGCCGGGCTCTGCGAGAGAGAAATACACAGTGTTGCCCCTTTACGAACGAAAGCTTTTGCAGAACGCGAATGTCTGTCTACCAGCGAATGCAGTTCCAAGGGACAGTGAAAACCAGCTACAGCTTTCCGGGCTGGCAGCTTTCCTGTGGGCGCAATCGCTGGACGTTTCGAATTTGGCCGCCGGGCTCTGCGAGAGAGAAATACAAAGTGTTGCCCCTTTACGAACGAAAGCTTTAGCAGAACGCGAATGTCTGTCTATCAGCGAATGCAGTTCCAAGGGACAGTGAAAACCAGCTACAGCTTTCCGTGCTGGCAGCTTTCCTGTGGGCGCAATCTCTGGACGTTTCGAATTTGGCAGCCGCGCTCTCCGAGAGAGAAATACAAAGTGTTACCCCTTTACGAACGAAAGCTGTTGCAGAACGCGAATGTCTGTCTACCAGCGAATGCAGTTCCAAGGGACAGTGAAAACCAGCTACAGCTTTCCGTGCTGGGAGCTTTCCTGTGGGCGCAATCGCTGGACGTTTCGAATTTGGCCGCCGGGCTCTGCGAGAGAGAAATACACAGTGTTGCCCCTTTACGAACAAAAGCTGTTGCAGAACGCGAATGTCTGTCTACCAGCGAATGCAGTTCCAAGGGACAGTGAAAACCAGCTACAGCTTTCCGTGCTGGCAGCTTTCCTGTGGGCGCAATCGCTGGACGTTTCGAATTTGGCAGCCGGGCTCTCAGAGAGAGAAATATACAGTGTTGCCCCCTTAGCAATGAAAGCTTTTGCAGAACGCGAATGTCTGTGTAGCAGCGAATGCAGTTCCAAGGGACAGTGAAAACCAGCTACAGCTTTCCGTGCTGGCAGCTTTCCTGTGGGCGCAATCGCTGGACGTTTCGAATTTGGCAGCCGGGCTCTCCGAGAGAGAAATACAGAGTGTTGCCCCTTTACGAACGAAAGCTGTTGCAGAACGCGAATGTCTGTCTACCAGCGAATGCAGTTCCAAGGGACAGTGAAAACCAGCTACAGCTTTCCGTGCTGGCAGCTTTCCTGTGGGCGCAATCGCTGGACGTTTCGAATTTGGCAGCCGGGCTCTCCGAGAGAGAAATATACAGTGTTGCCCCCTTAGCAATGAAAAGTATTGCAGAACGCGAATGTCTGTCTACCAGCGAATGCAGTTCCAAGGGACAGTGAAAACCAGCTACAGCTTTCCGTGCTGGCAGCTTTCCTGTGGGCGCAATCGCTGGACGTTTCGAATTTGGCAGCCGGGCTCTCCGAGCAAGAAATACACAGTGTTGCCCCTTTACCAACCAAAGATTTTGCAGAACGCGAATGTCTGTCTACCAGCGAATGCAGTTCCAAGGGACAGTGAAAACCAGCTACAGCTTTCCGGGCTGGCAGCTTTCCTGTGGGCGCAATCGCTGGACGTTTCGAATTTGGCAGCCGGGCTCTCCCAGAGAGAAATACACAGTGTTGCCCCTTTACCAACCAAAGCTTTTGCAGAACGCGAATGTCTGTCTACCAGCGAATGCAGTTCCAAGGGACAGTGAAAACCAGCTACAGCTTTCCGTGCTGGCAGCTTTCCTGTGGGCGCAATCGCTGGACGTTTCGAATTTGGCAGCCGGGTTCTCCGAGAGAGAAATACACAGTGTTGCCTCATAACAAATGAAAGGTCTAGCAGAACGCGAATGTCTGTCTACCAGCGAATGCAGTTCCAAGGGACAGTGAAAACCAGCTACAGCTTTCCATGCTGGCAGCTTTCCTGTGGGCGCAATCGCTGGACGTTTCGAATTTGGCAGCCGGGCTCTGCGAGAGAGAAATACACAGTGTTGCCCCTTTACGAACGAAAGCTGTTGCAGAACGCGAATGTCTGTCTACCAGCGAATGCAGTTCCAAGGGACAGTGAAAACCAGCTACAGCTTTCCGTGCTGGCAGCTTTCCTGTGGGCGCAATCTCTGGACGTTTCGAATTTGGCAGCCGCGCTCTCCGAGAGAGAAATACAAAGTGTTACCCCTTTACGAACGAAAGCTGTTGCAGAACGCGAATGTCTGTCTACCAGCGAATGCAGTTCCAAGGGACAGTGAAAACCAGCTACAGCTTTCCGTGCTGGCAGCTTTCCTGTGGGCGCAATCGCTGGACGTTTCGAATTTGGCCGCCGGGCTCTGCGAGAGAGAAATACACAGTGTTGCCCCTTTACGAACAAAAGCTGTTGCAGAACGCGAATGTCTGTCTACCAGCGAATGCAGTTCCAAGGGACAGTGAAAACCAGCTACAGCTTTCCGTGCTGGCAGCTTTCCTGTGGGCGCAATCGCTGGACGTTTCGAATTTGGCAGCCGGGCTCTCCGAGAGAGAAATATACAGTGTTGCCCCCTTAGCAATGAAAACTATTGCAGAACGCGAATGTCTGTCTACCAGCGAATGCAGTTCCAAGGGACAGTGAAAACCAGCTACAGCTTTCCGGGCTGGCAGCTTTCCTGTGGGCGCAATCGCTGGACGTTTCGAATTTGGCAGCCGGGCTCTCCGAGCAAGAAATACACAGTGTTGCCCCTTTACGAACGAAAGCTGTTGCAGAACGCGAATGTCTGTCTACCAGCGAATGCAGTTCCAAGGGACAGTGAAAACCAGCTACAGCTTTCCGTGCTGGCAGCTTTCCTGTGGGCGCAATCGCTGGACGTTTCGAATTTGGCAGCCGGGCTCTCCGAGAGAGAAATATACAGTGTTGCCCCCTTAGCAATGAAAACTATTGCAGAACGCGAATGTCTGTCTACCAGCGAATGCAGTTCCAAGGGACAGTGAAAACCAGCTACAGCTTTCCGTGCTGGCAGCTTTCCTGTGGGCGCAATCGCTGGACGTTTCGAATTTGGCAGCCGGGCTCTCCGAGCAAGAAATACACAGTGTTGCCCCTTTACCAACCAAAGATTTTGCAGAACGCGAATGTCTGTCTACCAGCGAATGCAGTTCCAAGGGACAGTGAAAACCAGCTACAGCTTTCCGTGTTGGCAGCTTTCCTGTGGGCGCAATCGCTGGACGTTTCGAATTTGTCAGCCGGGCTCTCCCAGAGAGAAATACACAGTGTTGCCCCTTTACCAACCAAAGCTTTTGCAGAACGCGAATGTCTGTCTACCAGCGAATGCAGTTCCAAGGGACAGTGAAAACCAGCTACAGCTTTCCGTGCTGGCAGCTTTCCTGTGGGCGCAATCGCTGGACGTTTCGAATTTGGCAGCCGGGTTCTCCGAGAGAGAAATACACAGTGTTGCCTCATAACAAATGAAAGGTCTAGCAGAACGCGAATGTCTGTCTACCAGCGAATGCAGTTCCAAGGGACAGTGAAAACCAGCTACAGCTTTCCATGCTGGCAGCTTTCCTGTGGGCGCAATCGCTGGACGTTTCGAATTTGGCAGCCGGGCTCTGCGAGAGAGAAATACACAGTGTTGCCCCTTTACGAACGAAAGCTGTTGCAGAACGCGAATGTCTGTCTACCAGCGAATGCAGTTCCAAGGGACAGTGAAAACCAGCTACAGCTTTCCGTGCTGGCAGCTTTCCTGTGGGCGCAATCTCTGGACGTTTCGAATTTGGCAGCCGCGCTCTCCGAGAGAGAAATACAAAGTGTTACCCCTTTACGAACGAAAGCTGTTGCAGAACGCGAATGTCTGTCTACCAGCGAATGCAGTTCCAAGGGACAGTGAAAACCAGCTACAGCTTTCCGTGCTGGCAGCTTTCCTGTGGGCGCAATCGCTGGACGTTTCGAATTTGGCCGCCGGGCTCTGCGAGAGAGAAATACACAGTGTTGCCCCTTTACGAACAAAAGCTGTTGCAGAACGCGAATGTCTGTCTACCAGCGAATGCAGTTCCAAGGGACAGTGAAAACCAGCTACAGCTTTCCGTGCTGGCAGCTTTCCTGTGGGCGCAATCGCTGGACGTTTCGAATTTGGCAGCCGGGCTCTCCGAGAGAGAAATATACAGTGTTGCCCCCTTAGCAATGAAAACTATTGCAGAACGCGAATGTCTGTCTACCAGCGAATGCAGTTCCAAGGGACAGTGAAAACCAGCTACAGCTTTCCGGGCTGGCAGCTTTCCTGTGGGCGCAATCGCTGGACGTTTCGAATTTGGCAGCCGGGCTCTCCGAGCAAGAAATACACAGTGTTGCCCCTTTACGAACGAAACCTGTTGCAGAACGCGAATGTCTGTCTACCAGCGAATGCAGTTCCAAGGGACAGTGAAAACCAGCTACAGCTTTCCGTGCTGGCAGCTTTCCTGTGGGCGCAATCGCTGGACGTTTCGAATTTGGCAGCCGGGCTCTCCGAGAGAGAAATATACAGTGTTGCCCCCTTAGCAATGAAAACTATTGCAGAACGCGAATGCCTGTCTACCAGCGAATGCAGTTCCAAGGGACAGTGAAAACCAGCTACAGCTTTCCGGGCTGGCAGCTTTCCTGTGGGCACAATCGCTGGACGTTTCGAATTTGGCAGCCGGGCTCTCCGAGCAAGAAATACACAGTGTTGCCCCTTTACCAACCAAAGATTTTGCAGAACGCGAATGTCTGTCTACCAGCGAATGCAGTTCCAAGGGACAGTGAAAACCAGCTACAGCTTTCCGTGCTGGCAGCTTTCCTGTGGGCGCAATCGCTGGACATTTCGAATTTGGCAGCCGGGCTCTCCCAGAGAGAAATACTCAGTGTTGCCCCTTTACCAGCCAAAGCTTTTGCAGAACGCGAATGTCTGTCTACCAGCGAATGCAGTTCCAAGGGACAGTGAAAACCAGCTACAGCTTTCCGTGCTGGCAGCTTTCCTGTGGGCGCAATCGCTGGACGTTTCGAATTTGGCCGCCGGGCTCTGCGAGAGAGAAATACAAAGTGTTGCCCCATTACCAACCAAAGCTTTTGCAGAACGCGAATGTCTGTCTACCAGCGAATGCAGTTCCAAGGGACAGTGAAAACCAGCTACAGCTTTCCGTGCTGGCAGCTTTCCTGTGGGCGCAATCGCTGGACGTTTCGAATTTGGCAGCCGGGCTCCGAGAGAGAAATACACAGTGTTGCCCCTTTACGAACGAAAGCTTTTGCAGAACGCGAATGTCTGTCTACCAGCGAATGCAGTTCCAAGGGACAGTGAAAACCAGCTACAGCTTTCCGTGCTGGCAGCTTTCCTGTGGGCGCAATCGCTGGACGTTTCGAATTTGGCAGCCGGACTCTGCGAGAGAGAAATATACAGTGTTGCCCCCTTAGCAACGAAAACTATTGCAGAACGCGAATGTCTGTCTACCAGCGAATGCAGTTCCAAGGGACAGTGAAAACCAGCTACAGCTTTCCGTGCTGGCAGCTTTCCTGTGGGCGCAATCGCTGGACGTTTCGAATTTGGCAGCCGGGCTCTCCCAGAGAGAAATACACAGTGTTGCCCCTTTACCAACCAAAGCTTTTGCAGAACGCGAATGTCTGTCTACCAGCGAATGCAGTTCCAAGGGACAGTGAAAACCAGCTACAGCTTTCCGTGCTGGGAGCTTTCCTGTGGGCGCAATCGCTGGACGTTTCGAATTTGGCAGCCGGGCTCCCCGAGAGAGAAATACAAAGTGTTGCCCCTTTACGAACGAAAGCTTTTGCAGAACGCGAATGTCTGTCTACCAGCGAATGCAGTTCCAAGGGACAGTGAAAACCAGCTACAGCTTTCCGTGCTGGCAGCTTTCCTGTGGGCGCAATCGCTGGACGTTTCGAATTTGGCCGCCGGAATCTGCGAGAGAGAAATACACAGTGTTGCCCCTTTACGAACGAAAGCTTTAGCAGAACGCGAATGTCTGTCTACCAGCGAATGCAGTTCCAAGGGACAGTGAAAACCAGCTACAGCTTTCCGTGCTGGCAGCATTCCTGTGGGTGCAATCGCTGCACGTTTCGAATTTGGCAGCCGGGCTCTCCGAGAGAGAAATACACAGTGTTGCCCCTTTACGAACGAAAGCTGTTGCAGAACGCGAATGTCTGTCTACCAGCGAATGCAGTTCCAAGGGACAGTGAAAACCAGCTACAGCTTTCCGTGCTGGCAGCTTTCCTGTGGGCGCAATCGCTGGACGTTTCGAATTTGGCAGCCGGGCTCTCCCAGAGAGAAATGCACAGTGTTGCCCCTTTACCAACCAAAGCTTTTGCAGAACGCGAATGTCTGTCTACCAGCGAATGCAGTTCCAAGGGACAGTGAAAACCAGCTACAGCTTTCCGGGCTGGCAGCTTTCCTGTGGGCGCAATCGCTGGACGTTTCGAATTTGGCAGCCGGGTTCTCCGAGAGAGAAATACACAGTGTTGCCTCATAACGAATGAAAGGTCTAGCAGAACGCGAATGTCTGTCTACCAGCGAATGCAGTTCCAAGGGACAGTGAAAACCAGCTACAGCTTTCCATGCTGGCAGCTTTCCTGTGGGCGCAATCGCTGGACGTTTCGAATTTGGCAGCCGGGCTCTGCGAGAGAGAAATACACAGTGTTGCCCCTTTACGAACGAAAGCTTTTGCAGAACACGAATGTCTGTCTACCAGCGAATGCAGTTCCAAGGGACAGTGAAAACCAGCTACAGCTTTCCGGGCTGGCAGCTTTCCTGTGGGCGCAATCGCTGGACGTTTCGAATTTGGCCGCCGGGCTCTGCGAGAGAGAAATACAAAGTGTTGCCCCTTTACGAACGAAAGCTTTAGCAGAACGCGAATGTCTGTCTATCAGCGAATGCAGTTACAAGGGACAGTGAAAACCAGCTACAGCTTTCCGTGCTGGCAGCTTTCCTGTGGGCGCAATCTCTGGACGTTTCGAATTTGGCAGCCGCGCTCTCCGAGAGAGAAATACAAAGTGTTACCCCTTTACGAACGAAAGCTGTTGCAGAACGCGAATGTCTGTCTACCAGCGAATGCAGTTCCAAGGGACAGTGAAAACCAGCTACAGCTTTCCGGGCTGGCAGCTTTCCTGTGGGCGCAATCGCTGGACGTTTCGAATTTGGCAGCCGGGCTCTCCGAGAGAGAAATATACAGTGTTGCCCCCTTAGCAATGAAAACTATTGCAGAACGCGAATGTCTATCTACCAGCGAATGCAGTTCCAAGGGACAGTGAAAACCAGCTACAGCTTTCCGGGCTGGCAGCTTTCCTGTGGGCGCAATCGCTGGACGTTTCGAATTTGGCAGCCGGGCTCTCCGAGCAAGAAATACACAGTGTTGCCCCTTTACCAACCAAAGATTTTGCAGAACGCGAATGTCTGTGTAGCAGCGAATGCAGTTCCAAGGGACAGTGAAAACCAGCTACAGCTTTCCGTGCTGGCAGCTTTCCTGTGGGCGCAATCGCTGGACGTTTCGAATTTGGACGCCGGGCTCTCCCAGAGAGAAATACACAGTGTTGCCCCTTTACCAACCAAAGCTTTTGCAGAACGCGAATGTCTGTCTACCAGCGAATGCAGTTCCAAGGGACAGTGAAAACCAGCTACAGCTTTCCGTGCTGGCAGCATTCCTGTGGGCGCAATCGCTGGACGTTTCGAATTTGGCAGCCGGGTTCTCCGAGAGAGAAATACACAGTGTTGCCTCATAACAAATGAAAGGTCTAGCAGAACGCGAATGTCTGTCTACCAGCGAATGCAGTTCCAAGGGACAGTGAAAACCAGCTACAGCTTTCCATGCTGGCAGCTTTCCTGTGGGCGCAATCGCTGGACGTTTCGAATTTGGCAGCCGGGCTCTGCGAGAGAGAAATACACAGTGTTGCCCCTTTACGAACGAAAGCTTTTGCAGAACGCGAATGTCTGTCTACCAGCGAATGCAGTTCCAAGGGACAGTGAAAACCAGCTACAGCTTTCCGGGCTGGCAGCTTTCCTGTGGGCGCAATCGCTGGACGTTTCGAATTTGGCCGCCGGGCTCTGCGAGAGAGAAATACAAAGTGTTGCCCCTTTACGAACGAAAGCTTTAGCAGAACGCGAATGTCTGTCTACCAGCGAATGCAGTTCCAAGGGACAGTGAAAACCAGCTACAGCTTTCCGTGCTGGCAGCTTTCCTGTGGGCGCAATCTCTGGACGTTTCGAATTTGGCAGCCGCGCTCTCCGAGAGAGAAATACAAAGTGTTACCCCTTTACGAACGAAAGCTGTTGCAGAACGCGAATGTCTGTCTACCAGCGAATGCAGTTCCAAGGGACAGTGAAAACCAGCTACAGCTTTCCGTGCTGGCAGCTTTCCTGTGGGCGCAATCGCTGGACGTTTCGAATTTGGCCGCCGGGCTCTGCGAGAGAGAAATACACAGTGTTGCCCCTTTACGAACAAAAGCTGTTGCAGAACGCGAATGTCTGTCTACCAGCGAATGCAGTTCCAAGGGACAGTGAAAACCAGCTACAGCTTTCCGTGCTGGCAGCTTTCCTGTGGGCGCAATCGCTGGACGTTTCGAATTTGGCAGCCGCGCTCTCCGAGAGAGAAATATACAGTGTTGCCCCCTTAGCAATGAAAACTATTGCAGAACGCGAATGTCTGTCTACCAGCGAATGCAGTTCCAAGGGACAGTGAAAACCAGCTACAGCTTTCCGGGCTGGCAGCTTTCCTGTGGGCGCAATCGCTGGACGTTTCGAATTTGGCAGCCGGGCTCTCCGAGCAAGAAATACACAGTGTTGCCCCTTTACGAACGAAAGCTGTTGCAGAACGCTAATGTCTGTCTACCAGCGAATGCAGTTCCAAGGGACAGTGAAAACCAGCTACAGCTTTCCGTGCTGGCAGCTTTCCTGTGGGCGCAATCGCTGGACGTTTCGAATTTGGCAGCCGGGCTCTCCGAGAGAGAATTATACAGTGTTGCCCCCTTAGCAATGAAAACTATTGCAGAACGCGAATGTCTGTCTACCAGCGAATGCAGTTCCAAGGGACAGTGAAAACCAGCTACAGCTTTCCGGGCTGGCAGCTTTCCTGTGGGCACAATCGCTGGACGTTTCGAATTTGGCAGCCGGGCTCTCCGAGCAAGAAATACACAGTGTTGCCCCTTTACCAACCAAAGATTTTGCAGAACGCGAATGTCTGTCTACCAGCGAATGCAGTTCCAAGGGACAGTGAAAACCAGCTACAGCTTTCCGTGCTGGCAGCTTTCCTGTGGGCGCAATCGCTGGACGTTTCGAATTTGGCAGCCGGGCTCTCCCAGAGAGAAATACTCAGTGTTGCCCCTTTACCAGCCAAAGCTTTTGCAGAACGCGAATGTCTGTCTACCAGCGAATGCAGTTCCAAGGGACAGTGAAAACCAGCTACAGCTTTCCGTGCTGGCAGCTTTCCTGTGGGCGCAATCGCTGGACGTTTCGAATTTGGCCGCCGGGCTCTGCGAGAGAGAAATACAAAGTGTTGCCCCATTACCAACCAAAGCTTTTGCAGAACGCGAATGTCTGTCTACCAGCGAATGCAGTTCCAAGGGACAGTGAAAACCAGCTACAGCTTTCCGTGCTGGCAGCTTTCCTGTGGGCGCAATCGCTGGACGTTTCGAATTTGGCAGCCGGGCTCCGAGAGAGAAATACACAGTGTTGCCCCTTTACGAACGAAAGCTTTTGCAGAACGCGAATGTCTGTCTACCAGCGAATGCAGTTCCAAGGGACAGTGAAAACCAGCTACAGCTTTCCGTGCTGGCAGCTTTCCTGTGGGCGCAATCGCTGGACGTTTCGAATTTGGCAGCCGGACTCTGCGAGAGAGAAATATACAGTGTTGCCCCCTTAGCAACGAAAACTATTGCAGAACGCGAATGTCTGTCTACCAGCGAATGCAGTTCCAAGGGACAGTGAAAACCAGCTACAGCTTTCCGTGCTGGCAGCTTTCCTGTGGGCGCAATCGCTGGACGTTTCGAATTTGGCAGCCGGGCTCTCCCAGAGAGAAATACACAGTGTTGCCCCTTTACCAACCAAAGCTTTTGCAGAACGCGAATGTCTGTCTACCAGCGAATGCAGTTCCAAGGGACAGTGAAAACCAGCTACAGCTTTCCGTGCTGGCAGCTTTCCTGTGGGCGCAATCGCTGGACGTTTCGAATTTGGCAGCCGGGTTCTCCGAGAGAGAAATACACAGTGTTGCCTCATAACAAATGAAAGGTCTAGCAGAACGCGAATGTCTGTCTACCAGCGAATGCAGTTCCAAGGGACAGTGAAAACCAGCTACAGCTTTCCATGCTGGCAGCTTTCCTGTGGGCGCAATCGCTGGACGTTTCGAATTTGGCAGCCGGGCTCTGCGAGAGAGAAATACACAGTGTTGCCCCTTTACGAACGAAAGCTTTTGCAGAACGCGAATGTCTGTCTACCAGCGAATGCAGTTCCAAGGGACAGTGAAAACCAGCTACAGCTTTCCGGGCTGGCAGCTTTCCTGTGGGCGCAATCGCTGGACGTTTCGAATTTGGCCGCCGGGCTCTGCGAGAGAGAAATACAAAGTGTTGCCCCTTTACGAACGAAAGCTTTAGCAGAACGCGAATGTCTGTCTACCAGCGAATGCAGTTCCAAGGGACAGTGAAAACCAGCTACAGCTTTCCGTGCTGGCAGCTTTCCTGTGGGCGCAATCTCTGGACGTTTCGAATTTGGCAGCCGCGCTCTCCGAGAGAGAAATACAAAGTGTTACCCCTTTACGAACGAAAGCTGTTGCAGAACGCGAATGTCTGTCTACCAGCGAATGCAGTTCCAAGGGACAGTGAAAACCAGCTACAGCTTTCCGTGCTGGCAGCTTTCCTGTGGGCGCAATCGCTGGACGTTTCGAATTTGGCCGCCGGGCTCTGCGAGAGAGAAATACACAGTGTTGCCCCTTTACGAACAAAAGCTGTTGCAGAACGCGAATGTCTGTCTACCAGCGAATGCAGTTCCAAGGGACAGTGAAAACCAGCTACAGCTTTCCGTGCTGGCAGCTTTCCTGTGGGCGCAATCGCTGGACGTTTCGAATTTGGCAGCCGCGCTCTCCGAGAGAGAAATATACAGTGTTGCCCCCTTAGCAATGAAAACTATTGCAGAACGCGAATGTCTGTCTACCAGCGAATGCAGTTCCAAGGGACAGTGAAAACCAGCTACAGCTTTCCGGGCTGGCAGCTTTCCTGTGGGCGCAATCGCTGGACGTTTCGAATTTGGCAGCCGGGCTCTCCGAGCAAGAAATACACAGTGTTGCCCCTTTACGAACGAAAGCTGTTGCAGAACGCGAATGTCTGTCTACCAGCGAATGCAGTTCCAAGGGACAGTGAAAACCAGCTACAGCTTTCCGTGCTGGCAGCTTTCCTGTGGGCGCAATCGCTGGACGTTTCGAATTTGGCAGCCGGGCTCTCCGAGAGAGAATTATACAGTGTTGCCCCCTTAGCAATGAAAACTATTGCAGAACGCGAATGTCTGTCTACCAGCGAATGCAGTTCCAAGGGACAGTGAAAACCAGCTACAGCTTTCCGGGCTGGCAGCTTTCCTGTGGGCGCAATCGCTGGACGTTTCGAATTTGGCAGCCGGGCTCTCCGAGCAAGAAATACACAGTGTTGCCCCTTTACCAACCAAAGATTTTGCAGAACGCGAATGTCTGTCTACCAGCGAATGCAGTTCCAAGGGACAGTGAAAACCAGCTACAGCTTTCCGTGCTGGCAGCTTTCCTGTGGGCGCAATCGCTGGACGTTTCGAATTTGGCAGCCGGGCTCTCCCAGAGAGAAATACTCAGTGTTGCCCCTTTACCAGCCAAAGCTTTTGCAGAACGCGAATGTCTGTCTACCAGCGAATGCAGTTCCAAGGGACAGTGAAAACCAGCTACAGCTTTCCGTGCTGGCAGCTTTCCTGTGGGCGCAATCGCTGGACGTTTCGAATTTGGCCGCCGGGCTCTGCGAGAGAGAAATACAAAGTGTTGCCCCATTACCAACCAAAGCTTTTGCAGAACGCGAATGTCTGTCTACCAGCGAATGCAGTTCCAAGGGACAGTGAAAACCAGCTACAGCTTTCCGTGCTGGCAGCTTTCCTGTGGGCGCAATCGCTGGACGTTTCGAATTTGGCAGCCGGGCTCCGAGAGAGAAATACACAGTGTTGCCCCTTTACGAACGAAAGCTTTTGCAGAACGCGAATGTCTGTCTACCAGCGAATGCAGTTCCAAGGGACAGTGAAAACCAGCTACAGCTTTCCGTGCTGGCAGCTTTCCTGTGGGCGCAATCGCTGGACGTTTCGAATTTGGCAGCCGGACTCTGCGAGAGAGAAATATACAGTGTTGCCCCCTTAGCAACGAAAACTATTGCAGAACGCGAATGTCTGTCTACCAGCGAATGCAGTTCCAAGGGACAGTGAAAACCAGCTACAGCTTTCCGTGCTGGCAGCTTTCCTGTGGGCGCAATCGCTGGACGTTTCGAATTTGGCAGCCGGGCTCTCCCAGAGAGAAATACACAGTGTTGCCCCTTTACCAACCAAAGCTTTAGCAGAACGCGAATGTCTGTCTACCAGCGAATGCAGTTCCAAGGGACAGTGAAAACCAGCTACAGCTTTCCGTGCTGGGAGCTTTCCTGTGGGCGCAATCGCTGGACGTTTCGAATTTGGCAGCCGGGCTCCCCGAGAGAGAAATACAAAGTGTTGCCCCTTTACGAACGAAAGCTTTAGCAGAACGCGAATGTCTGTCTACCAGCGAATGCAGTTCCAAGGGACAGTGAAAACCAGCTACAGCTTTCCGTGCTGGCAGCTTTCCTGTGGGCGCAATCGCTGGACGTTTCGAATTTGGCAGCCGTACTCTGCGAGAGAGAAATACACAGTGTTGCCCCTTTACGAACGAAAGCTTTTGCAGAACGCGAATGTCTGTCTACCAGCGAATGCAGTTCCAAGGGACAGTGAAAACCAGCTACAGCTTTCCGTGCTGGCAGCTTTCCTGTGGGCGCAATCGCTGGACATTTCGAATTTGGCCGCCGGAATCTGCGAGAGAGAAATACACAGTGTTGCCCCTTTACGAACGAAAGCTTTAGCAGAACGCGAATGTCTGTCTACCAGCGAATGCAGTTCCAAGGGACAGTGAAAACCAGCTACAGCTTTCCGTGCTGGCAGCATTCCTGTGGGTGCAATCGCTGCACGTTTCGAATTTGGCAGCCGGGCTCTCCGACAGAGAAATACACAGTGTTGCCCCTTTACGAACGAAAGCTGTTGCAGAACGCGAATGTCTGTCTACCAGCGAATGCAGTTCCAAGGGACAGTGAAAACCAGCTACAGCTTTCCGTGCTGGCAGCTTTCCTGTGGGCGCAATCGCTGGACGTTTCGAATTTGGCAGCCGGGCTCTCCGAGAGAGAAATACACAGTGTTGCCCCTTTACCAACCAAAGCTTTTGCAGAACGCGAATGTCTGTCTACCAGCGAATGCAGTTCCAAGGGACAGTGAAAACCAGCTACAGCTTTCCGTGCTGGCAGATTTCCTGTGGGCGCAATCGCTGGACGTTTCGAATTTGGCAGCCGGGCTCTGCGAGAGAGAAATACACAGTGTTGCCCCTTTACGAACGAAAGCTTTTGCAGAACGCGAATGTCTGTCTACCAGCGAATGCAGTTCCAAGGGACAGTGAAAACCAGCTACAGCTTTCCGTGCTGACAGCTTTCCTGTGGGCGCAATCGCTGGACGTTTCGAATTTGGCAGCCGGGCTCCGAGAGAGAAATACACAGTGTTGCCCCTTTACGAACGAAAGCTTTTGCAGAACGCGAATGTCTGTCTACCAGCGAATGCAGTTCCAAGGGACAGTGAAAACCAGCTACAGCTTTCCGTGCTGGAAGCTTTCCTGTGGGCGCAATCGCTGGACGTTTCGAATTTGGCAGCCGGGCTCTGCGAGAGAGAAATATACAGTGTTGCCCCCTTAGCAACGAAAAATATTGCAGAACGCGAATGTCTGTCTACCAGCGAATGCAGTTCCAAGGGACAGTGAAAACCAGCTACAGCTTTCCGTGCTGGCAGCTTTCCTGTGGGCGCAATCGCTGGACGTTTCGAATTTGGCAGCCGGGCTCTCCGAGAGAGAAATACACAGTGTTGCCCCTTTACCAACCAAAGCTTTTGCAGAACGCGAATGTCTGTCTACCAGCGAATGCAGTTCCAAGGGACAGTGAAAACCAGCTACAGCTTTCCGTGCTGGCAGCTTTCCTGTGGGCGCAATCGCTGGACGTTTCGAATTTGGCAGCCGTGCTCCCCGAGAGAGAAATACAAAGTGTTGCCCCTTTACGAACGAAAGCTTTAGCAGAACGCGAATGTCTGTGTACCAGCGAATGCAGTTCCAAGGGACAGTGAAAACCAGCTACAGCTTTCCGGGCTGGCAGCTTTCCTGTGGGCGCAATCGCTGGACGTTTCGAATTTGGCAGCCGGGCTCTGCAAGAGAGAAATACACAGTGTTGCCCCTTTACGAACGAAAGCTTTTGCAGAACGCGAATGTCTGTCTACCAGCGAATGCAGTTCCAAGGGACAGTGAAAACCAGCTACAGCTTTCCGTGCTGGCAGCTTTCCTGTGGGCGCAATCTCTGGACGTTTCGAATTTGTCAGCCGGGCTCTCCGAGAGAGAAATACGCAGTGTTGCCCCTTTAAAAATGAAAGCTGTTGCAGAACGCGAATGTCTGTCTACCAGCGAATGCAGTTCCAAGGGACAGTGAAAACCAGCTACAGCTTTCCGTGCTGGCAGCTTTCCTGTGGGCGCAATCGCTGGACGTTTCGAATTTGGCAGCCGGGCTCTCCCAGAGAGAAATACAAAGTGTTGCCCCATTACGAAACAAAGCTTTAGCAGAACGCGAATGTCTGTCTACCAGCGAATGCAGTTCCAAGGGACAGTGAAAACCAGCTACAGCTTTCCGTGCTGGCAGCTTTCCTGTGGGCGCAATCGCTGGACGTTTCGAATTTGGCAGCCGGGCTCTGCGAGAGAGAAATATACAGTGTTGCCCCTTTACGAACGAAAGCTTTAGGAGAACGCGAATGTCTGTCTACCAGCGAATGCAGTTCCAAGGGACAGTGAAAACCAGCTACAGCTTTCCGTGCTGGCAGCTTTCCTGTGGGCGCAATCGCTGGACGTTTCGAATTTGGCAGCCGGGCTCTGCGAGAGAGAAATACACAGTGTTGCCCCTTTACGAACGAAAGCTTTTGCAGAACGCGAATGTCTGTCTACCAGCGAATGCATTTCCAAGGGACAGTGAAAACCAGCTACAGCTTTCCGTGCTGGCAGCTTTCCTGTGGGCGCAATCGCTGGACGTTTCGAATTTGGCAGCCGGGCTCTGCGAGAGAGAAATACACAGTGTTGCCCCTTTACGAACGAAAGCTTTTGCAGAACGCGAATGTCTGTCTACCAGCGAATGCAGTTCCAAGGGACAGTGAAAACCAGCTACAGCTTTCCGTGCTGGCAGCTTTCCTGTGGGCGCAATCGCTGGACGTTTCGAATTTGGCAGCCGGGCTCTCCGAGAGAGAAATACAAAGTGTTGCACCTTTACGAACGAAAGCTTTAGCAGAACGCGAATGTCTGTCTACCAGCGAATGCAGTTCCAAGGGACAGTGAAAACCAGCTACAGCTTTCCGTGCTGGCAGCTTTCCTGTGGGCGCAATCGCTGGACGTTTCGAATTTGGCAGCCGGGCTCTCCCAGAGAGAAATACAAAGTGTTGACCCATTACCAACCAAAGCTTTTGCAGAACGCGAATGTCTGTCTACCAGCGAATGCAGTTCCAAGGGACAGTGAAAACCAGCTACAGCTTTCCGTGCTGGCAGCTTTCCTGTGGGCGCAATCGCTGGACGTTTCGAATTTGGCCGCCGGGCTCTGCGACAGAGAAATACACAGTGTTGCCCCTTTACGAACGAAAGCTTTAGCAGAACGCGAATGTCTGTCTACCAGCGAATGCAGTTCCAAGGGACAGTGAAAACCAGCTACAGCTTTCCGTGCTGGCAGCTTTCCTGTGGGCGCAATCTCTGGACGTTTCGAATTTGGCAGCCGGGCCCTGCGAGAGAGAAATACAAAGTGTTGCCCCTTTACGAACGAAAGCTTTAGCAGAACGCGAATGTCTGTCTACCAGCGAATGCAGTTCCAAGGGACAGTGAAAACCAGCTACAGCTTTCCGTGCTGGCAGCTTTCCTGTGGGCGCAATCGCTGGACGTTTCGAATTTGGCAGCCGGGCTCTCCCAGAGAGAAATACACAGTGTTGCCCCTTTACCAACCAAAGCTTTTGCAGAACGCGAATGTCTGTCTACCAGCGAATGCAGTTCCAAGGGACAGTGAAAACCAGCTACAGCTTTCCGTGCTGGCAGCTTTCCTGTGGGCGCAATCGCTGGACGTTTCGAATTTGGCAGCCGGGCTCTCCGAGAGAGAAATACACAGTGTTGCCCCTTTACGAACGAAAGCTGTTGCAGAACGCGAATGTCTGTCTACCAGCGAATGCAGTTCCAAGGGACAGTGAAAACCAGCTACAGCTTTCCGTGCTGGGAGCTTTCCTGTGGGCGCAATCGCTGGACGTTTCGAATTTGGCAGCCGGGCTCTCCCAGAGAGAAATACACAGTGTTGCCCCTTTACGAACGAAAGCTTTTGCAGAACGCGAATGTCTGTCTACCAGCGAATGCAGTTCCAAGGGACAGTGAAAACCAGCTACAGCTTTCCGTGCTGGCAGCTTTCCTGTGGGCGCAATCGCTGGACGTTTCGAATTTGGCAGCCGGGCTCTGCGAGAGAGAAATACACAGTGTTGCCCCTTTACGAACGAAAGCTTTTGCAGAACGCGAATGTCTGTCTACCAGCGAATGCAGTTCCAAGGGACAGTGAAAACCAGCTACAGCTTTCCGTGCTGGCAGCTTTCCTGTGGGCGCAATCGCTGGACGTTTCGAATTTGGCAGCCGGGCTCCGAGAGAGAAATACACAGTGTTGCCCCTTTACGAACGAAAGCTTTTGCAGAACGCGAATGTCTGTCTACCAGCGAATGCAGTTCCAAGGGACAGTGAAAACCAGCTACAGCTTTCCGTGCTGGAAGCTTTCCTGTGGGCGCAATCGCTGGACGTTTCG